>NC_140987.1:232794970-233530714 GCF_052327205.1 Somniosus microcephalus
TCCCCCCTCCCCACTTCTCTCCCCCCTCCCCCCTCCCCCGCTCCCCTTCCCCATCCCCCTTCCCCCTCCCTCTCCCCATCCCCCTCCCTCGCTCCCCCCTCCACCCTCCCAGTAGCTCTCTTCCTTCCCCCCATTCGCTCTCTCTCTTCCCCCCAGTCGCTCTCCTCTCTTCCCCCCAGTCGCTCTCTCTCTTCCACCCCGTCGCTCTCTCTCTCTCTCCCCCAGTCGCTCTCTCGGCCCGCAGTCGCTCTCTCTCGTCCCCCCCAGTCGCTCTCTCTCTTCCCCCCCCAGTCGCTCTCTCTCTTCCCCCCAGTCGCTCTCTCTCTTCCCCCCAGTCGCTCTCTCTCTTCCCACCAGTCGCTCTCCTCTCTTCCCACCAGTCGCTCTCTCTCTTCCCCCCAGCCGCTCTCTCTCTTCCCCCCAGTCGCTCTCTCTCTTCCCCCCAGTCGCTCTCTCTCTTCCCCCAGTTGCCTCTCTCTTCTTCCCCCAGTCGCTCTCTCTCTTCCCCCCCCAGTCGCTCTCCCTTCCCCCCAGTCGCTCTCTCTCTTCCCCCCAGTTGCTCTTTCTCTCTCTTCCAACAACAACATGTCCTCGAAAAAAAGCCTCGGCACCGCCGGGCCTTCCAGCTAGTTTATATTAAGCGGTATGTCTCTCTGTCTGTCTCACTCTCTGTCTCTCTGTCTGTCCGGCTATACAATCAAAAGTTATAGAGTGTACCTACACATATGTTATATCAAAAGAAAGCTTAACATTAGGGGACTCTCATAGGCATATTTACTTTTTGGTCGGCCAAAAATTGTGCCGACGGTATCCAAAAATCTTTCAAAATTCTGCGCATTATCCGCTCATTAGCATCGAGTGACATGAAGGTTGACCAATCGTACTGTCGAGTGACCCAGACGGTCGACCAATCGCTGTGTCATGGGGGCGGGTTCATTGCGTGTGCGGGCGGGCTATCCTAGAGTCGAGTGACGTGACGATTGACCAATCCTAAATTTCAGTGACCTGACGGCTGACCAATCGGGTGCGTGTGTGGGCGGGCCTAATGCTTCTGAGTTGGGGTGAGTGGCCGCCATCTTGATTCCAAAACTCTTCATTTCTTTTTCCCACTTTCTGCGTGTTTCTTTTCAATTCTAGATTTCCAGCAACAATAAAAATTTGCTTTTAAAACACAAATTGCTTTTAAAAATGTTAATTAATTTGTAAATCTTTTCTCTAACCTCTATAATTTTCCTACCTTTCACCATTTTTGCAGGCCTCGAAGCCTGGGCCTCTGTTGCCCAGCCACGCCCGAGCTAATCGCCTCCCGTCCCCGCTCAACAAGCGGCCCCGCGATCGCCGCCATCTTTCTAAAGACTCTCGGCGCGGGACTGAGGTGAGCGTGGCCATCGCCACCATCTTAGTAAAGGCGGGCAGGGCGGGAGTCAGCGCGCGCGTCAACATCGGCCCGGAGCGTGACTTGAGTCCGGCCAGGCCTGACGTGCTAGGTCGCGCACCGGCCGGCTCTGAGGCGCTGATGAGTGGCGGCGTCTCTCTCTCTGGTCTGGAAGCCGGCTCGGGCGGGGGCTCGGAAGGGCGGGGGCGGGGCTCGGCAGGGCGGGGGGCAGGGCTCGGGAGGGCGTAGAGGGGGGGAAGGGTTACCCCCGGCAACCGGGCCCCGGCCGTCTCTCACAGCCTCAAACCGGCTCACGCCCGTTCCCGGGGCTTGGCTCCATTTGCGGATGCGAGCCACTCGCCCTCTCGATCTCCTTTCCTCTGTCTCTCTCTCCTCCCCCCCTTCCCTCTCCCCCCTCCCCCCTCTCCCCCTCCCCCCTCCCCCTCCCCCCTTCTCCCCCCTCCCCCCCTTCTCCCCCCTCTCCCCCTCCACCCCCTCCCCCCCTCCCCCTCCCCCCCTCCCCCCCTCCACCCCTCTCCCCCCTCCCCCTCCCCATCCCTCCTCCCCCCCTCTCCTCCCCCCTCTGCCCCCTCCCTCACCCCCTCTCCCCCTCACCCCTCCCCCTCCCCCCTCCCCCTCCCCTCCCCCTCACCCTCCTCCCCCCTCCTCTCCCCCTCCCTCTCCCCCTCCCCTCCCCCTCCCCCTTTCACTCCCCCCTCTCAATTGCAATTCAATTCAAATCGCTTTAATTGGCATGAAAAGGTACATCTTATGTTGCCAAAGCATCGAAAAACATTCATGGTTGTACACAAAAATACAGATCTATCCATACAGTGTACAAACAGATATATCCCTGAGTGTATAATATACATTCATATAATTTGTATATACTCTTTTCTTATATTTAGTGGTTGTCCCTCTGTTTATGGCAAGCTGTAACATAGTGTGCCGCTAAGGTTACACAATTTCTCTCTTCCCCTAGTAGGTATGGGAGTTTTTCGTTGTCATTCAAATTTCTGAATTCCGGGCATATTTTTGTGAATTTTGGGTAGAAATTCTCCCTTATGCCCTGATATTTTCTACAAGCTGTGAGGAAGTGCATCTCTGTCTCCACCACTCCCTGACTGCAGTGAGGGCATATCCTGTCCTCTCTTGGTAGCCGGGTCTGCCTGTGTCTACCTTTTTCGATCGCCAGGCTATGTTCACTAAGTCTGTACATTGTCAAGGTTTTTCTCAGTTTGCTATCCTTTACACTGGTCAGGTAAATTGGTTAGGTTGATTGACTATGATAAATTGACCCTTAGTGTTAGGGGGATTAAATACGTGGGGTTACGGGGATAGGGTGGGATATGTGTTGGTGTAGGGGTACAGGGATCGGGGATCGGGTGGGATATGTGTCGGTGCAGGCTCGATGGGCCGAAATGGCCTCTATCTGCACTGTGGGGTTTCTGTGTCTGTGTCTGTGTCTGTGTAATCAGCCATGTTGTATTGTCTGTTTAGGGCCAAGTAGCATTTGAGTTTGCTTTGGGTTTTTGTTGTTTCTGCCCAATATGACAGGTATTTTTCCTTTTGCTTAGCGACGATTGTGTTGGGTCGATTTCTTTGTGTTATGCTGTCACTGTCCTGGGGCTGGTTATTGTTAGTAGTGTTAGTAGTTACTTCACTGAGTCCCAGGACTAGTTGACTGAGGGTATTCTTCTTTATGGTCCTCTCTTAGCATTTCAGGGCTTCGTAATGATAGCATTGGGGGTTGCTCATTTCTAGGTGTTTCCAAAATTTGGTGGCTCTTTTTTGGATAGTGATTATTAACGGATATTGGCCTAGTTCTGCCCTGCATGCATTGTTTACGGTTTTCCTTTGAGTCCGGAGGATACTTTTACAGAATTCTGCATGTAGGATCTCAATTGGATGTTTGTCCCATTTGGCAAATTCTTGTTGTGTTAGCAGTCCCCACACCTCACTGCCATAGAGTGCAATTGGTTCAATTACTGATTCGAAAATTTTGAGCCAAATGCTAATTGGGATTTCTATTTGGATTGATTTTTTAATGGCATAGAAAGCCCTTCTTGCTTTCTCTTTCAGTTCATTCACAGCCAGATGAAAATTTCCCGTAGAACTGATTTTTAAGCCCAAGTATGTGTAGTTAGTGGTTTGATCAATTTTGGTTGTTCCTAGTGTGAAATTTATTTTGGGTCCCTGATGTCTCGATCTTTGCTGGAACACAAGGACTTTGGTTTTTTGGGGATTTATTGTCAGGGCCCAGGTCTGGCAGAACGACTCCAGCAGATCCAGGTTCTGCTGTAGACCCTCCTTAGTTGGTGACAGCAGAACCAGGTCATCTACATAGAGGAGGAATTTAACCTTGGATTCATATAGGGTGAGGCCGGGTGCTGTATATTGTTCAAGTAGTTTTGCCAATTCATTTATGTAAATATTAAAGAGTGTCGGTGAGATGGGCGAGCCCTGCGTCACCCCCCCACCCCTGTGGGAAGTATTTTGTTTGTTTGTCTCCAATTTTAACTGCACATTTGTTGTTTGTATACATTGATTTAATTACATCATATGTTTTTCCCCCTACCCCACTTTCGATAAGTTTCAGGAATAAACCGTCGTGCCAGATGGAATCGAAAGCCTTCTGGAAATCTATAAAGCATGCGTAGATTTTACTTTTGTTTTGATGAACGTGTTTGTCAATTAGGGTCTGTAGGGTGAAGATATGATCTGATGTTCTATAGTTTGGCAGAAATCCAATTTGGCTTTTACTCAAGACATTGTGCTCCTCAAGGAAGTTTATAAGTCTTTTGTTTATGATACAACAGAATACCTTCCCCAGGTTACTGTTTACACAGATTCCTCGATAGTTATTTGGGTCGACTTTGTCCCCACTTTTGTATATGGGCGTTATGAGTCCTTTGTTCCAGATATCAGGGAAGTAACCAACACTCAGAACCAAGTTGAAGAGTTTTAGGATAGCCAGTTTCATTTTATTGTCTGTGTGTTTAATCATCTTGCTTAGTATGCCGTCTGCACCGCAAGCTTTTCCTGGTCGCAAGTCCTTGAGTTTTTCAACTAGTTCTTTTCCTGTTATTATGGAGTCTAGCGGGTTTTGGTTATCTTTTATGGCCATTTCGAGCTTTTCCAATTTTTTGCATATTTGGTGTTGCTCTGGCCTTTGTGTGTTTTTCTGGTATAATTTTTCAAAGTGGTTTTCCCATGTATCTCCATTTTGAATGGCCAATTCGTCATGTTGTTTTTTGTGTAATGTATTCCAGTTGTCCCAGAAACAATTGGAATCAATGGCTTCCTCAATGGAGCTGAGTGTATTCTTAATATACTACTCTTTTTTGGTTCTGAGTGTGTTTCTGTATTGTGTTAGTGTCTGACAATAAGTAAGGCGTAATTCCTCGTTTTCCGGCTGCCTGTATTTTTGGTTTGATATTTTTCTAGTTTTTTCCTCATGTTATGGCAATCTGGGTCAAACCATTTTTCATCGTTTTTTGTTTTGGGTTTGTTCTTGCGAGCTTTCAAGTTTGACCTTGTTGCCAAATTATCAAAAATATTGTTTAGGTTATTCACTGCCCGGTTTATGCCTTCTTTATTGTGAGTGTATATGTTATCCAGAAAGGTGTCCAATAGAGCTTGAGTTGATTCATTGCTAATTGCTTTCTGGTATTTTTCCGTGCTGTTTTTGGCCCATCTGTATGATTTTTTGGTGTTGTACAGCTGTGGTGATTATTTCCTGTGTTTAATAAGAAGTATTGTGATTGGTGAATGGGGTGGTTGTTCTCTGTGTTAGTAAGAAGTATTGTAATTGGTTGCTTGTTTCTACCATGAGATATATGCTGTAAACTCATTGGTAGTGGATGTCAGGTGATTTGTGGTGGCCATCTTAAATTCAGTTTTCTCCAGTCATGGTTGGAGACTGGTGTTGAAAGATGTGCCCCTCTCCCCCCTCTCCCCCCTCCCCCTCCCCCTCCCCCTCCCCCTCCCCCCTCCCCCTCTCTCCCCCCTCCCCATCCCCCTCCCCCCTCCCCCTCTCTCCCCCCTCCCCATCCCCCTCCCCCCTCCCCCTCTCTCCCCCCTCCCCCTCCCCATCCCTCCTCTCCCCCTCCCCCTCCTCCCTCTCCCTCCTCCCTCCCCCTCCCCCCTCCCCCTCCCTCTCCCCCTCTCCCCCTCCTCTCTCCCTCCCCTCTCCCCTCTCCCCCTCTCTCTCCCCCTCTCTCTCCCCCTCTCTCTCCTCCCCTCTCTCTCCCCCCGCCTCACCCTCTCTCTCTCCCCCTCTCTCTCTGCCCCTTCCCTCCCCCCTCTCTCTCCCCCTCCCTCCCCCTCTCTCTCTCCCCCCTCCCTCTCCTTCTCTCTCTCCCCTCCCTCCCCCTCTCTCTCTCCCCCCTCCCTCCCCCTCTCTCTCTCCCCCTCTTTGTCTGCCCCCTCCCTCCCCCTCTTTGTCTGCCCCCTCCCTCCACCTCTTTCTCTGCCCCCTCCCTCCCCCTCTTTCTCTGCCCCCTCCCTCCCCCTCTTTCTCTGCCCCCTCCCTCCCCCTCTTTCTCTGCCCCCTCCTTCCCCCTCTTTCTCTGTCCCCTCCCTCCCCCCTTTCTCTGCCCCCTCCCTCCCCCTCTTTCTCTGCTCCCTCCCTACCCCTCTTTCTCTGCCCCTCCCTCTCTTTCTCTGCCCCCTCCCTCTCTTTCTCTGCCCCCTCCCTCCCCCTCTCTCTCCCCCTCTCTCTCTGCCCCCTCCCTCCCCCTCTCTCTCTCTGCCCCCTCCCTCCCCATCTCTCTCTCTGCCCCCTCCCTCCCCCTCTCTCTCTCTGCCCCCTCCCTCCCCCTCTCTCTCTCTGCCCCCTCCCTCCCCCTCTCTCTCTACCCCCTCCCTCCCCCTCTCTCCCTCCCCCTCTCTCTCTCCCCCCTCTCTCTCTCCCCCCTCTCTCTCTCTCCCCCCTCTCGCTCTCTCCCCCCAGTCGCTCTCACTCTTCCTCCCAGTCTCTCTCTCGCTTCCCCCCAGTCGCTCTCTCTCTCCCCCCAGTCGCTCTTTCTCTTCCCCCTCTCACTCTCTCCCCCAGTCGCTCTCTCTCTTCCCCCAGTCGCTCTCTCTCTTCCCCCCAGTCGCTCCCTCTCTTCCCCCCCAGTCACTCTCTCTCTTCCCCAGTCGCTCTCTCTCTTCCCTCCAGTCGCTCTCTCTCTTCCCCCCAGTCGCTCTCTCTCTCTCTTCCAACAACAACATGCCCTCAAAAAGCCTCGGCATCGCCGGGCACTCCAGCTAGTGCTTAATAAAAGAGTTAAACTGTAATACTCCGTTGTCCTGCAATATATTATATAAGTGTGCAAAACAAGACACTCTCAGTAATTCTGTCCCTCTTACTGAGGCCGACCTGCCCAGCTACATGTTCCACCATATGCCCCAGCCTAGCTGCCATAGATGCTGTGCAGCACTCTGTTATAGGTCTCATCATGGCCTATCCCCATAGGCCTCTGGCAACCTTCCTCATTGGAACATTCACCATAGAAACCTTTCCAACTTCTACTTTGAGATCCTCATTGTGTACCCACCCCTATGTACCTTCTTTGAGGAATCCCCTTCTTGTCTAATTCATCCTTTGAACTTAACTCCCCACCTCAGAAACTTCACTTGTGCAATTCAACTAAACTCACTGATCTCCTTTCCTCTTTAGCTTTACCCTCCACATGAACTGTCTCATCCACATTCAAAGTGACTCGCTCAACTTTCTAGTTCAGGAGGCCTCGCCATCTTCAAGTTCATAAACACTGACAGGGCCACTCCAATTCTTTTTAATCTTGTCCACCATATAATTTATTTTAGCTGCCAAAACCTCTTTGTCTTTCCTTTTCATCTCTGGGGATTGCACTCTTTCTGGCTCACTACCCACATCAACACTATGCCTCTGTTGTTCAATAACTATCTTGCCTCTATCTTTGACATGCACAATACCAACAAATCCCACGTGGTCTCATCATCCCACTGCTCCCCAGTTGTAAACTCATCCACGGGCCGTACACTAGAGAACATAGTGTACAACCAACCTGGTTATCCACTCTGAGATTTTCCTTGACCACCTAAAGCAGTAGCACATTTCCGTTCCCATTGTCAAATCACCTCCTATTGCCCAGGTTCATTCTGGAGGGCAGGGCCCACCCCAAGTGTTTTCTCCACCACTGATCACTTTTTCTAACCTTCTTTCTCTAACCTGCGTCCAGATGTGAAGAATTTATTAGCTCTTTTGCTTCAAAATTAAAGCCATCTGCTCAGCCATCTTAACTTTATCCCAATCCAGCCCTCTCCCTACATTCTGCACCGGTCACCTCTAAATCAAAAGGTTTAAGCCTTACTGCTGTACTTGAGCACATAATCTAGACTGACACTTCAGTGAAGTACTGCGAATATTGCATTACTGGAGGAGCCACCTTTTAGATGAAATGTTAAACAGAGGCCCATCTGTCCTTACAGTAAGTAAAAGATCCCATGGCACCATTTGAGGACCAGGATTGAAGTGTGCTTGGTGTCCTGGTCAACATTTATAACTCCACCAAAACAGATTAACTGGCCAGTTATCTCATTGCTGTTTGCAGAATTTCGATGTACGTAAATTGTCTGCCACATTTGTCTACAAAACAATAGTGCCTACACTTCAATGGTAATTTGATGGCTGTAAAGCACTGTAGGGCATCCTTGGGATGTGTAAGGTGCTATATTAATGCAAATTTCTTCTTTGTTTTCCCCATGTCCCCTCCAATCCCTATCAGAATCAATGAAGCCCACTTGATCTCTCAACCTCCTTCCAACCAATTCTTGACCACCATTGCTGTGAAGCACTTTGGGACATCCTGAGTTTGTGAAAGGCGCTATATAAAATGCAAGTACTTCCTTTTTTGTTTCTTTCCATGCCACAGAGTAATCTCTGTTGTACCCCAAAGATCTATGCTTGGTCTTCTCCAATTTATGCATGCTACCTCTCAAAGTCATCCATAAGTATAGGTCAGTTTGGACATGTACAACTACTCTCCTCCCACCATTGCCTCCTGGACTTCTTGCTGCCTGTCCAACATCAAGTTCTGGATGAGTTAAAACTGCAGCTTAACACTGGAAAAACTGAAACCTTCCTGGTTAGCACTCACCAGTATCTGCGGCTTCAGTCACTGACTCCATAAATCTCATTGGCTGCCCTCTCAAGCTTAACCTGGTGGCATGCAACTTTGCATTGTTTGTCACTGAGCTGAACTTTCAACTCCCTGTCTGGTATCTCATGAAGACAGACATCTTCCACCTTCTGAACCCTATTTGCTTAAGCTCCTTATGCCACACACTCCACGACTGAAATCCTCATCCACATCTTCATCACCTCAAGGGTTGATTTTGCAAGTGCTCTCCTAGCTGGCCTCTTCAACTCACAATTATCAGCTAATCCAAAAAACTGCAGCCCACATCCTCGCCTGTACAAAGACCCACATACTCATTACCCTGAACTCGCCCAGCAATACTTGATCACTGTTCCTCAGCAATGGAACTACAAAATTCTTGCTCTTATTTTCAAATCCCTCCACAATCTTGATCCATTTTTCTGCACCATAATTGCTTAATGGATGCAGTTGGAATGATCTGAGATTTTACATTCAATGCCTATTACAGCTAAGCATCAAATTCAATTGAAAACCTAAAAGCAATTCAAATTTGTCTATTTTGAGTTTGTTCTGAAAGACCTCAAGTCATTTACATGTTCAACACTGCTTCTGGCATTTACTATGCACTGCTACAAGTTCTTTGTCTTCACCGTGGCAACCATCTACTACTCATTACATGGTTGTGCTGGAGAATTATGCATTTAAAAAAATGTTATAGCCAAATTACATCTTACACTGCTCTAAATCATTTTGATTCTCAGTTTCCTGCCATAAGAGACTGAAAGCTAAAATTAAAGCTCATGGAATTGAAGGTAAATTATTGACCTGGTTATGAGATTGGTTTGGCAGTAGCAGACAGAGAGTAGGGATAATGCGTATGCACTCGAATTAGAATGAAGTGACTGGTGGGGTCCCACAATAATCTTTGCTGGGGTCTCAACTATTCACTATATTTATTAATGACTTAGATAATACAAAAGAGAGCCATATATCCACGTTTGCCGACGTCAAAAAGATTGTTGACGTAGTGAGTAATGTAGACGGGTGCCTAAAAATTGCAAAGAGACACTGGTAGTTTAAGAGAGTGGACAAAATTGTGGTAGATGGATTTCAACACAGCTAAGTATGAGGTCATCTATTTTGGACCAAAAAGGATGAATCTGAGTATTTTTTATATGGTGATAAGCTAGAAAAAGTGGAGGTCCAAAGAGGTTTACGGGTCCATGTACATAGATCACTAGAATGTACTGATCGGGATCAAAATAAAATCTAAGGGGGAAAAATTTGGCTGCTTTGCGCCTCCCGTTAGCGCCCTAAATGGGGCGCAAAGCAACTAGCACCCGGGCGCGGCGATGTTTGCACTGCTCGCGAAATTGACCAGACATTTTGCAGCAGTGCTAAAAACTACCACCACGATCTCCTGCGCCCACAGATCATGACATCAGTCGAGCGTGCAACACCCCGGTGTAGTGTCCGTGTGCAGATAAAGACACTGAAGGCAGGAGTTGGTTCATAGGTATTTACTAAGCAAGTCTGGGAGGGGTTTCTAAAGGATATACACAATACACAGGCTTATATAGCCCAAGTGGCAATTACCGGCATTACGCACACCTGGGGCTCTTAAAGGCACATACACCACAATTGCTCTTAAAGGCACATACACCACAATTCCTCCCCTTCTAGCTAACTAGTACATCATATTTTAAGTAATTATTAATTACATGTTATATGCAAAATAATATACATTGCTGTATTAATTAATTATAAGTTAGTCTCTCAGGAGGCTTCCTGACTCGGTCCGGATAACGCCTCGGGGGTGTAGTAGTTTCTGGTGGTGTAGTAGGTTCTTCTGGCAAGGCTGATTCGGCTTGAAGGCCAGTGTCGGGTTCATCGGGTTCCAGTATCACCGGATCGGAGGTAGATATGGGTATCTCTACTTCATCGTTAGATGTATAGCGTGGTGGTGTAGGTTGTCCCTTTTCGGATGACTTGATGATTTGGTCAGCATGGCGCCTTATTATGCTTTCTCCGATGTCCACGGTATACATCAGTGGTCCTAGTCGTGTGCAGATAGTTCCAGGCTGCCATTTCTCGGTACGGTAGTCCCGGGCCAAAACCGGTTGGCCTATCTGGAAGGCCCTAGTTGGCCTTTCATTCATGCCCTGAAACTGTCGGTTCTCCACGTCCCTTCGGATGTTGGGCTTGACCAAATCCAGCCGGCATCTTAGGTTTCTATTGTAGAACATCATGGCGGGAGTTTGGTTTGTAACCATATGTGTTGCATTCCTATACGCAAATAAGAAGTTATCCACCTTGTGCTGAAGTTTTATGTCTTCATTACCCATGGCGTTTATGGCCTTCTTAAAGGTCTGGACAAACCTTTCAGCCAATCCATTGGTGGCGGGATGGTATGGGGCAGGCGTGTAGTGCTTTACCCCATTGTTCTTTAAGAACTTTCTGAATTCTTCGGACACAAATTGTGGTCCATTATCAGAACATGTCTGTTCCGGCAGCCTATTCCTGGCAAATATGGTCCTTAACACTGTGATGGTTTTTGCCGTGGTGGTGGAGGACATCTTTATTACCTCCGGCCACTTGGAGTGTGCATCAACTGCGATTAAGAACATTGAGTCCATAAATGGACCAGCAAAGTCGATGTGCACCCTTTGCCAGGGAGATGAGGGCCGCTCCCATGGATGTAGAGGGGCCTGTGGCAGAGCATTTTGGACCTTCTGGCATCCTAGGCAGCTCTTGGTCATGTCTTCGATGTCTCCATCGATACCTGGCCACCATACAAATGCCCTAGCTAGGTTCTTCATTTTCACTCCACCCAGATGCCCCTCGTGAAGCTCCTTTAGCACTTTATCCTGGAGTTTGGGTGGAATCACCACTCTGGATCCACACATCAAGGTTCCTCGGCACACTGACAGCTGTTCTCTTCTTTGCGAGAATGCTGGCAACAGTGGTTCGCCATGTGCTGGCCATCCCTTCATTGTTAAATCGTAGACCCGTGAGAGAGTAGGGTCATTTCTGGTCTCCCTTTCAATGGCAGAATTTGTCACCGGTAGACATTCCACTATGGTAGAGTGGAATATCTCTACTGGGTCTACTGTAGGTGCCTCTTCTATCATTGGCAACGGCAGGCGCGATAAACCGTCAGCATTCCCATGCTGTTTTGACCCTTTGTATTCAATGTTGTATTGGTGTGCCCCTAGAAAAAGGGACCACCTCTGTAGTCTTTGTGCCGTCATAATGGGGGCACCTTTCTTAGGGTTGAATATGGAGATGAGGGGTTGATGGTCAGTCAGCAAGGTAAATTTTTGTCCGTGTAGGTAATGGTTGAATTTCTTCACTCCCCATACCAGGCTGAGTGCTTCCCTGTCTATCTGGGAATAGTTACGCTCAGCTGAGTTCAATGAGCGTGACGCAAAAGCTATCGGCCGTTCCGAGCCATCAGGGAATCTATGGGACAATACCGCTCCTGTGCCGTAAGGGGATGCATCGCACACCAGTCTGATTGGTAGTGATGGGTTGTAATGAGCCAAAACTTTCTCGGATGTGATTTAGTCTTTACATTTATGGAAGGCACGTTTACAGTCTTCGTTCCATTTCCAAATCACTCCTGTGTGTAGAAGGTCATTAAGAGGGTGTAGAATAGTTGATAAGTTCGGTAAAAATTTATGATAGTAATTTATTAATCCCAGGAATGACCTCAATTGTGAAACATTTTCAGGTGCTGGGGCTTTTATAACTGCTTCAATTTTTTCAGGTGACTCACGCAACCCTTCCTTATTAATTATGTGGCCACAATATGATATCTGATTTTGGAAAAATTCGCACTTGGGGCGATTTGCTCGTAGGCCCCGTTCTTTCAGCCTAGTGAGCACCTGCTCCAAATTGGCAAGGTGCTCGTTGTCGTTTTCTCCTGTTATAAGGATGTCGTCTAGGTAACACTGAGTTCCCGGAATCCCTTGCAGGACTTGCTCCATAGCTCTTTGCCAGATAGCTGGAGCTGATGCTACTCCAAAAACCAGTCGATTGTACTGGTACAGGCCTTTGTGTGTGTTTATTGTGAGATACTTTTTAGAGGTCTCCTCAACCTCCATCTGTAGATATGCCTGTGCCAAGTCAATTTTTGTGAAACGTTTTCCTCCGGAGAGTGAGGCGAAAATATCTTCTATCCTCGGAAGAGGATACTGTACCGTGTGAAGGACCGGGTTTACAGTCACCTTAAAGTCCCCACAGATGTGAATTTTTCTCTGTTCCTCAGAGTTATTTTTCAATGCTTTTTTCATGACTGGAACGATGGGTGTTGCCCATTCGCTCCAATCTATTTTGGATAATACGCCTGCCTTTTCCAAATTCTCCAGCTCTGCCTCGACTGCCGGACGTATTGCGTATGGCACCGGTCTTGCCTTAAAAAATTTTGGAATTGCTGCATCTACCACTTTTATTGAGGCGGTGATGCCTTTCAAGGTTCCTAGTTTCTCTTGAAACACTTCTTTGGCGTTGGCCAAGATGTCTTTTAATCGTTCAGGTATGATGTCATCCTTGTTTTTTTCCTTACTGGTCACCGTCAGTGCCTGAATGGAGTGCCAGTCTAAACGTATCTTCCTTATCCATTCACGTCCCAACAACGGTGGACCACCATCTTGTAGAATGTATAAATACAACTTTTGTATTTCTTTGCCGTTGTATACCACAGGCACCTTTATTTTTCCTTTGGGGTATACTTTCTGCCCGGTATATGTTTTTAAGATAATGGATGTGTCTTTTAGAGGTATATGCGAAAATAGCCTCTCGTAATCTCGTCGATTTATTACGGTTAGAGCTGATCCTGTATCTAGCTCCATTTTAACTGGGGACCCTGCTATTATGAGGGTAACCCAAATGGTCTGGTAATCTTCATTGGCAATTACATTTTGTAATTTGAGAGAGCTTATTCTCTTGTTCCCGGAGTCACTATCGCTCTTCTGGTCTTTGGAGCTACTGTCCGTCATCATTTGTACCTTTCTGTGCTTTTCCTTATTGATTCTTTTCCCGTTAGTGGATTTTTTATTTTCAGATCGGCATACACGTGGAATGTGTCCCATCTTTCCGCATCGCCTGCATGCTTTTTCTTTGAACCAGCAATCCCTCTGGTCATGGTTGGATCTGCCGCAGCGATAACATCTCTTGAAACCCCGTGTCATTTCATGGGTGCCAAAGTCCTGTGGCCTTTGCTGTATCTTTGCCGCTCCTATTGCACTGAAAGCCTTGTCCAGTGTTAAATCTTTTCCAGAAGATACCTTTTTTTGTGTTTCTACACTTAGGGGATCGCAGATGAATTTGTCTTGCAGAGAATCTGCCTCGAATTGGCAGTGTAGGGTATCAACAATCTCCTCAAAATTCTTGTCCATCGGTTCGGCTGGAGTGATTAAGTTGCGTAACAGCTTGTATGTCTCTGCGCCCATTAGATCCAGAAGCACTGAAGCTTTTTTTTCATCTTCTATTCCATTTGCGGTGCAAAACACCTCCACTCTTTCTACATATGTGGTCCAATTCTCTATCTTGTTATCAAAAACATCAATATTGCCAAAGTTAGGCTCTGTTTCGTTATCAAAAGCATCCATATTGCCAGACTTAGGCATTTCAAAAAAAAGATATGGCGCTTCCCGCGCTTTTTTTTTCTCTGTAGCAACGATATGGCGCTTCCTGCGCTTTCCCGCCACTGCTACTGATAACAACGCTGTTTTACTGTGGTTTCCGTTTATTCACTGTTGGAGACTCGTTCCCGACGGAGGTCTAAACGCTGACCTGCTTGCCGCGCCGGCCGTCTCCCGAGTGCACCCTCCCAGTCCGTTATTGCTTGCCTCCGATTTCGCTGCCTGTCTCAGCTGTAGAGCCCGACGCTGGAGCCCCAGCCTGACGCCCAGGAAGGATTAGCGCAGTACCTGCCACCAGCTTGGACAGCTGGTGAAACCACAGTTTCTATAACTTCCTTGAGTCTTCTGGACGCTGGAGGAATCGATGTCCTTGAGGTGCTGCCGAATTGCAGGTAAGTCCGTTTCCACTTCGTCGCCACTGTAGTGTCCGTGTGTAGATAAAGACACTGAAGACAGGAGTTGGTTCATAGGTATTTACTAAGCAATTCTCGGGGGGGGTTCTAAAGGATATACACAATACACAGGCTTATATAGCCCAAGTGGCAATTACCAGCATTACGCACACCTGGGGCTCTTAAAGGCACATACACCACAATTGCTCTTAAAGGCACATACACCACACCCGGTAGCACCCCGGACCGGATATTGAGTGGTGGCCCCTGCCTTACCGCCTGCCACTAGCAACGACAGTTTGAGGGGAGCATTTTGCAGTCGGGAAGGGACTGGGGGAGCGCTATTTAAAGGCGACCGCTTCCTGCCTTTTTTGTTGGTGACATTTTTGCACCATGCATTCTGAGAGGGAGAGAGACTTCTGGAGAGATTCAATGCTGTGTGAAGAAGTTTTGGGTATTGAGCAGCACTTTGTAGGTTCATTTTGATTTGACCTTCCTTGCATCGATTTAGAAGGGACTATGGAGACTGCACTCTGAGCTCTTTCCCAGGGTGTCTCCATTGTTCTTTCCAGCAGATTTGATGTACAGGTCTCTCCAAGCCGAGATTCAAGGCTGCAATGAGCAGGGTGTGGATAGAGAGCAAGATCGACCCTCCCCTTTAAGAACTGGCCGGCGCCAGTGTGTCTATGTTCCATTGCTCACTGACATCACATGAGCTTCGCCAGCGCTCTGAGGTAGCGCCTTGCTCCTCGGCGTTAGCACCTTAAGAGAGGTGTGTAGCACCTGATTTAGCAATCCAATCACCTCCAGAGGCGATAGAAGCCAAGTTTGCAGTCAGAGGCGATAATTAGTGGCGGGTGCTAAACTTTGCGCCCGGCCGATAATTGCACCCCAAACGGGGCGAGACCGAATTTCTCCCCCAAATGTCAAATGGAATGATAGCCTTTATATCTGGAGGGCTAGAATATAAAGAGGATGGAGTTTTGCTGCAGCTATACAATGCCCTGGTTAGACCATTTCTGGAGTTAAAAGGGTACTTAGACTTGAAATGACTTGACTTAACTTTCTGTGGCCAGTTTCCTTTGTATCTACTGTACAAATACAGGAACTTCACGCCACTTAAAGCATTTGATTGGACAGCGAGATGCCATTTTTGTGAAGCTAATGTTGGAGCAGTGTATCTCTGGCAGCAACTTCTCAATTTCTGCATTTAATTGCACAGCTGCCCTCACATGAATTTGCTGTGGCATTTGCAGATTAATAAATGCGAGTACTATTAGCCTCACTGTTATTTTGGCAGCAATTTTTGGGCCATTCATTTTAAATCTGAGATCGATAAATTTCGGCTACCTTACTATTAAGGGATATGGAGCCAAGGTGAGTGGATGGAGTTAGGATACTATTCAGTCATGATCTAATTGAATGGTGGAACAGACTCGAGGGGCTGAATGACCTACTCCTGTTCCTATGTTCTGACCTCCAGTGGAAGACTGATGAAACCTTCAAAAAACTGGATTGTGCAGAGTTTGCACCATTTTTTGGGGGGAGATATGGCAGCGGACTGGGAGAACCCCATCATAATTTAAGGTCAATCTCTAACATCTCTCACCCTCAGATACATGAATTGTGATTTCACTTACCATTCAGCACCACTCCGTGGCCACATGGCTGAAGCTCCCAGCTGCTACCATCTGTCACTGATCATTGACATATGGGAGTGGCAGACTCTAAAAGTATATAGCAAGTTATTCATGCCAGTGGAAAAATGTCAAGAAACACAAATGAGGATTCCAGGTGAGCATAAAAGAGAGATATCTCTACATAACTTTGTGCTCCTGACCATATAGCATACCCAGGTAGCACCAATACCAGGCACCATTGATTTGTTACATTTATGTGGGATCTGTCCTAGATTGTCTGGTTCTGAGTTTGAAAAGTCTGAGTAGCTGTGCTTGTATCAGCTCACTGACTTTGTGTACTAGGTATGCAGAGAGACGATAAGCTGCCACCTGCAAGTGCTTCTCACACTCCTCTTATGGCTATCCCTGTAGAATGAAAGGTGCTCAGCTTTGTATTGCACTGTATTCCATTTATGCAGGGTTTTGGAGAATTCCTTTTGCTCCCCTAGAAGTTAACTAATTTTAATCCGAGTGGATGTGTTTTGCTCTAGATTCCCCAGCAGGCTTTTGCTCAAAAAAATGCTATAACGAGCTCCGAATGGGGACCCTTCTATTATCATGCTAAGTAATGGCCTACACTGACATGCCTCTAGCATCCATTTTGTGTGTCGGTCTTCACTACAAGATAAATTATCTGTTTCTGGTACTTGGTTCACTGCAGCTTCAAATGCAAACCCATCAGAATCATCCTTAACAGTTCACTAATTAGAGAAATTAAAGTTGTTAATTGAAAAGCTCGCCGTGTAGTATCTGAAATTCCATAGCTGGAAATGCTGAGTGTCTGGAGTTCCATTTCCAGGTTTTTAAACAATTTAACAAAAGTACCATCATGTGCTACTTTGTAGGGTAAAGTATATGTAATGTCCTGGTCGATACTCTCAATAAACTGAGCCTCGAGTACATGCTTCATGATCAATCTTGTAATAGTGTTTTCATCTGAAAATGAACAAGCAAATTAAAAGCAATGAAATGTAAATTATTAAAATACATTTTAATTTCCTTCCTCTTTGTCCATCCCCATTTATTATATAGCACAAGGCCATGTGTGGTTACATAAGAAAAGCCATGTGATAATTTTGAATACCTAATTGACTGGAGTGTGGTGTGTTACTCTGTCTGACAGGAAGTTTGGCCAATTCAAGAAAGGAATAAATTGAATATCAAGTGTGCAAGAAATAAATGGAAAGGGCAAGAACATCAAAAGAGCTTTCTTTCCCCAAAAAATCAATTGAAAACAATTCTAGCAAATGTGTTTGCATTTATTGAGTTGTTTTTCCCCAATAAATGTGTTATTCTTTTAACTGCTGCGATACAGTGAGCTTCTCAGAATAAGTGATGACTGTTCTCTCTATCATTGATTAAATTTGCTTTAGCTTTGTGCCACAAAAGGGTAATCTTATTGGTTGATTCGCTTCTGCTAAAGGAAATAATTATCTCTTGCAACCACACCTCATTGGGAAATGACTAGTGTGCCTATCATTGCGATTATTGCAATCATGGAGCAGTCCAAGCACCCAAGTCTTAAGCACTCAAGCCAAAATTATAGCTTAGAGTGGGGTTTTAATGCAATTAACTGCATTTGATATGTGATAATTTTGCTTGCGAAGGGTTATGTTTTTGCATGTATTATGCAAGACATTAGTAAAAATGTGCTGCTTTCACTGATATAGTGCTTTTCAATCCAGTAAGAATTTTTAAAATAATTATCAGCAATAGTAGTGGTGGCTTCTGTAGGGTTATCCGAATAAATATGTCACTCATGATGCTCGGTTTCATAACTCACTCACACCTGCAACACTACAATTTATGAGGTTCTACACTCCTCAGTGACACATTTTCATACACCACCACTCCTCATGGATGATTCCAATTTAACTATAAATCCTATTTTATGTTAGATGCTACTGAAGGGTAGGCCCATACAGCTTCACTTTAATAGAGTATTCACTCATTATTTACAATTTCAAAATTTGCAGATCACACAAATCTTGGAAGTATAGTGAACAGTGAGGAGGATAATGATAAACTTCAAGAGGACATAGACAGGCTGGTGGAATGGGCGAATCCGCATGGTCGGCTGCCAAATGGAGCATTCATGAGGTCAACAGCAAACTTCGCCAGCCATTTGAACTGCAGCATTCTTGCTTGGAAGGGATCTTCACCATAAAATCCTAACAACAATGGATAATTCTCACCCATGCCTGGCAGTACTACTAATGTTGCAGTAGTGCTGATGCTACACGAAGTGAATGAAAGGAGAGCTGTCCTCTTTGGTACTGAAGAGCATCCTCCATAGAAATGATTGGTGCAGCAAACCTGCCAGAACATAGCAGACAGGGTTATTGCTGTCTGCATCACTCAGACAGCCGGGGTCCAAATGTGCAAGATGATCGCAGACCTAAACAAAGATGCCAAGGTAAGGTTACGGAACAACTTTGTATGCCAAGCATGCCCATCACAAAGTGTTTCCTCATAATCTGTTATCAATTATTGCCATCACATCAAAAGTGTTCATTTGACCTTACAGTCCTGTGAGAGTTTAATGTGCATGGCCATAATATAGCGAGGCGCAAATGCCCACTGCAAATTATATCTGAAACTGCTACCATACCCAAAACTTAAAGGACCATCATACAGCAAAAATCCTGATAACACAATTTAGCTTCATGATGCATGTGCATTTAATAATGCACAGGATGGGCTGCAATTTGCTCACATGTCAATCAGTATATATCTGCTCCTTAAACTTGTAAGGTTCTCAAAATTCCCACATTCCCCAAAGTTAGTAATCAAGGTACCCTAAAGAAAATGGCTTCTGGACCTCGTGGCAGAAGCCTGCAAGATTGAAAGCAAGACCCTGCAAAAATGGCAGGTCAAATTCAAAAGGGCTTTGAAAAACCTGACATGCCTCGGCCTGTGAGAGACTTGTTATTTCTGAAGCCAGACAACTAGATAATACAGAATACGCATTCTTCATTTTGAAACAAACCAACTCAGGAAAGACTTAATCTTGAACCCATCAAACCTTTGCATAAATAATCGGTTACAGTTCAAAGTAGCTACCAAGCCATGAAGACGCCTATTAAACATTATGAATAACAAACACCCAAGATATTAAAGCCATTTAGCAACGAGACAACCACCCCAAAAGCAGTTAAGGTGAACGACTATAATCACCTCAGATGAGCCCGCCAAAAATTAAACAAAGAACTAACCCTGATTTGGCGCGCAGATAACGAACTCCAAAAGAGTATAATTGTAGGCCCACCGGTAACCAAAAGTGTGCAGCAAGCGGGCAAGCAAGGTGAGACGAACGGCAAGGCTGATGAGCAAGTAGAAAAGGACAGTGTGGAGAAGCGTTGGGGACGAGCAGGCACACGCTCAGGTCCAAGTTTACTCGAAACGCAAAGAAGCGTTGGGGGACGAGCAGGCACACGCTCAGGTCCAGAGGTACTCGAAACTCAAAGAAGTAGATGGGCATGGTACGGCAGGCTCAAACAAAGACGACTAGGCCGCAACCGCACCCTTACATGAGGAATGACCACAAGCACCGCAGTAACAAAGGGCTGGGTAAACCATACCTTCAGATCATTACCACTGCACAGGTAGTGATCTAGGCCACCGCGACCGAGCTAACACCGAAGACCACCAACCGAATCCCAACTGCAACAAAACTTCGATGACCAGACCACCACCAGAAGAACAAAACCTGAAGTTTTCCACTCTACAAGGTAAAGTACCCAACAAAGGCTTTACTCCCTATCTCTAACGGAGAAAAGAAGGTACTTTACTCAGACGACTCCACCACCGCACCCTGGGACCACGTGACGACGGCAGGCCCAAAAGGACACAAAGAGCGAACTCTCAAAACCGCAACTGGCTTAATCAACAGGATTCGACCTGGTGAGCATAATCCCTGGCCCCCTTATAGCACAATTTAGTTAGATATTGGGGGTGGGACAAGGGTAGGGGGATTATTAATGTGATTTTTCCCTCAATGTGCTGTGTGTTCCCCATTCCTAATTAAGTGTACTCTTGTAAGCCTGTAACTATTCCAGTAATTTTCAGTGTTGTGATTTTATTGTGCCTTTAATAATAAAATACAATTTTCTTGTACCAAACCAGTTGTCTACTCCAATTCTGTATCGCCGCCTGTACCTAAGTCCGGTGTCTAGAACCCAGGGGTGTGGGAGCGATTTGAACCGCTCAAGACAGTCAGGGGCAAGCTGACTACACACACACCACCCCCTACAAACTTCAAGTATCTCAAGACCTTGATTAAACTTCCTCCCACCCCACTTCCAGTAAGGACTCTATTTCATTCTCCCAGTATCTCCGTATCCTTCGCATCTGTTCCAACGATGCCACCTTCCACACCATTACTTCCTATACGTCTTCCTTTTTCCTCAACCAAGGATTCCCATCCACTGTGGTTAACAGGGCCCTCGACCTTGTCCATCCCATTTCCTGCACTTCTGCCTTCACTCCTTCCCCTTCCTCCCAGGACCATGATAGGGTTCCCCTTGTCCTCACCTTCCACCCCACCAGCCTCCACATTCAACGGATTATCCTCCGCCATTTCCACCACCCCCAACACAATGTCATCATCAGACACATCTTCCCCTCCCCTCCCCTTTCAGCATTTCAAAGGGATCATTTCCTCTGCAACACCCTGGTCCACTTTTCCATCACCCCCAACACCCACTCCCCTTCCCATGGCACTTTCCTGTGCAAGCGCAGGAGATGCAACACCTGCCCTTTCACCCCCCTCCCTTACCACCGTATAGAGCACCAAACACTCCTTGAAGCTGAAACAACGATTTACTTGTACTTCTTTCAATTTAGTATACTGTATTTGCTGCTCACACTGCAGTCTCCTCTACTTTGGGAAGACCAAACGCAGATTGGGTGATCGCTTTGCTGAACACCTCTGTTCAGTTCGCAAGCGTGACCCTGAGCTTCCGGTCGCTTGTCACTTTAATTCTCATTCCCACTTCCACTCTGACTTCTGTTCTCAGCCTCCTACACTGTTTCAATGAAGCTCAACGGAAGCTTGAGGAACAGCACCTCGTCTTTTGATTAGGCGCTTTACAGCCTTCCAGCCGCAACATCGAGTTTAACAACTTTAGTCCTTAACCATTGCTCCCATTTCCTCGGACAGCAGTGGCTAGTAATGGCTCTGCTGTTGTCATTTACACCTCCTGTAGACCCATCTTTTGTTTTGTTACCTGTCACATACCATCTCCTTTTGCCTTGCACCATCATCCCTTTTGTCATTTAATCACTCCTGCCCTCCACCCTATCTCAGACCTTCCCTTTTGTTCTTTCCTCCCCTCCTCCCTCCCATCCCTTTTTTCCCTGGCTCTGTACTTGCTTATAAACTGTTAAATCTCTAACTTCTTCCAGTTCTGATGAAAGGTCATTGACCTGATATGATAGCCCTGTTTCTCTCTCCACAGCTGCCTGACCTGCTGAGTATATCCAGCATTTTCTAATTTTATTTCAGATTTTCAGCAACTCTAGTATTTTGCTTTTGATCTCAAGACTACCTATTGGGTCGCAGGATGGCATGATATTGTTTTAACATATTTGTTCTCAAGAAGTGACAGATCTGCATTTATTACCCAACCTTAGCTGCCCTGAGTGGTGGTAATATTCTTGCTCCTAGAACTGCTGCAGCCCTTCTGCTGATGGTGTTAGGTAGGGTCAAAGATTTTGATCCAGTGACAATGACAGAACACACCATCAGGACTTGGACATATATGCCATTCCTTCAAAGTGACTAGGGTCAAAATCATGGAATTCCTGACCGAACAGCATTTGGGAGCACCATCACCATAAAGACTGCAATGGTTCAAGGAAATGGCCCACAATCACTTACTCAATGCAGCTTTGCCAGCATCCCTCACACCCTGAGAACAATGAAAAAATGAAGTGTGAGGAAGTAGCAGAGTGAGTCATAATGTATGGGTGAGGAATAGCAATACTGGTGGCAGAGGAGGAGCAGGATACCATTGCTGAAAGGGAGTTTGGTTTGTCCTCCAGCTACATTGTCTAGGGATTTGGACCTCAAAAGAGTTTGCATATAAAAGAAGATTGCTATCTGAGCAGGATCATCTGCATGAGTTACTTAAATGTTCCTAGTACCCTGTGACCTCTTGGTAGGGGGCCGAGGAGTCCCCTAGCTGCATCTGCAGAGTTCTCTGCAATATCATCCACCATGGAGGGCATGGCAATTTCAGGGGCATCTGCAACGTAGCCCACATTGGCACAGGTCCTAAAACCAGTTGGAGTATCTCTTGCAAACATTTAGGCTGCTGCAATGGAAAATTTGAAATCCAATCTTCAGCAGGCTCCTGTGTCTGGCTTCAACATGCTGGTTATCAGATGGAGATCAACGTGAGGCAGAACCTCACGGACCTTGATGAACTCAGGTTTGCAACCATACAGCTCAATGAAGATGCTGAGGTGGTGTGCATCTGTGAGATAATGGTTGGAAAAGGCTGCTTTATTTTTTGAAAAAATATTCTTGGAAAGGGGGTAATGCTGGCACGACCTCATTTATCACGTGGAGCATAATCACCATCATAGACCAGTTGGCTAAATGTTCTGTTTCTGTGTTGTAATTTCTATGTAATTCAATGTAATCCACAAGTTAATGGCCCAGAAATTCAGGTCTGGGGCTACCCGCGGGTGCAAGTCCCCGACCTGCACTTACCTGCCGCGCCCGCCGTTGAGCTGTGGGCCTGCGTGGGATTCCGATCCTGGGCCTCCTCCAACTGCCAGCACACAGTGCTTGCGTATCCCAGGGGCGCAGTTAGTTGGATGTGTCCCCTGGGATCACATGGGCCATGGAAAGCCAATGGTAGCAGGGAATGCTTCATTCATCCGACCTGTCAAACCTATAAATACTATAAGCCCTAAAACATCACTAAAATTTCAAATAAAATGTTTTAAAAAATCACATTTTTAAAATAATTATAAATTACATGAAATAACTATTTTTAAAAATAATTTAAATTTTTGCAAAAATTAATTGCATTTTCTAACGGGGCTAAAAATAAACTTACCTTTCTTTAAAGTATTTAAAAATAATTAACCTGTAGAAAAAATGTTTTAATTCTAATTAATTCACCACTTACCTTGTAAAAAGCAGACCTTGCACCTACTTTTTAAAAGTGTAACTGTTGGAGACATACCCTCCCGGAGAAACCTGCAAAAAAAACGTAAGTTCGATGCGCACGCGCTGCCTCTCCCCCGCACATGTTCCACCTCTGAACCCCTTCTTTCAGGGGAACAGAAGTGCCAGTTTCCCGCGATGCGCAGTGCATGCACGAAACCGGCACTTCCATTGGGCTTACGGGTGAGTACCCTGTGCGTACTCACCCGTGGAGAGCCGAATTTCTGGGCCAATAGATTTACTAAACTAAATATCACAGTTTGCTACAGCAGGATTGGAACACTCAACCTCCGGATTGCGAATCCAATACCATGCCTGTTACACTACCATACGCATTCTCTCAGGGTGATGAGCATCTCATCCATTCCGCCTCCTGCACAAGTGATATTATTACGCCAGAAAACTAGACAGCACCAGACATGGCAGAATCAGTGGCAAGACCATCTCAGGAACCAGCACATGGAGGGCCACTTGTATCTGAATTAGCTCACACTGATACCCAGCAGCCAGTTATCACTGTTACTCCTTCCACAGGTAAACACCTAGGCCTAGAAATTGGGTTGGTAGCGCCCGCGCTGAGCGCCGAAAGAGACCTAGAATTGGGGCGAAGCCCTATGTTGGGGCAGACGCTATGAAGATAGCGCCAACTCAGAAATTGACTATACATTTAGCGCCTGCGCTAAGTGTTTGCGCGCGCCCACGAGCGCAAGCAGCTCATGACGTCATTTCAGCGTGCAACGCCTTTTAGGAGCGCCTGAGCGCATATTGGGTGGCGCCCGGAGCCTTAGCGCCCAGCGCTATTAGTGACAGTTCGAGGGAGGGCTAACGGGCCCTTCTCGGAGTAGGGCGGCGCTATTTAAAGGGGACAGCTCTAGTGCAGAATCTTCTGCCACTTGGCCTGCTCATTGCGATCGCTGCTAGAGAGAGTTGGCGAGCTAATGTGGAGCGGAGTTCTGGGATTTGAGCTTCACAGTACTTGGGACCCTCAACCCTGTCCAAAGCACTTGCAGCACTACACCTAAAAGCCTTTTGACCAACTGGCATCGGAATGGGAGCTTGTTCGGAGGGCGACGGCCTCATCGCCCAACACTGTAAAGGGGCAGAGAGACGGCGGGAGAGAGGGCAGGGATTGGCCAGAAGGAGGAGGGGCAATCGAGGTCGGCCAATCCGACAGGATGCTGCGAGGGTCTTTAGGCAGCAGGTGACAAGCCTTGACATTTCAGAGAAGCAGTGTTAGCGAAGGCTCCGAATCTGGAGGGACATTGTTACTGATCTGTGCCACCTGCTTGGTCAGGATCTGCAGCCGCATGAACGCTGCAGAACCTCTCTGTTCGTGATGGCTACACTGACTGATTGCCTCCATTTTTATGCCAACGGATCCTTTCAGTCAGCCATTGGGGACAATGCGACTGACGCTCAGGCTGCAGTCCGCTGTTGCATCCGGCAAGTGACAGAGGCCCTTATAGGCGAACGCGTCCATTCTTTACCTTCCCTCGGACCCTGCACAAGCAGGCGGAGGAGGAGGAGTATGAGGAGGAGGAGGAGGAGGAGGAGGAAGAGCAGTTGGAGGAGGAGGAGGAGGAGGAGGAAGATGTAAGGGCTGCTGAAAGTGGAAGGTCCATATGTCAGAGGCTCCTCTGGACTCGTCTCGACACCCCTGTGGCGCAATGATGAGAGTCTTACCTCATGCGCACTTTGGATGTTTGAGAGCCTCTGCATGCCAGCATCACTGAAAGTAGTCACATGCACCAAGCAACATTGAAACTTCTGTTTATTGACACAGAAGTCTTTCATTACAGCTAAACAAAGTAAAGTGAGCAGAAACCATAACTTACAAAATAAATTTGACCTGTTCGGCCAAGCCGCAAACCTCAACAAAAATCTGCAACTATAACAGCAGCTGAGGGTGTCCTTCAATTTGGACAAACGTCTCAGCACCTCCCTCTACAACTGGCCCCTTGAGGGAGAACGACTTCTCTTTCGCGCCCGGCCCCTTCCCTCCCTGCCGCTCCTACATAATTGCACCCCAGTGGCGGGCTCAAGGCTGGGGGACGCTTGCTGACTGTCTGGACGCACAGAAGCCCCTGAGGTACGGCCTGGCCGACCTCTGGGCTTGGAGGGTGCGGATGCAGGATGCTTGCTTTGAGCATGGCTGGAAGCAGTGTGGGCTGCAGGTGGTGGCAGCTGCAATCAGGCGTCCCAGCGCTGGCATGTGAAATGGTCTCCTGACGAGAGAGGACACCTGCACCATGGTCGGACGACACACTGGCTATCTGAGGGGAGCGGCTCGGCTCATCCACCACAATCGCAGGCTCCACGGATTCCTGGCATTGTATGGGAGTGGAAGGGCCCGGGGTGATCCTATCTGATGCAGAGAGGGTGGCTGCAGTCAGACATCGCGTTGCGTCAATCTGGCTGTGGAGGAGCCCAGCAAGTGACTGCGTGGCAACAGTGAGGACCTGTGTGCCAGGTGCCAGTGCTTCGGAGAATGCCTGGACAGTTCTTCCCATGGCTTTGGACAAGGCAGGAGCCGACCGCTCCACTGCCTCGGACAAGCCCTGCACAGACCTTTCCAGGGATTGTCCGAAGCCCTGAACAGTCCTTTCCATTGCCGACTCAAAGCCATGGACAGTCCACTCCATTGTTGGGCCGAAGCCCTGGATAGTCCTGTCCATTGTGGCCCCGAAGCCCTGGATAGGCCTGTCCATTGTTTCCCCAAACACCTGGAGAGACCTCTCCATTGTTGCACCAAAGCCCTGCAGAGTCCTCTCCATTGTTGCCCCGAAGTCCAGCATACTCCTAGCCAATGAATCTATTGACTCAGGCATCTTCTCTACTGCAGCCATCAGCTCCGTGTGTCTGACCCGGGCCTGTTTGCTCATCTCTGCCAGGCGACGGACCTCATCTGCACTCTGTGCAGCAGTCATGATGACCTGCCTTGCCCTGCGGGGAGATGGTGGGCGAACTTGCCTATCCCCCCTGCATTGCTGCATGCCGCTTGGTACGGCAACTGGTTCATCCTCAGAGCCACCCCCCCTCCCCTCCAGGGGACTACTATCCCCAGTCTGCAGATGTCTCAGCTCCCCGGATTCTGCAGTGGCTGGTCCGGATTCCTCCTGGTCCTCGCCTCCGGTGGCACTGGCACTGGTAGCTTCAGCGCGTTGAGCCCGAGTTGGTGCTGCTTCATCTGAAAGTGGGAGGTGGAAGAGTGGCTTTAGCAGAAGGACAGGTTTGCTGAAAGGCATGCCAGATTGCGGCATGGCTCTGACATGGCTGCACACTGAGGAAGCATGCTGGCGGGGGGGCCAAGTGGAAGGCAACAGGTGGAAAAGGTGAGAGTCTTACCCTCGCTGTCGGTAATGGGGTCGGCAGGTGCAGTGGTGACTGGACCAGACAGATGTCCTCCAAGTATCTGGTGCACTCTCTCCTCCAGATCCGTTAGAGTGACCACTTGTGCAGGTCCGCCACCGGTTCGACGCTGCTCCTTCTGAATCTGTGCCATCTTGGACTGCAGGGGAAAGAAGGGGAGGTTCTGTTACATGAGGCCTTGAGACCTCCTCACATGCCCCCATTGTGCAAGAGCCCTTACATGAGGCCTTGAAACCTCCTCGCATGCCCCCATTGTGCAAGAGCCCTTACATGAGGCCTTGAGACATCTGTCCATGTGTGTGCCCAGAAAGGACCATGGGTGCATACTGACAGATGGCCATTGGCGCATCATTGCAGCAGGGTGCCCGAAGTCAGCTGCAGATGGAGGGAAGCACAAGTTTGGTAAACCATCACTCACCCTAACGATCCGTGTGAGGTCGTTGAATTTCTTCCTGCACTGAACAGGGGTCCTGGTCACCATGCTGCTGGAGTTCACCCTCACAGCAACCTCCCTCCAAGGTTGTCGGTAAGCCTTCTGATTTGGCCTCTTGCCATTATTCGGGTACAGGACCTCCCGACGGTGTTCAACTGCAGCCACCAAGTGGTCCAGAGCCTCAGTGCTGAAGCGCTCTGCTCTCTGCCTAACCTTCTCCATAATGATCATCTTTTACCGCCAGACAAGGGCGAGCACCGAATCTGAGGCCTGCAGAGCGTTGGGTGTTGAAGCTCAGTCTGACTGACCCACCCCTTTAAGAGCCGGCCGGCGCCTGTAGGTCTCGTGCTTTCCCATAATTGAGTTCACCTGCGCTGCGCCCGTCGACGTCGATATTGAGTAGTGCCTGACCTTTTGCGCCTTAAGAGCACCGTGCAACGGCTGATTTAGCGCCTCAATCCCCTTTGGGGGCGAAGCAACCCAATATCGCGCCAGGCGCAGATAAGTCTCGTCTGGCTATAAACTTTGTGCATCGCCAGTTCTAACGCCTCAACCGGGGCTATACCCAATTTCTAGGCCGTAGAAGCCATAGGTTAGGGTTAGAAGGCACATGCAATAAACTAACACTAAGGCAAAGCATGCAAAAGGATACTTATATTATTGACTGGCACGTGACACAAATTGGTTGCACTGTATTTCAATGTTGTCCAGAGGATTTGTTTACGATTGTGCAGAATAAGGTGGCAGCAAAACAAATAATAACTTTTAATGGATAGTTGAGGAAGTGCAATATTGCAGAAGATGCTTGTTGTTATGTGAACAGAAGGGTCCACTGTCTTGTTGCTATGTGAACAGAAGGGTCCCTCAGCTGAATGAATCCTGGATGAATGCTTAGCACACTGCTGTTCATGGCACTGGTGCTTCTACAGACATATTTCCTTGATCAGTGTCTGAGTCCATATCTGGCATTCATTGCGGGTTGGCCTTCTCCTCCTCCATAGTTTGGTCCCTTGATTGGGTGGGGGGCGGTGGGTGGTGGGCGGGGGGAGGGGGCACAGTGCTGTACTATAAGTCAACCTTGATCTGTCAAGAGACCTGAATTGCTGCTTCAAGATGCCAATATTGATCCTGACCACAACATGGGCTGCATTATATCTGAGCTCTGCTTCTGGCTGGGGGTGCAGCAAGATGGCATTAGCAGGGCTGGAGAAAATTTGGCTTAGCCTCCAAGAAGTCATACTCTTAGTCTTCCTTTGCCTTCAAATAAGCTTGTGACAGGTGATGGTCTTAAAATGAAAACATTATGAATACTGCCTGGGCATTGATCTGCATTCTACGATGTTTTTGTTCACGTTGTTTATTACATTGTGCCTTGGGGCTGAGATGAATATCTGGATGATATCCCTGTACTTTGGGAATTACAGCAGTGCAATGAAATTTGGCAGCCCTGTCCTGCTGTTCAGTGAGAAAAGAGATGAAGGTGTTAGAGCTGCTGAACAATCTACCAGTCTCCCGTTTCATGCCTCTGTGGACAACAATTTGGTTGATACTGATGTCCCCTGTACTATCAGGAACATTGCATAACAGTTGAGAGCTGTGGTCATCATTGACCATCACTGGCAGTGCTGTCCTTATGGAGGCGATTGACTGCAAAGTTTTCTTAAAGCAGATGGTATAGTTGTACAGTTGTTTCCTTGCTGAACTTGAGCCCATGGAATCACTTCTTCAACATTGTCAGGTTGCTGCACCTCATCCTGTATACACAATGGGTTGTATGTTGGCGGATGTAGCAAGTCCTCTTCTGGTGCTATCTGATATCTCTTCTTTGTTCCCCTTCTATTAAGTGAAGTGAGAGGGAATAAATTAACATTATTCTCAAACTCGAGGATGTGTTGCAGCAAAATTAAATAGATACTGTAGCTTTAAAGCATTCGTTGCTGATATGTGGGAACCTGGCTGGCCTTTATGGCCATTTGAATGGGGTGAGAGTTGCACACTGCATGTGGAACAGGTAAACTGTAAGCTCCTCTCTTAAATGGTATGCATTAGCAGATTTGCATTGATAATTAAGTAAAAGCATGTTTTGTATGAGAGTGTAGTTGCCAGCAGCAAACTGCAGGGATTGACTGAGCTTCGTAAGCAGGAAGCATGATCTTACATATGTAAGTGATAGGCCTAACACCTGTTTTATTTCCCCTCACTGAAACTGCTCTACCACGATCGGCGCAGGTGTTGGGTCTGCCCCGCTCAGGACTTTTCAGCATCCGCTGCGGCCTAAGTATCGCCTGCCATCTAAAGGTACGTTGAAAACATTTTTTTTTAATGTTCCTATTAAGCCAGGAGCAACAGGAGTGCTTCTCCCAATTCCACAGCACTCCGAACAGCCGCTGCTGGCTAGGATTTCCAACCCCCACTTCCGCTGTCCACCACTGTATCGCCTGAAACCGAGTACAGACAAAATTCTACCCCGTTGTCTTAAGGAAGAACCACGATTTGGGTGGAAGAAATAGGAAATAAAATGGGCACTGTTTTATGATGATTATGAGAAGTATATATAGTTGCCTTGTGCTCTGAATTCCCTTCTTGTATAACTCCAAACCCTCCAGGCAAATATTTTTATTCGACAAATCTCAGTCATAATCTACTTTCGTTTCAAAATGGGTTAATGCATAATCAGTCAATGCTGCTGGAACAACAAGAAGCAACTGCTTTACTGCTCCTATCTTAAAGAGTACCTCAGGCTTCAGTCCTTTTGATTCCTACTCCTCTACCTGTCTCACATTTAAATAGATTCCTCAGGGAAGGGTGCTTAATCCCACTTTGTTTTTCATCTTGATCAATGACCTGGTGCACATCATCAGAAGCAATTTTGCTTTTTTTCTAACTGATTGTACAATCTATATATATAAATCGGTACTTCTGTCATTCTTTCTATCTGTCTATCTGTCTATCTGTCTATCTGTCTGTCATCGCGTGTGCGTTGCGGGTATGCACTTGAACGTTACAGGGCGTACCTACGCGCGCGTTACCTCCAAAGAAAGCTTACGCTTCCGAGACGGTTTTAAGCATATTTACGTTTCGGCCGGGCTAAAATTGCACCCGCGGTATCCCAAAAACCTTCAACATTCCGCTCATTAGCATCTCATTATCCGCTCATTAGCGACAGAGTGACCTCGAGCTCGACCAATCGTACGCCGGGTTGCTGGCGTGTGGCCGGGCTTTATCGTTCTGAACCGAGGTGAGTCACCGCCATCTTGATTCCAAACTTTTCCTTTCTTTTTCCCGCTTTCTGCGTCTTAAAAAAAAACGTTGCTTTTAAAACACATATTGTTTTTTAAAAAAATGATTTAGAAAGTAATTAACTTATCTAATCTCATTAATTTTCCTACCTTTCCCCGTTTTTCCAGGTAGGCCTAGAAGCCTCGGCGTCTCCTCCGCACCCACGCCCGAGCTAGGCACCTCCCGGCCCCACTCGAAGGCTGGAGGGCCGAGCCTCAGCCCAGCGCCGCTAGGGTGCGCGCGCAGCAGGAGCTGAGACGTCTCTCTCTGCCGGGGCTTGCTGAGCGTCCAGCGTTACCCTGGCAACGGGCGCAATCGGCGGTCTTCACCTCGGGGGGAGGGGGGGCGGCCGCGACACTCGGGGGGGGGGCCGCGCGCGCAGCAGGAGCAGCTGAGACGCGGCGTCTCTCTCTCTGGCTTGGTCAGCGTCACGGTTGCCCTGGCAAGCGGGCCCGCCGACCGAGAGAGACGCCGCGTCTCAGCTCCTGCAGCGCGCGCAATCGGCGGTCTTCACCTCCGGGGGGGGAGGGGGCGCGACCCTCGGGGGGGGGCGCCCGCCGCCCTCCCTCCCCTCCCTCCCCTCCATCCCCCCCTCCCCTCCCCCGCCCTTCCCCTCCCCCCTGCCCTCCCTTCCCCTCCCTTCCCCTCCCCTCCCCCCCGCCCTCCCTTCCCCCCCTCCCTCCCTTCCTTCCCCTTCCCCCCTCCCTCCCTTCCTTCCCCCCTCCCTCCCTCCCTTCCCCGCCCTCCCCCTCCCTCCCTTCCCCGCCCTCCCCCTCCCCCTCCCCTTCCCCCCCGCCCTCCCTTCCCCTCCCCCTCCCCTCCCTCCCCCTCCCCTCCCCTCCCTCTCTTCCCCCACCCCTCCCCTCCCTCTCTTCCCCCCAGTCGCTCTCTCTCTTCCCCCCAGTCGCTCTCTCTCTTCCCCCCAGTCGCTCTCTCTCTCTCTCTTCCAACAACAACATGCCCTCGAAAAAGCCTCGGCACCGCCGGGCACTTCAGCTAGTCCTCTATAATGCAGTTAACTGACAAGCAAGTGTCAACTTATTCTTTAAAGGCAGATATAGGCAAAATGGGAAAACAACAATAACAAATTGCATTTATATAGTGCCTTTAACATAGTGAAACATTCCAAGATGTTTCACAGGAGCGTTATCAAACATAATTTGACACCAAGCCACATAAGCAGATATTAGGACAGATGTCCAGAAGCTTGATCGAAGGCGCATCTTAAAGGAGGAGAGAGTGGTGGACAGGTGGAGCGGTTTAGTGAGGGAAGTCCAGAGCTTTAGACCTAAGCAGCTAAAGGCATGGCCACCATTTAAAATCGGTTATGCACACAAGGTCAGAATTGGAGGAGCGCAGAGAAATCGGAGGTTTGTAGGGCTGGAGGAGGTCACAGTGATAAGGAGGGGCGAGGCAATGGAGGGTTTTGAAAACAAGCATGAGAATTTTGAAATTGAGGCGTTGCTGGGTTGGGAACCAATGTTGGTCAGTGAGCACAGTAGTGATGGGTGAACAGGGCTTGGTGCAAGTTCTGATATGGGCAGCAGAGTTTTTGGTGCGTTCAGGTTTACGGAGGGTGGAAGGTGTGAAATAAAGAGACATGAATCAAAAGCAATAGTTGTTAAAGATTCCTGTTAAATGGCTCAAAAACCTGTAAGGTCTCGACTCATACTGGTGTTAATTCCAATGCCCTCATCTGCATTACAAAGCAAAAATGTATCATCATCATGAAAAGTACCGAATCAAAGCTTGTGTTTTCAGTACAGAGCTCAGCTACAGTTAAACTGAATAGTTTCTTCTTGTATTTGATTTTACCTAAATTCAATTACCTTGTGTGCACTGCTAATGCCATGGAACAATGGACAGCACAAAGATATATGAAAAAAACTATTAAATATTATTGATCTAACCATGTAGACTAGTTGATAAGTCTGAAACAAAATGAGAAACTGTATTCAGCAAGATTCGTATATTCCAGCTCACTGTCTTCCTGAAACGTGGGCAATAGGGTAATAATCCAGAAGCTGTAGAAAGTATTCTAATGGTTTTTAATCACTGTTAAATTAAAACTGACAGAATAATTATTAGCTTGAATGATCAAACTAATAATTCACAAGTCAACATTAACATTGGGGGGAATTTTAACAGGCAAGAATGGGGGTGTTGGGGTTGGGTGTATGGATAAATTTGGAGAAAGACGAAGCCTGACTGCAAACCAGTTCCATCGTGTCGGTTTCAGGGATTCATTGAGGCGCGCCTGGCTGCATGAAGTAACCTGCTCACTGGAGTTGGCGCGATCATTGGCGGGTGGACAAGTAAGACATCCCTTAAACTGATAACTGTATCCAAATGAGGGCCCTTTGCTGTGAATTTAACTTTTCTTTGGATTTAACGCCTCTAACACGGGTTTCCGTGGTTCAGGAATCCGAGGACCACCACAGCAACCAGGGGGGGAAAATTTGGTTGCTTTGCGCCTCCTGTTAGCACCCTAAGAGGGTGCTAATGGGGTGCAAAGCAACTAGCGCCCGGGCGCGGCGCCGCCAACGCCTCCCGTGAAATTCAGCGGGGCTAACGGCAGCGCTAACCATTAGCGCCCCACGGCGCTGTGCTGCCGGCAATGATGTCATCGCCGTGCGCAGCACCCCGCATGCACCCCAGCCGCAATCTTCGGTAGCGCCCCCTGACTTACCGCTGGATGCTATATCTGACGGGGTCAGGGGAGCCTACCTGCAGCCGGGGCGGAGCTATTTAAAGGCAAGGTGCCGGGCGGCCATTTTTGTTGCTGGCCGCCTGCCAGCACCTGCCTCCACTGCCGTTCCCAGCCTCCTGACCCACCCCCCCGCACAGAGTGCCATCTGATGGGGTCAGGGGAGCCTACCTGCGGCCGGGGTGGTGCTATTAAAAGGCGAGGTGCCGGGTGGCCATTTTTGTTGCTGGCTGCCTGCCAGCACCTGCCCCCATTGCCGTCCCTGACCTCCTGTGAAGCCCCCCCACAGAGTGCCATCTGCGCTCCATGAGCCCAGCACTTCTCTTGAGTGCTGAGCTCTTTTGCCGGCACTCCGATCCCGGGTTGCGCTGCGCAAGGCCCCTCCCCTTTATTCCCTCGCAGCACCCCAAGAGGGAGGTGGGGCACTTCCAGTTCCTGACCAGAGCGGACCTGCGTGGGAACACTGAGCATCGGCGGCAGTTTGAAATCGGCGGCAGTGAGTGCAGCCGGGGAGAGAGGTAAAAAGTAATCCAAGTGTGACATCACCAGGAAGCAGGTAAGTGATTGGTTGGTGAGTATTTCATTCTCCTTTACATTACAAGCTTAAATTCTGTGGTTTATATTTTCTTGGGTCTCTGTGGTGTAGTGGGGACAGTTGGTAAATAAGCGCCCTAGAGTATATCTTTAACTGGTGGTATTGAATTAATTTGAATTAATTAAAGGGGTAAGTCATGCCAGGAGAGCCCAGCCCCGTGTTATGCTCCACTTGCTCTATGTGGGAATTCAGGGATGCTGCCAGTGTCCCTGACGACCACGTGTGCCAGAAATGCATCCAGCTGCAGCTACTAACGGGCCGTATGGAGGCGCTGGAGCTGCGGATGGATGGGCTGTGGAGCATTCACGATGCTGAGAGGGTCGTGGATTACACGTTTGATGAGTTGGTCATGCCGCAGGGTAGGGCTGCACAAGCAGAAGGGAAATAGGTGACCACCAGGCGGAGCAATAGAAGCAGGCAGGTAGTGCAGGGGACCCCTGTGGCCATCCCCCTTTCAAACAGGTATACCAGTTTGGATACTGTTGAGGGGGATGGCTCACCAGAAGAAGGCAGCAGCAGCCAACTTCCTGGCACCAGGCATGCTTCTGCTGCTCAGGAAGGGAGGAAAAAGAGTGGGAGAGCAATAGTGGTTGGGAATTCTATCGTAAGGGGAACAGATAGGCATTTCTGTGGCCATAGACATGACTCCAAGATGGTTTGTTGCCTCCCTGGTGCCAGGGTCAAGGATGTCACTGAACAGCTGCAGGGCATTCTGAAGGGGGAGGGTGAACAGGCAGAGGTCGTGGTTCACATTGGGACTAACGACATAGGTAAGAAGAGGGATGAGGTCTTGCAGCAAGAATTTAGGGAGCTAGGTAGCAGATTAAAGAGTAGCACCTCAAAGGTTGTAATCTCTGGATTACTCCCGGTGCCACGTGCTAGTGAGTATAGGAATAGGAGGAGAGAACAGATGAATGCGTCGCTAATGAGTTGGTGCAGGAGGGAGGGCTTTAGTTTCCTGGATCACTGGGCCTGCTTCTGGGGAAGGTGGGACTTGTACAAGTCGGATGGGTTGCACCTGAACCAGAGCGGGACAAATATCCTTGCGGGGAGGTTTGCTAGCACTCTTCGGGGGGGTTTGAACTAAAATGGCAGGGGGTTGGGAACCTAAGCAGGGAGACAGAGGAATGGCAAACAGGGATAAAAGCAAAAGATAGGAAGGAGAAAAACAAAAGTGGCAGTCAGAGAAATCAACGGTTTAAATCAAACGTGGCCACAGTAAATAATAATTCTAATCGGTCTAAGAGCGTTAAAAAAACAAGCCTGAAGGCTTTGTGCCTTAATGCGAGGAGCATTTGTAATAAGGTGGATGAATTGGCTGCGCAAATAGAGGCAAACAAATATGATTTGGTTGGGATTACGGAAACATGGCTCAAGGATGGCCAAGACTGGGAACTCAACATCCAGGGGTATTCGATATTCTGGAAAGATAGGCAAAAAGGAAAGGGAAGTGGGGTAGCACTACTTTTTAAAGAAGGGATTAATACAATTGCAATGAAGGATATTAGCTCTGATGATGTGGAATCTGTATGGGTAGAACTGAGAAATACTAAGGGGAAAAAACATTAGTGGGAGTGGTATATAGACCTCCAAACAGTAAGGCGGAGGTTGGGGATGGCATTAAAAGGGAAATTAAAGAAGCGTGCAATAAGGGCACAGCAGTCATCATGGGTAACTTTAATCTACATATAGATTGGGCCAACCAAATTAGTAACAATACTGTGGAGGAGGAATTCCTGGCGTGTTTACGGGATGGTTCCATGGACCAATATGTCGAGGAACCAACCAGAGATCAGGCCATCTTAGACTGGGTATTATGTAACGAGAAAGGATTAATTAGCAATCTTGTTGTAAGAGGCCCCTTGGGTCGGAGCGATCATAATATGAATGAATTCTTCATTAAGATGGAGAATGAAGTAGTTGACTCAGAGACAAGGGTCCTCAATTTAAATAAAGGAAACTACGATGGTCTGAGGAGCGAGTTGGGTAGGATTGATTGGGGAATGGCACTCAAAGGGTTGCCGGTGGATAGGCAATGGCAAACATTCAAAGACCGAATGGATGAGGGACAGAATTTGTTCATCCCAGTTTGGCATAAAAATAAAACAAAAAAGGTGACTCAACCGTGGCTAACAAGGGAAATTGGGGATAGCATAAGATCCAAGGAGTTGACATATAAATTGGCTAGAAAAAGCAATAATCCTGAGGATTGGGAGCAGTTTAGGAGTCAACAAAGGAGGACAAAGGGATTAATTAAGAAAGGGAAAATAGAATATGAGATTAAGCTAGCAGGGAACATAAAAACTGACTGTAAAAGCTTTTTTAGATATGTGAAGAGAAAAAGATTGGTGAAGTCAAGCGTAGGTCCCTTACAGGCAGAATCAGGGGAATTTATAATGGGGAACAAAGAAATGGCAGTCCAACTAAATACATTCTTTGGTTCTGTCTTCACAAAGGAGGACACAAATAACCTCCCAGAGATGCCGAGGAACATAAGGTCTAATGAGAGGGAGGAACTGAAAGAAATCAGTATCTGTAGGGAAATGGTGTTCGGAAAATTGATGGGACTGAAGGCTGATAAATCCCCAGGGCCTGATGGCCTACAACCCAGGGTACTTAAGGAAGTTGCCCTAGAGATAATAGATGCATTGCTGGTCATCTTCCAGAACTTGATAGACTCTGGAACAGTACCCATGGATTGGAGGGTAGCTAATGTTACCCCACTATTCAAAAAAGGTGGTAGAGAAAAAGCGGGGAATTATAGACCGGTAAGCCTGACATGGGTAGTGGGGAAAATGCTAGAGTCTATTATAAAAGATGTAATAGCAGAGCACTTGGAAAGCAGTGACAGGATCTGACAAAGTCAACATGGATTTACAAAAGGTAAATCATGCTTGACTAATCTACTGGAATTTTTTGAGGATGTAACTGGTAAAATAGATAAGGGAGAACCAGTGGATGTGGTGCATTTGGACTTTCAGAAGGCTTTCGATAAGGTCCCAAATAAGAGATTAGCGTGCAAAATTAAGGCACATGGGATTGGGGGCAAGGTATTGACTTGGATAGAGAACTGGTTGGCGGACAGAAAGCAAAGAGTTGGAATAAACGGGTCGTTTTCCGAGTGGCAGGCAGTGACTAGTGGGGTACCGCAAGGATCGGTCCTAGGACCCCAGCTGTTCACAATATATATTAATGATCTGGACGAGGGAATTGGATGTAATATCTCCAAATTTGCAGATGACACAAAGCTGGGTGGAAGGGTAAGCTGTGAGGAGGATGTCGTGAAACTCCAGTACGATTTGGACAGGTTGGGTGATTGGGCAGAAACATGGCAAATGCACTGTAATGTGGATAAATGTGAGGTTATCCACTTTGGTGGCAAAAACAGGAAGGCAGATTATTATTTGAATGGCAATAGATTGGGAGAAGGGGAAGTGCAAAGAGACCTGGGTGTTATTGTGCACCAGTCGCTGAAGGTAAGCATGCAGGTGCAGCAGGTGGTTAAGAAGGCAAATGGTACGTTGGCCTTCGTAGCAAGAGGGGTCGAGTGAAGAACAAGGATGTCTTGCTGCAGTTGTACAGGGCATTGGTGAGACTGCACCTTGAGTATTGTGTGCAGTTTTGGTCACCTTACCTGAGGAAGGACGTTCTTGCCATGGAGGGAGTGCAGCGCAGATTCACCAGGCTGATACCTGGGATGGCAGGAATGACGTACGAGGAGAGATTGTGTCGATTGGGCTTATACTCACTGGAGTTTAGAAGATTGAGAGGGGATCTCATCGAAACCTATAAAATTCTGTCAGGTCTGGACAGACTAGATGCAGAAAGGATGTTTCTGATGGCCAGGGAGTCCAGAGCCAGGGGTCATAGTCTAAGGATAAGGGGTAAGCCATTTAGGACTGAAATGAGGAGGAATTTCTTCACCCAGAGAGTGGTGAACCTGTGGAATTCTCTGCCACAGAGGGCGGTGGAGGCCAATTCATTAAATATATTCAAGAAAGAGTTGGATATATTTCATGAGGCTAAAGGGATCAAGGGGTATGGGGAGAAGACAGGGACAGGATACTGAATTTTGATGATCAGCCATGATCTCATTGAGTGGCGGAGCAGGCTCGAAGGGCCGAATGGCCTACTCCTGCTCCTATCTTCTATGTTTCTATGTTTCTATGTTTCTATTTCAGCCGTGGGGGCGCTAATTTTTTCGGGGGGCTATAAGTACCCAATTTTTCCCCCCAGGTGTTTTTATCAACCGCAAGGGATATTATACCATCACTGCACAGTTGGTTCATGCAAGTGTGCATCAGATTCCCTGGGAGCTGTCATGATGCATTCATACTGCGGCAGTCCAACATTACAAGACTTTTCATTCTAGGAAGCAGACTTATGTGCTGGCTCATAGGAGACAAGGTATTAAGTCTGTGTGTTAATGGAGACACGGAATGCAGGAGTTGGTTTAACAAGTCTTTACTGAGTGGAGACACTCTGGAAACTGAAACTACAGAAGGCTGCTAGCGCCTTTTATACAGGGGTGGTCACTGCCAGTACTGCAGTCTGAGACCAGTTATTCCCTTAAAGGGACATACACAACAATTCCTCCCCTTTTAGATAAACAGTACATAACATTAATTTAACAACTAAATGATAACTAATTACAATTACAATTACGGTTGCTAGATACATTGGTTGAGGTTAAGCAATTATAAGTTCAGTCTTTGAGGAGGCTTCCTAATTCTGTCTGGATAACGCCTCTTTGGGGTATCAGGTTCTTCTGGTAAAGTTGAGTCGGGATCAATGTCGTTGTTTGGTTCATCTGCTTCCAATATCACCGATTCTGTGGCAGATGCAATTGGTACGTCGGTTTCATCGCCAGGTGTATCAGATCGTGGTGTGGAGTTGACGTTTTCCAGTGACTCTAGAATCTGGTCAGCATGGCGTCTTACAATGCTCTCTCCAACGTCCACGGTATACATGAGAGGTCCTTGCCGTGTACAGATCGTTCCTGGCTGCCATTTCTCTGTGCGGTAGTCCCGGGCCAAAACTGGTTGACCTATCTTAAAACTCCTGGTCGGCCTTTCATTCATATTCTGAAACTGCCTGTTCTCCACATCTCTTCCGATGTTCGGCTTAACCAAATCCAAGCGGCATCGTAGTCTTCGATTGAAGAACATCATGGCAGGAGTTTGGTTGGTAATCGCATGTGTCGCATTCTGGTAGGCAAACAAGAAGTTGTCCACCTTGTGTTGTAGGGGTATATCGTCATTACACATTGCCTTGATAGCCTTCTTGAATGTTTGAACAAACCTCTTGGCCAATCCATTAGTGGCTGGATGATATGGGGCGGATGTGTAATGCTTAACACCATTGTTCTTTAAGAACCTCCGGAACTCTTCAGACACAAACTGTAATCCATTGTCAGAGCAAATCTGTTCAGGCAGCCCATTCCTGGCGAATATGGTTCGTAAGTCTGTGATAGTTTTTTCTGTGGTGGTTGAGGACATTTTTATTACCTCTGGCCACTTTTAATGTGCATCCACCGCAATTAAGAACATCGAGTCCATGAAGGGACCAGCAAAATCAATGTGCACCCTTTGCCATGGAGATGAGGGCCACTCCCATGGATGTAAATGGGCTTGTGGTGGGGCGTTTTGGACCTTCTGGCATTCTGTACAGCTCTTGGTCATCTCTTCGATTTCTCTATCGATTCCCGGCCACCACACAAACGCTCTAGCTAAGTTCTTCCTTTTTATCCCTCCCAGATGACCCTCATGAAGCTCATTGAGCACTCTATCCTTCAATTTGGGTGGAATCACTACTCTGGATCCACACATCAAGGTTCCTCTGCACACTGACAGCTGTTCTCTTCTCGGCGAGAATGCTGGCAGCAGTGGTTCGCCATGTGCTGGCCATCCATTCACCGTTAAATCATAGACCCGGGATAGTGTTGGGTCATTTCGTGTTTCCTTTTCTATGTTTGCATTCCTCACAGGGAGACATTCGACTATGGTCGAGTGGAATATCTCCATTGGATCCAATGCAAGTTCTTCTTCCACCATCGGCAACGGTAGGTGCGACAATCCATCAGCATTCCCATGCTGTTTAGTTCCTTTGTACTTGATGTCATATTGGTGTGCCCCTAGGAAAAGGGACCACCTCTGTAGCCGTTGTGCTGTCATTATCGGTACACCCTTCTGAGGGTTGAAAATGGAGACAAGAGGTTGATGATCAGTTATTAGAGTAAATTTTTGACCATGCAGGTAGTGATTGAACTTCTTCACCCCCCACACTAGGCTGAGGGCCTCTCTGTCAATCTGGGCGTAGTTACGCTTGGCTGAAGTTAACGAGCGTGACGCAAAAGCTATCGGCCTCTCTAAACCATCAAGGAATTTATGTGACAGTACCGCCCCAATGCCGTAGGGAGACGCATCACATGCCAATCTTATCGGTAGTGATGGGTTGTAGTGAGCCAATACTTCTCTTGAAGTGATTAAGTCCTTACTCTTCTGAAAGGCCCACTTACATTCATCGCTCCTTTTCCATGCTACTCCCGTTCATAGTAGGGCGTTCAGTGGGTGCAGAATTGTGGACAAATTCGGTAAAAACTTATGGTAGTAATTCACCAATCCGAGGAATGACCTCAGTTGTGACACATTTTCAGGCGCTGGGGCCTTAACAACCGCTTCAATTTTGTCAGGGGACTTATGTAACCCCTCTTCATCAATCACGTGGCCACAATACGATATCTGTTTCTTAAAAAACTCGCACTTGGGGCGGTTGTCTCATAGCCCATGTTCACGTAGTCTAGTTAGCACCTGTTCTAGGTTGTTAAGGTGTTCAATGTCATCTTCACCTGTCACTAGGATGTCGTCCAAGTAACACTGAGTCCCCGGAATCCCTTGCAGGACTTGTTCCATCGCTCTTTGCCATATCGCCGGAGCCGATGCTACTCCGAATACCAGTCGATTATACTGGTAAAGACCTTTGTGAGTGTTTATCATGAGATACTTCCTAGAGGATTCTTCAACCTCCATCTGTAAATAAGCTTGTGCTCGGTCAATTTTTGTAAAACGCTTCCCTCCAGATAGTGTGGCGAAGATGTCTTCTATCCTTGGAAGAGGATATTGTACTGTGTGAAGGATTGGGTTCACCGTCACCTTGAAGTCCCCACAGATGCGAACCTTCCTTGGCTCCTCAGACATATTGTTTAACGTTTTCTTCATGACAGGAATGATGGGTGTCGCCCACTCGCTCCAGTCTACCTTAGACAATACGCCTGCATTCTCCAGATTCTCCAGCTCTGCCTCGACGGCTGGGCGAATTGCATATGGTACCGGTCTTGCTTTGAAAAACTTGGGAATTGCATTCTCTTCTATTTTTATTGAGGCGGTTACGCCTTTAAGAGTGCCCAGTTCTTGTTGAAATACCTCTTTGGCGTCAGTTAAGATTGTTGACAATCGTCCAGGAGTGACGTCGTCATCCTTTTTACCAGCCACCGTCAGTGCCTGAATGGAGTGCCAGTCTAAACTTATCTTTCTGATCCATTCACATCCCAATAACGGTGGTCCACCATCTTGCAGAATGTAGGGATACAATTTCCGTATTTTCTTGCCGTTGTATTCGACAGGCACCCTTATTTTTCCTCTGGGGTATACTTTATGCCCCGTATACGTCCTCAAGACAATGGATGTCTCTCTCAAGGGTATGTGTGAGAATAGCCGCTCGTAGTCTCGTCGATTCATGATGGTTAGAGCCGATCCTGTATCCAATTCCATTTTGACTTGGGACCCTGCTATCGTGAGGGTGACCCAAATGGTTCAGTGATCCTCTTTTGCGATTACGTTGTGAAGTTTGAGGCAGCTTAGTCTCTTGTTCCCGGATTCACTATCGCTCATCTGGTCATCGGAACTACTGTCCGTCATCTTTTGTACTTTCCTGTGCGGTTCCTTAGTAGTCTTTTTGTTGTTGTTGGTCTTCTTCTCAGACCTGCAAACTCGTGCAATGTGTCCCATCTTTCCGCATTGCCTGCATATTTTGTCCTTGGACCAGCAGTCCCTCTGGTCATGGTTTGTTCTGCTGCAGCGATAACATTTTGCAAATCCCCGTGTCATTTCGTGGGTGCCGTATTCCTGTGGCTTTTGTTGTATTTCCGCAGCTCCCCTTGCTGCTGCTTCGTACGATACTGCCACGCTGAAAGCCTTATCTAGCGTCAGCTCTTTCTCTGAGAGTAACCTCTTCTGGGTTCCTTCACTCAGGAGTCCACAGACAAATTTGTCCCGTAATGTATCTGCTAGTCCTGCTCCGAACTGGCAGTGCTATGATAGCTTGCGTAGTTCCGTAAGGTAATCAGCATTGCTCTCATTTTTATGCTGATTTCTCCTGTGGAATTTAAATCTTTATGTTATCAGCAGCGGTGTAGGATTTAAGTGTTCCTGTAGGATAGCAACAATTTTGTTAAAACTCTTCGCCTTCGGTTTGGCTGGAGTAATCAGGTCCCGCAATAGGCCGTACATTCTTGCACCCATTAAATTTAGCAATACCGATGCCTTTTTCTCCTCGGCTATTTCGATTGCCTCGCAATATACCTCGACTCTTTCCACATACGTGGTCCAGTCTTCTATTGCATTATCGAAGGCAGTGATACCGCCAGTCTTTGGCATCTTGAAAATCTAAGATGGCGTCTCCCGCGCTTTTCCTTCGTCCCCGATGGATCAAAATGGCGCCTCCCGCGCTTTTCCTTCTTCCCCGCCAAGTTAAGATGGCACCTCCCGTGCTTTCCCGCCGCTGCCGCTGCTGTCAACGCCGCTCTCCGCTGTATTTTTATTTTTAACCATTCCCGTCGTGGAGCGGACCCTCTGGGCCACTTCCCTCCCTCTTCTTAGGTCCGAACGCTGCCCGGCTGCGAAGCACCGGCCGCGCCCTGTGTGCTCCACCCTCTCTCTCTCTCTTTGCTTCCCGACTCGCTGCCCGGCCTCGTTGCAGAGCCACCCGATCGAGCTCTAGCCCACCGCAGCCCAGGAAGAATCAGTGCACTACCTGCCACCAGCCCGATTAGCTGGGAAACCACAGACTGGGGAACCAAGCCTGGCTCTTGACAGTCTCTCCTGCAAGTTTTCAATCCGATGATTTGGAGGGCGGTTGCCCACGGTCGACGCCCGTTTCTCGAGTTTCTTTGGATTATATATTTTTTTTCTTTCTTCTGGCTTCGACCTTCAATAACGTCATCTGAGGTGCTGCCGAGTTGCAGGTAAGTTCGTTTCTTACTCGTCGCCAGTATTAAATCCGTGTGTTAATGGAGACACGGAATGCAGGAGTTGGTTTAACAAGTCTTTACTGAATGGAGACACTCTGGAAACTGAAACTACAGAAGGCTGCTAGCGCCTTTTATACAGGGGTGGTCACTGCCGGTACTGCAATCTGAGACCAGTTATTCCCTTAAAGGGACATGCACAACACAAGGGATACCCCCTTAAAACTTGACTCAGGAGACCTGTGATTAATGAGGCGCATGAGCACTACAATGAAAGTCACATGATGAGCAGGTGTGTCATAGAGCAAGTCTTCAGAATGTGGAAGATGTGCTTCAGGTGCTAAGATAGGTCTGGAGGTGCCATTCAGTCCTCGCCAGTGAAGGTATCCAGGACAATAGTGGTGTGCTGCATCCTGCACAACCTTGCGCAGCAGAGAGGATTACATGTGGAGAAGGACGAAGGCGAACATCATGCATCTTCGGATGAGGAGAACATTGAGGAGGAGGAGGAGGAATATGAAGATGGGACATCCATCACCAGACCTGCCACGTACATTGCTGCCCGGGATGCCAGGGATGGTCTCATAGCTAGATGGTTCAGTCAATTATTGTGACAGGAACAAATACCAAATCAAAGGCACCACAAGCACCAACCCTCCACCACCCCCTTCCTTTGAGCTAAACAGTCCTTCAGACACCCATATACCCAATGTCATGTGTTAACATTCATCATGAAACAAGTGAAAGGACGAGTTAACACTCAGGACACAATACCGGACAAGGCGTGGAAGTGGTGCTAATCAATAAATTTTAAGAAGCATTATAAAAAAAGGAAACTTAACAACATAACATTTTATCAAACATCTATGTGCACACCCTTGGTCAATTACAATTGCTTGAACTTATGCTTCCCACTGCTTCTGAATGGTGCATCCCATGTGGCTTCATCAAATGGTAGAGGCAATCTGCTCAGATCCCTGCCCTGACTGCTGAGATGCTTGTAGCCTACACCTTCTGAGTTTTGGAGCCCCTGAGGGCCTTGCTGAAAACTGCTCCACCTGCACCTGTGCAGGGACAGACTTGGCCATCAGGAGATGAGGCAGCATGTCGGGTACTGGCTGAGACAGGGCAAGGGGTGACAAGTGGGAGCACCTTGAGTGAAGTTTCCACTTCCATCTACCTTTCACCATCATCCCTCTCCTGGGCCAGCGCCACATTACTCCTGTCACTCTGCTGCAGACCAGCTTGGTGAAGATCAGTGACACATTGTAACCTATTTGTCATCCTGTTTAAGGCAGCAGACATGTTGACATCATAAGTCTGCACGGCTGTGGTCATGGCCTGCATGGACCCTTTTGCGAGCATTGCTTGAATCTCCATGGAGGCAGCCACGCACTCCATGGCTGATATTCTTGCAATTCCATGCAGCACCAATCCACTAGTGATCAAATTGGACTCTTCCATCCTCTCCACTATTGTGGAGATTGTCCGGGGCACATCTGTCAGTTGCTGATGCACCTCTAACATTCTCCTTCCCAACGATGACCCCCGGAGCTCAGCATCTATGTCCAGCTGAGCAGAGCTTGGAGAAGATTGTGCCCCCTGACCCTCCACAACTGTCCCTGGCACCAGTGTCTGCTCATACTCACTTGTGAATTGTGAATCGCCAGGTGAAAACCTAACTAACTTTCTATTTGGACCCAGCAAAGTGCGAGTATTTGTGCTGGTGCATGGCTGTACTTTCTGTGATGATGCACTTTCAGAAGGAATGAGGCCTCTGAGGAATCGCCCTCATGCATGTCCAGTGACACCTGCTGTATGCATGAAAGCCCTGGAAGACAAAAGAAAGGGATGTGGGTTAGTTGTGGCAAAATAACGATTTTGACAATCAACATACTCAGTCTTCTCATAGTTCAGTCATTAATGAAATAAAGTCAGCAGAGAAATTTGTAATTCTGTCACCAGGCATATGTAAGTTCTTTGTCTCTCTTTCGCTGATTGAGAGGGATTCAGATATGCCACTTCTCTCCAGGGCACCCTCCCTTAAATCTATTTGCTGTGCTATTTGTGGTGGCCCACCACTAGTCCTTCTGTTTTGCGCTCTATTCTCCTACAAGGGGTGAAAAAACAGACCTGAGTGAAGGTGAGGTATTCACCTGATGGATGCAGTGCATTTAATGAGGGCAACTCTGAGACAGATGCATCACATTGCATAAGGAATTTGGTTAGTGGCGTCGGAGAATGGATAATTCGAGAGGTGAGGGAGTGCATAGTAATTGAAGGATGGGTGATGCTGAAATTTAAGTGGGTGTGAGGAGTGATGTGATGGAGTACACTTGGCAAGACAGAGTGAAAGGGGGGAGGGTGCTTAAACCACAGGATATAGGTGAATCAGCAAATGTAATCACTTTTCCTGACATGGTTAGGTCATTAAACTGTTTCCTGCACTGCATCCAAGACTGGGACACAATGGGCAGGATTGTGTCAATAGGGGCACATTGGGGGGCGGGACTGCTGGTTGTAGGGTTTCAGTCCCACCCCCAATGACATCTGGCCAACCCATGCTATTTTCCCTTGATTGACCTTGTTAAGCCCGCTGGCCAATTAAGGGAAAGCCGCCTCCCTACACACCTCCTCAGGGCTGGGAAAGTTCCCCCCAGTGCTCCTGCTGCTCACCTCCTCTGCAATCTACAACCATGTCTTTGGTTGGTTAGAGCAGCAGGTTCTTCCTACCATTGCTGAGGAAAAGTGCATCCCTCTGGCTCCTGACTGCACCCAGCAGTAATTCCAGGGAAACATCATTAAATCTGAGTGCTGCCCTTGTTCTCTGTGCACCTAGCCTACACACCGCCTGGATGTTGCAAATTCCATTGTGTAAGGTGTTTTCTCTCTGAGATCGCAAAGGTTTCTCTCACCAGAGGCCTCTCTCTCTCTCTTTTGCACAGTAAAACCTTGAGTGGTTTGACCCACTCGCCCCTTAGGTTCTAGACACTGGTCTTAGGTGCAGGAACTACAATGCAGAGAATACTCTTATAGACCAAGTTTAATAAAACGAAGTGAAATTTTATTGCATAAGGAAAAACAAATCAAATGCAAGCAAATAAGAGGGTACATGGGAGGGAAAAACAAATCATAACAATACAGTACTAGCTAAAATAGATACAGGCATATTATAGCTTACAACAGTCATCATGAAATGGGGAAACAAACGGAACATCGAGGGACAACAACTCATGTTAATTATACCCAAAATGACCACCCCCTTTAAACTATCTAGATCCGATTATGAAGGGCCAGAAACATGCTCACCAATCCAACTAGGAATTGCAAGGTTTTGAAACAGGTCTGCGTTTTGATCCTTTCAGGCGTCCTGTCTCCTCGTGGTCAGCGCTGCGGGCTGCGAGCTGTGACACGCCTTCTCTTCCTCGAGGTGAAGGTCACGGACAGGCTGGATCTCAGCGGGCCTGGATGTCGATGCGAGGGAAGAGACCATCTGCTTGACCACGGTTGGAAGCCTCTAGCCGGCTTTCATATAGGTTTCTTCTGTAGTTTCGTCTCATCAAACGGCCCGGGGTTTGTCGACGATCTCCCGATGGTTACCCCGGGGCGGAATGTCGACTTGAACCGTCTTCTTGGTCTCTGGATCATTGTAAAGAAGATTCTATAAAGCACTCTGAAGCTCTCTGTGATGGCTTTGATGGCTCTTATGGCTCCCTGATCACTATGATGGCTACCGATCGCTACCCCGGGTGTCTCCAATTATATTTCTCAGATGAGGCCTTTATCTCCCGCCAAATCAAGGTTAGTCTTTGTTTAACTTTTGGCGGGCTAGGATCACAACGGGGAGTTATTATATTTAAACTGCTTTCGGGATGGCCGGTGATGGCCATCTCTGGTCTGGAATGACCTGGTAATGTTTTAATGTTTTCTTGATGTCTTTAACGGGTCCCTGATGCGTTCTTTATGAATATGGAACTGTTCCCCTTTGTCTGGGTAAACATTTAGATGGCCTTTATCTACAGGCCGATCTGACTGGATCTGCATCCAATCTTTATGTATGTGTTAAAGCCTGGTTTCGTTTTCTTTGAAACGGCTTCCAGAACTTACTGTGGGTTGAATCCACAAAGGCTGTCTGGGGACTGCAGGAACCATTTTAAAGTGTCCCAATAAGTCGGTCACAGGGTCTGGCGGCCATTTTATGTGTCCCTTTTCTGGGCTTCTTTTAAAACAGCCTTTTAAAAATCAAGGCCTCTTCTGCCAGAGGACCCTTATAGTACAATATTAATTTTGCAAATTCTACAGTCCTCCCTGATGATACTATAACTTGCTTGAAGTATCATAATTCTGGGTGAGCAAAATTTTCTGACTTTCCATAATTAAACCATCCCCTGTAATTACCTATCTATGACCCCACGACACATGTATTTCCCATTTCAGAAAATCTACAGTGTACATTAAGCATCTATAGATGGCAATACGTTGGATTTAAAATCTGACACACACATTTCCAGGCGTGGAGTGGGGCCTAATGCCCCTACACCACCTGGTTCACACACATTATCTTTTATTAACAACTCGCTTAACGAATATCAATAATTAAAAAAAAAGTACACACACCAAAAATTACACATGACCAAACATTAAACAAAAAGGAGGGAGCGAAACTTTAACTTTATACACAGCAGCAAAAATCTAAACGGGTGTCTCTTCTTCTACCCGCACATAATGCTCTCTCCATTCTCCTCTGTTCTTGTACTTCTGCGAATGTCTGACCTTTTTACAGTGTACAAACAGTAAATAAATCACAATAACAACCTGACACACTACAAGGATGTGAGAGGCTATCCTAATCCAAGAAGGGACTTCTATATTAGTGAACAGGTCTCACCACAGTGGGGTTACTATATCCAATATGTTTGCCCCTATCTCTAAAGTCTTCTGCTCCAGTGTGTAAAAATGTTTCTGTGAAACGACAACGGCTTTTAATATCCCGGTGAGGTGTTCAGGGAGAGGGGGAATGATATATCCAAAATGTGCAACGAATCATTGCAGATCGGTGAAATTCTCTTTAACAGTGATGTGAACAGTGGAAGGTTCAGGAATGGGGACAATGCACTCTTGGGCCACTTGAACTTCTGCCTTGGGCTTGAAGCAGAAACTGCTGTCACTCACTGGATAACAGCCGTGCTGCCCATGTTGGTAGTGGGGCGCTGCAGTGGTGACACAGTATGTCCCACCTCCTATATATGCCACCTGCGGGGGCACATGGCCTTGTGCCATTGCCTCCATGGTGCAATTTATAGGCTTTGCGCCAGCAGTTCTGAACCCGCACTGTGGTTTCGAATAGGCATTCAAGTGCTGGGGACACAGGATGATGTGTGCTCCCCGGCTCCGGCACCCCGAGAGGTCAGTACCCGTCATTGCATGCTCCCATCGAATGACGTACGGTGGGATCGCTGTGTAGCGAATGTGTGCACCCCTTGAATGACTCCAATGTTCTCCACCCTGTATACCGGGGAGGGTTTAGCTGTCTTTCCCATCACCGGCATTCTTACCACTATACCCATAATGGTGTGATTAGACCGTCCACAGTCCACTGGGACTGGGTAGGCTTCTGAAGCTAGTCTGAGCTGGCACGGACTTAATGCATTCTCAAAAGGGTGGAGGGCTGCGAGGTGCTTGTTGCTGATCCAGGAGGGGACTAAACCTTGTTTTAAATCATCCAGATTACTGCGGCCCTCGCCCAGTAACCACGCCCCGTACAGCACGCAAGCTTCGTTTTGCGCAGCCTGATCTAATGCATTCCGATCCTCCCTGATGAGAGCATTTACCGTTTAAGCGTGTTTCTCCAGCTCAGCAATAATTTCTTTTAAGTGTAGTGTCATGGCCTGGTCCTCATGTAACTCAGAACCCACTACCTTATTCTCATCAGTCAGTATCTTTCGTAACTGTGTTTTCAAACCATTCATCTGGTTCTGCAGCTCCACGTCATCCAGAGTGTTGATGACGGAAGTCCCTGTGTTAAAAGCTGTGAAAATATGATTCACTGCACCCCTTCTTTGTCTCCCTATCCTGTCCAAGACCTCATGTGGTGCGGTGTACAATCCGGCTCTGTCTACATTAGCAAAGTCGAATTCATAAAACTGTGAACATGTTTGTTAACAGGACCTGGTACAATTGCTCCGTTTTCTTGGGGCACCACTCTGGCAATCGCAGCTCGGTGAGATTTAAAATCACCGAGGCCACCGCGTAGTGCACCCCTTGGTACAGCACCTGACCTGTGGGTACTAATACCAATCCGTTCCCGGGTCCCTTGGTGCTGGTGGGGCACCCTTCCTTGCGGGCGTTGGCTACCAGAATCGTGGGCAGGGGCCTGTGGGGGCGGGTGATGAGCTCAGTGGCGTTTACTGGGATCTGAGAGTATGGGACTGCGCATGCCCGTGTGCTGACGTCCCACCTCATTCCTTTCCCCGCATCCTGCCACTGCCTTTGGAAAAAGATGGAGACGCCTGTGGGGCAAGTGCGTTCTGAACCCCACATACAGATGTAGATCCCCTCATCTGGTTCCCACCATTTGTCCCAACAGACACTCAACCCCCCTTGAGTCCCCGTAATAGTCCGATGGGTATTGTTACCCAATCTCTCCCACTCGACCGTGGAGTTCTTCATGGTTTTGCTCAACTTGCGCAGCCACCACCATCGGTCCAAAGGAACATGTCCATTGCAAACCAAGCAAATCTTCTTCCCGACGGTAACGCTGAATCTGGGTGCGATGACCCTCACTCAGGGGCACATCAGAGAAGTCTCTCAGTACGCAAACCCGTCTGGCTGGAGTATTCCATAGAGTTCGACCCCAGCCATCCTGGCCACCTCCCTTCGTGGAAATAGGTGGCTGTCTCCTCAATGCCCCATGCGCCCGACCCATCGGTCACGATGGGGGCTGTGTTCCCCGAGCACCCGTAGATCGTGGAGTCCTTGGTGCGGCCCCGATAGGCCCAGCTTCACCCGATCACCGCGAATGCGACGAGAATCCCTCTCATCTCTCTGGTTCCTGTAACAAAATTAAACGATATAGCCAGGCTCCTGAGAGATTCTGGCTTACGTGAAGGCATGATCGAGTCTTTCGACCTCGATCCAAAACAACACACATACTGGGCAGATTCCAAAACTACTTATAACACTAATCACTTTAATATTCACACACCTTAAACTTAATTAACCTTAAGCTTAACTTATGTACAGCGCCGCCCGTCCCCGGGCGGCTTACCTAATCCCTGACTGGACTGCAGCTTGCCGCTTATTGTGGTGGGGCTGCACTGACCTGTGGCTTGGGTTCCCCGCAGCCTTTTTCTGTCAATTGGGGACTGCGTTTTGCCAGGGATTTCCCAAGTCGGCATTTACTGAAATCGGGGGAATCGGGCCAAGGTTTTACCGGCTGAGGCATTCGAGCCGACCTGCGAAGAGTTACTTTGGGCATGGCTCCCTTAGCGAGCGAACCTTCGGTTGGGACTTTAGCCCTCACAGCCCGTGGCACCTCCATGGCTGCCGGCTTCGGCTCCCTTCCATCAGGCTCCGCCCCTTTGGGATTTGGGTCTGTGGCAGATGACTCCTTTCAACTGTCCCTACAGGTGGAGGATCTCCGCCCCCAATTTCTACCTCCCCTAAGTTTGAGTCGTGGGAGGGATCTCCATCCTCCAACTCCACCTCCTCCAGAATCGTGTTGGGGCCTTGCTGTTCGGGCTCCCCCCCGATGGCGTTCGGATCAGGAGGAGGGCCTTGGTCTTCGGGCTCCTCCTTGTCCGAGTCCCAGGCCAGTGGGGAAACCTCCCAGGTGGGTGGGACAGCTTCTCCCTCTAGGCAGGCTGTGGTTCCAGCCTGTGTGGTCTGTGACTTGTTGCACGCCTCAGGCTGAGGATATTCACCTTCAGACCTGGCCTCAGTTGTTGGCTCTTTTGCATCCGGCTTAAACAGTTTGCACCGCTTGATGTGAAACCATTTATTGCATCGGGGTACCTTCGCTACACGACTGGCAGGGACCGGTGGATCTTGCACCGATTCCTGTCTATCCTGGTCTGTGTCTCTCTCGCCAGCGCAGAGGGTCAGACCCAAGAATTTTACTTCGTGCCGGCCGACCCATGCTTTCATTGGGTGGACCTTGGCACCCTCTATCCCTTTCACACTCGAACCCGTTCCCCAGAGACAGTGATTTCTCAGGTCCACGAGGATCCCGTGTGCGACCAAGAAATCAGACCCAAGGACTCCCGTTCCAACCCCCACCTCCCACTTCATTAGTGTACACTTCCACGTGGTGCGGAGTGGTCCTAAATGAATGGAGAGGGGAAAGGAATGTGCGCCAGCCTGTTCTTCGCCTGTGAAGCCCGACAGAAGGTATGTAACCCCGGTGGACAGAGGCGAGGCGGTGGGGTTATCTGCGTGGATCACGTTGCACGATGCCCCCGTATCCAACAAATAGATCACATTTACCCCCTCCACTTCCATCTCCACGAGGGGTCTCCTCCATACAGCGCACACAGGTAGACGGGCCGCGCTGGCTCTAGTCATTTGGGCACAGGAGTCGGGGTTTCGGGAACGACAAGACCAGTGGTGACGGCTATCTTCCCCTGCGCGATCATAAGACACCACATTGTCTATAAATTGATTCTATCGCAGCGGGATCCATGGCTGCACCGGCTCCCTTTGCTGGGACAGGAGCTGCGGCTTGTGTTTGGGCTGGTGCTGGGGCGGCGGTCTGGGCTTGGGTTTGGGCTGCGGGAGATTTCCCTTTATTATCCTTCCACGGATTTTTACAGTCCTTGCGCCAATGTCCATCTTTCCCACACCCGTAGCAATTGAGCTTGGCTTGGGCAGGGCGATTCCCCTCCTGACGCCACTCCTTCTTGCTTGGGGCTGCGGGTTTTGCCTCATGCACTTTTCCCTTAGAGGGAGGCGTCTCCTGACCTCTGCAATTCTTGTATGCCACGGTGAGCTGGCGGAGCACCATTTCCTCCGTGACACCGGGACCTTGGGGGTCAAACCAAGATTTGGCTAGGGCCTGTATCTGTGGCAAGCTGTTGGCAACCAAGCAATGGAGCCAATGAACCCGCTGCTCGGCGCTCATTGCAACCCGTTCAGGCATGCCAGGACAACTGCGTTGATACACTGGCCACAGCCTTTCTGCGAAAACCCGTGGGGGTTCTCCAGTTAGCTGCACAGTCCCTTCCACCCGTTGGAACGGATTACTGTCGTCTACTCCCATAACTTCCAGGACCTCATCCCTGAGATCCGTATACGCTTTTCCTCCCCTCTTACTCTCGTCTGAGAGGCACTGAAGGATTGTGCTATCCAGGGAGAAGAGCAGCATCTTTGCCTGTTCAAGATCATCACAATCATTGATGGCGGCTGTCTCCTCTATCTCCCTGAAATGAACTGATGGATCTCACTTTACCGTGAGTCTTGGGAGGTGACTCACCATGGATCTTAGTTGTTGGGCACCGTAGGGCACCACGAGCTGGTTCAGGTGGGGTCCGTCCGTGCTGTAAGGGGTTTTCCTCGAGAGGTTTCCCTGAGGATTCTCTCTCTAGAGGCCTCTCTCTCTTGCACAGTAAAACCTTGAGTGGTTCGACCCACTCACCCCTTAGATTCTATACTCTGGACTTAGGCGCAGGAACTACAATGTAGAGAAACCTCGTGTAGACCAAGTTTGATGAAACGAAATGAAATTTTGTTGCAAATGGAAAAATATATCAAATCAAAAGCAACACAAATAAGAGTACGGTACATGGGAGGGAAAAACAAACACAAATAAATCATAACGACATTATACTAACTAAGGCAAATACAGGTATCCTATACTCTACAAAGATCATCATGAAATAAGGAAACACATGGAACATCGAGGGACAACAACTCATGTTAATTGTACCCTTAAATCCACCCCCTTATTAAACCTATCTAGATCTGATTGTGAAGGACCAGGAACATGCTCACCAATCCCACTAGGAAGTGCAAGGTTTTGAAAACGAGTCTTTGTTTGGTCCTTTCAGGCGTCTCGTCTCCACGTGGGTCGTGCAGCCCCTGCGAGCTGCGCCACACCTCTCTCCTGAGGTGGGGGTCGGGGGCGGCTAGACACCGGCGGGCCTGGATGTCGGCGGGGTTGAGGATCGTCGGCTTGACCCTGGTTAGAGGAGCTTTGGGCTGGTGTGGCCCCTTCTACCTTCAGCTACGGCCCGGGGATGGTCGATGATCTCCCGATGGTCTTCCCCAGGGCGGGACGCTGGTTTCGAGCGACTTTCTTTGTACAGTCACTAACTGGGGGAGCCCGGCTTTGCCAGGGCTGTTTTGGGCCGGGTGGTTTAAATCAAGTCCCAGGCTTTGGGGCCTCTCTGTGCCCCTCTGTGAATCTGGTGCCGGGCAAGATTTTAAATCGAGTCCCAGGCTTTTGGGCCCTGTCTCTGTGTCCCTCTCTCAATCTGCTGCCGGGCAACAGTTCTACCTTTTAATACCTTGAAAGATGAAAGTGAAAGTACTTATAAAACGTTTTTGGTAAATCTTTTAAAAATAACATAAGAAATACTAACTTTTTCGAAGCTGGATGAGCAGATTTTGAGCTGGAAGTAAATGGGGTTTTTAGCTTGAGGCAATGGCTGCCAGATCCCTGAGATGAAAACGATTAGTCCCGCCCACAGACGCAGCGATTGGCCAACCATCAGGCGACTGAACTGTAGGATTGGTCAATCGTGACGGCACAGGATTGGTTGAACCTTGACGTCAGTCAATCAATGCTAAGTAGCAGATAATGAGTTTAATTTTGAAGGTTTTTTGCATAAGGCGCGAACAATTTTCGTCCGACCGAAAAGTAAATATGCTTACGACCGTCCCGGAACCGTAACATTTCTTTGGAGGTAACGCACGCGTAGGTACGCTCTATAACTTTCGAGTGCCAGGGCTGTTTTGGGCAGGGCGGTTTAAATCGAGTCCCAGGCTTTGGGGCTTCTCTGTGTCCCTCTGTGAATCTGCTGCCGGGCAACACTTTAAATCGAGTCCCAGGCTTTTGGGCCCTATCTCTCTCTCCCTGTGTGAATCTGCTGCCGGGCAACATTTGTACCTTTAATACCTTTAAAGATGAAAGTGAAAGTACTTATAAAACGTTTTTGGTAAATCTTATGTTATTTTTAAAAGAGATACTAACTTTTTCGAAGCCGGATGAGCAGATTTTGAGCTGGAAGTAAATGGGGTTTTTAGCTTGAGGCAATGGCTGCCAGATCCCCGAGATGAAAACGATTAGTCCCGCCCACAGACGCAGCGATTGGTCAACCATTAGGCAAATGAACTGTAGGATTGGTCAATGGTGACGGCACAGGAGTGGTCGAACCTTGACGTCAGTCAATCAAAGCTAATTAGCAGATAATGAATTTAATTTTGAAAGTTTTTTGGATAAGGCACAAACAATTTTCGTGCGACCGAAAAGTAAATACGCTTACGACCATCCCGGACCGGTAAGCTTTCTTTGGAGGTAACGCACGCGCTGGTACGCCCTATAACTTTCGAGCGTATAGCCGGACAGACGCACACCGGAGGACAGACAGACAGATCGATCCTTTTATATATATAGACTAGCTGGAGTGCCCGGTGGTGCCGAGGCTTTTTCGAGGGGATGTTGTTGGAAGAGAGAGAGAGAGTGACTGGGGGGGAGAGAGAGAGAGCGACTGGGGGGGAAGAGAGACAGCGACTGTGGGGAACAGAGAGAGCGACTGGGGGGTAACAGAAAGAGCGACTGGGGGGAACAGAGAGAGAGACTGGGGGGAAGAGAGAGAGCGACTGGGGGGTAACAGAAAGAGCGACTGGGGGGAACAGAGAGAGAGACTGGGGGGAAGAGAGAGAGCGACTGCGGGGAAGAGAGAGAGCGACTGGGGGGAAGAGAGAGAGAGCGACTGGGGGGGAAGAGAGAGAGCGACTGGGGGGAAGAGAGAGAGCGACTGGGGGGGAAGAGAGAGAGCGACTGGGGGGGAAGAGAGAGCGCGACTGGGGGGGAAGAGAGAGAGCGACTGGGGGGAAGAGAGAGAGCGACTGGGGGGGAAGAGAGAGAGCGACTGGGGGGGAAGAGAGAGAGCGACTGGGGGGGAAGAGAGAGAGCGACGAAGGAAGAGAGAGAGCGACTGGGGAGAAGAGAGAGAGCGGCTGTGGGGAAGAGAGAGAGCGACTGGGGGGGAAGAGAGAGAGCGACTGGGGGGAAGAGAGAGAGCGACTGTGGGGAAGAGAGAGAGCGACTGGGGGGAAGAGAGAGCGACTGGCGGGCAAGAGAGCGAGCGACTGGGGGGAAGAGAGCGAGCGACGGGGGGAAGAGAGCGAGCGACTGGGGGGGGAGTGAGCGACTGGGGGGGAAGACAGCGAGCGACTGGGGGGAAGAGAGCGAGCGACTGGGGGGGAAGAGAGCGAGCGACTGGGGGGGAAGAGAGCGAGCGACTGGGGGGGGAAGAGAGCGAGCGACTGGGGGGGAAGAGAGAGAGCGACGGGGGGGAAGAGAGAGAGCGACTGGGGGGGAAGAGAGAGAGCTACTGGGGGGAAGAGAGAGAGCGACTGGGGGGAACAGAGAGAGTGACTGGGGGGGAAGAGAGAGAGCGACTGGGGGGGAAGAGAGAGAGCGACTGGGGGGGAAGAGAGAGAGCGACTGGGGGGGAAGAGAGAGACCGACTGGGGGGGAAGAGAGAGAGAGAGCGATGGGGGAAGAGAGAGAGAGTGACTGGGGGGAAGAGAGAGAGAGCGACTGGGGGGAAGAGAGAGAGCGACTGAGGGAGGAGGGGGGGTGAGTGGAGGGGGGAGGGGGAGGGGGGGAGGGGAGGGGGGAGAGGGAGTGGGGGAAGGGGAACGGGGGGAGGATTGGGGGAAGGGGAAGGCGGAGGGAGTGGGGTGGGAGTGGGGGAAGGGGGGGACTGGGGGAAGGGGAAGGGGGAGGAGTGGGGGAAGGGGAAGGGGGGAAGAGAGACAGAGAGCGACTGGGGGGAAGAGAGAGAGAGAACGACTGCGGGGGAAGAGAGAGAGAGCGACTGGGGGGGAAGAGAGAGAGAGAGCGACTGTGGGGGAAGAGAGAGAGAGAGCAACTGGGGGGGAAGAGAGAGAGAGAGCAACGGGGGGAAGAGAGAGAGAGAGCGACTGGGGAGGAAGAGAGAGAGAGCGACTGGGGGGAAGAGAGAGAGAGAGTGGCTGGGGGGGAAGAGAGAGAGAGAGCGACTGAGGGGGGAGAGAGAGAGAGCGACTGGGGGGAAGAGAGAGAGAGAGCGACTGGGGGAAGAGAGAGAGCGACTGGGCGGGAGGGGGGTTGAGTGGAGGGGGGAGGGGGAGGGGGTGCGGGGAGGGCGGTGAGGGAGTGGGGGAAGGGGGGAGGAGTGGGGAGGGAGTGGGGGGAGGGAGGGGGGAGGGGGAGTGGGGGAAGGGGAAGGTGGGGTGTGGGGGAAGGGGAAGTGGGGAGGAGTGGGGGAAGGGGAAGGGGGGAGGAGTGGGGGGGAGGAGGGGCAGGGGGGAGTGGGGGAAGGGGAAGAGGGGGCAATGAGGGGGAGGGAGGAGTGGGAAGGGGGAGGCGGGGGGAAGGGGGATGGAGGGTGAGGGAGGAGGGTGAGGGAGGAGGGGGAGGGTGGGGGGGAAGGGGATGGGAGGCAGGAGGGGGAAGGGGGAGGGAGGGAGGGAGGATGGGGAAGGGGGAGGGAGGGGGGAAGGGGAAGGGAGGGGGGAAGCGGGGAAGGGGAGGGGGAAGGGGAAGGGGAGAAGGGAAGGAGAGGGGGGAATGGGGGAAGGGGGGAGGGAGGGGAGGAGAGGAGGGGGGAGTGGAGGGGAGGAGGGGGAGGGGAGGGGGAGGGGAGGGGGAAGGGGAGAGGGGCGGGGGGAGGGGGGATGGGGGAGGGGAGTGGAGGGAGGGGAAGGGGGAGGAGGGGGAAGGGGGAGGGAAGGGGAGGGGAGGGAGGGGGAAGGGGGAGGGGGAGGGGGGAAGGGGGAGGGGGAAGAGAGGGTGAGGGAATGGGGGGACGGAGGGGTGGGGGAGGGTGGGAGGGGAGGTGTGGGGGGGAGGGGAGTGAGGGGAGGGGTGGAGGAGGGAAGGGGGTGTGGGGAGGGGGAGGGGAGTGGGGAGGGGGGAGGGGAGGGAGATTGGTGAGGGGGAAGAGGGGTTGGGGAGGGGGAGGGGATGGGTGGGGTGGAAGGGGGGTGTGGGGAAGGGGGGAACGGGAGGTGGGAAGGGGTGGTGGGGAGGGGGGTGGGGAGGGGGTTGGAAGGGGGTGTGAGGGGTGTGGGGGGGATGGGGGTGGGGAGGGGGGGAAGGGGGTGTGGGGGGGAAGTGGGTGTGGGGGGTGGGAGGGGGGCTGCTGGGGGGGTGGGGGGGAAGGGGGTGTGGAGGGGGAGGGGGGTGGGGGAGTGTGCGGAGGGTAGTGGGGTTGGGGGGGGAAGGGAGGGTGGAGATAAACTTAAAGTACAGGAAACTTTGTGCTATCCGGCACCCACGGGACCGAGCTGATGCCTTGCCTAAAGTACTCTCCAGAGTTAATGTTGAGAGATACGGAGATTCTTATCTCTGTATTCAACAACAAACACTGTTGCTTAGCAACAGCTTCTAAACACTCAGGTGTGGCACTAAAGCTCTGTAGCTAAAGCTGTTGCTATAGCTACAGACCTTGCAAGCTTGACTGTTCAAGCAAAGCAAAAAAAACAAAAAAGAATAAAAAACAGCTGCTGATTTTTGCAGTGGCTCCAGATTGCCAGATAGCTCACCTCCGGATAGCACAAAGTTTCCTGTACTTATAAAACATTTTTGGTCAATCTTTCTATAACATACACTTTACAACCTCACCAATCTTTTTTTAAAAAAAGGGGTGCTCACCTCAGTGTGTTTTATCACAAACAATGGCCGCCGCTTGCTTTTCAGTTGGAAAGATTAGGCCCCGCCCACACAGTCGATTGTCTGTCACAGACACAGATTTGGAGCACAGAAGCCCCACCCACTCTATGTTCCTGTACTAAGATGGCCGCGCATGCACTCTGTTACACACTGAATCAAAATGGCGTCGCACTGAAACTTTTCGCCCTCCTTGACAAAGATGGCTGCCGTTAACCTGGGACTGTCAGCAGAAGAAATTTCCTCAGCTGCAAACACAGGATCTTCAGATTATTATTCGGGGCTTGCGACCTACCCCAGTTGCTTATGAAGCCTCCCCACCTACTGACCCCGGGAATGGAGCTGAGGCAGCACACCCTCTGCCCTCTGCCAGTGTTTGTCTCTGTCTAGGCCGGGAGCCTGGGTCTAGAGTTGCACTGCTGGCAGTTGGAGAAGCCTAGGCCCCGGGCCTGGAAAAACGGTGAAAGGTAGGAGAATTATAGAGGTTAGACAAAAGATTTACAAATTAATTAACTTTTTTTAAAAACAATTTGTGTTTTAAAAGCAACTTTTTTTTTGCTGGAACTGTAGATTTGAAAAGAAACACGCAGAAAGCGGGAAAAAGAAATGAAAAGTTTGGAATCAAGATGGCGGTGACTCACCTCGGTTCAGAACGATAAGGCCCGCCCACACAGGCACCGATTGGTCGACCGTCAGGTCACCGAAGCGTAGGATTGGTCAATCGTCCCATCACTTGACCGTAGGAGGGCCTGCCCACATGCGCCAGGAACCCGGCGTACGATTGGTCGACCTCGACGTCACTCTATTGCTAATGAGCAGATAATGAGATGCTAATGAGCGGAATTTTGAACGTTTTTTGGACACCGCGGGCGCGATTTTTGTCCGGCTGAAACGTAAATACACTTACGACCGTTTTGGAAAGGTAAGCTTTCTTTTGACGTAACGCACGCGTAGGTACGCTCTATAACTTTCGAGCGCATAGCCGGACAGACGCACACCCGAGGACAGACAGACAGATAGACAGACAGACAGACAGATAGACAGACAGACAGATCGATCCGTTTATATATATAGATAATTATCTTTCTCCTCCGACAGTGGAGAGGAGTCCGCTGATCTTTCCCCAAGCCAACTCCTCTTCGCCCAGCTCAAAAGCTGGACCGGCTGCTGGGGCTGCAACGACTGTCCGACTGTAAACTGTCTTTTAGCTCGACTCTCCTTGTGATTGTTCAAGCTTGTTGATTCAAGCTTCCTCCAGCGTCTTCTCCCAAGCTGTGTGTCTGCTCAATCTACTGCCGTGTCGAGTCGTGTCCCACTGCCGTATCAACTGCCGAAAAGTCTCTCCAGATATACCTTTCTTCCCGAGGCCTCACTTCCCACCCAAAATCAGGTTAGCCTTTGTTTTAACTTTGGTGGGCTTTTAGCACAGTGGGGCAGTTATTATATTTTAAATCATTTTAAGCGTCTGGTAGTTGTAGTGTATGTACCCGTCTACCTTTAAGAGAACTATTGTATGTAACCGTCCACCTTTAAGAGAACTACTTTAGGTGTTGCACTACTTTGTTGGCTTCTGTATACTGTAATACCGACGGTGACCACACCGGTATATAAGTGCTGTGTCAGGATTTATTGGGCAGATTCGCCCTGACCTTCGAATAGTAAAGTCCTGTTTTAAATTACTCTGGTAGTCTGTTTATTAATTAACTAAACAACCCACAGACTTTACAGTGGCGACGAGTCCGATCGTACCCTGCGGCAACAATACTTCCGAAGCAGTTAACGAGCGTCGAGAAGAGGCAACCGCCCTCGTCGTTCTGCTGGGAGAAAACTCGAGGCTGCAGAACTAGAAAGGAGGAAGAATTTAGAGACAAAGACTTCCATCAGCAACAGGCACTGACTGTCCCTTCTGCCACGGTGAGGAGTGAGCCGATCAGCACGAGAAGCAAGGCGGCCATGGTGACTGTGAGTAAGGGAAAAGTAAAAAGAATAACCGGAGGATAAGGGCGGTGCACTCGACCACGGTCGAGGGGGAAAGGAGCCGGACAGAAGTCGGGTCCAGAGGCGTTGAGACTGGGGCAGCGTGGAGCAAGGAAGCCACGGTACAGACAGGCTGGGGGACGCAACGGCGTCGTGAGACAGCTAGACCGCGACCGGCGAAAAAGGCCGGGCAGCGACCGAAGCCACGAAGCGCTGCGACCGGGAACGTAGGCGCGGGAAGAGATAAACTCAGCCGCAGCCGGGGAGGGAAGCACCGGACTGCGAGAGGGCTGGGAGGCGCGATTGGGAGCCGAGCGAGCGGGAGAGGCAGAGCCGACCAAGGGAGACTGAGTGAGAGCCAGTCCAGCGGCTGAAACTGTTCTCCGTCAACGGGGTGTACCCAGCGCCGGTAGAGCCGAGCGAGCGGGAGAGAGACAGAGCCCGAGCAAGGGAGACTGAGCGAGAGCCAGTCCAGTGGCTGAAACTGTTCTCCGTCAACGGGGGTACCCAGCGCCGGTAGAGCCGAGCGAGCGGGAGAGAGACAGAGCCCGAGCAAGGGGAACTGAGCGAGAGCCAGCCCAGCGGCTGAAACTGTTCGCCGTCAACGGGGTGTACCCAGCGCCGGTTGCCCTGCCGAGAAAAGGGAAAGCACTGAAGCCGACGCGCAGGCTGTGAACCTGAAAGCCAGCGGCCGTCGCCCGTGGGGAAAGTGTACCCCTCCCGCTAGGGAAGAAACGCGGGAAGCCGCCATTAGGCGGGGAAGAAGACAGAAGCGGGAAACCGCCATTGAAGTGGGCGGGGAGAGAAGATAAGCGCGGGAAACCGCCATTTTCGCGGGAACCGCCATCTTGGGAAAAAAAAAAAGAAAATAAATTTTAAGGAAATAATTCGTGGTGTTATCAGGAAGAGAGGAAGATGCCTAAGCGTGGTAACATCAACGATTTTAATTCCGAGGTAGAAGACTGGGCCACGTATGTGGAACGCATTGAGATCTATTGTGAGGCCAATAAAATAGAAGAAGATGACAAAGCTATAACCTTGCTAAACTCGATGGGCGCGAAGACATACGGGCTCTTGAAGCATCTACTAGCACCAGCTAAACCGGCGGATCAGACTTTCGATGATATTGTGACTGTTCTGAAGGATCACTTGAACCCCACACCGTTGATGTTGGCGGAACGATTCAAATTCTATGCGAGAACGCAAAGGAAAGACGAAAGCAACGCAGAATACTTGGTCGAACTGCGTAGACTAGCGAAACACTGCCAGTTTGGAGGGAATCTGACAGAGGCATTGCGAGACAAATTCGTGTGCGGAATGTCGAAGGAAGAAACACAAAAACGACTGCTCGAAGAGAACGATCTTACACTTGAGAAGGCTGTCCTTATTGCTGCATCGAACGAAGCCGCAGCGAAAGGAACGGCGGAAATGCAGCTAAAGGCAGCGGCACTCAGGGTGCAGCAAATTACTTCGGGTACAACGAAATGCTATCGTTGTGGGAAGACAACACACGACCAGAACCAATGCTGGTTTAAAAACCAGGAATGTAGGAAATGTGGCAAGCTCGGTCACATAGCTAAGGTATGCCGGTCAGGAAAGAAGACCAACAATAATGAGTCACCACAAAAGAGGTACAGAAAGGTACATGAGGTGACTAGGAAGAGTCCGGAAGAACAGAATTCGGACTCATACTCCAACTGCAAGGAACTGGATAGTCTGAGAATTCACAATGTGAGTAATGAAGCTGACCGACAAGCTAGCTGGATCACACTACAGATTGCAAAAGTCCAAGTGAAAATGGAAGTGAACACCGGATCGGCGTTGACGATCATGAATAAGCATGATTATAAAAGGTTATTCAAGCATATTCCCCTACGGGATACGGAACTAGTATTGAAGACATACACGGGGCACAAAGTATACCCCATCGGAAAGATAGAAGTCAAGGTGAGATACAAGGACAAAGAGCACCAAAGGATGGACCTGTATGTGTTGCCTGAGGGAGGTCCACCACTTCTGGGATGGGAGTGGATCAGGAAGATAAAGATGGACTGGCATTCACTAAACACCATGACGGTAGATTCCGGAAAGGAAGATGTCAAACCTGAACGGTTGTCCAGAATATTAGACGAAGCTAAAGAGGTATTCCAGCAAGGACTGGGAACACTGCGAGGAATTAAAGCAAAGGTTAAGATTGCAGAACATGCAAGCCCAAAATTTTTCAAAGCCAGATTGGTACCTTACGCGATACGACCTGCTGTGGAGGCAGAACTGGAAGAACTTGAACGATCAGGGGTACTGTCAAAAGTGGACTGGAGTGAGTGGGCCACGCCCATTGTTCCCGTCATGAAGTCTTCACCAAGTAACAAGCCAGGGGGACCGGGGAAGGTCCGCATCTGCGGAGACTTCAAGATCACAGTGAATCCGGTGCTTCACACGGTACAATACCCGCTTCCGCGGATTGAAGATATCTTTGCTTCGTTGGCTGGAGGGAAACACTTCACCAAGATAGACCTGGCACAGGCATACTTACAAATGGAAGTCGAGGAAGAGTCGCGTCAGTACCTCACCATCAACACACACAGAGGCTTGTATCGTTATAATAGACTGGTTTTTGGGGTAGCTTCAGCTCCAGCAATTTGGCAGAGGGCCATGGAGCAGGTATTACAAGGAATTCCAAGCACGCAGTGTTACTTAGACGATATCCTGATTACGGGAGAAGACGAGGAAGAACACCTCACAAATTTGAAACTGGTGCTCACTAGGTTGAAGGAATATGGCCTTCGAGTTAATCGCAAGAAATGTGAGTTCTTCCAAAAACGGATCTCGTACTGCGGTCATGTCATTGACCGAGAGGGGCTGCACAAGTCACCTGACAAGATAGAAGCTGTCGTGAAGGCCCCCGCTCCGGAAAACGTATCACAGTTAAGATCATTCTTGGGGTTGATTAATTATTATCACAAGTTTCTGCCGAATCTATCCACGGTGCTGCATCCGCTGAATGCTCTGTTGCGGAAAGAAATACCATGGAAGTGGAGTGAGGAATGTAAAAAGGCCTTTCGCAGAAGCAAGGCGTTGATTACCTCTGAAGAAGTGTTGGCTCATTTCAACCCAACGTTACCTCTTCGTCTAGCTTGTGATGCTTCCCCCTATGGAATTGGAGCAGTACTTTCACACAAGTTACCAAATGGCTCGGAAAGGCCAGTGGCATTCGCGTCCCGATCATTGACCTCCGCGGAGCGAAATTATGCTCAAATAGATAGGGAGGCCCTCAGCCTTGTGTGGGGCATAAAGAAATTCAATTATTACCTGCAGGGCAAGAAGTTCACATTACTGACAGACCACCAGCTGTTGGTGTCCATATTCAACCCTAACAAGGCCGTTTCCACCATGACAGCGCAAAGGTTACAGAGGTGGTCCGTGTTACTTGGGGCACACCAATATGACATCGAATACAAAAGGTCCAAACAGCATGGAAATGCTGATGGGTTATCGCGCTTGCCATTGCCGATAGTAGAAGAAGCGACTACAGTGGACCCGGTAGAGATGTTCCACTCATCCATAGTGGAATGTCTACCAGCAACAAATTCGATGATCGAAAACGAAACGAGAAATGACCCGACTCTCTCGCGAGTCTATGATTTAACGGTGGAGGGATGGCCAGCACAGGGCGAACCAACGCTGCCAGCATTTTCGCAGAGAAAAGAACAGCTGTCAGTGTGTCGAGGAACCCTGATGTGTGGATCTAGAGTGGTGATTCCACCCAAACTTCAACAGAAGGTGTTAAAGGAGCTGCACGAGGGACATCTGGGTGGAGTGAAAATGAAGAACCTAGCAAGAGCGTTTGTGTGGTGGCCAGGCATTGATGGGGACATCGAAGAAATCACTAAGAGCTGTCTAGGATGCCAGAAGGTCCAAAACGCACCACCACAGGCTCCTCTGCATCCATGGGAGTGGCCCTCATCTCCTTGGCAAAGGGTACACATCGACTTTGCTGGTCCATTTATGGACTCAATGTTTCTAATAGCGGTGGATGCACACTCCAAGTGGCCGGAGGTAATAAAGATGTCCACCACCACCACGGAAAAAACCATCACAGTGTTAAGGACCATGTTTGCTAGGAATGGGCTGCCGGAACAGATCTGTTCTGATAATGGACCGCAATTTGTGTCCGAAGAATTCAAGAAATTCTTAAAGAGCAATGGTGTTAAGCACTACACGTCAGCCCCATACCATCCCGCCTCCAATGGATTGGCTGAAAGGTTTGTCCAGACCTTCAAGAAGGCCATAAAGGCCATGGGTAATGAAGCCATTAACTTACAACATAAGGTGGATAGCTTCTTGTTGGCGTACAGGAATGCAACACATGCGGTCACAAATCAAACTCCCGCCATGATGTTTTTTAATAGATGACTAAGATGCCGGCTGGATTTGCTTAAGCCAAACGTCAGAAGGGACGTAGAGAACCGGCAATTCCAGGGCATGAATGAAAGGCCAACTAGATCTTTTCAGATAGGTCAACAAGTTTTGGCCCGGGACTACCGTACCGAGAAATGGCAGCCTGGAACTATTGGAAAAAGGCTAGGGCCGTTGATGTATACGGTGGACATTGGGGACAGTATAATAAGGCGCCATGTTGACCAGATCATAGGGTCAGCCACAAATGGCCAACCTACTCCACCACCTTACACGGTTAATGTTGAGACAGAGATACCCAGAACACCTACCTCCGATCTGGTAATACTGGAATCAGATGAACCTGACACTGTCCTTCAAGCCGAATCGACCTTGCCAGAAGCACCTACTACCCCGCCGGGTGTTACGACACCACCGAGGCATTATCCGGACAGAGTCCGGAAACCTCCAGAGAGACTGAATCTGTGAACTGTCTTGCATAAAGTTGTATATATGTTATAATGTATGTTTAATGGGGAATCAGTATGTTGTAAGCTAAAAAGGGAGGATTGTAGTGTATGTACCCGTCTACCTTTAAGAGAACTATTGTATGTAACCGTCCACCTTTAAGAGAACTACTTTAGGTGTTGCACTACTTTGTTGGCTTCTGTATACTGTAATACCGACGGTGACCACACCGGTATATAAGTGCTGTGTCAGGATTTATTGGGCAGATTCGCCCTGACCTTCGAATAGTAAAGTCCTGTTTTAAATTACTCTGGTAGTCTGTTTATTAATTAACTAAACAACCCACAGACTTTACAGTAGTAGGCGCATCTCTGGTTGGAAATGGCTTTCATTGTTTTTAATGTCCTGCTGATCTCGTTACCGAGCCCTTGGTGCTGTCCTCATGAATATATATTGTCCTCTTTCGTCTGGGTCAACATTTAGATGGCCCCTGTCTCCAAGCCGATCTTGAGTGGATCTGCATCTAATCCATATGCATGCCTGTGGGTCTGGTTTCCTTCTCTCCTAAACGGCATCCAGAACTTACTAAGGGTTCAATCCACATAGCTGTCTGAGGTTGCGCAGGAACCATTTTAAAGTGTCCCAATGAGCTGATCACATGGTATGGCGGCAATTTTGTCTGCCCCTTTTTCTGGGCTTCTTTTAAAAACAGTCTTTAAAATCATGGCCTCTTCTGCCATTTAACCCTTTAACCCTTATTAATATGAAATCCAATTTTGCGAATCCTACAGTGCCATCGTCGGCGTTGGGACCGAACCTCTGGTGCCGAGTAGGACACATTGGTGCTGGCTCCGGCTTTACTACCAGGGGCTGTTCTTCCTCCTGTACCACCTCGGCTACCCTTTCTTCCACCACCCCCTTTTCGGGCCAAGCCTCACTATAGCTCGGCGGGGCTGAGGGTTTAGTGGCTGGTGTCACAACTACTTCGCTTGACTTGGCTTGACTTGCTTTTGGGCTTACGAGGCATACCATGCATTTTGCCTTAACCAGGGCCATTCTCAGGTCCTCTATGGTCTTTTGGCAGGGGCCATGGTCTGCACTCTCAAACCCGTGTTCAAGGGACAGCTTGTAAGCTGCCTTGACTTCCACTGCTCTCTCCTCCTGCGCTGTTAGCTGTTGTGCGAGGCGGGCGTTTTTCTCCCATATTCTCGCTTCATTGATCTTTGCCTCAGTAACCTGGCATTCCAGATACTCTATTCTAGCCTGGTGTTGGCTGGCTACAACTTGGCATTCCTGATTCAGCGTGTGAAGCGCTGTGATGAGTTTTTCCCCACCCATGGCCTTTTCCTCTATCTCTGCTGCCTGGGCAGTGATCTTGGCTGCCTGTGCTGCAATGACTCTGTCCAAAATCTGGACCTGTTTCTTGTAGCACATCAGCCACGCTGCCATTTCCACTGACTTCTTATGCCCTTTGCTCTCTGTCCACCTGATTGCTGCATCTACCGGATGCTCATCCAGTAAGAGATCGGAAATTCACTGCTTAGTGAGATTTACCTTACCAAAGACATAACCTCTCATCCATTGCATTTCGACCATTCAAACTTGGGTCTAATACATTGCAATCCTGCTGCCAGTGTCCTGCCGTGGTTGCCATTCTCTGTAAGGGGTTTTCTCTCTGAGATCGCAGAGGTTTCTCTCGCCAGAGGCCTCTCTCTCTCTCTTTTGCACAGTAAAACCTTGAGTGGTTCGACCCACTCGCCCCTTAGGTTCTAGACACTGGACTTAGGTGCAGGAACTACAATGCAGAGAAGACCCTTATAGATCAAGTTTAATGAAACGAAATGAAATTTTATTGCATAAGGAAAAACAAATCAAATGCAAGCAAATAAGAGGGTACATGGGAGGGAAAAACAAATTATAACAATACAGTACTAGCTAAAATAGATACAGGCATATTATACCTTACAACAGTCATCGTGAAATGGGGAAAGACACGAAACATCGAGGGACAACAACTCATGTTAATTATACCCAAAATGACCACCCCCTTTAACCTATCTAGATCCGATTATGAAGGGCCAGAAACATGCGCACCAATCCAACTAGGAATTGCAAGGTTTTGAAACAGGTCTGTGTTTTGATCCTTTCAGGCATCCTGGCCTAGAGATTCATTGTAGCCACTTTTGGGGCGGTAAAGTGGGGTGGCCGCTAAAGTTTGCGGCTGCCGCCAAATCGAGGCCACTTCTCCGATATTCATTAGCTTCGCCCTAAGAGTTCGCTCGAGCGCTAAAACTGGTGCTGGATGCCTCTCTTTGGGCGCTAAGCCGGAGGTGCTGATCGATAGCGCCAAGGCCGGGCGCAGCGCAGGTGCGGCCATCTCGTGATTGACAGCAGACACCCTGGCGCCGGCCAGCTCTTAAGGGGGAAGGGACGACTGTGTCTGCTGCCACGCCCTGGATAGTGGAGCCCTCCAGCTAGGCCTGAGCACTGCTGCTGGACCCAAATAGCGCCTGAAGCCATGCAGAAGGCCCGTGAACGTGCGCAGCGCTTCTCAGAGTGTGATCTGAGTGTGCTGGTTGGTGCTGTGGAGAAGCAGCGCCATGTTTTGTACCCGGACAATGGCAAGAAGGCGCCATTCCGCGTCTACAGGAGAGCCTGGAGGCATGTCGCCAGCAAGCTGTCAGCCAACAGTGAGGTCCCCAGGAGCGGTGTCCAATGCCGCAAAAAGTTTAATGACCTCACTCGCATTGTCAGGGTGAGTACCCTTTCCAGTGACCTCCTCATCCTTGCAGGTGCACCTCACATTATGGGCAAAGGGACCTGAAAGCCCTAATGGCCAGCCTTCATCCAGCAGCGATGGGATGGGCATGAGCATCAATTGCACATTCTGCACTTGACACACTTGCCAGACTATTCCACCATGGGAGGCAGTGCACACAAGATCAGGGCGACACACTGGCCAGGCTATTCCACCATGGGAGGCAGTGCACACAAGATCAGGGCGACATACTGGCCAGGCTATTCCACCATGGGAGGCAGTGCACACAAGATCAGGGCGACACACTGGCCAGGCTATTCCACCATGGGAGGCAGTGCACACAAGATCAGGGCGACACACTGGCCAGGCTATTCCACCATGGGAGGCAGTGCACACAAGATCAGGGCGACACACTGGCCAGGCTATTCCACCATGGGAGGCAGTGCACACAAGATCAGGGCGACACACTGTACTTAGAGGCCGTCCTTTCTCTTGCAGGCCAAGCTGGCTAATAATCGGAAGAGCCGGACTGCGACCGGGGGAGGCCGACCCCAGATCCAGCCGCTCACCGAGCTTCAACATCGCGTGGAGCGCATCATGGGTGCCAGGGTGATTGGCCCTGTTGCATGTGGAGATGCCGACCCTGTTCTGGGCACCAATGGTAAGGACATCCACGTTTGGACCTCTCTCGTCCCACTTGCGCATCAGATCTACATCCTTTGCCACTGTCCGACCAATGCGCTGAATGCCACCACTCATGCATCCCTCGCTGACGCCCTCTCCTCACTCTAAAGCTACTCTTGTGCCTTCCTGCTTTCAGATGGTGAGGAGGAGGTCCCTGAACTTGCCAGTGACAGCCCCTCAGAAGAGGAGCAGGAGGAGGAGCAAAAGGAAGGCAGCCCATCAGGGGAACCCTCAGCCGCGGCCACCCAGGCCAATGTAGGGGACACGTCTTCCCTGGAGGGGAGCGTGGTGGAAGTGTCGAAGGGGAGGGGAGCTCATGGGACCTGCGGCCTGCAGAAACGCGGGAGGGGGGTGGAAGCTCGGCGGCCTTCTCCCCAGAGGGGGGATGCATCGGAGGGGAGTCCAATTGCTGGGCCCAGCGGCGTCCAGCAACGCAGGAAGGGTCGGCCAGCTCGGCGGCCTTCTCCCCAGAGGGAGAGTCCGGCCTCCAGTCCGGAGATGGTCTTCGCCGAGGAGATGGAATGCCTCGAGGACTTGTCCGCGGACTCGGAGCGCCGGCACACGGAGCTCATGGCGGCAGTGGCACAGTTGCCTGAGGCCATCGAGTCCCTCTCTCGGAGTGTGACCGAGTTCGGGCCCTCAGAGGCCACCAGTCGGGCAGAATTCGGGGCAGATCAGGCAGCGAGTCGGGCGGAATTCGGGGCAGCTCTGGCAGCGACTGGCCAGGTGATCAGTGGTGCCGTCCAGTCACTGGTTGCTCTGATGCGGTCAGTGAACTGGTCAACACGGGCACTCACTGCTGCCACACTCGCTGTGTCAGCCAGGCATCGCCAGGGCACCCGGCGTGCTGCAGCAGCACAGCGGTCTGTCCCTCGGCAGATTGGTGCGCATGCTGCAGTGCTGGCCCGGGCGAGTGCCAGTGTCTCAGGTGACCAGCGAGCGCCTGCCATCCGCCAGCTTGCCCCCATTCCTCCAGCCGCCACTGCCACTCCCCCAGTGGAGCTGCCAGGAGCTGCTGCAGCGACTGATGCTGGCCAGCCACAGCTGCAGCATTCAACAGCCGCCCGCTCGACGGCCAGACCTCGACAAGGCCGACCCCCAAGGGCATCTGCCATCACGACATGTGCCCCTCAGGAGCCTGCCCCCAGCCTTGCAGCAGCCAATGGCCTTACTTTGAGGCGGAGCAGCAGGGCGGGCAGGGGCCACACAAAGATGGCCAAGGCATCGCCCTAGCGGGCCAAATAGTCGAATGAGTGGCCAGTTGTGTTTGTTTTTTGAGGCCGAGAATTGGATGTTTGTTTTTTGAAGGCCGATGGTGTGATGTTTGTTTTTTACGAAGGCCGAGAATGACGGACATTTTAGTTGCACTATTTTGTTAATCCTCTCCAGGTTGTGGGAGCGAGTAATGTGTTTGAGTGTTTTTTGGGGGTTTCGTCTGTTTTTGGTTTTCATGTGGGAAGGGACCTGAGTTTGAACAACAAAGCATTTTATTTATTAACATTGTCCATGTTTGATCTTTGAAGTGTTTGTTGCCTTAACCGGCTGAGGGCTTGCGGAGTGGCTGCAATTATGTTCTTTCATTGGCACAAGCCATTCCCTGACAGGGGGCCTAGAAGTGACGTTCAATAAGCCGCCGACGGGCGGCCCTTGGACCTTGTGCCTCCCTCCTGGGCTGGTACTCCTCGTCCTCCTCCTCCTCATGCTCCTCCTGCTCCTCCTCCTGAGGTGGTGGTCCAACGTAAGGTGGCAGTGCCTGAGTCCTGCGGATAGCCAGGTTGTGCAGCATGCAGCAAACGACGATGAATTGGGAGACTCGATCCTGCGAATACTGGAGGGCTCCCCCGGAGCGATCGAGACAGTGGAACCGTTGCTTGAGGACGCCGATTGTTTGTTCTATGATGTTCCTAGTCGCTTGATGGCTCTCGTTGTATGTCTCTTCAGCAGGGGTCGTGGGCGCGCGGAGCGGGGTCATGAGCCAGGTACACAAAGGATAGCCTTTGTCCCCGATAAGCCATCCTCTTGGGGGAGGCTGTGCCTGGAACATGTCAGCCACAGTTGTCTGTCGCAGGATAAAGGCATCGTGGCTGCTGCCTGGAAAACGGGCATTGACAGCTAGGTTGCGCTGCCTGTGGTCACACACCAGCTGTACATTGAGGGAATGGTAGCCCTTCCGGTTGCGGTAATCCTCGGCATGCTCAAGAGGTGCCCGCAAAGCCGCATGCGTGCAGTCAATAGCGCCCTGCACCATGGGGAAGCCCGCTAATCTTGCAAATCCCACTGCACGCTGCTGCTGCTTGTCCAGGTTCATGGGGAAGGAGATGAATTGATGTCTCCTTGTGAAAAGGGCTTCGGTCACCTGGCGGATGCAGCAATGCACGGCGAACTGGGAGGTGTTAGCGATGTCCCCAGTAGCGGATTGGAAGGAGCCGGTGGCATAGAAGTTGAGAGCCACCGTCACCTTCACTGCCACCGACAGAGATGTCCTGCGCATCAGCTGTGGCTGCAGATCTCTCTGAAGCAGCCGGCAGATGTCTGCAACCACCTCCCTTCTGAATCGCAGCCTCCTAACACACATTGCGGCAGACATGGTCAGATAGGAGGTCTGCTGGCGGTATACCCTGGGTGGGTAAGGCCTCAGTTGGCGACGCCTGTTGCCCCCTCTGCGTCTAGCCAGGGCTGCCACTCTCTCACGGCGTCTGTAAGCCCTTCTGGCATAAGGCTGAAAGTCAGCGTTGCCACCCAATGCAGCCCCCATTATATGCTGGCAAACACTGAGCTCTCAATGAAGGCAAAGATAATTGCTAAGCTCTGGCCTGAGCCAAAAATACCTGTCCTAGTGTTGGTCCAAACCAGTAAGCTCTCCTCCTTGGTCTCTGTCCAAAAAACCGTTGCACAAGAGTGAATGCTGCAAAATGGCGGCCCTTTATAGTGCAGGGTAAGTGCCCTTTAATTAGCACTCCCCGCAGCCCGGCTCGGCTGTGTACCGTTCCACTTCACAGTCGTTAGGGCCGCCCGGCGCACAATGGGCCGGCGCGAGTGAAGTTCCGGTTTGTGGCGCACAAAGGGCGTTGCACTAGTAAATGACGTCATGATCTGCGCGCGCAGCAGGGCGCGCGCTAAGACTTTGCGCCGGTGCTAAATGTGTACTGAAGTTGGGGCGAGGCGCAGATCGCGCTGCGCCCGGGCGCTAAGCGCCTAGTGCTCGAGATCTACTCCTCCTAAGGCGCTAACGGCTGACGCGCCCAACTGAATTTCTAGGCCCCTGTCTCCTCGTGGTCAGCGCTGCGGGCTGCGAGCTGTGACACGCCTTCTCTTCCTCGAGGTGAAGGTCACGGACAGGCTGGATCTCAGCGGGCCTGGATGTCGATGCGGGGGAAGAGACCATCTGCTTGACCACAGTTGGAAGGCTCTAGCCGGCTTTCATATAGGTTTCTTCTATAGTTTCGTCTCATCAAATGGCCCGGGGTTGGTCGACGATCTCCCGATGGTTACCCCGGGGCGGGATGTCGACTTGAACCGTCTTCTTGGTCTCTGGATCGTTGTAAAGAAGATTCTATAAAGCACTCTGAAGCGCTCTGTGATGGCTCTGATGGCTCTTATGGCTCCCTGATAGCTACGATGGCTACCGATCGCTACCCCGGGTGTCTCCAATTATACTTCTCAGGTGAGGCCTTTATCTCCCGCCAAATCAAGGTTAGTCTTTGTTTAACTTTTGGCGGGCTTGGATCACAACGGGGAGTTATTATATTTAAACTGCTTTCGGGATGGCCATCTCTGGTCTGGAATGACCTGGTAATGTTTTAATGTTTTCTTGATGTCTTTAATGGGTCCTTGATGCGTTCATTATGAATATGGAACTGTTCCCCTTTGTCTGGGTAAACATTTAAATGACCTTTATCTACAGGCCGATCTGACTGGATCTGCATCCAATCTTTATGTATGCGTTAAAGTCTGGTTTCGTTTTCTCAGAAACGGCTTCCAGAACTTACTGTGGGTTGAATCCACAATGGCTGTCTGGGGACTGCAGGAACCATTTTAAAGTGTCCCAATAAGTTGGTCACGGGGTCTGGTGGCCATTTTATGTGTCCCTTTTCTGGGCTTCTTTTAAAACAGTCTTTTAAAAATCAATGCCGCTTCTGCCAGAGGACCCTTATAGTACAATATTAATTTTGCGAATTCTACAATTGCTATATTGGCCCTTAAAATAGTGGACTTCAGATCGCATCATGCAGATGTGCATGTCACCTGCTGCACAGCTTGGGGATGTGAAACCCGGATGTTAACATTTATTGCCTCAATCGAGCTGAAAATCAGAGGATCTGACCCGTTGATTTTACTTCTGGGTTTCGACCATGCAAGTCCATCATCCCCGCTTGGAACCGGCCTTTACATTAATATCAGGGCCATTGGGCTGGATTTTATGAATGGAGGCGAGTTGGAGGTGGGACAGCTGCTTGTCATGCCAATGTCCCGCCTCCATCCTCGCCTGACCAACCAGAGGGAATTTCCCCTGATTGAGCTTGTTAAGCCCACCCTGTGGGCTCAGCAGGCCAATTAGGGAGGAAGTCACTGGCAGATCACGTCAACGTCAGATGTGCTATCTGTCAAGACTTCTTCAAAGAAGCAATGACAGCATTTGACTGCACTGTGAAGCTGTCAAACACTGACATTCTCTTTAGTTTGATGAGACCTTGTGTTCAGGACTCATCAAACCTTTCAAATTTGTAAATTTCATATGGCTGTAGGAATAGAGGTTCCAACAGCCATTGTGTGAAATTGATAAACAGGATGTCGGCTCTCCCGATCCACTGCAGCTAAAGGCTGTAGGAAGAAAACAAGGTAAGTGAACACTTTTTTAAACGTAGCACTGACCTTGCATACTTACCACTCTACACTTGCACCCATCACTCGCATCTACACCTTATTTTCAGGTGTTTTCAACTGCCGCAGACCTCCTCCACGTCTCCTCCAACCTGGCGGGGTTCTCCGAGGTCGGGAAGCCTTCACCTGTGAAGGTAAAATGGCACTAATCCTTTTTTCTGCCTGTTAACTACCTGTTAACAGGCAGTTAAAAAGATTAAATATCTTACCCATCTCCAGGAGATGGGACCCAAGTCGGCACATCTTCCCGCCTCCTGGCAAAAGGGCACGGAGGTGGGATGGTGGCGGCTTTGCCATCTGCCCCACTTTCTCTGAGTTTACCGGCTTTCCTGCCTCCATGCCCGCCTCCTCGGGGCTTGGAAAATCCAACCCATTGTTTCTGCAATGCAGCTGAAAATGTGATTCATTACATATATAGGCTAGAAGAAGAATGCTTGCATTTAAATAGTGCCTTTTATGATCTCAATTTGTCCCAGATTAAGTATTTGTTGAAGTGTTATTATTGTTGTAATGTATGGAAAAACAGCAGCTAATTTGCACACAGCAAGTTCCCACAAACAGCAATGAGATGAATGACCAATTAAACTGTTTTAGCTATGTTGGTTGAGGGATACATATTGGCTAGGACACCGTAAGAACACCCCTGTTCTTCTTGGATGGCCACCTGGGAAGGCAGACAGGACTTTGGTTTAATATTTCATCTGAAAGGCGGCATCTCCTACAGTACAGTACTCTCTCAGTACTGCACTGAAGTGTCAGCTTGGATTATGTGCTCAAGTCTCTGGTGAGGGATTTGAACGCATAGGTGAGAGTGCAACACTAAGCCAAGGCTGGCAGCAGTGATATTGATTTTTTTTTTCTGAATAGCTTTGAGCTATACAGAGATCATTGGCCCAGAAATTCGGGTCGAGGGCTTTCTGCAGGTACAAGCTCCCGACCTGCACTTACCTTGCGCGCCGACCGTTGAGCTGTGGGACCCCGTGAGATTCCGATCCTGGGCCTGCTCCAACTGCCGGCACGCAGTGCTTGCGTATCCCAGGGGTGCAGTTAGTTCGATGCGTCCCCTGGGATCATGTGGGCCATGGAGAGCCAATTGGAGCAGGGAAATGCCCATTCATAAGTTTGACAGGAAAGGCTGTCAAAACTTATAAATACTACAGCCCCAAAACATCACTAAATCTTCAAATACATTTTTTTTAACTCACATTTTTTAAATAAACTATAAATTACATGAAATAACTATTTTAAACAATAATTTAAATTTTTGAAAAAAATAATGTTATTTTCTAACGGGGCTAAAAATAAACTTACCTTGCTTTAAAATATTTAAAAATAATCAACCTGTGGAAAAAATGTTTTAATTTTAATTAATTCTCCACTTACCTTGTAAAAAGCAAACCTTGCGACTGCTTTTTATATATCTAACTTCTGGAGACTTACCCTCCTGGGAAAACCTGCAAAAAAAACGTAAGTTCGATGCGCACGCGCAGCCTCTCCTGTGCACGTGTTCGAACTCTGAACCCCTTCTTTCAGGGGAACGGAAGTGCCGGTTTCCCGCGCATGTGCCCATGCATACGAACCCGTGGAGACCCAAAGTTCTGGGCCAATATATCATTAAAATAAATATACGGTTGCTGTTAAACTTGGGGGGAAAGTCCATGGGGGAAAAATTCAGTTGGTTTGCACCTCCCGTTAGCGCCTTAAGAGGGCGCTAATGGGGCGCAAAGCAATGAGCGCCCGGGCGCAGCGATGTTTGCGCTGCTCGCAAAATTAACTAGGCATTTTTGCGGCGGCGCTAAACACTACCGCCACGATCTCCTGCGCCAGCAGATTGTGATGTCAGTCGAGTGCGCAACGCCCCAGTAGCACCCCAGACCAGATATTGAGTGGTGCCCCCTGCCTTACCGCCTGCCACCAGCAATGACAGGTTGAGGGGAGCGTTTTGCAGTCAGAAAGGGATTGGGGGAGTGCTATTTAAAGGCGACCGCTTCCTGCCTTTCTTTGTTGGTGACATTTTTGCACCATGCATTCTGAGAGAGAGAGAGACAGAGACTTCTGGAGAGATTCAATGCTGTGTGACGGTGTTTTAGGTATTGAGCAGCACTTTGCAGGTTCATTTTGATTTGCCCTTCCTTGTATCGATTTAGAAGAGACTGTGACGGGGCTGCACTCTGAGCTCTTTCCCTGGGTCTCTCCATTGTTCTGAATTTTCCCCCCATTCTCCTGTATAATCTTCCATACCTCTTTCTATAATACATGGGGGAAAAATTCAGTATCACCCCGTTTGGTGCGCCATTATCGGCCGTGCACAAAGTTTAGTGCCTGGCACTAATTATCGCCTCCGACGGCAAACTTGGCTTTTATCACTCCTGGAGGTGTTTGGAGCGCTAAATCAGGTGCTTCACACTTGTCTTAAGGCGCAAAGGCTGAGGAGCGAGGCCTTACCTCAGAGCGCTGGTGAAGCTCATGTGATGTCAGTCAGCAATGGAACACAGACACACTGGCGTCAGCCAGTTCTTAAAGGGGAGTTCTGATGAAAGGCCATTGACCTGAAACGTTAACTCTGTTTCTCTCTTCACAGATGCTGCTTGACCTGCTGAGTTTCTCCAGCATTTTCTGTTTTTATCTTAAAGCGGAAGGTTGATCTTGCTCTCCATGCACATCCTACTCAATGCAGCCTTGAATCTCGGCCTGGAGAGACCTGTACATCAAATCTGCTGGAAAGAACAATGGAGAGACCCAGGGAAAGAGCTCAGAGTGCAGCCCCCACAGTCTCTTCTAAATAGATACAAGGAAGGTCAAATCAAAATGAACCTGCGACGTGCAGCTCAGTACCGAAAACTCCTTCACACAGCATTGAACCTCTCCAGAAGTCTCTGTCTCTCTCTTTCTCTCAGAATGCGTGGTGCAAAAATGTCATCAACAAAAAAAGGCAGGAAGCGGTCACCTTTAAATAGCGCTCCCCCAGTCCCTTTCTGACTGCAAAACGCTCCCCTCAACCTGTCATTGCTAGCGGCAGGTGGTAAGGCAGGGGGCACCACTCAATATCCGGTCTGGGGCGCTACCGGGGCGCTGCGCACTCGACTGACGTCACGATCTGCCGGCGCAGGAGATCGTGGCGGTAGTGTTTAGCGTCGCCGCAAAATGTCTAGTTAATTTTGCGAGCGGCGCAAACATCGCCGCGCTGGGCGCTAGTTGCTTTGTGCCCCATTAGTGCCCTCTTAAGGTGCTAACGGGAGGCGCAAACCAACTGAATTTTCCCCCAATGTGTATAACGCTTCATTCAGAATTACTGAAATAACTCATGAGAGCTATAGTCAAACTGTCCTCATTCATAATAAATTCGCACATTGCCCTGCTGACCATCTATAATCGTGACCTAGACTTATAATAATTAATAGTCTTAGAATTTTTGTCCTTTGTACTGTGAAATATATTGAGAGAATCATAGAAATTACTGCAGAGAAGGAGCCTATTTGTCCATCAACAGCAACAACTTATAGAGTGCCTTTCAAATAGACAAATGTCCCAAGGTGCTTCACAAAAATAGATGCCAGAACAAAGAAGGTGATAAGAGGAGGAGGGGTGGGTTTTAAGGAGGATCTTGAAGGAGAAGAGGGAAGTGGAGAGGCGGAGGAGTGTAAGGAGGGAATTCCAGAGTGTAGGGCCTAGATAGCTGAAGGCACAGCTGCTATTGGTGAGACTAAGAGGGGGGGTGCACAAAAAGCCAGAGTTAAGGGAACAGAGTGTTTGGAGAAGGTTGTAATGCTGGAGCATGTTTCAGAGATAGGGATGGGAGAGGCTATGAAGGGATTTAAACACAAGGAGGAGAATATTAAATGAAGTGTTGGGGTGCTGGGAACCAATGTATGTCAGCAAGGACAAGGATGATGGATGAGTAAGACTTGGTGCAGTATAGAATATGAACAGCAAAGTTTCGGATGTGCTGAATTTAGAGGGTGGAGAATGGGAGGTCAGTAAGCAGAACATTGAAACAGTCAAGTCTGGAGGGGATAAAAGCATGATGAGAGTTTCAGTGGCAGATGGGATGAGGCAAGTTAAGGAGGTAGAAGTAGGTGGTCTTTGTAATGGAAAGGATATGGGGCCGGAAGCAGAACCTGGGGCAGAATAGCATGTCAAAATTGCAAACAGTCTGGTTCAGCCTGAGACAATGGCTGGGGAAGGGATTGGAATCAGTGGTGAAGAAACAGAGTATGTGACAGGGGCCGAATATGAAGGCTCCAGTCTTCCCAGTGTTTAACTAGTGGCAATTGCAGCCTATCTAAGCAATCTGACAACACAGAGATGGAGAACAGGTCGGGAGGCATAGTGGAGAGATAGATTTGGATGTTGTCAGCGTACATATGGAGGCTAATTTGATGTCTGCAGATGATGTCACCAAGGAGTGACATGTAGATAAAGAAGAGAAAGGGGCCAAGAAATATCCTTGGGAGACTCTGGAGGTAACAGTTTGGGAGTGGAAGACAAGACATTCCAGGAGATGCTCTGGTTATGAACGGATAGATGAGTAGAACTGGAGCAAAGGCGATCCCACTGTGCTGGAGAACGGAGATAAGGATTTGGTTGGTGTGGTCGACCATGTCAAAAGCTGCAGAACGGTCAAGGAGGAAGAAGAGGGATAATGCACCACAGTCACAGTCACAGATGATGCCATTTGTGATTTTGGTTAGAGCCATTTCAGTGCTGTGGCAGGAATAGAAAACTGATTGGAGAGATTCAAACATGGAGTTGCAGGAAAGAAAGGCATGGGTTGAGGGGTAATAGCACATTCAAGAACCTTGGAGAGGAAAGGAAGTGTAAAAAGTATATACAGACCCTTAATTTTTAATATTTCTTGAAATGCTGTGCCAGGCAAAAAGGTTTTTCAAAGTGAAATAAAGTTGGTGAATGTATCAAGCAGTCTTTCACTGATAAGGGAATTTGCTTTGATGTGCTTTACTAAAAGGCAGGAAACATGGTTGTGACTGCAGGGTACAGGCATAGACAACGAGATAAACAAATCCCCATAGATTTTGTAGAGATCGTGTCTCTGATTACATTTTGGAGGTTAAAGGGGAGAAGTTAAACCTTTAAAGTTCTGAAATGCAGAATACAACGTAACCCATGAACCATAACCAAGTGATTTTCTGCTACTTTTGTAAACGTTAGGAGTGAATGAACAGTTTTGGGTTTTGATAAAGACAACTAATGAATAGCCACACAGGATGTGTGAGTATGAACGTTTGACAGCTCAAACAGCTCAGGTCGAACATTAAAGGACCATTTCACCATTGCTGAATGATTGATTTACTGAAAAAGCAAGGAAAACTGTATAAAACACAGTGGCTAAAGAATATCGGCACTGCCATCAGAATAAGGTGGTTTGGCCAGTCATCTCACCTATGAGAATCCGGCTGCAGTCGGAAGGAGGGGCCTGGCCAGTCTTTTCGCTTATGTGGACCTACAATCAATGCTGGACTGATCATCGGCACGTGGTTGTATGTATGATTTCCTGTAATATTATTGGCGTAATGCTCGAATAGTGGTTGGGGTTTTGAATCTGTCTTAGGAACAATAAAAGGTTAAAGGCAGAACCCATGTGTCTGGTGTAATTTCTCGTAAATCTCAAGTCTGAATTTTTAACCTGTTAGACGGGGCGAGGGGTAATTCCGCACATCTTACAGAAGATTGAAGATGGGCAGTAGTTTGCGAGGGCAGAAGAGTCAAAGGTGAGTTTTTGAGAAATGGGTGGGGGTGGTTATGGCAGTTTTGAGAGTGAAAGGGAGAGTACCCGAGCAGAGGAAACCATTTACAATGTCAGCTAGCACAGTGGCTAGGAAGGAAAGTTGGGTGGTCAGTGATTTAGTGGGAATGGGGGTCAAGGGAACAGGAGGTGAGTCTCACGGACAAGATAAGATCGGAGAGGGCATGAGGGGGGATAGGAGAGAAATTGGAGGAAGACTTAGGTTCAGGGCTAGGGCAAAGAGGAGCCTGGGGGGAGATTTGGCTTGGTGGGCAAGGGAAAGGGAGGGACATAGCAGAGGCAACGGGACGGATGAGCTTAATCTTAGTGATAAAAAAGCCCATGAGTTCCCCATCACTTGTTGCTGGAACTGAGAGCAGAGTATCACAGGGGAGAGAGGATTAAGGAGATTGTTGCTAGTGAAGAAAAGCAGCTGGGGTTATGTTTTCTTTCCAGGATGATCCTGGAATACTAGGTTTTGGCAGAGGAGAGTGCAGTCAGAAAGCAATTAATGTGCTTTAGCCAGATTGGGTGATGGAGGGCTAACCCAGTTGCACTCCATATCTGCTCAAGTATACACCCCTTGGACTTGAGGGAGAAAAGATGGGGACTATACCAGGGGGTTGGCCTAGATGGGAGAGAGTATAGGTTTTGCAAAAGCATCAAAGGTGGACATGAGGAAGTGGTTAAGCAGATCAACAGCTGCGGACGTATTGTTTCTAATGGAGGTCCAAAGATTAGACAGTAGGGATTTAGACAGTGTATTTGTAAATTATTTGGTGGAGAGTTTTTTCTAGGGATGGACATAGAAGGAAATGGGGTTGGAAGGGGGTTGTGGATGTACGGGACATGAAAAAGTGATCGGAGATGGCCTCGTCAATTTTAGAAATGATGGAAGTAGAGAGGTCAAAGGAGATGGCAAGATCAAGCATGAATATGGGTAGGAGAGTTTATATGGAGGGCAAGGTTTAAGAAGGACAGGAGGTCAGTGATTTCAGAGAATAGAGGGCAAGGGAAGCTGAGATGAAGTTTGAAATCACTGAGGATGAGGACTCACTCAGTGTAGACAGGGACAGAAGGAGGGAGGATATCTTGGTAAGCAACTCAGGGCAGGGTTTGGGGCATGGTAAACAATGATGATTTTAAAGGAGTGGGCAGAGGGGTGGAACAAGATGAGATGCTCAAAGGAAGAGAATGTACCAACATGGTGGTATAGGCAAGGCAAATGATGGAACAAATAGCCATGCAGGGAGGCTTTAGTAAGGGGAAAGCTGTTGCCACCCTTCAGCCAGGTTTCTGTCAAAGCCATGAAGTCAATTCAATGATTCACAATGAGATCATAGATGGCAAGAGGCTTGTTCATGAGTGAACGTGCATTCTGGAGGGAAATGTGGTGTGAGGCAATGATTGTTGGTTCACTGATAGAATGTGACAAGCAGTTAACCCACACCCATTCAAAGAAATGCTGGCAGCACACAAACTTTAACATAAGAAATAGGAGCAGGAGTAGGCCATATGGCCCATCAAGGATTCAATAAGATCATGGCTGATCTTCGACCTCAACTCCATTTTCCTGTCCTATCCCCATATCCCTTGATTCTTCTAAAGTCCAAAGAGGAAAAACTTGTGCTCGCCAGCAAAGTTGCCGCTGAAAATAGCTGCAACGCTAACCGGGTCTAATTGGTCTAGGGGGCATGGAGCTGGGTGGCGCAGTGCTCACCTTCCGTGCAACGCCATCCTGGTAGCATTGCTGGAGAGATCCAGGATGAAGTTTCTGTCCAGGTCCGGCGTTGCAGCATCCCACAGCCTCTGTGAGCAAAGCTGTGGCGTGCCCAAGCAATTGTGGGCAATGAAAAGATCTGAGAATTGTATTGATTTCTTTGTGGGTTCAATGACGAGACATTTATGAAAGAGAATGTCTTTTAATCTAAAGTCTGTTCAACTCTTTATACAGCATTTACAGGAGACATCATGCTAGTGATGCATCTAGAACGAAACTGAAACTAAACTCAACTGCTTGTCTCTCACATGACCTCTGCTGGTCAGGCATAAGTAATCAATACATGCAAACATGCTGGTAAGGCATCATAATCAAACAGGCAAATACCATCTCTATTTGCTGATATCATTACATCTCCTTTTCTTAAAACAAAAGTATTTTACTTTTAACTAACAACATGTTTTCTTTGTATTAATCTGCATTTTAACTGTAACACTTAATGAACTTACATTATCATTATCATGATCAAGGTTTTTTAACCTTGCTTTGTGTGTTCACATGAAATATGTCAATACACTAGAACTTGAAGAAAGAATAAGATAACATTACTTCCTTCTATAACAATAGTCCTTAAATTTGCTCAATGAGTCTCTCAGGAGGCTTCACGTGTCTTGAGGATTTTCTGATTGATTGTTCTTGAATCTAAGTTGTTGCCTCAGATGATGTGTTCTCAGCTGTGTGATCAGGTTGTTCAACAGTATCAGTCTCTTGACCTGCTGTGGCTGGTCCCATGAGAAGATCTCGACGAATTCTTCTCAGAACAGCACCCTCATCTGTCTGAATGGTGTATGATCTTGGTTGAACTTCACTCAGGACAGTTCCCTTCTGAGTCCGTGGCCTAGAAATTCAGTGGGCCTTGCGCCCACTTAGCGCCTAAAGAGGTCTTCTGCGCCGGCGGGTTGGTAGCGCGGAAATTGAGTGCAGCGTTAATGGCGGCGGTGGCCGGTAGCGCTGCGCTGGCACCGATGACGTCATCGGTGTGCGCAGCGCCCCGGTTCCGCCCCGATGCCGGCCCGACGCCCATATTCAGTTGCAGCCGCCTCTTCCGCAGCGACCGCAAACAACGTTCGTGAAACACGGCCTTCATGCAGCGTTAGTGGGGCGCATAAAGGTGGAGGTGCAGCCGGCCACTTTTTCGGCAGCCGCCTGCCCGCACCTCCCTCCCCGGCCTCCTACACCACCCCCCCCGCGGCATTGGTGGCTGATTCCCGTGAGCCCGGCACTTCTCCGTGGTGCCGGGCTCATTTGCCGGCAGAATCCAGCGGCGATCTCACGGCTGCAGGCAGCTCCTCCTTAAGAGAAGGAGGAGGCCTGCAGTACCCCAGCCTGCCGCACCGCATCGGGTGGCGCAGCGGCAGCTGGAGCGCTGAAATTCACTTTCAGCGCCCCAAGCGGAGGTGGGCACACCCTGGAACAGCGCCCGGTTCTGACTTGGGGCGCCGGAAGTGAATTTCTGGCAGGCGCAACGGGCTCCGGGTGCTGCGCAAACTTTTGGGTGCAACTGAGCTGGCGGGGCCATACCTAATTTCTAGGCCCATGTGTTTGTTTTGTCTTTGAACCTTACTTGGTCACCAGTGTGGAGTTCAGGTAGGTTTTGTGTTCCTCTGTCATAGTAGTACTTTTGCTTTTCTTTCTGTTGTTCTTTGAACTTCCTCACTTTCTCCCCCTCTTTTATTTTCAGGAGGTTCTCCGGGATGGGTAGGTTTGACCTTAGCCGACGTCCCATCAGGAGTTGGGCTAGTGACTTACCACACTCGAGCGGCGTTGTGCGGTATACAAGCATGCTCTGGTAGAAGTCAGTTCCACTGTCTTTTGCCTTGTACATCAGTCTTTTCACTGTGTTTGCGGGCTCTCCTGGGTCAACAGCTCTGGACAACGTGTCTGCTGTATACATCAGCTTACCCGGTGTGTACGCAACATTCAGTTCATCATAGACTGTCTCTCCTTCGCTTTCCACAACGAGGACTCTCTTTACCAGGTTCAGTCTCTCACAGGCTTTTAAACCTAGTATGGCTTGCACATCCTTTGGCACCACGATTAATGCTAACGTGTGCTCTCTGTCCTTGTGTGTTACTTTCACTGGTATATCAGTACCTGAGTATCCTGTCACTTTCACTTTTATTCCATGTATCTTTGGTCTGGGTCTAATTTTCTTAAAATCAGTCTCTGATATCACATTAACTTGTGCTCCAGTATCCAATTTAAATGGAATGTGTTTGTCATTCACTTTTAGTGTCAACATCCAGTCTCTTTCTTCTTTTTTGTTTTCAGACACAACATCTACATAGAACTCCTCTATCTCGCTTTCATCTACTGTATGGACCTTGCTTTGTTGCGCTTGGTTCTTACAGCAACGGGCATAATGGTTGTTTTTGTTGCAACTATTGCATGTTTTACCATATGCTGGACACTTTCTTGGTGTATGCTGTGTACCGCATCGACTACATGACTTTCGATTGCCCCTTTCATTTTTGTTCACTGGCCACGCCTCTTTTTTCACATTGGCGCTCTTTTTGTTAAACGGTTTGTGTCCGTTCATTCTCACTGCATCCACGTTGCAGCTACTGTCACTGAACAGCTCCTTTGCTTGTGACTTCACAGTCTCTGTAGCCCTACACAGTGCTATGGCTTTTCCCAGGTCTAGATCTTGCTCTCTTAGCAGTCTTTCCCTTCGACCATTATCTGGAATACCACACACCAGTCTGTCTTTTATCAGCGAGTCTGTCAGTCCACCAAATTCACATGTTTTGCTTCGGTTTCTCAGTCCAGTCACATACTGATCAATAGTCTCTCCCGTTTTCTGTACACATGTGAAAAATCTGTGCCTCTCAAACGTCACGTTACGTTTAGGTATGCAGTAGGCCTCAAACTGTTCCATTATTTTATCTAGCTTCATTTTGTCTCCATCAGCAGCGAATGTGAAGTTATTATATACCTCCAGCGCTTCATCACCCACGACATGTAAGAACAGTGACGATTTATTTTTATTACTTTTCTCGTCAGCTCCGATTGCCGCTAAATACAACCCCACACGTTGTTTGAATCTCCTCCAATTTTCAGCCACATTACCTGTCAACTGAAGCTTCGCCGGTGGGTGTAATCCTTCCATTTTTTCACTTTGTTAGCTATTCTCCAATGGCAAGCAACGATGTTCTCTTTTGGCTTGCTAATCTGTGGAGAGCTGATTTAACTTCAGATTTTTCCTCTTCATCTCTTTCAATCACTTCTGACATCATGTATTGATTTCTTTGTGGGTTCAATGATGAGACATTTATGAAAGAGAATGTATTTTAATCTAAAGTCTGTTCAACTCTTTATACAGCATTTACAGGAGACGTCATGCTAGTGATGCATCTAGAACGAAACTGAAACTAAACTCAACTGCTTGTCTCTCACATGACCTCTGCTGGTCAGGCATAAGTAATCAATACATGCAAACATGCGGGTAAGGCATCATAATCAAACAGGCAAATACCATCTCTATTTGCTGATATCATTACAAGAATTAAAGGGGCCATGCATACTGAAGCAATACAAAATAAAATGCAGTGAATCAACACATTGTTCAGCCCTTTCTGCCTCTTAAACAATATTCAACATTGAAAAGAAGTTCCAAATGTGAATATTCAGCTGTTAAAGCTGAATTACCTTCATAACCTCAACAAATGGGAAAACTGCCTCAGCACTAACACAAATGGCTCAGCAAGTCAGGGAAGGGGCACCGAGGGTCTCACACGCAGCGCTCCAACTTTGTGCAGGGGGTCAACACTGCAAGAGCGCACTCTATCCACAGGGGCCAGGAGGCCCTCCAGAAAGAATGGTGTGAGAGTACATCACTAAGGCCGTCACTGCCAGCAGTGTCGCCCCACCACCTGGCTCCAGTACCCAAAGAAGGTCAGTGAACTCATCTTCAAATGCCATATCCCACCAACTGCACCACGAGCCTCACACACTGCTCAATGCACCACACTCCCATCACTCATCTACCAACAATCTCTAGCAATCACGACTCATACTTCACATTCATATGCTCCATCTCACCCTCACACACTTACAACCGCAGAAACCCTACACCCACATCTCACTACTTGCACACACTAGCAGCTATTCAACCATGACAGCCACATCAGACAAACACATTGAACTATACTCACTGACACACTTCCCTCTCTTTTGCAGGACAAGGTGGCACACAACCATAGGCCCTGCTCGAGGATAATTGGAGTAGCTGTGACTGAGGCTGTGGTCAGCAGCAGCGCTGAAATAATAGAAGATGATGGTATGCTCATACCTAATCCTCCTTTTCACACCCCACTTCGCACTCATCCAACAATCTCTTCTAAGCTTGCACCTCCTGCTCTCCACCTCCCCTCACCATAACCCTACCCATGTGCCTTTCTCATTTCAGAGACCCAAGAAATCCAATCTGGCCAGGCAGTGGTTGAAGAGGAAGAGGAAGAGGAGAGTGATGATGAAGATGAAACACTATCACTTGATCTCACACTTGCAGCCACCAGATCAGATACTGGCATTGCATGGACTTTAGAGGGTAGCTTAGAGGCGGGATCTGCATGTGGTGAGTCACCGGGCACGACAGGGCTGCAGCCTGATCAGGGGGAAATGGTAGCGCAGGAGTAAACTCCCCGGGAGGCGATGTCACACACGAGTTCTGCTGTACAGGACTCAGATGAGGACTATGATGGGGCGGCCTACAAAACAAAGTCGATGGGTATGCACAGCAAAATGCTTGGTGCATTGGCAGGCCTGCCAGAAAGCCTGAATGCAATGTCAAGGATCATGGAGGAGTCCAGCTCTCGTCTTGCATAGGGCTTTGCTCAGAGTTTGGAGCCCATCCTTTCTAGCGTGGAAGGGGTGGGCAGAACCATTAGCGCACTTGTGGACCCAACCACGATGCAGCGTCTGATGGCCAATGGCTCAGCTTCCATTGCAGCACAAGCAGAAGCCACCTAACATCTGAGTGCTGCAATGGAAGCTCAGACTGAAGTCATTCAAACTCAGATTGTTGCCATGTAAGCACAAACTGCTGTCATCATGGCTGGGTTTACCAGTGTTGAAAGGGGCTTGCAGGGCATCACAGCAGATCAGCAATCTGCCCTCCAACAGATTGCTCGGATTGCTGAGGCACCGACGCGGGGGAGTGGCAATGGCTCCGTGGAGCACGAACCTGCTGTCCTCTCTCAGGATGACAGTATTCGTGCACCTACCACTGCCAATCCACCAGTGCCCTTGCTGTTTCCTGTCAGCCAGCCAGCCCAGACTTCTGTCGCCCATGCCAAGGTGGTGCAGTCTGAAGCCGGGCCTTCTAGGCCCAAAGCTGATCGAGGTCATCCTACAAGGCCATCTGCCGTCTCCTCCACTGAAAGTCAGCAGCCTTCCACCAGCCATGCTGCAGCCACTGAGGTAGCATTGTGTAGGACCACTAGGACAGGCAAAGGCACATGGAAGACAGGCACTAAGGGAATGCACAAGGGTGAATAGTTGACTTTTGAATGAAATATTGTAATGGTTTGATTCATAACAATGATTAGGAATGTTTGTTTAGTAGTGGCTTTTATTGTAGCATTGTGGCCAAGAGGATGCTGTGATGGTCAGTAACAGAGGGAAGTAAGGTGTGGGACTGTTGATGAATGGGGAATTGGGGTTACGTTCACTGGTACTGCAGTCGGATGAGAAGCTTTCCGGCAGCCCGGGCAGAAAGGGGCTGTCTGGCTTGCCTCCTCCCTTACTCCTCCTCCTCTTTTGCTTCCCCCTTTTCCTCTTTCTCCTCCTTCTCCTCCTCCTCAGCTAGTTGCCATATACCTGGTGGCAAGAGCTGTGCCCTCATGATGGTGAGGTTGTGGAGCATGCAGCAGACCACAACAAATCTTGAGACGCGCTCTGGCGGGAACTGCAGGGCTCCTCCTGAGCAGTCCGGGCAGCGGAATCATTGTTTAAGGGCGCTAATGGTTTGCTCTATCAGATTCCATGTGGCAGCATGGCTCTCGTTATATGCATGCTACCCACAGTGGAGTCATGAACCAAGTGGTCAGCGGATAGCCCTTGTCGCTCAGTAGCCACCCTTTGGTTTGTTGCAGTGGCTGAATAGCGGATGGTACAGCAGACTGCCGCAGAATGAAGGCATCATGACTGCTGCTAGGATACCGAGCAATGACTTACATGATGTGCTGAGTATGGTCGCACACCAGCTGGACATTGGGGGAGTGGAAACCTTCTGGTTGTGGTACATCTCTGAATTGAGATGTGGTGCCCGCAAACTGCTCTGTGTGCAGTCAATGGCACCCTGCACCATGGGGAAAACTGCTATCCTGGCGAAGTCACATGCTCACTCCGCCTACTTCTCTCTGGCAAGAGAGAATGAAATATATTCAGCCCTCCTTGCATACAATACTCACTCAACTCCCTTATACAGGAGTGCACAGTGAACTGGGAGATGTTACAGATGTCGCCTGCTCCAGCCTGGAAGGCACCCGACACAAAGAATTTCAAGGCTACGGTCACCTTTACAGCCACAGGCAATGTCGCCCTCACCCTGGACTGAGGCTGCAGGTCTGCCTGCAGCAGTTAGCAGATTCCATGAGCAACTCCTTAGTAAAATGGAGACGTTGCATGCACTGTTCGTCGCTGAGGTTGAGGTAGGAGAATTGGTCCCTGAAGACCCTGGGTGGATACGGCCTCCTGCTAAGAGCCCTTCTCCCCCTCCTCCTCCCTCTTCGAGCAGCTTGTCCTGCTCTGTGTCATCTCTGCTCATTCTCCCTTTCATGCTGCAGGCCAAGGGGGATACAAACTACTGCACCCATGTCTGAGAGCAACTGGTCTGAGCAGACACCTTGCAAGTCAGTACCAAGTCCTTGAGCATGTGCCACACCATTCCTTGTAGACTTTAGGCAACTTTAAAGAAGTCTAGATGAAACACCAAACACTTCTACAAACTAAACAACAGCTAGTAGAAATTAATCAACAACTAACCTGTAAGTAAGTGATGATCCCTTTATATAGCACTAGTGGGGGGATCCTCCTGCACCTGAACGCATGTTCAGCTGTATGTGGTTAAGAGAGGGCGTAGCTCCAGCGTTAAGGTCGGAAATGGCAGCGCTGGCATCAAATCAGCATTACACACTCATGGATGTCACGATCTGCCTACTCTGCATACTTCCGGCGCACACTCCCAGTGCCAACGTTAATGCCCTCACCAAAATGGTGTCCAGTGCGGCCTACACCAGAAGTGTGCGCGTGCTGCTCTGACACCATTTTTGAGCCAAAACGGCACCCGTAGCACCCAAACAATGGCCTCTATGCAACCGAATTGTTAGCCCTCCATGTTCTAATAATCCTCTGTGGGGAAAAAAAACTTCCAAATTCCCCATTCATTCTTCTAGTGATGCTCTCACATAATCAATTTGGCAATTAATGAAAACAATCTTTCATTATTTACCTTCTCAAAATCTTCCATAATTTTGAATAAAGTCTATCACATTCCTCTCTCAACCTTTGTTTCAGTGAAATAAGTTCCAATTCTTCAAGCTTTTCTTCATAACTAGAAAGTCTCATTCATGGTGTCATTCTAGTAAGTCTTCACTGTACCACTTTTTTTGGCCCTAATATTTTCCTAAAACAGAGTTTCCAGAAGTGTACACAATATTTTTACAAGTTTACATTTACACTGTGCTGTTTTTTTCACAAACTACAAGGAAGCTTGCATATTTTGATGAATCCTGGTCATGATCCAGGTTTCAAAACCTACATCATAAATTAACCCTTTAGAACTATTGGTGGTGCCTAAAATATCAATGTTTGAACTTCAATTTTGATAAATGCTGGTGAAAATGCATAAGCTATACAATTATTGTTATTTAAAATATTGTTTCCAATGTACCTGGAACCTAGTATTCAATTGCTTATGCTTTAATCAGGTACAGCTTAAATACATTCCAACAAGTTGTTGGGGGTGGTGTGTGCGCCCAGTCAGCTTCGCCTCTGACTGTCCTTTGAGTGGTTCGAATCACTCCCACACCCTTGGGTTCTAGACTTAGGTACAGGCGGCGATACAGAAAATCGAGTAGACAAGTGGTTTGGCGTAAGAAAACCAAAATTTTATTACAAGCAGAATACAACGATCTTAAGGAAAAATTACTGGTATGAAAAATACAGGCATATACACAATTACACATATATGGGAATGGGGAACGCACGGCACATTGAGGGAAAACAACTACATTAACAATCCCCTTATCCTTAATCCCACCTCCTATACCTAACTAGATTAAGCAATGAGGGGCCAGGAATTCATGCTCACCAATCCAAAACCTGTTGCTTAAACGGTTGTGAGTTTTGAGGTCCGCTACGGCTGTCCTTTGGGGTACCCCGTCGCCAAGTGGTCTCAGGGCGCAGCGTTGAAGTTGTTGATGCGAAGCACCCTCCTTTTTCCTCAGCTACCCTCATCGTCTCGTCGCGATGGGTTTTCATCTTCTTCTCCCTCGGGCGGTCGTCGGCGTTAATGTTACGGTCGGGGGTCGATTGGCGGTCTTTATCTTCTAAAAGATTTTACTACCCATGCTTCGAACGCCAGTTTATTCATCACGGGCGCTGCCACCCACTCTTCGAACGCCAGCTTATTCACACTGTTCATGCATGCAATGCCAACTTATTCACCAAACGCCAGCTTATAACTAGGCGTTTATTTTTTCCCAATGCGTCTTTCGCTGCCCTTCTCTGCTTTTATCAGTTTACCTTCTTCTTCGTTGCATCTCATCTCATCGGCCCGCTTGTGGCTTGTGTGTCCTATGTGGTTTTGAACTCGGGTCTCGTTCTCCTCCCACGTTTGGTCCCAGTGTAATGAGCGTCCTTGGTTGTTGAGCGGTGCGGGGAGCGAGAAGAGAGCCCTCCACGAGGCCAGGGCACGAGAGTGAGAGGCAGCAGGCCAAGGCCACAGGCAAGAGATAAGGGCCATCCGAAGGAGAATAACTGAAGGCCCCGGGTAGCAATCTCTCTTCTTCTTGCTCCTCGCCCTCGTGGCTGCTGCTCTTCCCCCATCCCGCGCTTGCCGCCTGGCCACCGCCCGTGCATTTCCCCACCCCATCAGGGACGCCCGGCATTGCACCAGGTGGACACTGACAAACCAGGCCAGGCGAGGCGGGACAAGACGAGGCGAGGTGGTGAGACGAGATGAGATGAATTGGGAGAAGATTGAAGAACGCTTTGAATAATCGGGCCTTCAATCCAGACGACCTGCGAGTATCTTCAATGCAAACTCCAACTGCCGCCCGAGGAAGTGGAACCATCATCCCGGCGAGGTAAAGTACCCAAGCTGTAAGGGTTCGCAAAAAACCCCTCAGTCCCCGAAGATCGGGAAATATTAATCTACATCGTGGAAATTGCCTCTGGGTTGGGCAATGTTTTAAACATACCCAGAATCGCAGGGGGCCTGTGTTGAGTTGGGCAGCATGTGGACAACACCGGAATCGAGGAACTTCATGGAAAAATTTGCACACTTTAAGACAGCACATTTTATTTAAAAAATGTACTCTTGAGTTTTGAATTGGTAAATTGCAAAGGGCTTTAAAAATGGCCATCAGAAAAGCATGGCCAAGGACAAAGGAAGCAGCTCATGTATGTCTGTGAAAAGGGGGAGGCAAAGTTGGCAGTCAAATTCTGTCAATCAAAAAGGGAGTTTCCCTTCCCTCCAGAGACAATCGATGTTTGTTTACAGACACTGCTGCCTTGTTGACATAAAGGATTATCCACTTAGGCTATGGTTTCGAGTGACCACAAGAGAATCAGTTTCTGTTTACATAGTAATCCAACCCCACTCAAAACCCATCAGGGTGAATGGAGATGGTTCGAAGGCTCAGCACAGACTTTTGAAAAAGACACTCAAACTGAGGAAGGGAACAGTTTAAACTGAATGGGTTTGAATCATCCATCCCAGATAATAGGGCAGTTGGATCCCTTTTGTTAGCCAGATGAACTTGGATGTGGGCGGGAACATTTCTGCCCCAGAATGAAGACACATTCAAACCACCCCAAGCTTTATTCAAAACCCATTCCAGACAATGGGAGCAGTTTGGCCACTGGGAAATAGCCCGTTTGAATCAGCCAATCATGGCCTTTCTCTTGTGTATTCAAACTTTTCGGCGCGAATTTGCACACAGACCTTTTTTCAGTGCCAAAACAGCAGGAGCTCCCAGGGTATAAAGATAGCTTCTCAGAAGCATCTCTCTCTCTCTTACTCTTTGGACCACAGGTGAGCAGGTTTCCTACTCCTCAACAAGGCAACCTAGTGAGAAGTAAAGGGGTGGTAATTTAAGGGAAATGTTCTAAGATTGTAAGGTTAACATTGTAGCCATTTATCCCTCATTTTTGCCATCTGCCTTCCCCTGTTAAGCAATTTTAACTGTTGTATTGATCGTGTGGTGTAGTTTATTTAGTTAATAAAGTTTGACTTTCTCGCATCCAGATCATTTGTCTGTTTTTTAATATATCATTAATTATAAGTTCCTCCAGTCAGAACTGGAAGGGTGCGTTTAGCGATTCGAAACTGTTGTTTGGGATTGGTCAGAGTGCAGCAGCAAAAAGCTGCTTGACCAGGTAAATTACCGTAAACCAGGTAAAGGAAGGTAAATTACCGTAAACCAGGTAAGAGATTGCCCCCTACAAAGCAAAGACTTTAACCTTGGGGTACTTGTACCTGGACGATGCCCTTGCAGTGCCCCGAGACCACATGATGATGGCAGGCCCCAGAGAGCACAAAGAGCGAGCCCCAAACCCCACCGCTGTTTGAATTCAGCAGATTTTGATTGGTGAGCATGAATTCTGGCCTCTCATAGCTTAATCTAGTTAGGTATAGGGGGTGGGATAAGGATAAGGGGATTGTTAAGATAGTTGTTTTCCCTCGATGTGCCGTGTGTTCCCCATTCCCTGTATAAGTATAGTTATTTTGTATTTGCCTGTAATTTTATACTAGTAATTTCTCATAAGATTGTGGTAATTTCTATTTCAATAAAATCTTGGTTTTCTTACATCCAAACCACCTGTCTACTCGAGTCTTTTCTGTATCGCCGCCTGTACCTAAGTCCGGTGTCTAGAACCCAGGGGCGTGGGAGTGATTCGAACCACTCACAAACAGTCATGGGCATAACTGACTGGGTGCACATCCCAACTACACCACCCCGTACAATAAGAGAATGATTGCCACTGATGGGCCTACAATTATACCCGTTCTTCAACTCCTTATCTGCACACCAAATCAGGTCAGTCCATTGTCTTACTTTTGGCGGGCTTGTTTAAATGATTACAACCATTTACTTTAACGACTTATGGAGTGGTTGTCTCCGGGTCTACTGGCCCCGATGTCCTGGTTGTTTGTCATGGATAAGACTTAATTGTCCCCATCCTGACTTGATGGCTACTGTGAGCTGTTACCGATTAAATATGCAGAAACCTAATGGCCTCGATTTTAGGCCCATTCAAGCTTGATTTGTTTCAAGTCGAATGAATGTGTATTCTGTGTTTACTTTGTCTGGCTGGCTCCAGAGAGTACTTTTCACAGGTTCCTGCATTTTAAGTTTCATCTCCGGACCTGCCTGTCTGCAGAGCCTTGCTTTAAAAATCCTGTTGGTTTGCTCATGAGGCTGCAGAAGCCATTTTGGATACCCTGTTTTTAATAACATGTCGAAACAGGGTCCCTTGATCCATAATTTGGGGAGTGCGGGAATTTTGTGAACCCTGCACTTCCAAAGTAGTAAAGGGATTGCATCAAAACCTTAGGTGCCAAATAGAGTAATGGGGTTTAAAATAGGTATATGGTAATTACTGGTGGGATAGTACAGAAGAGAAAAATGAGAAATATAAAATGTATAGAAAGGAGGCTAAAAGGGAGACTAGGAAGGCTAAGAGGGAGTAAAAATGTTGGCAGTCAATTTAAGCCAAAATAGCAAGGGCTTTTAAAAGCATATATAAGTAGAAAGAATGTCAAAGAAGGTATGGGACTGCTCCGTGCTATAATTTAGAGTAATGGAATGGCAATGATGCTTAATAAGTATTTTCTCTCAGTTTTTACATTTAGTACATGTTTCTCAATCAAGAGGAAAAAGATGAGTACTGGATTGGATCAATGCTTCAGGCATAATAATGCCTCAGTAGGATGAATGAACAGTCTAACATGGACATTAAGAAAGGGTTAGAAATTACTGCATGCAGCATTAATCCTGAGTTGGATAGTCCTGGCCTTTTGTGCTTATAATTATTTTTTACCAATGTTTTGAAATTTTCGTTACTTGCTGTATGAAAGGGCTAACATCAATCTTATCTTTAAAACTCATCTTGAGCAGCTGAACTTCCTCATAAAAATATTGATAAAAGAAGTAAAGGTGATAATCTGTAGACAATTATATGGCAGTAAATGACTTCACTTATACCAAAGTAGGAACCAATGCAGTCACTAGAAAACAGCTGCTTAATGCCAAAAGTAGGGTCTGAAGGAAGAGAGAACCATGTTTTTTCTGAATTCCTAATTTGAATAAATTATTCTTAAACGTAAAGATGCCCTAAGTGCTGACAGGGCAAGCAACTGCTCGCCCCATGTGAATAATTGGGGTGCAACGCTACTCTAATTTAAGATAGTTGCAGCACTCATTAAAATTGTCCCATTGTTGGTATTTACCTGCCTTGCTAAGGAACAATATCGCTCACTGTGGGAACTTGTTATCTATCGGCCCACTTGGGTACCTTGATATTTCAGTTGAGACAACACAATGCCCTGGACTTTGATTCCCCTAATTTAACTACAAATGTGGGCAAAAGAGCCACCAAGGAAGGTTCAGCTTTTGTTGCTGGGTCTTGGTGGCCTCCTTTTCCATACTTGAAGTTAAACCAATAGCCTCAAATGTTCAATGGTTCACCTTACCTTGGCTTCCTAGAGTGCTGGAAATGTTATTCTGCTGCTAGCTTGCTTACTGCATGTGTGTAGCCTTCCTTTTGCTCTCCCAATGCTTATGAAAGATCATTTTTTCAGAACCGAGATGACATTATTCCTAATTCCAGAGTGATAAACCTACACATCAACGTTCATTGACAAATTCAGTAACATTTCTAAAACTCATTGCTTATGAACTGTAGAAACTACATTAGCTGCCATGAAAGGATGGCAAAAAGAGAATGCTGCAATGCTCAAAGATCCTTATTGCATCAGAGAGACTGTCCAATAAAAGGAAATCTCGGAATGACATAATGACAAAGTTCTTCAAATTCACCTTGCCATTTATGGCACTGATTTTACTCCACCAGCCTACAGTAAAGCCTGAATGATTTTGCATTTGCAGTGTTACTAATGTGAATTGGAGCCACTCCCGCTCCAAACATTGTGCTTTTAGTCCATAGGTGTAAAAGATTAGCTGTCACGTTAAGCATCTGCCATGGAATAAAAACTGCAAAATTACTGCACAAATTCACTTTTATTTTCGGACTGAACTTTGGCTAAACCAGAAAAAGTAAATGGTGGTTGTGAATAGAGTTTAGGAAATGGGCCGCTTGCCTGGGTCAGTGTGGGGGGCCATTGCTTTTTACAGTGTATAAAAACGATTGACAGAACGAAAGGGCTGGATTTTAATGCGCATGAGCGTGTGGGTTTGGGTGCAGGCGGGCAGAGTTAAAACTGGCGAAATTGACAGCGCGTCAACTTCAAACTGTCGATTTCCGGGTTTCACTGCAGCGTGTTAGGCTGCATGCGCACAACCCCCTCAGGAGAGGCGGGTTAGAGTCATAGAGTTATACAGCACAGAAAGAGGCACTTTGGCCCATCGTGTCCGTGCCGGCCATCAAGCCCTATCTAATCTAAACCCATTTTCCAGCATTTGGTCCGTAGCCTTGTATGCTATGGCATTTCAAGTGCTCATCCAAATGCTTCTTGAAGGTTGTGAGGCTTCCTGCCTCTACCACCCTTTCAGGCAGTGAGTTCCAGATTCCAACCACCCTCTGGGTGAAAAAGTTTTTCCTCAAATCCCCTCTAAACCTCCTGCCCCTTACCTTGAATCTATGCCCCCTTGTTATTGACCCCTCTACTAAGGGGAAAAGTTCCTTTCTATCCACCCTATCTATGCCCCTCATAATTTTGTATACCTCAATCAGGTCCCCCCTCAGCCTTCTCTGCTCCAAGGAAAACAACCCCAGCCTGTCCAGTCTTTCTTCATAGCTGTATGTTAACATATGATAATCACTCAATTAGAGTGATATTGACACAGATTTTTAACTTTAACTTTGGGTCCATGGTTTCCCGGGCTTCCTAGAACTCGCCAGTAAAAGCAAGGTGAGTAGACAACGGCAATTGAGGGGGCTGAAGCAATCTCAGGGAGATATGCCAATAAATACTCAGTACTCACAGCTACTTTCTTACCTGCTAGTGGGAAAAGGTTTGCTCACAGCACTTTTGCTGAGATGTTGCTTTATACACTTTGGAGGTTTCTTCAACCCTTTGTAGGTTTGGAGGTCTGATCTCCACTTAGATCTATCAGATCAGGATATTCTGTTTTAGATTGGACCTCCGATGAGACCAAGATGACCAGCAACAGCACCAGCAACAGCACCAACAACAGCACCAGCAAAACACCAGCAGCAGCCTGCTGGTCACAGAACTGTAGGTCCACAGGAGAGAGGGGAGCAGCAGAGAAGGCTGTAGCAGAGAGGTGCAGCTCACTGGTAGCACACCGGGTCTACAGGCAGAGGATCAGCTTCCTCGACATGTCTGAGCACCAGTGTCTCAGAAGGCTCAGGGTGTCATGTCAAGTGGTGGCTCTCAACGCTTTTGCCTCTGGATTCTTCCAGGACTCTGCCGGGGACATTTACAGTAACATCTAGTCAGCAGCACACAAATGCATAATACAGGTGACTGAAGGCTTGTTTGCCAGGGCCGCCAATTATGTCAACTTTTCCTGCCAGTCAGAATGAGCGGTCGCTCGGGTTTGCTTCTCTGTCTGGCTTCCCACAGGTGTAGGGCGCATCAACTGCACACACATGGCAATTAGGGCACCCATAGATCACCCAGCAGTTTTCGTCAACCGCAAGTGCTTCCACTCCATCAATGTGCAGCTGGGGTGCAACCACAAAAAGATCTTTATACAGGTGTGCACAAGATTCCTACGCAGCTGCCATGATGCTTTTGTCCTGCGACAGTCCACCCTCCCAAACTTCTCTGCATCTGGAAGGAGAGTTACCTACTGGCTGCTCGACAATACCCAGTTAAAACATGGCTGATGACACCTCTCAGAAACCTGAGGAATGAGGCCCAGGAGTGCTACAATGAATGTCATATGGCCACCAGATGTGTCATCAAACATGCTTAAGGTGCAATTCAGATGCCTGGAGAGATCAGGAGGCGCCCTTTAGTATGCACCAGCCTGGGTCTCCAGGATGGTTGTGGTGTGCGGCGGTCTGCACAACATTGCGCAGCAGCGAGGTTTTGTAAGATTCGCAAAATTTCCACATTTCCCCAAGGTTACTATTAATAAAAGGGACCCTGTGTGGACATTTTAAAAAGGGTACCCAAAGATGGCATCCGCACCTCGTGGCAGAAAGCCTGTGAGATTTTAAAAGCTTGGACTCTGTGACACAAGCAGCTTTTGGGGAAATTGAAACCTAAAACGCAGTTTCTGTGAAGAAGGACTTTTTGTATTTTGAAAAGCAGACAGCAGGACTTTGAATATGCATTAAGCCAAATCGGAGACAGATCAAAACCAGTTAGGCCTATACTTGAGGTCATCAAGCAGTTTGCATAAATAATCGGAAACAGCTTAAGGAAGCCATCGAGGCTGGTCAGGCCGATTAAGATGCATTAATAACAATACAGCTCAGACATCAGGCCAGTAGGTGCGATTACCGGCCATCTAAAAACAGTTAGTTCAGATTGCTACCATTATTTAAATTAGCCCGCCAAGATTGGGACAATGAAATAACCTGAATTGGCACGCAGATAAGGGCCATCCGAAGGAGTATAACTGAAGGCCCCGGGTATCCATCTCTCTCTCTGGCTCTCGCTCTTCTTCCTGCCCCTCGCCCTCGTGGCTGCTGCTCTTCCCCCATCCCGCACTTACCGCCTGGCCTCCGCCAGTGCGTTTCCCCATCCCATCAGGAACACCCGGCATTGCACCAGGCGGACACGGACAAACCAGGCCAGGCGAGGCAGGATGAGATGAGGTGAGGAGGCGAAATGACTTGGGAAGACGATTTGGGAAGACGATTGAAGAAACGCTTCGAATAATCGGGCCTTCAATTCAGCCGACCTGCGAATATCTTCATGTAAACTCCAACTGCCGCCCGAGGAAGAGGAACCATCATCCCTGTGAGGTAAAGTATCCAAGCAAACCTTGGGGTACTTGTACTTCGGCGATGCCCTTGCCGCGCCCTGAGACCACGTGACGATGGCAGGCCCCAGAGAGCACAAAGAGCGAACCCCAAGCCCCACCGTTGTTTGAATTCAGCAGATTTTGGATTGGTGAGCATGAATTCTGGCCCCTCATAGCTTAATCTAGTTAGGTATAGGGGGTGGGATAAGGATAAGGGGGTTGTTAATATAGTTGTTTTCCCTCGATGTGCTGTGTGTTCCCCATTCCCCGTATAAGTATAGTTATTTGTATTTGCCTGTAATTTTATACTAGTAATTTCTCATAAGATTGTGGTAATTTCTATTTCAATAAAATCTTGGTTTTCTTACATCCAAACCACCTGTCTACTTGAGTCTTTTCTGTATCGCCACCTGTACTTACGTCCGGTGTCTAGAACCCAGGGGCGTGGGAGCAATTCGAACCACTCACAAACAGTCAGAGGCATAACTGACTGGGCGCACACACCAACCCCACCACCCCCTACAGAAATGGCGACCGCAGCAGGACACTGGCAACAGGGTTGTGATACAGTAGGCAATGGTTTGGATGAGCACACCATGATGGAGGAAAGGATTTCTGATTATGTGTTTAGCAAGGTAAATATCACTAAGAAGTGGATCACCACTCTGTTAAAGGCTGGGCGTCCGGTAGATGCAGCAGCTAAGTGGACAGAGGGAAAGGAACACAAGAAGTCCTTAGAGAAGGCAGTTTGGCTGATGTGTTTTAAAAAGCAGGTCCAGCTGTTGGACAGGCTCATTGCAGCACAAGCAGTCGAGTTAAGGGAGTCTGCCCTGGAGATCCAGGATAAGGCTCTCGCAGGGGAGAATTTATTAGTAGCTTTGCAGGCCTTGAATCAGGAGAGAGGGCATTTAGTGGGAGAACACAGGCTGGGCGTCCGGTAGATGCAGCAGCTAAGTGGACAGAGGGAAAGGAACACAAGAAGTCCTTAGAGAAGGCAAGTTCGAATACCTACGGTGCCAAGTCACCGAGGCCAAGGGAAATGAGTTAAAGATGTGGGAGAAGAACGCCCACTTGGCAAGGCAGATTAGGGAACAGGAAGTAAAATTACAGGATATAAAGGCAGCGTACAAGCTAGCGAGTGAACAGGGTTTTGAGTAGGCAGACCACGGCCCCTGTAAAGAGAGGATAGAAAATCTGAGCCGGGCCTTCCGGAAGGCAAAAGGCATGGTATGCCTCATAAGCACAGAGTCAGGCCAGGCAGATTTTATGGGGAACAAGGGGGGGACAGTTCCAACGTCACCGGCAGTGCTTAGGGACGACCCAGTTGAGAGAGAGGAGACCTCATGACCACCACCCGTAGCACCAAGTTTCAGCGAGGTTTGGCAGCAAGGAGGGGTGGAACCCGAAGCGGAGCCAGAGGTGGAGGCGGTGGTAGAGCAAACCCCGCCAGAGAGTTTGGAGCCGGGACCGATGTGCCCAGCATGGCATCGGAGGTTCGGCCCACCCACCAATGGCGACAATGAGGGACCCCTCCAAAACCAGTTCGTATTACCCTTTAACACCCAACAGCTTAGGGCTATGGTCAGCCATATCCCTAGGCTCTCCAAAAAGGGAGACCCATCGATCCACTTCAGGGAAGTAGAGCAGGCAGCCAGCGTCAACGACTGCGATGATGCTGAGAAGGCCACAATGCTGCTATTCTCCCTGGAGAGTAGTCTCCTCCAATCCCTCTCTGACGAGTGTAAAAGGGGGCAGAGCAGCTACGAGGAGCTTAGAGATGCGGTTCTGGAGGCCATGGGGATGGATGAGGGAAGTCCTTTCTCCTGTGTGGAGAAGACGATCCAGCTCCCAGGGGAAACCCCACAGGTTTTGCGGACCGGCTGTGGCCGGTGTACTGGAGGGCCTGTCCGGGGACGCCGGACCGAATGTTCCTGAATGGGGATCTCCTGGCCCATTGGCTCCATTGCCTGGTGGCGAACAGCTTGCCACAGGTCGGGGCCAAGGCAGAAGCCTGGTTCGACCCCAAAAATCCCCAGACCACCGAACTCATGGTGATTAGGCAGCTCACTCTGGCCTATAAAAACGGTAGGGGAGCCGATGCATACCCACCCAAGGGAAAGGTGCATGAGATAAAACCCAGACCGGGTAGGAAAGAGTGGCACCAGGAAGGGAGTAACCCCCCCAACACCAAGACCAGTTGTTACGGGTGTGGGAAGGATGGTCACTGGCGGAAGGAGTGCAAAAACCCTTGGAAACATAACAAGGGAAAGCATTCCACAGCCCCAGCCCAAAAGGCGGGGGCAGGGATCCCTTCCGCAGAGGTCAAGTCACTTTTGGACACCATGAGGTCCTTATTGACTGGCCAGGGGTGAGTAGCAGCCACCACCGGTGCTCTCACCCCATCAGCCTCATCCAACCCACAGCCGTGACTAGAGCCAATGCAGCCTGTCTACCTGTGTTCTCTCCGGTTGGAGATGGAGGTGGAAAAGGTGATGGGGACCTATCTGTTAGACATGGGGGCATGATGCACCGTGGTTTACTCAGCTAACCCCACCACCTCGCCTCTCTCTAAAGGGGTCCCATACAGTCTATCGGGGTTCACGGGTAGGGAACAGGCTGGTTCGTTTTCCATCCCACTCGCCATTCGGTTAGGACCGCTCCACTCCAAGTGGACCTGTGTCCTGATGAAATGGGAAGTGGAGGGTGGAAGAGGGGTCCTGGGGGCCGACTTTATTGTAGGCCACGGGATCCTAGTGGATTTGATAAATCATTGCCTTTGGGGTCAGGTAAAATAAAGAACGGTGAGATCGTAGTAATCCCGGGACAGGGAGGGAAGGGGACCCTCTGCACCATGAAGCCCAAGGAGGATTATAGCCTCGGGCTCATGGTCAGCAGTTCCCCACCAGAGTTCCAGGCATTTGTGCAGCCCCACCTGGCCACATTTGCCACTCACAAACACGACTGCAGGAGGGTCACAGGGTTTGAGGTCAGCATAGACGGGGACCCCATGGCCCGACCACAGAAACAGTATACAGGAAACTTTGTTATATCCGGCACCGATGGGACCGAGCTGTTGCCGATCTATCAAAACTGCCGGACATACAAAGTTAATGTTGAAGCATACGGAGATTTTCATCTCCATACCTGACAACAAACACTGTTGCTTAGCAACAGCTTCAAACAGTCAGCCCGTACCTTGGAATCGTCTCTGTAGCTTAGCAACAGCTTCAGAGAGACTTTCCAAAGCCTGACTGTTGGAAAAAAGAGCCACGAGAAGAAAAACAACCTAACAGAACGGTTCCTGATTTCTGCCGGTAGATCGAGGTTTCCGGACATACAACATCTGGATAAACCAAAGTCTCCTGTAATTTCACCAGGGAAGCAGAGCTGGACATGGAAGCAGCCATGTCCTCATTAGTGCAGCAGGGAATTCTGAGACCGATAGCTACCCACGTGAATTCTCCGTTATGGCCGGTCAGAAAGCCGGACAATTCCTGGAGGGCCACTATCGAGTGCTCAATAGTAACATCCCAACCCGTGCACCCACAGTAGCAGCAGTTGCCGACCTCATAGGGAGTATTCCAGCATCTGCAACCACTTTCATGGTGCTGGATATTTCCAATGGGTTTTGGTCCATCCCTGTAAGGAGGGAGGATCAGTACAAGTTTGCCTTTACGTTTAAAGGGCAACATGGAACTGTTTGCCGCAGGGCTTCCACAACAGCCCCAGCATTTTCCATCAGTACGTGGCCAACAGTTTGAAGGATTTTAGCCAGCACAGACAGTTGGTTCAATATGTGGATGACCTGCTCCTGTTCACTGATTCGAAGAAGGAGCATGGCCCACTATTGGCCAAACTGCTGGAGCTGCTAGGGCAGAAGGGTTTCAAATTAAACCCCAAGAAAGCGCAGATCGGCCAGCAGGAGGTGAAATTCCTTGGCCTGACCGTGCGCGCCAGAGAAAGTGCCATAGATAAGGCTAGGAGGGAGGCAGTACAAGAACTCCTGGTCCCTAACACAGTAACGGGTGTGAGGTTGTTTCTAGGGCTGACCGGGTACTGTAGAGACTTTATTGAGGACTATGCAGCCACCGCAGCCGCTCTGCTCCGACTCCTACACAAGGGAGTGGAGTGGCTTTGGGATGAGGGTTGCCAGGCAGCATTTGTCAGGTTTAAGAAAGACTTGCAGACTGCACCAGCTCTAGGGTCTATAGATGGGGGGAAAGAGTTTTTCCTGGAGGTAGCAGCCAGCGGGGACAGCCTGAGTGCTGTGCTGCTCCAAGAGCGGCACGGCCAGCTGCGGCCGGTGGTCTACTCCTCCCGGATACTCATGGATGTGGAAAGGAGCTATTCCAACTTTTGGCCACACATTGGGTTGTGAAAAGATCACTGATCTTCACAGGCACCTCTCCCATCACCCTCCTCACCCATCACACACCCATCCAGATGCTTCTGGACGGGAGGATCAAGGATAGGACAGTGAGCAGTGCCCGCATTGCCCGCTGGACCTTGCTCCTCTCACAGATGGATCTGAAGGTGAAGGGTCTCTGTGAGCCAAAGCTCGCAGCCAACCTGTTATATCCTGGAACAGCCAACCGATGTTCCATTGAAGGGGTTTTGGAAGTAAACATAGGTTTATGGGTCGGGATACATCCCACAGGCCGCGAAATCTATGTAGACGATTCCAGCACGGTATCTGCTGGCGAGCGTCTCACGGGGTGTGGAGCTTATGACCCAGTGGCGAACATTGCCCTGGCGATTAAGCTCCCCAGCACCATGAGCGCCCAGCAGGCTGAACTGTCCACGGTGGTTACGTTGTTACACACCCCGAAATCTTCCCCACCCCTACACGATTTGCACGGACAGCATGTTCACGTGCAATTCGTGTATGGAGTACTTGGCCATCTGGTCCCGCCGCGGATACACTTCCGCTGATGGGAGACCCCTCACAGTAAAACCTCTGCTGGAAAAGATCCTAGCCGCAGTGGGGGAGGAAGGGGAGGTTTTCATCCACAAGATGAAGGCCCATTCCTCCACAGAACCCCACGGCCAAGTCAACCAGCAGGCTGACTTGCACACCAAGGAGGGTGCCCGCACAGGCACTTTCTCAGACCCATATGGGTCCAGACCCATGGCGGCGGTCAGAGGTAGGGACGGGACCCAAGGGAGTGTAGGGGTAGCGTTAGCCCCAGACCTTAAGACGGTCCAAGCCCAAGACCCCGTCCTCAAAGCAGTCTTCAGCGCTGTAGCTGAGGGAAAGGGAGTAGAAGGTCCGTACGGCACAGCGACCCTCTCCGTTAAAGATGATATGCTGTTCCGGGGGGAACAGTGGGTTGTGCCGCAGCAGCACCGGAGGGAATTCCTTCAACTGGCCCATGAGGATCCAGGAGCGGGACAACCCGGGCCTGAAACCACCTGGCAGCAGGTGGAACAGGCGGGATGGTGGCCGGGACTCAGGGACGATGTCCGCGAGTTCTGTGCAGGCTGTTTTGTGCGCGCTGCGAATAACCGCAACCCCCACAAAAGGAAGGTACCTATGGGACACATCAGGAGGGTAGAGGGACCATGGCAGTCGATACAAGTCGATTAAATTGGGCCCCTGCCCACCACCCAGGGAGGCTATAAATACTGCCTAGTCCTGGCGGACGTGTTCACCAAATGGATAGAGGCCTTTCCCTGCAGAGCAGCCACAGCTCTGGGTACTGCCAGAATCCTGGTCCGAGAAGTGTTCTCATGGTGGGTGTAAAGTCTGTGGGTTGTGCAGTTAATAAATACACAGACTTCAGAAGTAACAAACAAAGAGGTCTTTACTATTCGAAGGTCCGGGCGAATCTGCCCCAGAAATCCTGCTACAACACTTATATACTGGTGTGGTCACTATCGGTATTACAGTATACAGAAGCCAAACAAATAGTGCCACACCTAAAGTAGTTCCCTTAAAGGTGAACGGTTACATTCAATAGTTCCCTTAAAGGTAGACGGGTACATACACTACAATCCTCCCTTTTTAGCTTATTACTTACAGAGTCCCCGTTAAACATACATATCTTCAACTTCCTATAAAACAAATTACAGCTATAATCTCGGTGGAGTCAATGTCATATAAAACAATTTACAAATATATCTCGGTGGAAACAGTTCACCGGTTCCGTCTCTGCGGAAACAGTTCATAGATTCAGTCTCTGATCTTGACTCGTTCCGAACAACATTTCTTTGGGGTAGCCGGTTCACCTGGCTAGCGTGACTCCTCCATAGCCTTTTTCTTGACGTAGCAGCTTGAACTTTCGTCCTGTTGAACCAGCAGTGCGGACTTTGACAACCAACTGGCTGTCTTGACATTTACCAGTTTTTCAACTAATTTAGCTCCTTTCGTAATGTCCCGCCTGGAATGGTAGAAGTGCTAATATTTTAGACAGTTATTATCTTCTGCTTCTTCTTTTTCTTTTCTGCCTTTTTGAAACTCTCGGAGCTCCTTTCTCGGCTGCCAGCTGTAGCGCCACCAACTCTCTATGTTCCTTAGACCTTAAGTGCTTCATCCGGATTTCAGCACTTTGAGAGTTTTCATCACAAGCTGGGCAGACCACATCCTCATAATATTCAGTGTCACTCAACAGGTCATGGTAATATTCAGGTTCGTCCTGAGTTAGGCCAGCGAGAGAGACTTCTTCTTCCTCCTCACCCGTCTGGACGTTAGCTGACTGTGGTTCCTTCCCTAAACATCTTTCTTGAAAAGCCTTCTTCATGCATTCATATTCATCCCGCTCTTCCTGGGTTATCTGCCATTCCTTCACGACGGACCTCATTTGTGAGTTCAATACCTTCCTTTCCACCGGTAATTGCGTTATCAGGCTATTTAACCCTTCTACTGAAGTAACGGATTCCACCTTTTTCTGTTCACCTTGACGTGATTCAACGTACTTTTGGCATCCTTGTAAAATTTGTGTTGCCACCTCAGCTATCTCCGTGACTTTTGAGAGCTCTGAACTCGATCCCCCTGAAGATTGAAGCTCGTGTTCAGATTGTTCCCCTTGCAGAGTCTTGTCCTTCAGCATATGAAGGAGTTGGCCGACCATTAACTCTTCCCTGGGAACACGGTGAATCAGAGTCTTCTCCATTTCATCCACCTCTTTCTCCAATACTTCCACCTTACGTTCCTCTTGAACTTTGGCTTTCAATGCTCGGAATAGTTGCGCCCTGATGCTCTCTAGTTCATGTTCAGGGGCCATTCTTACAGTGTCCTGTTCTTCCACTGCAAGGATTCCCAGTTGAATCTGTTCTTCAAGTTGTTGAACCTCAGACATTGCCGCCTCATATTTGTCTTGGGTGTCCTTCAATGTTTTTATAAGTTCTTGGACATCCTGTCTTTCATGCTCTGCCATGATTTTCACCTCTAATTGCTCATCTATGGATGGAGCTTCTATCGATGAGTCTGTCTTGGCCTTGAGCTCATCAAGAATTTCCTGCAGCCTTTGGACTTCTTGCTCATGTTCAACCTTTAGTTGTTCATATGCTTCTACTGAAACTAGCTTTTCGGAGGCTGCCGAGTTAACCCCCTTCTGAATTGTAGCCTGGGCCTGTTCATACTGTTCTTTCAACTTCTCACACTCTGCTTGTAAGGAGCCGTAAAGAAGAACTGGAATAAAATCCTGGCTCCCTGAAGATTCCTCTTCCTTTGGTTCATTCTGTAAATATTCTAGTTCCTGAACAGCATCAGGGGAATGTGATTGGTATTTGACCATGATGGCTCTATGGTCGCTCTCTGCTTGAGCTAGCTGTCTCTGTAGTCTTTCCAGATTCCCCCATTCGGTGTCCCAGAACTTTTCCATATTTTTCATCTCCTGTACGAGACGATCACTCAACTGTTCTAATTGTTGTCGTACTTTGACATAAGTTTGCGTCCGAGCTCGGTGTTCTTCCGTCATGGATGAATCCTTTGCTTGAACAGGCTCAGAATTATCTGTCAACCTGGGGTTCTGCTCTGCAGCTTTATTCTTCTTGGTACCATAAGTCCTTCTGCCTGTCTTTGTTTTCGACTTGGCCTTATCATCATCCATTTCAGAATCTGAGCTAATAGCTTGCACCGAGTCCTCCCTCATTATGGCTTTTAGGTAATGCCATTCCATGTCTATTTTCTTAATCCACTCCCGTCCTAGAAGTGGTGGTCCTCCCTCAGGTAATACGTACAAGCTCATTCTTGGGTGTTCTTTGCCCCTATCTCTCACCTTGACTCTTATTTTCCCCACGGGGTATACGTTATGCCCCGTGTATGTCTGTAATCCGAACTTGGTATTTCTTAAAGGTATGTGAGAGAATAGCCGGTGGTAGTCCCTTCAGTTGATGACTGATAGAGCTGATCCAGTGTCCAGCTCCATTCTTATTTGGACTCCAGCTATTTTTAGTATGACCCAGATGGCCTGTAGATCCGTTTCTTTACCCACATTGTGGATTTTCAGACTACCCAGCTCCTGGTTGTTTGGGTCTGAGTCTGAATTCTGTTCGTCTGAACTCTTCTCAGCCACCTTGTGTACCTTGTTGTACTTTTCTGGTGGTGGATTCCTTTGATTATTTATCTTTTTCCCGGACCGGCATACCTTCGCGATGTGACCCAGTTTGCCACATTTCCTACACTCTTGGTTCTTAAACCAGCATTGATTCTGGTCATGCGTTGTCTTCCCACAACAGTAGCATTTTGTTGTGCTTGAAGTAATTTGGTCCACCCCGAGTGCCGCCGCCTTTAGTTGCATTTCCGCCGTTCCTTTCGCTGCGGCTTCGTGCGATGCAGCTATAAGGACAGCCCTGTCCAGTGTGAGGTCATTCTCTTCCAGTAGTCGCTTCTGCGTCCCTTCTTTGGACAATCCGCATACGAACTTGTCCCGCAGCGCTTCTGTCAGATTCCCTCCGAACTGGCAGTATTTCGCTAGCCTACGCAGTTCGACCAAGTATTCCGCATTGCTTTCGTCTTTCTTCTGCGTTCTTGCGTAGAATTTGAATCGTTCAGCCAGCATCAGCGGTGTGGGGTTCAAGTGGTCCTTCAGCACAGCCACAATCTCTTCGAAGGTCTGATCCGCTGGTTTATTTGGTGCTATTAGATGCTTCAAGAGCCTGTATGTTTTTGCCCCCATCGAGTTTAGCAATGTTATCGCCTTGTCGTCTTCCTCTATTTTGTTGGCTTCGCAATAGATCTCTATGCGTTCCACGTACGTGGCCCAGTCTTCTATTTCAGAATTAAAGTCGTTAATATTCCCTCGCTTAGGCATCTTTCTTCCCTTGGGAGCAGCACCAGTATTTCTTATTTATTTATTTGTTTCTAAGATGGCGGTTTTCCCGCGAAATCGGCGGTTTCCCGCTCTTTCCTTCTCTCCCCGCCCACTTCAATGGCGGTATGTCAATCAAGATGGCGGTTTTCCCGCGAAAATGGCGGTTTCCCGCTCTTCCTTTCTCGCCCCGCCCACTTCAATGGCGGTTTCCCGCTTCTGGCGTCTTCTCCGCCTAATGGCGGCTTCCCGCGTTTCTTCCCGGTGGAAGGGGTACGCTTCCCCCTCAGCGGACAGGTTCAGCCACTGGCTGGCTACCACACAGCTCCCCTTACTCGGCTATGTCTTTTCCTCCCGCCCGCACGGCTCTACCGGCGCTGGGTACACCGTTGGTGGAGAACAGCTCACCGCTGGACTGGCTCTCGCGCAGTCTCTCACCCCGTTTTCGGCTGTGTCTCTCACCCACTCCCGCACGTTCGGTTTTGCCGGCTCTGAGTACCCCGTTGGTGGAGAACAGCTCAGCCGCTGGACCGGCTCCTCGCAGTCTCTCTCTCCGCACCCGGCTCTCACCCGCACGGTTCCCGTTCGCCTCCCCAGCCCTCTCGCAGACCGGTGTTTCCCTCCCCGGCTGCGGCTGGGTTTCTCTTCCCATGCCTACTCGCAGGCTCAGCGCTTCGTGGCTGCGGTCGCTGCCCCGATTGTCCCGCCGATCGCGATCCGGCTGTCACCCGACGCCGTTGGACCCGACTTTTGGCCGGCACAGCTCCCCCTCGACCGAGGTCGAGTGCTCTGCCCTTATCCTCCGGATGCTTCTACACCTTCCCCTACTCACAGTCTCTTCGGCCGCCTTGTTTCTTGCTGGTCGGCTCACTCCGCACCGTGGCAGAAGGGTAGTCAGTGCCTGTTGCTGATACAGCTTTTGTTGTTAGTCTTCCTGCTTTCTGTTGTTGCAGCCTCGTGTTTTCTTTTGGTAGCACGACGAGGGCGGTTGTCTCTCTTCGACGCTCTTCGTTGCTTATGGTAATCTTGCCGCAGGGTACGATCGGACTCGTCGCCACTGTAAAGTCTGTGGGTTGTGCAGTTAATAAATACACAGACTTCAGAAGTAACAAACAAAGAGGTCTTTACTATTCGAAGGTCCGGGCGAATCTGCCCCAGAAATCCTGCTACAACACTTATATACTGGTGTGGTCACTATTGGTATTACAGTATACAGAAGCCAAACAAATAGTGCCACACCTAAAGTAGTTCCCTTAAAGGTGAACGGTTACATTCAATAGTTCCCTTAAAGGTAGACGGGTACATACACTACAGTGGGGACTACCACAGTGTCTGTGGTCCGACCAAGGAAGTCACTTCACCGGACAGGTGATGCAGAACACCCTTATGCTGTTAGGCATTGAGGGGAAATGGCACGTGGCCCACAAGCCCCAGTCATCCGGGATTGTGGAACATATGAACAGGACCCTAAAGGAAAAGTTAAGGAAGGAGACGGTGGACTCGCCCCGTAAATGGGCCGAAGTCCTACCATTGGTTTTGATGGGGATCCGGGCCAGCCAGTCTAAAAGCACGGGGTACTCCCCGTACGAGCTAATGACTGGCAGGGTTATGCGGACCCCCACCCATGTACTAGCCCCGGTGCTCACGAAGGGTCAGCTCAGAGAGTTAAACCGGGACAGGTTCGCCCAAAACCTTTTTGAGCACCTGAAGCAGGTCCATGAGCAGGCGGCTGGGAACATGGGGAGGCAGCATCGGCGTAACCGATTGCTTCTCGAACCAAGAAAGCACCACGAGTGGGAGATAGGAGATCAGGTTATGGTAAGAAACTATGCCTGAGTAGGAACTTTGGAGCCATTGTACATAGGGCCCTACAGCATTGTAGATAAAGCCAGCCCCATGGTATACGCCGTGAAGATGCCCCAGCGTACAAAATGGTTTCATATCAACCAGTTTATGCTGTTTACGCCTGAAAGGGGAAAACAGCCCATTGGGGTAATGTCTGAGGATAAAGATCCTCAGCCCGCAGCAGGAACAGATTCACAGACTGCACAGGCAGGCGCTGTGGGTTGCTTGAAGGGAGGGGCCACCCCGCCCATCGATTGGGACACTTCCCCACTCTTCTGGGATCCAGACGAGGGGGAGGGAGCTGAGGGCGAAAACCCCGCCCCTAGCCCAGGTGTAGAGAGGGAGGGACCTGAGGTCAAAGATCCCGCCCCGGACCCAGCCATGGGACCTGGGGGTGGAGACTCTCAGCTCGCAGCAGCAGGCTGCGAAGAGTTACCTGCCCCTAGCCCAGGTTCGAGAGAGGTCAAGCCTGAGGGAGCAGCGCTTCGGGTTAAAGGCCCATCGACCAAGAAATCCCCACCCGCCAAATTCCCTAAAAGGCCCCCATGGACGCCCCAGCCGAGAAAGCCATGGTCACCAACCCTCCAGTTACCTAGGGCCGCCCCTCGAGTCAGGGGGAGGTCCAAGGACAGAGGTCCTCAGCCAGCAGCCACAGGCTGCGAGGGACCAACAGTGAAGGATGGTGCGGTCACGCCGGGGGTAGCGGCGAGCTGCAGTCCAATCAAGAATTAGCCTGGCCGCCCGGAGACGGGCGGCGGATGTATATAGTTTTACTTTAAGTTTTGGTTATTATTAAGTTTAAGTATTTAGCTTAAGTTTGGGTGTTTTAGTTTAAGTTAAATAAGGTGATGGGTGGTTTTAAGTAAGTAATCTGCTAAGAGTGTGTATATTTGGGTCGAGGTCGCGGGACCCGACCATGCTTCACCAAGCCAGAGAATCTCTTGGGGACCTGGCTGCATGTTTTTACATCTCTTTGCAGGAAGACTTTCAGGATGGAGGGGATCGTGATCCTGTTCGCCCTGATTGGGATGAGCATGGGAAGACGAGGCGACGTACAGGATTCCCACATCTACGGGTGCTCGGGAGACAGGGCGCCTATAGCGACCGATGGGAGCGGTGAGCGGGATGCGCAGGAGACCACCATCTACGTCCATGAGGCAAGGTGGCCAGGGTGGCTGGGGTCCAATTCGTCTCAGTACTCCAGCCAAACCGGATTCACGTACGGAGAGGACTCCCTCCTGTGCCCCAGCGTATTGCTCATTACCACGAGGGTCAGCGTAACCGTTGTAAAGTGAATATGTTTAACGTGTAAAGGACACATTCCTCTGGATAGGTGGTGCTGAGCAAAGACATGAGGAACACCGAAGTTGAGTGGGAATGGTTGGGGAACACCACCCATCGGATGATTACCGGGACTCACGGAGGTCTAAGCGTGTGTTGGGACAAGTGGTGGGAACCAGACCAAGGGATTTATATCTGTATGTGGGGGTCAGAGGAGGTCTGCCCCGCAGGCATATCCATTATTTTCCATCAGCAGTGGCAAGACGCCGGCGAGGGGATGAGGTGGGATACCAGCCTGAAGGCGTGCGCAGTCCCATTCTCCCCGATCCCAGTCAATGCCACTGAGCTTGTAACCCACCCCCGTAAGCCCCTGCCCATGGCGCAGGCAGCGAGCTTACCCAGAGAAGGTTGCCCCACCACCACCAAGGGACCAGCTAATGGGTTGGTACTAGTACCTACCGATCAGGTGCTGTACCAGAGGGTACAATACGTGGTAGCCTCCGTGATTTTAAATCTCACCGAGGAACATTTACCGGAGTGGTGTCCCAAAGAAGCAGAGCAGCTGTCCCAGGCCCTATTAAAGGACGTGTTCAAGAAGTTCCATGAGTTCGATTTCACCCACGTGGACAAAACCGAACTCTACACCACACACCGAGAATTTTTGGGTGATGCAGGGGGGCAAAGAAGGGGAGTATGGAATGATGTTTTTACTGCGTTTAATACTGGGTCCTTTGTCATCAATAGTTTGGTTGACATAGAGCTGCAGTCCCAGATAAACAGCTTAAAAACACAGTTAAAGAAAATATTACTGGATGAGAACAAGGTAGTGGGCTCGGAGTTGCATGAGGACCAGGCCATGACGGTCCATTTAAAAGAAATCATAGCGGATTTGGAAAAGCATGCAAAGACTGTAAATGCTCTCATAAGGGTGGACAGAAATGCTTCTGACCAGGCTGCGCAGAATGAGGTGTGCGTGCTATATGGGGCATGGTTGCTGGGCGAGGGCCGCAGTAATCTGGAGGATTTAAAACAGGGTTTTGTCCCCTCCTGGATTAGCAACAAACACCTCGCAGCCCTCCACCCATTTGAGAATGCATTATGCCCGTGCCAACTCCGGCTAGCCTCCGAAGCCTACCCAGTCCCCATGGATTGTGGGCGGTCCAACCACACAATCATGGGAGTAGTAGTTAGGATGCCGGTCATGGGTAGGACAGCCCGACCTGCACCGGTATACAGGGTTCAGAACATTGGAGTCATTCAAGGGGGTGCACACATTCGTTTCACAGTGGTCCCTCCTTACGTCATAATGTGGGAGCACGCTATGACAGGTACTGACCTCTCAGGGTGCCGGAGCCGGGGAGCACACATAATCCTGTGTCCCTAGCACTTGAATGCCTATTCAAAACCGCAGTGTGGGTTCAGAGCTGCTGGCGCGAAACCAATAAATTGTACCATGGAGGCAATGGCACAAGGCCATGTTCCCCTACAGGAAGCATATATAGGAGGTGGGACATATTGTGTCACCACCGGCGCGTCCCACTACCAGCATGGACAGCATAGCTGCTGTCCGGTTAGTGACAGCAGCTTCTGTTTTAAACCCGAGGCAGAAGTTCAAGTGGCCCAGGAGCGAATTCTCCCCATTCCTGAACCCTCCACTGTTCACCTCACTGTGAAGGAGAATTTTACGAATTTGCAGAAATACACAGCACACTTTGGCTATGAAATTCCCCCTCTCCCTGAACACCTTACCAAAATATTCAAAGCCGTTATAGTTTTGCAGAAACATTTTTACACTCTAGAGCAGAAAACAGTAGAGATAGGGACTAAGATATTGGATATTGTGATTCCACCCTGGTGGGACATTTTCAATAACATAGTGGTCCCTTCGTGGATCAGACTGGCTTCCCACATTCTCGTGGTTTGTCAGTTAGGGATAGTTTATTATCTAGTTTGCATTCAATGTAAGGGAAAAGGTCAGTGGTCAGAATTCCGAAACCAGAGGATCTGGAAGGAACATTATGTAAATGTGGAGGGAGATACGCCTGTTTAAGTCCTTTTCCTTGTATTCTGATTAAAGATTGTTGTTTTTTGTGTTTGTTGTTTTTAATAAAGGTTTTTCTGTTGTTTTTTTTGCGACGCGTTTAATAAAGATGTGTGTGTACCATGTGGTGCAGGGGTGTTGGACCCCCTCCATGCTTGGATGTGTGTAAAGTCTGTGATTTATCCTATGTATGCTGATGTACACTACATTTTCACGGAATGGGCAGTGCATGTGTCGTGGGTATATTAGATAGGTAATTACAGGGGAAGGTTGACTATGCAGTGTCAGAAAAATTTTGCTCACCTTGTAAGAATGATACTTCAAGCAAGTTTTAGTATCACAGGGAGGAGTGTAAGATTTGCAAAATTTCCACATTTCCCCAAGGTTACTATTAATAAAAGGGACCCTGCGTGGACATTTTAAAAAGGGTAACCAAAGATGGTGTCCACACCTCGTGGCCGAAAGCCTGTGAGATTTTAAAAGCTTGGACTCTGTGGCACAAGCAGCTTTTGGGGAAATCGAAATCGAATATGCAGTTTCTGTGAAGAAGGACTTTTTGTATTTTGAAAAGCAGACATTAGGACTTTGAATATGCATTAAGCCAAATCAGAGACAGATCAAAACCAGTTAGGCCTATACTTGAGGCCATCAAGCAGTTTGCATAAATAATCGGAAACAGCTTAAGGAAGCCATCGAGGCTAGTCAGGCCGATTAAGATGCATTAATAACAATACAGCTCAGACATCAGGCCAGTAGGTGCGATTACCAGCCATCTAAAAACAGTTAGTTTAGATTGCTACAATTATTGAAACTAGCCCGCCAAGATTGGGACAATGAACTAACCTGATTTGGCACGCAGATAAGGGCCATCCGAAGGAGTATAACGGAAGGCCTCGAGTAGCAATCTCTCCCTCTGGCTCTCACTCTTCTTCCTGCCCCTCGCCCTCGTGGCTGCTGCTCTTCCCCCGTCCCGCGCTTACCGCCTGGCCACCGCCCGTGCCTTTCCCCATCCCATCAGGAATGCCCAGCATTGCACCAGGCAGACACAGACAAAACAGGCCAGGCGAGGCGGGATGAGACAAGGTGAGGAGGCGAGACGACTTGGGAAGATGAATTGGGAAGACGATTGAAGAAACACTTTGAATAATCGGGCCTTCAATTCAGCCGACCTGCGAGTATCTTCATGCAAACTCCAACTGCCGCCCGAGGAAGAGGAACCATCATCCCTGTGAGGTAAAGTACCCAAGCAAAGACTTTAACCTTGGGGTACTTGTACCTGGACAACGCCCTTGCAGCGCCCCAAGACCATGTGATGACGGCAGGCCCCAGAGAGCACAAAGATCGAACCCCAAGCCGCACCGTTGTTTGAATTCAGCAGATTTTGGATTGGTGAGCATGAATTCTGGCCTCTCATAGATTAATCTAGTTAGGTATAGGGGGTGGGATAAGGATAAGGGGATTGCTAATATAGTTGTTTTCCCTTGATGTGCCGTGTGTTCCCCATTCCCTGTATAATTATAGTTATTTGTATTTGCCTGTAATTTTATATTAGTAATTTCTCATAAGATTGTGGTAATTTCTACTTTAATAAAATCTTGGTTTTGCTTACATCCAAACCACCTGTCTACTCGAGTCTTTTCTGTATCGCTGCCTGTACCTAAGTCCGGTGTCTAGAACCCAGGGGCGTGGGAGCGATTTGAACCACTCACAAACAGTCAGGGGCATAACTGACTGGGTGCACGCGCCAACCCCACCACCCCCTAGAGTTTGGACCTGCAGGAGGACCAAGGCGCAGAGCCTCTTCGAAGGTTTACGAGGAGGAGGAGGAAGGCGAGTAGGAGGAGGAGGAAGACGAGGAGGCAGAAGGTGATGAGGGCAATGCACCACCAGTGCCATTCATTGCTGCCTGGGATGCCAGGCATGCCCTGATTATTGGGAGGTTCATTTAGGTTCCACCAGTGCACCCATCTCACAACCACATGCAAAAGCCACTTTTGCCCCCACCACCCCCCTCCCAATGTCACTCCCACAAAGCAATCCTACAAACAACCAAGTGTGGTGTATGTAACCGTTCCACCTTTAAGAGAACTATTTTAAGAGATGCACTACTTTATCTTGGCTGCTGTATACTGTAATACCGGTGGTGACCACACCGGTATATAAGTGCTGTGTAATGATTTATTGGGTAGTTCAGCCCTGACCTTCGACTAGTAAAGACCTGTTAAAATTTACTCTTGTGGTCTGTGTAGTAATTCTCACTATAACACACAGACTTAACAGTGGCGACGAGTACGATCTTACCCTGCGGCAGAGATACATCCAAGGCAGTTTGACGGGCGTTGAGAGGAGGCATCCGCTCTCATCATCCTGCTGAGAAAAGACGCGGGTCTGAAGAACAAAGGAAGAATCCTGACACGAAGCCTTCCATCAGCAACAGGCAGTGATCATCCCTTCTATCACGGTGGTGGGTAAGCCGATCAGTGATGAGCAGCAAGTCGGCCACGTTGGCTGTGAAGTAGGGGAGGGAAAAACGGAGGATATAAGGGCGGAGAACTCGACCACGGCCGGGGAAAAGAGCCGGTCAGAAGTCGGGGCCAGAGGCGCTGAGACTGGGGCAGCGTAAGGCACGGGAGCCGCGGTGAATGCAAACGCAGCCGGTGTAAAAGACCGGGCTGCAAGCGGGCTGGGAGATGCAACAGCGTCGAGAGAGAGCTCGACCGTGACCGGTGAAAAAGGCCGGGCAGCTACCGAGGCCGCGAGGCGCAGCGACCAGGACAGCATAAGGCGCGGCAGAAAATTTTTTAAAAACCGCGGAGTACTCAGCCGCAGCCGGGGGAAAGGACCAGACTGCAAGAGGGGCTGGGAGGCACGATTTGAGAACCGCTGGGGAGGGCGAACGCAGCAATACGGCAATCGCCATTACAGCCAGCGGGGGAGAAAGGCAAACGCGGGAAGCCGCCATTTTCATAGGCGGGGGAAGAAGATAAGCGCGGGAAACCGCCATTTTGAAAAAAAAATAAAAGAAAAATTTCTTTTGTTTCTCAAGAAGATTGCGAGGATGCCTAAGCGTGGTAACATCAACGATTTCAATCCCGATGTTGAAGATTGGGCCACGTATGTAGAACGCATAGTGATTTATTGTAAGGCAAATAAAATATCAGATGAAGATAAAGCACTAACCTTACTAAACTCAATGGGTGCGAAGACATACGGGCTATTGAAGCATCTTCTATCACCAGCTAAACCAGCGGATCAGGCTTTCGCTAAGATTGTTGCTGTCCTGAGAAATCATTTGAAGCCCACGCCGCTGATGTAGGCGGAACGATTTAAATTTTATGCGAGAACGCAACTGAAAGAGGAAAGCAACGCGGAGTATTTAATTGAACTGCGTAAGCAAGCGAAATACTGGTAGTTTGGGGAAGGACTGACAGATTCGTGTGTGGATTGTCAAAAGAAGGAACACAAAAGTGGCTGCTTGAAGAGAATGATCTTACACTTGATAAGGCTGTCACTATTGCAGTATCGCACGAAGCCACAGCGAGAGGCACTGCGGAAATGCAGCTGAAGGCAGCGGTACTCAGGGTAGATCAAATGGCTTTGGGTACAACGAAACGTTATCGTTGTGGAAAGACAACACATGATCAGAACCAATGCTGGTTTAAAAACCAGGAATGTAGAAAATGTGGCAAGCATAATCACATAGCTAAAGTATGCCGGCCAGGAAAGAAGACCAGCAACAAAAAGTCACCGCAGGAAAAGTGCAGAAAGGTACATAAGGTGGCTGAGAAGAGTTCAGATGAACAGAATTCGGATTCAGACTCCAACAGCAAGGAACTGGGTAGTCTGAGAATTCACAATGTGAGTAAGGAAGCTGACCTGCAAACTATCTGGGTCACACTGCAGATAGCAGGAGTCCAAGTGAAGATGGAATTGGACACCGGATCGGCGTTGACGGTCATGAATAAGCAAGATTACAAAAGGTTATTCACACATATTCCCCTACGGGATACGGAGATAGTATTGCAGACATACACGGGGCAAAGAGTATACCCCATCGGAAAGATAAAAGTCAAGGTGATACACAAAGGCAAAGAACACCAAGGAATGGACTTATATGTACTACCTGAGGGAGGTCCACCACTTCAGGGACAGGAGTGGATCAGGAAAATAAATATGGACTGGCACTCCCTAAAAGCAATAACGGTAGATTCCGGAAAAAAAGATGTCAAACCTGAACGATTGTCCAGAATATTGGATGAGGCTAAAGAGGCGTTCCAACAGGGACTGGGAACATTGAGAGGAATTAAGGCAAAAATCACGATTGCAGAACATGCAAACCCAAAATTTTTCAAAGCCAGACCGGTACCTTATGCGATACGACCTGCTGTGGAAGCTGAGCTGGAAGAGCTTGAACGTTCAGGAGTACTGTCTAAGGTGGACTGGAGTGAGTGGGCCACGCCCATTGTTCCCGTCATGAAGCGTTCATCGAGTAACAAGCCAGGGGAACCGACGAAGTTCCGCATCTGTGGAGACTTCAAGATCACAGTTAATCCGGTGCTTCACACGGTGCAATATCCGCTTCCGCGGATTGAGGATATCTTTGCTTCATTGTCTGGCGGGAAACACTTCACCAAGATAGACCTGGCGCAAGCGTACATACAGATGGAAGTTGAGGAAGAGTCGCGCCAGTATCTCACAATCAACACGCACAGAGGCTTGTATCGATATAATAGACTGGTTTTTGGAGTGGCTTCGGCTCCAGCAATTTGGCAGAGGGCCATGGAGCAGGTGTTACAGGGAATTCCAAGCACTCAATGTTACTTGGACGATATCCTGATTACAAGAGATGACGATGAGGAACACCTTGCAAATTTGAAACTGGTGCTCACCAGGTTGAAGGAATATGGCCTTCGAGTTAATCGCCAGAAATGTGAGTTCTTTCAGAAACGAATCTCATACTGTGGTCATGTCATTGACCAGGAGGGGCTGCACAAGTCACCTGACAAGATCGAAGCTGTTGTGAAGGCTCCCGCTCCGGAAAATGTATCCCAGTTGAGGTCGTTCCTAGGGTTGATTAACTATTACCATAAGTTTCTGCCAAATCTATCCACGGTGCTGCACCCGCTGAATGCTCTTTTGCAGAAAGAAGTACCATGGAAGTGGAGCGAGGACTGTAAGAAGGCCTTTCGCAAAAGCAAGGCATTGATCACCTCAGAGGAAGTGTTGGCTCACTTCAACCCAACGCTACCTATTTGTTTAGCTTGTGATGCTTCTCCTTATGGTATTGGAGCAGTACTCTCACACAAGTTGCCAAATGGCTCGGAAAGGCCAGTTGCATTTGCATCCAGATCATTGACCTCCGCTGAGCGCAACTATGCTCAGATAGATAGGGAGGCTCTCAGCCTTGTGTGGGGAGTAAAGAAGTTTAATCATTACCTGCAGGGCAAGAAGTTTACACTGCTGACAGACCACCAGCCGTTGGTATCCATATTCAACCCGAAAAAGGGCGTTTCCATTATGACAGCGCAAAGGCTACAGAGGTGGTCCCTTTTCCTAGGGGCACACCAATATGACACAGAATACAAAGGATCAAAACAGCATGGGAATGCTGACGGTTTATCGCGCCTACCGTTGCCAACGGTAGAAGAGGCGCCTACAGTGGACCCAGTGGAGATGTTCCACTCAACCATAGTGGAATGTCTACCAGTAACAAATTCTACCATTGAAAAGGAAACGAGAAATGACCCGACTCTCTCACGAGTCTACGATTTAACGGTGAAGGGATGGCCAGCACATGGCGAACCACTGTTGCCAGCATTCTCGCAAAGAAGAGAACAGCTGTCAGTGTGCCGAGGAACCTTGATGTGTGGATCCAGAGTGGTGATTCCACCCAAACTCCAGTATAAAGTGCTAAAGGAGCTTCACGAGGGGCATCTGGGTGGAGTGAAAATGAAGAACCTAGCCAGAGCGTTTGTGTGGTGGCCAGGTATCGATGGAGACATCGAAGAAATGACCAAGAGCTGTCTAGGATGCCAGAAGGTCCAAAACGCCCCACCACAAGCCCCTCTACATCCATGGGAGTGGCCCTCATCTCCATGGCAAAGGGTACATATCGACTTTGCTGGTCCATTTATGGACTCAATGTTCTTAATCGTGGTGGATGCACACTCCAAGTGGCCGGAGGTAATAAAGATGTCCTCCACCACCACGGAAAAAACCATCACAGTATTAAGGATCATATTTGCCAGGAATGGGCTGCCGGAACAGATCTGTTCTGATAATGGACCGCAATTTGTGTCCGAAGAATTCAGGAAGTTCTTAAAAAACAATGGGGTTAAGCAATACACATCCGCCCCATACCATCCCGCCACCAATGGATTAGCTGAAAGGTTTGTCCAGACCTTCAAGAAGGCCATAAAGGCCATGGGTAATGAAGACATAAATCTACAACATAAGGTAGATAACTTCTTGTTGGCGTACAGGAATGCAACATATGCGGTCACAAACCAAACTCCCGCCATGATGTTTTTCAATAGAAGACTAAGATGCCGGCTGGATTTGATCAAGCCAAACATCAGAAGGGAGGTAGAGAACCGGCAATTTCAAGGCATGAACGAAAGGCCAACTAGAACCTTCCAGATAGGTCAACAAGTTTTGGCCCGGGACTACCGTACCGAGAAATGGCAGCCTGGAACTATTTGCACACGACTAGGACCGCTGATGTATACCGTGGACATTGGTGAAAGCATAATAAGGCGCCATGCTGACCAGATCATAGAGTCATCCGAAAAGGGACAACCTACACCACAACTCTATATGCCTAATGATGAAGCAGAGATACCCATAGTATCTACCTCCGATCCGGTGATACTGGAACCAGATGAACCCGACACTGGCATTCAAGCCGAATCGACCTTGCCAAAAGAACCTACTACACCACCGAAAACTACTACACCACCGAGGCGTTATCCGGACCGAGTCAGGAAGCCTCCAGAGAGACTGAATCTGTGAACTGTTTTTACATGAAGTTATGTTATGTTATGTTTAATGGGGAATATATACTGTTAAGCTAAAAAGGGAGGATTGTGGTGTATGTAACCGTTCCACCTTTAAGAGAACTATTTTAAGAGATGCACTACTTTATCTTGGCTGCTGTATACTGTAATACCGGTGGTGACCACACCGGTATATAAGTGCTGTGTAATGATTTATTGGGTAGTTCAGCCCTGACCTTCGACTCGTAAAGACCTGTTAAAATTTACTCTTGTGGTCTGTGTAGTAATTCTCACTATAACACACAGACTTAACACCAAGCATCCCTTTTACTTCCCCGCATTGGTCGCCGTCAATTCAGGTCTTCTCATTCATCATCAAACAACTGAAAAGGCTACTTGGCAACCACCAACCAAAAATGGACAAGACGGGAAAGTGGTGCAAAACAATAATATCTGCAATAATATTTATGTGCTTCAAATTAGGAAAAGAAACTTAACAATATAACAATGTCTACACACTAATGTTCATAAACTTGTGCAACTACAAATCTTTACTTTTACTTTCCTAGTGCTTCTACATGGTGCAACCCCTGTGGCTTGAGCAGAGGTAGAGGCAGGCTTCTCACATCCCGGCCGATGTCCTCTGAGTTTTGAAACCCGTGAGGGCCCCACCAAAGACTGCTCCGCTTGCACCTGTGCAGGGGCAGACTCGTCCATCGGGACACGAGGCATTTTGGGTACGGACTGAGGGATGTGAAACAGGTGAGAAGTGGAAGCGCTTTGAGTGGAGTTTCTACTTCCATGTCCCTTTTTGCCATCATCCCTCTCATGGCCCAGCTGCACTTCCCTGCTAGCAATGTGCTGGGGAACACTTTGTTGCAGATCAGTGAGGCTAGGGTAGCGTTCATCCTATTTAAGGTGGCACCAGAGTCTGCAAGCCCTTGTTCAAGGCCTGCATGCACTCGTTCGATTGCCTCCTTTGATGCTTCATGCAGTTGGCCACTCTATCCATGCAAGAAGACATCATCACAATGGCCTGCGACAGCATCCCACTCATGCTTAAGGCAGACTCCTCCATTCTCTCTGCAATCATGCACAGTACATTCTCTGCTGCTACTCAATGATTATCCTCTTCATCGACGGCCCCCAGGATACAATATTTGCATCCAGCTGAGCTGAGCTTGGAGATGCCTGCGCCCTCTGACGCAAACTCGCCACTGCTGTTCCTGCTACCAGCATCTGCTCTTGCTCACTTGTGAAGCGTGAGTCATCAGGTGAATACCCAAATCTCTCTCTTATTTGTCCCAGTGAAGTGCGAGTATCTGAGCTGGTGCATGATCTGCATGAATCCTGTGACGGTGCACCCTCAGAGGCATTGAGCTCCTCTGAGGACTGGATGGCGGTGACCTCGACCAACTCCTGCTGAATGTATAAAGGCCCTGTGGGAAATAAAAGACATGAATGAGTGCTGTCAAGGTATGAAAGTTGGACGTTATCATTATGAACATGAACATATTTCACTCGCTGTTGACATCAAGTCAACATGACTGAGTGTTGTATGACATGTGGCTGTCTGATATTTAATTCTGTCACCAGGTAGCTGGCAGGCCTCCATCTCTGACAACCAGGCATGCCGAGTCTCCACTGATCTCCAGCATGTTCTCCTCTGCAGCTGTTAATTTTGATATGGTTGGCGGTCCACCTCCGGTTTTCTCCCTGGTGTTCTGTGCTCTCTTCTCCTGCAAGAAGGGAAACAAGAGATCTATGAGTGAGAGTAATGGCATGTGTTCACCCGATGGATGGAGAGTATTTGTTGAGGATGACTATGACGGAAAGGCATGACATTGCATAAGGATGGAGTTGAGTGTCAGTGGTGGATGGATAGATGGGGATGTGAGTAAGGGCATAGACAGAGAGCAATGTGTGCACCTGCAAGGTAAGTTGGTGTGAGGAGTGATGTGCTGGAGTAGGCTTGAGAAGGCAGAGTGAGGAGTTGGGGTGATACAGACATCAGGATGTAGGTGAATGTGCCACTGCTCTCACCTTTCCTGCCCTGGTTAATTCATTAAACCACTTCCAGCATTGGATCCAAGAGCGTGGCACTACGTTCCTGCTGTTGACATCTTCTGCCACCTCCAACCACGCCTTCTTGGTTTCCCCAGCAGGTTCCTTCCTCCTGTTGCCAGGGAAGAGTATCTCTCTACTACTCCTCACAGCCCCCAGCAGCACAATAAGGGAGGCATCCATGAAGCGGGGTGCAGCCTTTGCCCATCTGGACTTCACTGCAACACTTTCAGTTCTTTGACAGTCAACTCCAGCTCCTTCAACTTGCATGTTTGGATTGTTCTACTTAAATACTGGAGCTGAGATCATGTCAAGTGGGTCGTCATCATGCCTGCTGCTGCTGTTTGGATGGGAAACCGGTAAATAAAATGCTAATGAAGTGACTGCGTTAAAAAGCCCCTGACAAATGTACTTAACATATTTTGGGTTTCCCGCGCGCTATCAGACCCCACCTCTCCCAGCAGGACTGTGCATTGAAATACAGCCCAAAGCTTTTCAGTCTGCAGATGATTTCCAATTGCAGGGAGAGGGTTTCAAATGGTAGGCAAGAGGCAAATAAATACAAATACAAGGGAGAGGTAGCAAAGGTGAGCTGATAAATAGAATGTGACAAATGGAAGGTAATGAGATGAGGCAAAATAAACAGTAGTATAAACTAAATGATTTTAGAATACAGGGTACAACACAGTAGAGTGATCTGAGTGTATGTATAGATAGCTTACTGAACCCAATAGCACAGTGTGGGGCAGCAGTAAGGAAATCTAACCAGATCCTGATATATATAACCAGATGGATAGAGCACAATTCCAGATGGTAATACCAATTCTGGACAAGTCCTTGCCACACCTGGAATACTGTTTACATTTCTAGTTGCCAGGTTACCTCAAGGCTATCGAGACATTGAAAGCATAAGGCAACCATCATGATAGCTTAAGGCATCTGAGCTATAAGGAGAGGTTAAAAGAGCCTAAGATTATTTACTTTTGAGGAGCAAAGATTCAGTTCAAGATTCAAGAATCGTAAATGAATGTATAAATTGAACAAATCATGTATTTCAACAAACTCTAGAATCAGGGGTCACCACTCAAGCTTAGAAACGGGAAGGTGCACAGACAGTTTAGATTTAGCTACTTGACACATAGGACAGCAAACCTGCTGAGCTGTTTGCCAAAGAAAGCAATAGAAGTAAGTTGTGTGGAAAATTTTAAGGGAGAACCGGATGGATATTTGAGCAAGTGAGTAAGTGAGATAAGTTACTTATGGGAATGGGCAAATGGACTGAAGAATCTTTTCTGGTCCTGCACAATCTTATGTTCTGATACCGAGGCAGCCATTTTCTACATGGCTTACAAATTATTGTCAGGCAGAAAACCACCCCTATAATTGCATAAGTAATTGCTTGACATATTCACTGAAGGCTATGTCCTTATTTTTGTATTAGAATTAACATATCAAAATACATTTCTCAATATATAACAATTTTACATGAATACTTACTGACAAAATTATTTTGAAACATGCAGCATGATTTTTAAGTATATTTATCATTGCTTTGTGTGCAGTTACAGTTCTAACTGGCGGGCACATGTACATTTTATTGTGTCTGTACCTGTGCCGTTATACCTAAACACAATTAGTGCTCAGAACCCCAAGATTGCAAACATGCTGCTTCTCTATTCAAAAGGAAAGTTCTGGAGAAAGTACAGAACAAAAGAGAACAATCCCAACCATTCATCTGCTGTGACAGCTGTGGTGTATGTGCCTTTAAGAGCAATTGTGGTGTATGTGCCTTTAAGAGCCCCAGGTGTGCGTAATGCCAGTAATTGCCACTTGGGCTATATAAGCCTGTGTATTGTGTATATCCTTTAGAACCCCCCCCCCAGACTTGCTTAGTAAATACCTATGAACCAACTCCTGTCTTCAGTGTCTTTATCTGCACACGGACACTACAGTGGCGACGAAGTGGAAACGGACTTACCTGCAATTCGGCAGCACCTCAAGGACATCGATTCCTCCAGCGTCCAGAAGACTCAAGGAAGTTATAGAAACTGTGGTTTTACCAGCTGTCCAAGCTGGTGGCAGGTACTGCGCTAATCCTTCCTGGGCGTCAGGCTGGGGCTCCAGCGTCGGGCTCTACAGCTGAGACAGGCAGCGAAATCGGAGGCAAGCAATAACGGACTGGGAGGGTGCACTCGGGAGACGGTTTAGACCTCCATCGGGAGCAGGTCAGCGTTTAGACCTCCATCGGGAACGAGTCTCCAACAGTGAATAAACGGAAACCACAGTAAAACAGCGTTGTTATCGGTAGCAGAGGAAAAAAAAAGTGCGGGAAGCGCCATATCTTTTTTTTGAAATGCCTAAGTCTGGCAATATGGATGCTTTTGATAACGAAACAGAGCCTAACTTTGGCAATATTGATGTTTTTGATAACAAGATAGAGAATTGGACCACATATGTAGAAAGAGTGGAGGTGTTTTGCACCGCAAATGGAATAGAAGATGAAAAAAAAGCTTCAGTGCTTCTGGATCTAATGGGCGCAGAAACATACAAGCTGTTACGCAACTTAATCACTCCAGCCGAACCGATGGACAAGAATTTTGAGGAGATTGTTGATACCCTACACTGCCAATTCGAGGCAGATTCTCTGCAAGACAAATTCATCTGCGATCCCCTAAGTGTAGAAACACAAAAAAAGGTATCTTCTGGAAAAGATTTAACACTGGACAAGGCTTTCAGTGCAATAGGAGCGGCAAAGATACAGCAAAGGCCACAGGACTTCGGCACCCATGAAATGACACGGGGTTTCAAGAGATGTTATCGCTGCGGCAGATCCAACCATGACCAGAGGGATTGCTGGTTCAAAGAAAAAGCATGCAGGCGATGCGGAAAGATGGGACACATTCCACGTGTATGCCGATCTGAAAATAAAAAATCCACTAACGGGAAAAGAATCAATAAGGAAAAGTACAGAAAGGTACAAATGATGACGGACAGTAGCTCCAAAGACCAGAAGAGCGATAGCGACTCCGGGAACAAGAGACTAAGCTCTCTCAAATTACATAATGTAATTGCCAATGAAGATTACCAGACCATTTGGGTTACCCTCATAATAGCAGGGTCCCCAGTTAAAATGGAGCTAGATACAGGATCAGCTCTAACCGTAATAAATCGACGAGATTACGAGAGGCTATTTTCGGATATACCTCTAAAAGACACATCCATTATCTTAAAAACATATACGGGGCAGAAAGTATACCCCAAAGGAAAAATAAAGGTGCCTGTGGTATACAACGGCAAAGAAATACAAAAGTTGTATTTATACATTCTACAAGATGGTGGTCCACCGTTGTTGGGATGTGAATGGATAAGGAAGATACATTTAGACTGGCACTCCATTCAGGCACTGGCGGTGACCAGTAAGGAAAAAAACAAGGATGACATCATACCTGAACGATTAAAAGACATCTTGGCCAACGCCAAAGAAGTGTTTCAAGAGAAACTAGGAACCTTGAAAGGCATCACCGCCTCAATAAAAGTGGAAGATGCAGCAATTCAAAATTTTTTTAAGGCAAGACCGGTGCCATACGCAATACGTCCGGCAGTCGAGGCAGAGCTGGAGAATTTAGAAAAGGCAGGCGTATTATCCAAAATAGATTGGAGCGAATGGGCAACACCCATCGTTCCAGTCATGAAAAAAGCATTGAAAAATAACTCTGAGGAACAGAGAAAAATTCGCATCTGTGGGGACTTTAAGGTGACTGTAAACCCGGTCCTTCACACGGTACAGTATCCTCTTCCGAGGATAGAAGATATTTTCGCCTCACTATCCGGAGGAAAACGTTTCACAAAAATTGACTTGGCACAGGCATATCTACAGATGGAGGTTGAGGAGACCTCTAAAAAGTATCTCACAATAAACACACACAAAGGCCTGTACCAGTACAATCGACTGGTTTTTGGAGTAGCATCAGCTCCAGCTATCTGGCAAAGAGCTATGGAGCAAGTCCTGCAAGGGATTCCGGGGACTCAGTGTTACCTAGACGACATCCTTATAACAGGAGAAAACGACAACGAGCACCTTGCCAATTTGGAGCAGGTGCTCACTAGGCTGAAAGAACGGGGCCTACGAGCAAATCGCCCCAAGTGCGAATTTTTCCAAAATCAGATATCATATTGTGGCCACATAATTAATAAGGAAGGGTTGCATAAGTCACCTGAAAAAACTGAAGCAGTTATAAAAGCCCCAGCACCTGAAAATGTTTCACAATTGAGGTCATTCCTGGGATTAATAAATTACTATCATAAATTTTTACCGAACTTATCAACTATTCTACACCCTCTTAATGATCTTCTACACACAGGAGTGATTTGGAAATGGAACGAAGACTGTAAACGTGCCTTCCATACATGTAAAGACTTAATCACATCCGAGAAAGTTTTGGCTCATTACAACCCATCACTACCAATCAGACTGGCGTGCGATGCATCCCCTTATGGCATAGGAGCGGTATTGTCCCATAGATTCCCTGATGGCTCGGAACGGCCGATAGCTTTTGCGTCACGCTCATTGAACTCAGCTGAGCGTAACTATTCCCAGATAGACAGGGAAGCACTCAGCCTGGTATGGGGAGTGAAGAAATTCAACCATTACCTACACGGACAAAAATTTACCTTGCTGACTGACCATCAACCCCTCATCTCCATATTCAACCCTAAGAAAGGTGTCCCCATTATGACGGCACAAAGATTACAGAGGTGGTCCCTTTTTCTAGGGGCACACCAATACAACATTGAATACAAAGGGTCAAAACAGCATGGGAATGCTGACGGTTTATCCCGCCTGCCGTTGCCAACAATAGAAGAGGCACCTACAGTAGACCCAGTAGAGATATTCCACTCTACCATAGTGGAATGTCTACCGGTGACAAATTCTGCCACTTGAAAGGGAGACCAGAAATGACCCTACTCTCTCACGGGTCTACGATTTAACAATGAAGGGATGGCCAGCACATGGCGAACCACTGTTGCCAGCATTCTCGCAAAGAAGAGAACAGCTGTCAGTGTGCCGAGGAACCTTGATGTGTGGATCCAGAGTGGTGATTCCACCCAAACTCCAGGATAAAGTGCTAAAGGACCTTCACGAGGGGCATCTGGGTGGAGTGAAAATGAAGAACCTAGCTAGGGCGTTTGTATGGTGGCCAGGTATCAATGGAGACATCGAAGACATGACCAAGAGCTGCCTAGGATGCCAGAAGGTCCAAAATGCTCCGCCACAGGCCCCTCTACATCCATGGGAGTGGCCCTCATCTCCCTGGCAAAGGGTGCACATCGACTTTGCTGGTCCATTTATGGACTCAATGTTCTTAATCGCAGTTGATGCACACTCCAAGTGGCCGGAGGTAATAAAGATGTCCTTCACCACCACGGAAAAAACCATCACAGTATTAAGGACCATATTTGCCAGGAATGGGCTGCCGGAACAGATATGTTCTGATAATGGACCGCAATTTGTGTCCGAAGAATTCAGAAAGTTCTTAAAGAACAATGGGGTAAAGCACTACACGTCCGCCCCATACCATCCCGCCACCAATGGATTGGCTGAAAGGTTTGTCCAGACCTTTAAGAAGGCCATAAAGGCCATGGGTAATGAAGACATAAAACTTCAGCACAAGGTGGATAACTTCTTATTTGCATATAGGAATGCAACACATATGGTTACAAACCAAACTCCCGCCATGATGTTCCACAATAGAAACCTAAGATGCCGGCTGGATTTGGTCAAGCCCAACATCCGAAGGGACGTGGAGAACCGGCAGTTTCAGGGCATGAATGAAAGGCCAACTAGGGCCTTCCAGATAGGCCAACCGGTTTTGGCCTGGGACTACCGTACCGAGAAATGGCAGCCTGGAACTATCTGCACACGACTAGGACCACTGATGTATACCGTGGACATCGGAGAAAGCATAATAAGGCGCCATGCTGACCAAATCATCAAGTCATCCGAAAAGGGACAACCTATACCACCACGCTATACATCTAACGATGAAGTAGAGATACCCATATCTACCTCCGATCCGGTGATACTGGAACCCGATGAAGCCGACACTGGCCTTCAAGCCGAATCAGCCTTGCCAGAAGAACCTACTACACCACCAGAAACTACTACACCCCCGAGGCGTTATCCGGACCAAGTCAGGAAGCATCCTGAGAGACTAACTTATAATTAATTAATACAGCAATGTATATTATTTTGCATATAACATGTAATTAATAATTACTTAAAATATGATGTACTAGTTAGCTAGAAGGGGAGGAATTGTGGTGTATGTGCCTTTAAGAGCAATTGTGGTGTATGTGCCTTTAAGAGCCCCAGGTGTGCGTAATGCCGGTAATTGCCACTTGGGCTATATAACCCTGTGTATTGTGTATATCCTTAAGAACCCCCCCCCAGACTTGCTTAGTAAATACCTATGAACCAACTCCTGTCTTCAGTGTCTTTATCTGCACACGGACACTACAACAGCACCACCGCAGGTGGGAGGAGAACACATAATACATAACATATTCCTCCCCTCTTAAATGAAATGTCCACATTATTCCACAACAGGTAAATTACTTTCAATGCATTCAACTAACCAAGGGTAGAGGTAGACTGCCTCAAACCCTGACTGTACCCTGGGGTTTATTCTGCCCCACTCTTGTGGGTAAGTCGCTAAGCCTACAGATCCAAGCGTCTTGGAGGCCGCCGCTCTCTGACAGGATACCGGCGGTCATCGCTGGCTTCCACAGCAGTAGGCATTGACACAGGCCTGGATGGAAAAGGTGCCTGTGTCAGTCAAAAGTCAGGAGTTTGCACAGGTGAAACAGTCTCTTTGACTTCCTGTGTTGGAGAAGAGCACTGTGGCGAAGGATGCTGGTTTGCGGTATCATCCGGAAACAGTTCAGGCCAACCAGCCGTTGGAGCCTCTGTGGCTGCCTCTGCTCCTAGCAACAGTGGATCAGTGTGTCTTCTCCAGACGGCGTCCTCAGCAGTCTCAACCGTGTAAGATAGAGGGCCCGTCTGTGAGATCACCGTAGCAGGAACCCATTTCGGTCCAGTGTTGTAGTATCGAGCTAGGATGTGCTCTCCAGGATGAAACTGTCTCTCCTTGGCTCTTTTCTCTCTTCTTTCAATTTGAGCTTGTTGTTGACGTTGGACAACCTGCTCTGCCCTTGGAGGTTTGAGTAAGTCAAAACTTGTCCGCAACTGCCTCTTCATCATGAGCGAAGCGGGGGAAGTTTTGGTTGTGGCATGCGGCTCATTCCTGTAGGACAACAAGAAGCTGTTCAGACGATGGTGGATTGAGCCCTGACCTTGTGATGCCTTCAATGCGTGCTTCAAAGTTTGCACGAACCTTTCTGCCAGGCCATTAGTAGAGGGATGGTAGGGCACAGACCTGATGTGTTGGACACGATTCACTTGCAGGAAGGTTGCAAACTCCTGTGACACAAATTGTGGACCGTTGTCACTTATGAGTTGTTCCGGTGAGCCATAATGGCTGAACATCTCACCAAGTTTCTCAATTGTTTTATCTGCCGTGGTAGACCTCATCACAGCGACCTCCGGCCACTTGCTATGAGTGTCCACAACCACTATAAACATCTTCTCTTCGAAAGGACCAGCGAAATCCACATGTACGCGCTACCACACTTCTTCAGGCCAATCCCAGGGGTGTAGGGTTGCCAGCTGTGGAACATTCCAGACCCTTTGACACAGGGAACATGTTTTGGCTTTCTCCTCAATATTTCCATCGAGTCCTGGCCACCAGAAGTAGCTTCTTGCCATTTCCATCATCTGAACCATCCCACTGTGGCCTGTGTGAAGTTGTTGCAGTACAGGTTCCCTCAGAGGTGGCGGAATGATGACACGGCGTCCCCAGAGAAGACAACCTGCCTGGACGGAGAGCTCATTTCTTTTTGAAACGTAAGGTTTCAAACTAGGAGAATCTCCTGTAGCTCTCCCTCAAATGACATCGTCCATTACCTCAGACAGGACTGGATTGTTACGGGTGTGTCTTCGCACCTGAGCTGCAGTGACAGGTGCTCCCTCCACTTGTCTGAAGTAGAAGATGTCTATCTGACGAGGCTCTGGGGGAGTAACAGGCAAAGGCAGCCTCGAGAGACCATCTGCCTTGCCGTGCAAGTCTGATTTGCGATATTTGTTGTTGTATGTGTGTCCTGACAACAGTAAAGCCCACCTTTGCATCCTGCTTGCAGCAAGAGATGGAATTCCGGTGTGGGGCCCGAAGATTGAAGTCAATGGACGGTGGTCCGTCAGGAGTGTGAACTTTCTCCCAAGCAGGTACTGATGAAATTTTCGAATTCCAAAAACGATTCCCAAGGCCTTGCGCTCAATCTGTGCATCGTTACTCTCGGCCTTGTTCAAGGTGCGTGATGCGAAGGCGATAGGTTTCTCTTCACCATGACGTGGGATATGACTGCTCCCACACCATATGGTGATGCATCACATGGTAGCTTTGAGTCGAAGTGTGTCAGGGCCTCCAACTTCAGCAATGCTTTCTTTGCTTGGGCGAAAGCTTTGTTGCACAGTTCAGTCCATTTCCATGTTTTGCCTTGACATAGCAACTGATGTAACGGCTTCAGCAATATTGCTAAGTCTGGAATAAACTTTCCATAATAGTTAAGTAGCCCCAGGAATGAACGTAACTGGCTCAAATTCTGGGGTGCTGGGGCCTCCATGATCGCCTTGACCTTTGATGGCGCCTTGTGCAGGCCGGTAGCGTCAATCACATGCCCCAGGTACTCAACTGAAGACTGAAATAATTCACATTTGTCCTTACGAACTCTGAGTCCGTACTTTTTCAGTCGCTGTAGTGTCGCATCCAAGTTCAGTAGATGATCCTCCTCATTTTCCCAGTGACAAGGATGTCGTCCAGGTAGCACTGGACTCCTGGCAGTCCACTCAAAATCTGATCAATTGCCCTTTGGATTAGAGCAGGGGCCGATGTAATTCCAAACAGAAGGCGGCAGTACCTGTATAGCCCCTTGTGTGTCACAATTGTCAGCAGCTCCTTTGATTTGTCATTGACATGCATTTGTAGATAAGCCTGGCATAAGTCGATTTTGCTGAACTTTTGTCCTCCGGCCAGGCCCGTAAAGAGATCACCAGTGAGGGGAAGAGGGTACTGTTCCGCAGACAGCACCGGGTTAATAGTCACTTTAAAATCCCCGCAGATTCGAATACATCCATCCTTTTTCAGGGCAGGAACAATGGGTGTGGCCCATTTGCTCATGCTCACAGGCTCCAGGACTCCATTCTCGACTAAGGCCTGCAAGTTAGCCTCAACTTTTGGCCTAATTGCATAGGGTACAGGTTGGGCTTTGTGAAACTTCGGCTTGCTGTCAGGTTTAATGTCCAGTCTCACACTGATCTTTTTCATGCTCCCAAGTTCACCATTGAAGAGTTCTGCATGTTTATTTAAAACTGCAGCCAGACCTGACTCCCCTTTTGACATCATGCGGACTGCAGGCCAGTCCAGCATGATTTTCTCTAGCCACGCACATCCCAGTAGAGATGGGTACTGTCCCTTTACCACATATAGTGGCAGTTTCGCAGTCTGTCCGTTCAATTTAACTGTCACCTCAATGGCGCCTCTCATGGCCACAGGTTCGCCGGTATACGTCTTTAGCAAAATGTTTGTTAACTGAATGGAAAGGTGCTTTAGCATTTTGTTGTAGACAGTGTCTGAAACAAGGGACACAGCCGCACCTGTGTCCACCTCCATCTGCACTGATTGTCCCTCCACCAGTGGTGACACCCAGTAGCCATTTGGACCACATGCAACTGTCAGTATGTGCACCTCTTCCTCCTCAGAGGTGTCACTCCCCTCTGTATTGCTTGTTCCATCATGTTGCACTGAATGAACACTCTTTTTCTTCTCTTGTCCAAATACAAACATTTTGTTTTCATGCTTCCCAGCTCTGTCTGTTCTTTTTTTACCTCTACAGGCACGTTCAATGTGACCCTTTTTGCCACAGTTTCAGCATTCCAGCTCCGTACACCAGCAGTCATTCGTGTGATGGCCCATTTTTCCACAACGGTAACATGTGCCGTTCCGCACACCTTTAGCCTCAGACAACACCTTGTGAACTCTCCCTGTTGAACTAAACTGGTGAGTCTCCTTTTCCACCATCTCCATGGAGAAACTAACTTCAATGGCCTTTTCAAGAGTAAGATTGTCCTCAGTAAGAAGGCGCTTCTGTGTGGCTGCACTTTGCAGACCACACACAAGTCTGTCTCTAATGGTGTCATTCAGCACCTCCTTGAACTCGCAGTGTTCTGACAACCTTTTCAAAGCAGCAATAAACATAGTCACTGTTTCCCCCTCCTCTTGATTCCGTTTGTGAAATCTAAATCTCTCAGCAATAACCAGAGGTTTCAGTGAAAAATGTGCTCCAAGACTTTCCACTAGTTGTTTATATGTTTTAGTTCCTGGCTTAACTGGCTGTACAAGGCTGCGCAGTAAATTGAATGTCTTTGCTCCCATTATACTCAAAAAGGTAGGCACGACCTTATCGATTGCCATCGCATTCGCCAAAACAAAATAGTCAAAACGTTCCGTATTAGCATTCCATTGCTCAACATTTTCATCAAAATCACCGATGTTTCCAAATATAGCAGCCATCTCACGTTTCAAATTTTAATTTCTGTTTACTCACTGCACCCGTAACGTTAATGCAATGCTGCAATCTCTGTTCCGAGTGTTTTGTAGTCGAAAACAAGAAAGTTCCCACAATGCAGATTCATCCCATCCTTGTCGCCACTTTATTGTGTCTGTACCTGTGCCGTTATACCTAAACACAATTAGTGCTCAGAACCCCGAGATTGCAAACATGCTGCTTCTTTATTCAAAAGGAAAGTTCTGGAGAAAGTACAGAACAAAAGAGAACAAATGCAACCTTTCATCTGCTGTGTCAGCGCCACCACAGGTGGGAGGAGAACACATAATACATAACACATTTGACCCAATTACATTATTTCTACACTCAATATGAATTTTAGTCTATCCAAATATCCAATTGCACCATTCAACCCAACAGACCTTCACATTACACAAATCAGTTTAGATGGGTTCAGTTCCATTCATATTCATAATATTTATTGTAATCATTTAAGCAATTATCAGCTATCTCAAGATTAATAATAATTAGTGGAACCCCTCTGGTTATAATAAAATTAATTTGTCTAACTTTATTGATTATAATTAACTGTCGGAAGCTCAGACTCTGTTTGGATGGCATACTTTCCCAGTAGCTAACTGGCATAAAGTACATTACTTATGCCAGTAAGTTAAGAACATCTGCAAGTGAAGTTCAGAGAACCAGGTTGCCATAAAATCTAATCCAAATAGCCTCAATTGATTTTAATTTTATGTGGTGCAAAAAGTGATGTAGCTGTAAAATATTCATCCTCCATTTTAGCTGCAAATCACCATTGCTACCCTGTTATTTGGAGATTAAAAACCCAGGTCATCAGCAGTGACTCCAATCAATCAGTGCAATATTGTAATGTAATGCAACTCTGTTTTCCCATAATTTAATCATTACTTTTCTTAAAAGATTTTGGAGTTTTTCTACTTCAACGCATCGGCCCAGAAATTCGGGTCTCCACGGGTGAGTACGCACGGGGTACTCACGCGTGGGCCCGATGGAAATGCCGGTTTCTTGCATGCACTGCGCATGTGTGGGAAATCGGCACTTCCATTCCTCTGATCAAAGGGGTTCAGAGCTCGAACACGTGCGCGGGGGAGTCTGCGCGTGCGCTTTGAACTTACGTTTTTTTTACAGGTTTTTCCATGAGGGTAAGTCTTTAGATTTTAGAAATGTAAAAACCAGGCGTAAGGCCTGCATTTTAAAAGGTAAGTGGTCAATTCATTAAAATTAAAACATTTTTCCACAGGTTTATTATTTTTAAATACTTTAAAGCAAGGTAAGTTTATTTTTAGCCCTGTTAGAATATTTAAAAAAAAATTTCAAAAATTTAAATTATTGTTTAAAATAGTTATTTAATGTAATTTATAGTTTATTTAAAAAGTGTGATGATTTTTTAAAATTTATTTGAAGGTTTACTACTATTTTGGGGCCGTAGTATTTATACATTTTGACAGGTCTTCCTGTCACTACTTATGAATGGGCTTTTCCCTGCACCGATTGGCTACCCATGGCCCACGTGATCCCAGGGGACGCATCGCACTAACTACACCCCTGGGACACGCAAGCACAGTGCACCGGCAGCTGGGCCAGGCCCCAGAGCAGAATTCCACGGGGCCCTACAGCTCAACTGCCAGCGCGCAAGTTAAGTGCAGGTCGGGGGCTTGCACCCGCGGGAGGCCCCCGACCCGAATTTCTGGGCCATCATTTTTATGGAAGACTCTATTTAAACAACTACAGTTACAGGGGCTTGAATTCTATGTAATTGTCCTGAATCCCACCAGCTAAAAGGATTTGCATGCTACAAAAAAAACAATGCAGCAGCTCTCATCAATGCAAAGGCCCCAGTGTTTTGGCTTGTTATCTAGCATTGTGTTACCTCGCAACAGAAATTAAGTTGAGTAGAACTGGTAGTTAATTTATTATTGAACGTCAACATCCTTCAAGATCAACCAGGGCTCAGTGGTAGCAATATTGCCTCCGAGTCAGAAGGTTGTGTGTTCAAGCCCCATTCCAGAGGCTTGAGCAAACAATCTAGGCTGACACTCCAGTGCAGTACTGAGGGAGTGCTGCACTGTTGGAGATGCTGTCCTTCAACTGAGAGGTTAAACTGAAGCCCTTTCTGCTCTCTCAAGTGAATGTTGTAATACCATGGCACTATTCAGAGAAGAGCAGGGAAGTTCTCCCAGTGCCCCTGCTCTGTATCTTAACTCCATTTACCTGCCTTAGTTCTGTATCCCTTAATAACCTTACTTAACAAAAATCTCTAGAAGCTAAATTGGGGTGTGTAGCACCAGTATTTTAGGCACTATACGGCCATCTAATGCTCGAAAATAGAGTCCAATATTCACGCGCACGCTACGTTGAAGTGCGCAGGATGCCATGTTGGTAAAGGGGTTTGCCCATGCATGCACCTAATGACCGCCAGCAGTCTTCCACCAGCCATGCTACAGCCACTGGTGTAGCACTGCATAGAAGCACTAGAATAGGCAAAGGAAGACGAAAGACAAATATATTCAAGAAAGAGTTAGATATATTTCTTAAGGCTAAAGGGATAAAGGGATATGGGGAGAAAGCAGGGACAGGGGGACATGAATCTTGTCATTCATGTGGAAATGACTTAGGAAATAATACTGGGCAGCCTGATGGTGGCGCTGTCCAATGAGAGTATAAATACTCGGGCATGGGCCCAGCTTGCTCAGGACATTCTTTAACAGGAACAAGTGAAGGACACAACTAGATCTCCATGTTGAAAAACAGTTGATTGAAGCCTTGTTTAATACTCAGACCAAGTGCCTAGTAGTTTTCTTACGTCATAAGGTACTGAACTTGGACGATCAGCCATGATCTCATTAAATGGTGGAACAGGCTCGAGGGGCCGAATGGCCTACCCCTGCTCCTATCTTCTATGTTTCTATGTTTGGAATGTTTGTTTTGTGGTGGCTCTCATTTTAGTTTTATGCCAAGAGGATTATGTGATGTTCCATGGCAGAGGAATGGTAAGGTGGGGAAGTGGTGATTAATGAGGATCTGGGGTTTCCATTCAGGAGAACCAGCTTCCAATGAGACGTCACGCACAGAATGGGGATCTGCTGCCTGCTTCCTCCCTTCCTCCGCCTGGGGGACACTGCAGATGGCCTTGCAGGATGACCTTGAGCAGCTCTGGGCCTAGAAGGCCCACCAGGGGACTGCACCACCTCAGCATGGGTGGCACCAGTCTGGGCTGGTTGGCTGACAGGCAATAGTAAGGGCACTGGCGGAGTGGCTGGGGTGGGAGAATGAATGCTGTCATCCTGAGAGAGGACAGCAGATTCTTGCTCCACAGAGCCACTGCCACTCCCCCGGGGCAGTGCCTCAGCATTCCTAGCCATCTGTTGGAGCACAGGTCGCTCTGAGACCTTGCAAGCCCCTTTCCACACTAGTAAACCCAGCCATGATGTCATAAGTCTAAGCTTCCATGGCAGCAAGTTGATACTGCATGAATGAAGTCTGAGCTTGCACGGCAGCAAACTGAGCCTACAGGAGAGTAGGCTGAGCTTTTACTTCAGCACTCAGGTGTTGGGTTGCTTCTGCTTGTGCTGCAATGGAAGCTGCAACATCATCCATCACACCCAGCATCATGGTTGCGTCCACAAGTCTGCTGATGGATTTGCCCATTATTTCCATCCTGGAAATCATGCCCTCCAAATTCCATGCAAAGCCCTGTGCAATGTTGGAGCAGGACTCCTCCATGCTCCTTGACACTGACAAGAGGCTCTCTGGCAGGCCTGTCATTGCACCAAGCATTTCAGTGTGCATGCTCATCACCCTTCTTCTGAAGGCCGCCCCATCAAAGTCATTATCTGAGTCCTGTGCAGCAGAACTTGTGTGAAAACTCACCCTCTGCTGAGCTGCCACCCGAGCTACCCTTGCCATCAGCCTGGATGCAGCCCGGTCATGCTCAGTGACTCACCACGTGCAGATTCCACCTCTATACTACCTCTATACTACCCTCAAAAGTTTGCACAGTGCCAGTTTCTGAGCTGGTGCCTGGGAGTGTCAGATCGAGTGATGGTGTGTCTTCTTCTCCTTTTCTATTTGGACGGGGACAGACTGGGCTGTTGGCAGTTCTTGGGTATCTGAAAGGTGAAAGGCACAAGGGTCAAGTTGTGGTGAGGGGTGGGATGGAAAGCAAGATGTACATGCTTACACCATCAGCAGCTTGTAAGTGAGAAGAGATTGTGCAATGAGGGGGACATGGGATGTGAGAAGAAGGATTAGTTAAGAGCATACCGTCATCAGCAATGCTTTCAATCTCACCACTCACCATGGCCTCAGTGATGGCCCCTCCAATGATCTCCAGTGCCATGATCTCGAAGGCAGTAAGGTTTTGAAGATGGGCTTCCCCCGCCTGTCTGCTGCTGCTCACGGCGGTTGTGAGCTACCTTGGTCTGCAAGAGAAAGGGAAGCATGTCAGTGAGTGTGGTGCAATGTGTTTGGGTGATGTACCTGTCATGCTGAATAGCTGACATTGTGTGCAAGCTATGAGATGTGGGTGTGAGGCTTGCAGCAGTGTTAAATGTGTGAGGGTGAGGTGAAGCTATTATTGTGAGGTATGAGTTGTGATTGCTAGAGATTGTAGGTAGATAAGCGATGAGGGTGTGGTGCATTGAGCAGTGTGTGAGGTTAGTGGAAAGTTGGTGGGATATGGCATTTGAAGATGCATTCACTCACCTTGACCATTCTTGTGAAGCCATTAAACTTCTTGTGGCACTGGATCTAGGTCCTTGGGGCAACAAAAATGGCACTGACAGCTCGTGCTATCTCCTCCCACTGCCTTCTGGTGTGCTGCCTGGGAGGCCTCTTGCTCCCTTGCGGGTAGAGGACCTGTCTTTTCTGTGTACCTCCCAAGGCCAAGGCCACCAGTGTTGCATCAGAGAAGCACTTTGCCCTTTCTCAGCCCTGTTGAGATGTGTCTGCATCCAGACTGGCAATGAGGTGCTTCTGCAACAAAGCAACATTCATTTAAGAAGTGCAGAGAGCCTCAGCAAAATTTTATTGGCCGCTTGACTGTACTCGATATTGGCCCGCCTTTTGAGCATTGAGCAAACCACCACCACGTTTAGTGATGAGCTCAGCGCTCCAATCATATAAATAAGCAGGCAGCATGAATTCTGTGTGCTGCCTGCACCACATTGAACGGGCTTGGGCAGGTTGTGCTTTGTGCTTCCCGTGCCTGTTTTCAGGCCCAATCCAATTGTACCCCCAATGACTTTAATGATGTGCATTTCAACATTTTTAAAGTTCCATTTCTGTAGGGGGTTTTGCACAGGCGTTTTTGGGTCAGTCAGCTTTGCCTCTGACTACCTTCTTTGAGCGGTTTGAATCGCTCGCCCCCTGGGTTCAGGACACTGGACTTAGATACAGGCAGCGATACAAAGAAGACTCGAGTAGACAGGTGGTTGGATGCAAACAAAACCAAGATTTTATTGAAAAGGAAAACTTGATACAATCTTATGGAAAATCACTAGTGTACACTTCTACAGGCAAAAATTACAAGAGAGTCATAATAACACTATACTTATACAGGGAATGGGGAACACACGGCACATCGAGGGAAACAACTATCTTAACAATCCCCTTTTCCTTATCCCACCCCTTATACCTAACTAGGTTAAGCTACGAGGGTTCAGAATTCATGCTCACCAATCAAACTGGTCTGTTAGACTCAAAACAGCGGTTGGGTTCGGGGTTCGCTCTTGGTGCTCTCTGGAGCCTGCCATCATCACGTGGTCTCCGGGCGCTGCAAGGGCGTTGTCCAGGTTTGAGTACCCCAAAGTTAAAGTCTCTGCTTGGGTACTTTACCTTGCAGGGATGGTCCTTCGTTGGTAGCTTGTGTTTGCATGAAGATAGTCGCAGGTCAGCTGAGGCTGAAGGCCTGATGATTCGAAGCCTACCCTCAGTTGGCCTTCCCTCCGGTGGTCTTCCTCCTCCTCCACTCATCGCGTCCCGCTTTGCCTGGCCTGAATTGCGCGTGTTCGCCTGACCCGGTGCCAGGGCGAGTTCAGATAGAGTGGGAGAGGGCACGGGCAAAGGCCAGGGAGTAAGCGCGGGACGGGGGAAGAGTGGCAGCCATGAGGGCGAGGGGCCGAAGAGCCGAGGAGCGGCAGCACCAACGCCAGCACAGCAGCAGAGCAGTAGGAGAGCAGAGCAGGAGTTCACCAATTGCTACCTGGGGGCCTTCAATTATACCTTCATCGAAAAACCTTTATCTGCGCGCCAAATCAGGTTAGTTCTTTGTTTTAATTTTGGCGGGCTAGTTAAAATAATGGTAGCAATCTATACTGACGGTTTTTAGATGGCCGGTAATTGCATCTACCAGCCCGATAATTGACTCGTATTGTCCTGAAATTCCTTGATGGGCTTGTCCAGCCTCAATGGATGTGCTTAATCTGTTTCCGTTTATGTATGCAGACTGTTTGATGGCTTTAACTGTAGGCCTCATTGAATTTAGATTGGTCTCCAATTCGGTCTAATACATAATTCACAGTTCTGTCTGGGTCCCAAAACACAAAGTTCTTTTCACAGGAAACCTGCAGCCTTAGTTTCGATTTCACCCAAGCTGTCTGCGCTGCAGAATCCATTTTGGAGACCCGTAGGCTTTCTGCCACGAGGCACGGATGCCATCTTGGGTACCCTTTTTAATTCAAAAATGTCCACGCAGGGCCCCTTTTATCGATAATAACCTTCGGGGAGATGCACAAATTTGCAAATCTTACACTACTGACTCTTATCCTTGCCTTCTCTCCTCCAGGGTCAACACGTGACAAATATGAACCCCTGCAAGGAGATGATGAGGGCTTCTCATTCCTGCTGTGGGAGCACCGTCACAGGACCCATGCGTCTCAGGCACCAGCACAGATATGAGCACATTGGTGAGGCCTGTTAGACAGTTAGGTGGGATGTCACCTGGTGATTGTTACAGCACAAGTAAGCAATCTCAGAAAGTGGTGGCAGGGACAGCTGTGGAGAGTCTGTTTCAGAGGACACCGTCCTCTCCAAGCTTTGCTCAGCTGGACAGAGATGCTGAACTCAGGGGACCATCAATTAAAAGGAGAATGCTGGAGGCCTAGCAGCAACTGTGCAAGATGCTAGCAGTCCTGCCAGGCACACTTGTTCAGTGATGTCGCATTCCTTTGAGCAATTGCCTGCCTCTATGGAAGTTAAATCACGGCGCAAAAATGATTTGCTGCTGGCCCAGATGGTGACCTTGCATACTCTGGCCTCCAATAGGTCTACCAGCTTTGACAAGCTGGCAGTTAGATTAGACATAGGCTTCCAAAGCATCACTGGTCTCCTCCAAACAGATCTCCCACAGAGAGGCAGGAGAGAAGGACGATGATAATTGAGAGAAAATGCACACTCCTCTCAAAGTGTTTCCACCAAACCCCAAACCAGTACACGATTTGCCACCTCCTCTACCGATCCCCAACCTATGCGCCCATCCCATTCCCCATGTGTTCGGGAGATATTTCTGCAACAATATGTCCTAGAACCCACAAGGTGGCCTGTCATATTAGATTTAGTAATGATTAATGAGCCAGATTTAGTTAACAGCCTAACGATGCATGAACATTTATCTAATAGCGATCATAACATGATCGAGTTCAACGTAATGTTTGAAAAGGAGAAATGCAAAACAGCTACTAAGGCCGTGATTTTATCATCGGTGTCAGGATGGTGGCGGGAGAGCTGGTTTCCGGGTTCCAGTCACGATCCTGGCTGCAGCCACACTATCAAAGGAATTTTCCCTTAATTGGCCTTGTTACTCCCGCCCTGCGGGCTTCCCGGCAAATTAACAGGAAGCGGGTCCGATGACATCATTTGATGACGCGTCATCAGCCGGTTTCCTTAAAGAGACCACGGCCCCATTGAGTTTGACAGTTGCTCTACCAGTGTTCGGCAGCATTGAGGTGCTGCAAACACTGACAAGCACTGCACAAAGGTGGATGCTTGCACCCAGACTCTCCAATGACTACCTCAATATGCTTATGGAGGGAGTCACAGCACGCATGGAGATTCCCTTCCCTCCCAAGGGCAGAAGAGGCCTCCCCAGGACTTGCACATTGCACAGGAGGGCAAAAGCAGGGGTGTTGTCAGGGGTCCCTGGCTGCAGTGGTGCCAATCTTTCACTGATCTCAGTGGATCACAAAACATTACTGCAAAGTCACACTCAAACTCACCCTGCTGTGCCACTCAACACATCCCCATCACTCTGCCTTTCATACCTTTCTCCTGCACATCCTTACTCACACCAACTTACCTTGCACCTCCACCCAACCCTCTCTATCTGCATTATCACTTCCCCATCTCACTAGCCACCCCTCAGACTCACCCTCATCCTGCTGCAAGCATACCAACTAACACCACACAAGGGTAGGCACTTGAGAGCTTTAGCCAATGTCCATGTGAAGTTTCTGGTAATGTGTTGTCATACAGTGAAATCTATTTTTCCAACGCTGCCCCTTATTGGACAGATCTGAGCGCACCTTGAGAAGTGTCTTAGTGAGTTCCAGTGAGTGTTGAGACATAACTTCCGCACCGCCCACAATCCCCCCGCCCCCCTCCCTGCCCCCCGCTATAGTGATGAGTTTGCATGGAATGGCTTGGACATTAAAGGGATGCTTCACGGTGCTGATGTGAGATAGTGTTAACCTGGCGCATTGTGTGGAAGCCAGGGTTAACAGCATCAAGTGAAGTAAATCTGGAAATGGTGATGCCATCGCTGGCCTCCCGGGCAGTAATGTTGTCAGGGGCTGATGTGTCCTGTGCAGCATCAGGTAATGGCAGAGAAAGTTGGTGATGTTTTTGGTGATGATGGTTTGCCTGGTGATGTTAGTGTTGGGGCTGATTGTGGAAGGATTCAGAGGACCAAGGTCTGATTTTTTCAAGGGCACTGATGTAGCTGCAATAGATGGCAGCTGTAGGTCAGATGACAGAAGTGAGTGGTGAGAGAGGTTGTTCCAATGAGGTGGCACTGGACATACAGTTGCCTCTAAACACTTGCAAGCTAAAGAAATCTCTATATGTCTTACAAATGCAGTAACATTTTCTGCACTCTGAAACTGACCATTTGCAACATTGCATCCTTTACACCACTTCTGCAGCTGTCAGCTTATCAGAAACATCAGAGAAAACTCAACTCACGGCAGGTTGAGCTGGCGTGTTCCCTGAACAGCGGGTAACCCATGGGGAGAATGTAAAATGTGAAGGAAGCCTCAAAATAGTATTAAATTGGCTCTTAACAAGCCATTTAATGAGCTCAATTGTACCCCCCGCTGCTTGGTGTCGGGTCAGTTCTCTGCTGACAGACCCGACACCTGGGAGATTCGTGTGGAGGCAGGTTGACAGCGGACCCGCCTCCAAACCCGCCTTCTGAGCACCGGCAAATTCGCGGCCTAAGATTCGAAATTTAGGTAAGGCAGACTTCAATGGGATGAGACAGAGACTGTCCACAGTAAACTGGGCAAATCTGTCAATGGGTAAAATGGCAGAAGATCAGTGGGAGGTGTTCAAAAAAGAATTTAATGTGATACAGAACCAGTTGATACCCCTAAGGGACATGAGCTCTACTTCCCCCCCAAAAAAACAATCGATGACTAAAGAGGTAAGAGACAGCATAAAACTAAAAGAAAAAGCATACAAAAATGCAAAATATAGCACAGATCCTAGTGAATAGGAAAGATAATAAGAACAGCAAACGGTGACAAAGCAGATAGAAAGACTTACAAAAAGGGTGTAAGAAAAGAAACTTGCAAGGGATATCAAAATTAACACAAATAAATTTTACAATTATATTAGGAAAAAGTGTGTGGTCAGGAGCAATGTTAGCACCTTGAAAACTGATGTCGGTAATATTGTCAATGATAATAAGGGAATGGCGGACAAGTTGAATAATTATTTTGGGCGCGATCTTGCCAGCCCTGGGGAAGCGGGTTTGGAGACGGGACTGCTGGGGAAATGGCAGAACCTGGGAGCGGGTGCCCATCCCGCCCCAACACGCCTCCTTGCCATCTTCCCAGGAGGTGGGTAGCTGACCTGCGCTGGGTCCCACCTCCAGGAGACAGGTAGTTAACAGGCAGATAAGAGGATTATCCCCATTGTACCCACACAAGTGTGGGCTTCCCTAAGGCTGCAAACACCGCCAGGGTCACCGAGGCGAGCATTGGGTCTGCGGGGGTCGGAGGGGTGCAAAGTGCACTGTGAAGGTAAGTGATGGGTGCAAGTGGGGAGAGATGAGTATGTGAGGTAAGTGGAAAGTGTTAGAATAAGTTTACTTACCTTTGTTTCTTCCTGCGGGCTTCAATTGTTGGGGATGCAAAGAGTCTCGCATCTCACCGGCAGAGATGACAGATGGCTGCTGCATTCTCCAATGCAACAGCCATCTAATTTCTGCTAAAGAAAGAGGTTTGATGAGTCTTGAATATAAGAACTCATCAAGCTACAGAGAATGTCAGTGTTTGCCAACTTCACAGAGCAGTCAAACGATGACAATTCATCTGTCAAAAATATTACGCTGATGTTCTCTGTAACCGGCTTCCTCTTAATTGGCCTGCTAAGCCGGCTGGGCGGGCGTAACAAGGTCAATCAAGGGAAAATAGTGTGGGTTGGCCAGAAGTCAATGGAGGCGGGACTAAAGCCCGACAAATGGGAGTCCCGCCTCCAAAGCTCCCCATTGGCAAAATCCAGCCCTTTGCGCCAGTATTTACAATAGAGGAAGAGGATAGTGTGCTGGAAATCCAAAGGAAATTAATATTGATTCAGGGACAGGAACTCAATAAAATTAACGTAAGCAAAATAGCAGTAATGAAGAAAATAATGACTAAAGAGCGACAAAGCCCCAGGACCAGAAGGATTCCATCCCAGGGTTCTAAATGAAGTACGTGAGCACATTGCAGATGCCCTGACTATAATCTTCCAAAGTTCTCTCGATTCAGGAACCGTCCCTTTAGATTGGAAAATTGTGCATGTCACTCCGCTATTTAAGAATTGCGAGAGAGGGAAACCAAGGAATTATAGACCAGTTAGCCTAACATCTGTTGTCGGTAAATTGCTAGAGTCTATACAGGATAGGGTGACTGAACACCTTGATAATTTTCAACGGATAAGAGAGAGCCAGCATGGATTTGTGAAAGGTAGGTCATGCCTGACAAACCTGATTTGAATTTTTTTGAAGAGGTGACTAAAGTAGTGGACAGAAGAATGTCTATGGATATTATTTAAATGGACTTCCAAGGAGCATTTGATAAAGTCCCACATAAGAGAATTTAAATAAGATTGAAACCCATGGAATTGAAGGGAAATTATTGACCTGGTTTGGAAATTGATTGAGCGGCAAGAGACAGGCAGTAGGGATAATGGGCAGGTACTCTAATTGGCAGGATGTGACTAGTGGTGTCCTGCAGAGATCTGTGTTGGGGCCTCAACTATTCACAGTATTTATTAATGACTTACACGATGGCCTAGAAAGCCACATATCCAAATTTGCCGATGACACAAAGATAAACAGCAATGTAGGCAGTGTAGATGATAGCATAAAATTACAAAGGGATATTGATAGATTAAGTGAAAGGGCAAAACTGTAGGCAAATGTGAGGTCATCTACTTTGGACCTAAAAAGGATAGAGATGGGTACTTTCTAAATGGTGAAAGCTAAAAACAGTGAAGTTCCAAATAGACTTGAGGATCAAGGTACATAGATCATTATAATGTCATGGACAGGTGCAGAAAATAATCAAAAAGGCTAATGGAATGTTGGCCTTTATATCTAGAGGATTAGAGTACAAGGGGGTAGAAGTTATGCTGCAGATATACAAAGCCCTGGTTAGACCACACCTGGAGTACTGTGAGCAGTTCTAGGCACCACACTTAGAAAGGATATATTGGCCTTGGAGGGAGTGCAGCGTAGGTTTACCAGAATGATACCTGAACTCCAAGGGTTAAATTATGAGGAGAGATTACACAAACTAGGGTTGTGTTCCCTAGAATTTAGAATGTTAAGGGGTGATTTGATTGAAGTTTTCAAGATATTAAAGGGAACAGATAGAGTAGATAGAGAGAAACTATTTCCACTGGTTGGGGAGTCTAGGCATAGTCTAAAAATTAGAACCAGACCTTTCAGAAGTGAAATTAGGAAACACTTCTACACACAACGGGTGGTAGAAGTTTAAAACTCTCTTCCGTAAATGGAAATTGATGCTAGATCAATTGTTCATTTTAAATCTGGGAGTGATAGATTTTTGTTTACCAAAGTTATTAAGGGATATGGGCCAAAGGCGGGTATATGGAGTTAGGGCGCAAATCAGCCATGATCTCATTGAATGGTGGAACAGACTCGAGGGGCTGAATGGCCTACTCCCGTTCCTATGTTCCTATGTTCCCAACCCAGGGCCTGATCTCCAACCCAGGCCCCGATTCCCAACCCAGGCCCCGATTACCAACCCAGGCCCCGATTCCAAACCTAGGTCCCCAACCTCAACCCATGTCTCTATCCCAATCCCTGACCCAAGCCATGATCCCCAACAACATTTATCTGATGCTGCTAGTGTTGCAGCGGCCCAAACTTTAACTCCTTTTCAATGGCGGCCTTTTCACGTTTCACCGCAACATTTAAATGAGGCCCAAGACTCTCCAGGTATTTGGTCATGAACTACGCCCCTCCCCCCATGTGCCCAAAAATATCCCCAGCCCAATTTTTAGGCTCTTATGCTCAGTGAGCGTCAGTGCATTGCACCTTTCAAGTGTGAATGGGAGTGCAAGAGGGAAATGGAGGAGGGAACACGATGGGAGTTGCAGTTCTCACCCTGCTGCTGTGGAACAGGCAGAGCACGCTGTGACACGGGCAGAACATTTTACAAACAACTGAAATGCAAATGGTTTGTCTAGTAGTATAAGCCATTAAATAAAACTTCTGAATTAACAGTGTTGTTTGACATTTTTTGTTTTGCTGAAGGGAACTGATATGTCAAATGTTCTGCCCATGTCACAGCGTGCTCTGCTTGTTCCACAGGAGCAGGGTGAGAACTGCAACTCCTATTGTGTTCCCTCCTCCATCTCCCTCTCGCCAGCAGCAGCAGCAGCAACACCAGCAGCAGCAGCAACAATACCACCAACCTTCTCCTCAATGACCTGATGCTCCACAGGAGGCAGGGCATCAGCGCAGGGCTGCACCGTGCCGGAGGCAATACCCCCAACGCAGGGTATAGAAAAAAAGAAAGAAAGAAAGAAAGAAAGACTTGCACTTATATAGTGCCTTTCACGACCACCGGACATCTCAAAGTGCTTTAAAGCCAATGAAGTAGTTTTGGAGTGGAGTCACTGTTGTAAGACAGAGCACCAGCCAAAGGAGGCTCAGGTTATCGCGCCAGGCCGTCGCAGACATTTGCAGCTTACTGGAGCAAGACCTGCATCCCAGAGGACCTGGTGGACACTCCTTACCAGTGGCTGTCAAAGTCACCACCGCCCTCAACTTGTTTGCCTCAGATTCCTTCCAGGGATCTGCAGCAGACATTTGCAGCATCTCGCAGTCGGCCGCCCACAGATGCATCACACAGGTCAGCTAGGCCATGTTTAACAAGGCAACCAATGATGTGAACTTTGCAACTGATGAAGCCAGTGTTACTGAGCGGGCGCTCGGTTTTGCCACTCTGGCTGGCTTCCCACGGGTGCAGGTCATCATCGACTGCACACATGTGGCCATCAGGGCACCCCATCATCACCCAGGAGTGCTTGTGAACCGCAAGGGCTTCCACTCCCTCAATGTGCAGCTGGTCTGCAACCATAGGAAGATCATCATGCATGTGTGCGCCAGATTCCCTGGCAGCTGTCATGACTCTCGTCCTGTGCCAGTCGACCCTCCCTCAGCTCTTCGCACCGCCAAACACACTTACCAGCTGGCTGCTTGGAGACAAGGGCTAGCCACTAATGACGTGGCCCATGACACCCTTGAGGAGGCCAAGCAATGAGAATGAGGGCGAGAAGCATTATAATGAAACTCACATGTCCACCACATGTGTGATAGAGCAAACACTAGACATGCTCAAGATGCGCTTCAGATGCTTTGACAAATTTGGAGGTGCCCTTCAGTACGCACCAGCCAATGTCTCCAGAATCGTCATTGTCTGCTGCGCACTGCACAACACAGCACAGCAAAGAGGATTAGAGCTGCATGAGGAGCAAGGCACTGAGTGCACAGTCTCTTCAGAGGAGGAGGAAGAGCATCAGCTGGAAGACAAGGAGGAGCAGGAGGAACCTGAGGTCCAGAAGGCACCAGCAGCGGAACACATTGCTGCTCGGGAGTCCAGGGATGGCCTAATCATGGTCAGATTTAGTTAACTTCCTGCAATGCATCCATATGGGTGCCACATGCTGTGCCAAGTTCTCTCCCACCAACAACACCATAAAGCATCCTTACAATGACAAAGCCATTCCTTTCACACAAACCTCCATTGCTGGAGGTTACATTATGTCTCACCATTTACTCAAACTCACAAAGCCACTTCCAAGGCAGCAGACTAAAATGGGCATGACCGAAAAGTGGTGAAAATACATTTATACGTGTGCTAACAGTAACGGAACCTTAACAATAACACTTCTTTATACACCCATGTGTATACCCTTGTGCATTTGGGATTGTGGCTTTTTGCTTTTATGCGTGCTTCTATGAGGTGCAACCCCTGTGGCTTCAGCAGGGATAGAGGCAAGCTGCTCACTTCCCTGCTGCAACTGGTTAGACACTTTTGGTGGATGTTCTCTGGGTTTTGGAGCCTGTGAAGGCCCCTTCTGTGACAGTGCAGTGGCAGATTCGGCCATTGCGGTCTGAGGACGCATCTGGGTCTCTGACTGAGGGGGAGGCAATGGAGGGGGAGTGGGAGCACTTTGAGAGGAGCCCACACTTCCATGTCCCCTCTTAACATTATCCCTCACATGGGCCACCCGCACTTCCCTGCAAGGAGCTGGAGAGCACCTTGCTGCACAGCAGTGGGGCCGTGAGGGCCCAAGTCTACGTTTAGATCCCTCCTACAGAGGAGGTCTATGAGTGTCTGCCATCTGTTCTCCATAGCTAGCATGTGCTCATGTGAGTGGTGCATTAGCTGCCATTCTTTCCATCGAAGAGCCTACAGTCACCATCGCCTGCGACATGGTGGTGTTCATGTTGGAGATGGACTTCTCCATTCTCTGCACATTTGCAGACATCACAGCTGTAAAAGATGCTAGAGCCGCCTGCAATTGTTGCTGCCCCTCTAGGAATGCCCTCTTTCTGGATGGCCCAAGAGGCTCAGCGTCTGCATGCAGCTCAGCAGAGCTTAGAGCGTCCTGCGCCCTCCGGCGAGGAGTCTCCACTGTTGCCCCTGTCAACAACATCTGTTCATAGATAGAGTCATCGGCCTAGAAATTGGGTATAGCCCCGCCAGCACGTTTGCGCCGAAAATTTTGCGCCCGCCGCGGAGCCAGTTGTGCCCGCCCCATATTCACTTTCAGCGCCCCAAAGCGGAACCGGGCGCTGGTACAGGATGTGTCCGCCCCGCTTGGGGCGCTGAAAGTGAATTTCAGTGCTCCCGGTCCCGCTGCGCCACCCGATGCGGTGCGGCAGGCTGCTGTACTGCAGGCCTCCCCCTTCTCTTAAGGGGGAGGTGCCTGCAACGGCCGGAGCCCCGATTGCAAGTGCCGGCAAAAGAGCCCGGCACAACGGAGAAGTGCCGGGCTCCACGGAAACCAGCCGGCAATGCCGCGGGGGGTGGGGGGGGGAGGAGGCCGGGGAAGGAGGTGCGGGCAGGCGGCCACCGAAAAAGCGGCCGCCCCGCACCTCCACCTTAACTTGCGCTGCTAAAGCCGCAGTAAGAACCCGGTCTCCCGATGGTGTTAGCGCCTGCCACGGAAGAGGTGGCCGCTACTGAAGATGGGGATCGGCGTGGTTTTGGGCGGTACCGGGGCACTGCGCACACCAATGATGTCATCGGTGCCGGCGCAGCGCTACCAGCTAACGCCGATGTTAGGGCCCACCTAATTTCGGGAGCGACGCAACTTCCGGCGCAACCCACTCTTTCGCCCCTAATTGGGCGCAAACGCAACTGAATTTCTAGGCCATAGAGTTCTACAGCAAAGAAAGAGGCCCTTTGGCCCATCATGTCTGCGCTGGCCATCAAGTCCTATCTATTCTAATCTAACATTCCAGCACGTGGTCCATAACCTTGTATGCTATGGCGTTTCAAGTGCTCATCTAAATGCTTCTTGAATGTTGAGGGTTCCTGCCTCTACCATGCTTTCAGGCAGTGAGTTCCAGATTCCAACCACCCTCTGGGTGAAAAAGATTTCCTCAAATCCCCTCTAAACCTCCTGCCCCTTACCTTGAAACTATGCCCCCTGGTTATTGACCTCTCTACTAAGGGAAAAAGTTCCTTTCTATCTACTGTATCTATGCCCCTCATAATTTTGTACACCTCAATCAGGTCCCCCCTCAGCCTTCTCTGCTCTAAGGTTAACAACCTGTCCAGTCTCTCTTCATAGCTGAAGCGCTGCAGCCCAGGTAACATCCTGATGAATCTCCTCTGCACCTTCTCTAATGCAATCACATCCTTCCTATAGTGTGGCGACCAGAACTGCACACAGTATTACAGCTGTGGCCTAACTAGCGTTTTGTACAGCTCCATCATAACCTCCCTGCTCTTATATTCTATGCCTCGGCTAATGAAGGCAAGTATCCCATATGCCTTCTTAACCATCTTATCTACCTGTCCTGCTGCCTTCAGAGATCTATGTACATGCACACCAAGGTCCCTCTGATCCTCAGTCCTTGGTAGAGGTAGAGGCAGGATTGGCGGTTAGGATCAGATCAGCCATGATCTTATTGAATGGCGGAGCAGGCTCGAGGGGCCGATTGGCCTACTCCTGCTCCTATTTCTTATGTTCTTATGTTCTTCCTAGGGTCCTACCATTCATTGTGTATTCCCTTGCCTTGTTAGTCCTCCCAAAATGCATCACCTCACACTTTTCAGGGTTAAATTCCATTTGCCACTGTTCTGCCCATCTGACCAACCCGTCTATATCGTCCTGTAGCCTGAGGCTTCCCTCCTCGCTATTTACCACTCCACCAATTTTCGTGTCATCTGCGAACTTATTGATCATACCTCCTACATTCATATCGAGATCATTAATGTACACTACAACCAGCAAGGGACCCAGCACCGATCCCTGTGGTACACCACTGGACACAGGCTTCCAGTCACAAAAACAAACTTTGACCATCACCCTGTGCCTCCTGCCACAAAGTCAATTTTGGATCCAATGGGCCAAATTGCCCTGGATCCCATGGGTTCTTATCTTCTTGACCAATCTCCCATGCGGGACTTTGTGAAAAGCCTCACTGAAGTCCATGTAGGCTACACCAACTGCACTACCCTCATCCACACACCAAGCCACCCCCTCAAAAAATTCAATCAAATTGGTTAGACATGATCTCCCCCTGACAAAGCCATGCTGACTATCCTTGATTAATCCTTGTGTAAGAATTCGCAATAATTTACAGTTCTGAAGATCAATTTTTTTGATTAAAGAATCCCTGGGCGTTGTGCTTTTAAATTTCCAGGGATAAAAATGGCTGTCACCACATGGCCGAAGACAAAGGACAATGCTTTGTTTACAAAGCAATTGAATGCTATTAGCATTTGTTTGTATATCGAGTGGATACATCTAAACTGCAGAAGAGACTTTTGTACCTTGAATGGGAAACGTTTAACAATTGAATGGGTTTCTAAATCACCCAGCGCTGGACAATAGGGCTGTTGCATTCTCTTTTGTTTCAGCCCAGGGAGCTCCGGAAGAGACATTAACCCAGTCTAACCACTTTGAGTTAGCCAACCACAGCTTTCTCTTGTGTATTGGACCCTTTGGGAGGGGAATTTTGCACACAGCCCTTGCAGGGCAGAACAGCAGGGGGGAGGGGGGGCTCACCAGATATATAAGATAGCTGCTGAGAAGCTATCTCCCTCTTTACTTCCTGGGACCATAGGTGAGTCTCTCTCTCTCTCTCTCTCTCTCTCTCACTTCGCTGGACCACATGTGAGCAGAGTTTCTGACTCCTCAACCAGGCAACCTAGCAGGAGTTAAGGGGTGGTGATTTAACGGTATTGCTAATATTGTTTAAATAACATTGTAGCCATTGTATCCCTCGTTTTCGCCGTCTGCAACCCCCTGTTATATAGTTTTACTGTAATTACTGTGTTCGTGTGGTATAGTTTATTCTTTTGATTGTAGTTTATTTAGGTAATAAAACTTGATTTTTCTCTCATCCAAACCACTTGTTCCGTTTTAATATCATTAATTATAAGTTCCTCCACTCAGAACTAAAGGAGGGGTAGCGATTCGGAACCGCTGTTTTAAAATTGGTTTTATTGGAATTGGTCTGAATGCAGGCAAAGGCTGCAAGACCAGGAAAATTACTTTAAACCAGTTTAAAGAAGCCACCAAACCCTTACACTTGTCTCTACAAGTGGAGACTAATTCTGTCCCTCAGAATGTTTTCCAATAATTTCCCTACCACCGATGTTAGGCTCACTGTTCTGTAATTCCCTGGTTTATCCCTACTACCCTTCTTGAATAATGGTACTACGTTAGCTGTCCTCCAGTCCACTGACACCTCCCCTGTGGCCAGAGAGGTTCTGAAAATTTGTGTCAGAGCCCCTGCAATCTTCTCCCTTGCCTCACACAGCAGCCTGGGTCTGGGGATTTATCCACTTTTAAGCCCACTAAAACCGCTAGTACCTCCTCCCTCTCAATGTTAATTTGTTCAAGTATATCACAATCCCCCTGCCTGATTTCTATGCCTACATCGTCCTTCTCCATAGTGAACACAGGTGCAAAATATTCATTTAAAACCTCACCTACATCTTTCGGCTCTACACACAGATTGCCACTTTGGTCCCTAATAGTCCTTTGTATCTGCCAAAAGCCTCCCTTTTTTCTTAATCCACTCTTGTATATCCCTTGACATCCAGGATTCCCTGGACTTGTTGGTCCCACCCTTGACCTTTACAGGAACATGTTGGTGCTCTCTCTATTTCCTTTCTGAATGACTCCCACTGCTCTGATGTGGATTTTCCTACAAGTAGCAGATCCTGCCGTTTCATATTAAAATCGGCCTTCCCCCAATTCAGAACCTTTATTTCCGGTCCATCTTTGTCCTTTTCCATGACTACCTTAAATCTCACCGAATTATGGTCACTGTCACCAAAATGCTCTCCTACTGACACTTCTACCACTTGCCCGGCTACATTCCCTTGAATTAGGTCCAGTACCACCCCCTCTCTTGTAGGGCTTTCTACATGCTGGCTCAAAAAGCTCTCCTGGATGCACTTTAAGAATTCTGCGCCCTCTAAGCCTTTCACACTCTGACTATCCCAGTTAATATTGGGGAAGTTGAAATCCCCTACTATTATTACCCTATTACTTCTACTCTTCTCGGAGATTTGCCTACATATCTGTTCTTCCATCTCCCCCTGACTGTTTGGGGCCTATAGTACATTCCCACCAAAGTACTTGCCCCCTTTTTGTTTTTAAGTTCTATCCATATGGCCTCATTAGAGGAACCTGCTAAGATATCATCCCTCCTTACAGCAGTAATTGACTCTGTTAAGTCTGTGTGTTATAGTGAGAATTACTACACAGACCACAAGAGTAAATTTTAACAGGTCTTTACTAGTCGAAGGTCAGGGCGGAACTGCCCAATAAATCATTACACAGCACTTATATACCGGTGTGGTCACCACCGGTATTACAGTATACAGCAGCCAAGATAAAGTAGTGCAACCCTTAAAATAGTTCTCTTAAAGGTGGAACGGTTACCTACACTACAATCCTCCCTTTTTAGCTTAACAGTATATATTCCCCATTAAACATAACATCATAACATATATACACAACTTCATGTAAAAACAGTTCACAGATTCAGTCTCTGAGGAGGCCTCCTGACTCGGTCCGGATAACGCCTCGGTGTTGTAGTAGTTTTCGGTGGTGTAGTAGGTTCTCGTTGCTGGGGTGACTCAACTAATAGTCCTTCACTGGACTTAACAGCTTGAACTTTCGTAACTTCAGAACCAGCCTTGCTGACTTCTAAAGGCTCGAGTACCTTGGGAAGTTTTTCTACTTCCAGACTGATTTGGCTCTGTTCAGAGGGACCACGTGCGTGACCTGATAGGGGTGATAATGGTTCAGATGAGTCATCATCTTCTGCTTCCTCTCTATTGTCTTCTATTTCCTCCATCACCTCAGCTTTTGCCTCTGCCACCAATTCCCTGAGTGGCTTATTACTGCTGACACTGCTCACAAAAGGGTGCTCTTTCTTCTTAGCTTTCAACTGATCGATGAATTTGACATATTCCCTTTCTTGCTCAGCTTTGATTCGTTTGGCCTCATCGCGCAGACGGTTTGTGTGTTCCTGTTCCATTTTCTCAATCAGCTGCTTCTGCTGTCTTTCCAGATTCTCCCACTCTGTGTCAAAGAACTTTTTCTTTGCATTCATCTCTTGCTCAAAACGGCGAATCATTTGTTCTAATTGCTGTTGTAGTTTGAAATTGAGTTGAGTTCGAGCCCGGTGTTCCTCAGAAATGTGCATGTCTGTAGACTGGACAGACTCAGAATTCTCTGTCAAACTATGTTGTTGTTGCTCAGTGGAATTCTGTTCTGATACTTTGTTCTCTTCTGAAGCATTTATGCACTCCTTCGTTTTTCCATCATTAGTCTGCAAGTCCATTTTAGACTTGACTTTTGCACATGGGCTGGTCTTACTATCATCAGTTCCAGAGTCTGAGCTGATTGTCTTCACCGAGTTCTCACTCTCTGCTTTGTCACTGTCACTGCTGCATATGCCCTCATCCAATATTCTGGACAATCGTTCAGGTTTGACATCTTTTTTTCCGGAATCTACCGTTATTGCTTTTAGGGAGTGCCAGTCCATATTTATTTTCCTGATCCACTCCTGTCCCAGAAGTGGTGGACCTCCCTCAGGTAGTACATATATGTCCATTCCTTGGTGTTCTTTGCCCTTGTGTATCACCTTGACTTTTATCTTTCCGATGGGGTATACTCTTTGCCCCGTGTATGTCTGCAATACTATCTCCGTATCCCGTAGGGGAATATGTGTGAATAACCTTTTGTAATCTTGCTTATTCATGACCGTCAACGCCGATCCGGTGTCCAATTCCATCTTCACTTGGACTCCTGCTATCTGCAGTGTGACCCAGATAGTTTGTCGGTCAGCTTCCTTACTCACATTGTGAATTCTCAGACTACCCAGTTCCTTGCTGTTGGAGTCTGAATCCGAATTCTGTTCATCCGAACTCTTCTCAGCCACCTTATGTACCTTTCTGCACTTTTCCTGCGGTGACTTTTTGTTGCTGGTCTTCTTTCCTGACCGGCATACTTTAGCTATGTGACCAAGCTTGCCACATTTTCTACATTCCTGGTTTTTAAACCAGCATTGGTTCTGATCGTGTGTTGTCTTTCCACAACGATAACATTTCGTTGTACCCAAAGCCATTTGATCTACGCTGAGTACCGCTGCCTTCAGCTGCATTTCCGCAGTGCCTCTCGCTGCGGCTTCGTGCGATGCTGCAATAGTGACAGCCTTATCAAGTGTAAGATCATTCTCTTCAAGCAGCCGCTTTTGTGTTCCTTCTTTCGACAATCCACACAAGAATTTGTCTCTCAGTGCCTCTGTCAGACTTTCCCCAAACTGACAGTATTTCTCTAGCTTACGCAGTTCAATTAAATACTCCGCGTTGCTTTCCTCTTTCAGTTGCGTTCTCGCATAAAATTTAAATCGTTCCGCTAACCTCAGCGGTGTGGGGTTCAAATGATTTTTCAGGACAGCAACAATTTTAGCGAAAGTCTGATCCGCCGGTTTAGCTGGTGATAGAAGATGCTTCAATAGCCCGTATGTCTTCGCACCCATTGAGTTTAGTAAGGTTAGTGCTTTATCTTCATCTGATATTTTATTTGCCTTACAATATATCTCTATGCGTTCTACATACGTGGCCCAATCTTCAACATCGGGATCGAAATTGTTGATGTTACCATGCTTAGGCATCCTCGCAATCTTCTTGAGAAACAAAAAGAAATTTTTCTTTTATTTTTTTTTCAAAATGGCGGTTTCCCGCGCTTGTCTTCTTCCCCCGCCTACGAAAATGGTGGCTTCCTGCATTTGCCTTTCTCCCCCGCTGGCTGTAATGGCGATTGCCGTATTGCTGCGTTCGCCCTCCCCAGCGGTTTTCAAATCGTGCCTCCCAGCCCCTCTTGCAGTCCGGTCCTTTCCCCCGGCTGCGGCTGAGTTCTCCGCGGTTTTTTTTTAAATTTTCTCCCGTGCCTTACGCTGACCCGGTCGTTGCGCCTCGCGGCCTCGGTAGCTGCCCGGCCTTTTTCACCGGTCGCGGTCGAGCTCTCTCTCGACGCTGTTGCGTCTCCCAGCCCGCTTGCAGCCCGGTCTCTCACACCGGCTGCGTTTGCATTCACCGCGGCTTCCGTGCCTTACGCTGCCCCAGTCTCAGCGCCTCTGGCCCCGACTTCTGTCCAGCTCTTTTCCCCGGCCGTGGTCGAGTTCTCCGCCCTTATATCCTCCGTTTTTCCCTCCCCTACTTCACAGCCAACGTGGCCGACTTGCTGCTCGTCGCTGATCTGCTTACCCACCACCATGATAGAAGGGATGATCACTGCCTGTTGCTGATGGAAGGCTTCGTGTCAGAATTCTTCCTTTGCTCTGCAGACCCGAGTCTTTTCTCAGCAGAATGATGAGGGCGGATGCCTCTTCTCGACGCCCGTTAAACTGCCTTGGATGTATCTCTGCCGCAGGGTAAGATCGTACTCGTCGCCACTGTTAAGTCTGTGTGTTATAGTGAGAATTACTACACAGACCACAAAAGTAAATTTTAACAGGTCTTTACTAGTCGAAGGTCAGGGCGGAACTGCCCAATAAATCATTACACAGCACTTATATACCGGTGTGGTCACCACCGGTATTACAGTATACAGCAGCCAAGATAAAGTAGTGCAACCCTTAAAATAGTTCTCTTAAAGGTGGAACGGTTACATACACTACAGACTCCTTGATTAATATTGCGACATCCCCTCCCCCTGCTCTTTTATACACCCCTCTGTCTCGCCTGAAGATTCTATACCCCGGAATATTGAGCTGCCAGTCTTGCCCCTCCCTCAACCATGTTTCTGTGATAGCAACAATGTCATACTCCCATGTGTTCATCAAAACCTCCAATTCATCAGTCTCAGTCGTAAGACTCTTTGCATTAAAGTAATCGCCATCCAGCCTTGCCATACTCCCTTGTGCTGTTACATATTTGCTCTGCCTTCCAGACTGACTTGTTTTTTCCTCTATATTTGGCTGTGCATCACCCTCTACCATAGTTCCACTCCGTATCCCATCCCCCTGCCAAGTTAGTTGAACCCCCCCCCCCAACAGCACTAACAAACCTCCCTGCAAGGATGTTGGTCCCGTTCCAGTTCAGGTGCAACCTGTCCCACTTGTACAGGTCCCACCTTCCCCAGAAACAGACCCAGTGATCCAGGAAACTAAAGCCCTCCCTCCTGCACCAACTCTTTAGCCACGCATTCATCTGCTCTATCCTCCTATTCCTATGCTCACTAGCACTAGCTCTTGCTCACTTGTGAAATGTGGAACACCAGGTGACACTGCTCTATCTCATATAGGACTCATATAGGAGCTGTGCATATCTGCGCTGGTACTGGGTGCGCTTGGGTCTGCTGATGGTACACCCTCAGAGGCTTGAGGCTCCTTTGAGGAGTCGACTTCCTCCTCCGGCTGGATAGTGGGTGGGGGGGTGGCTCTTGATGGACCTATGGGAGAGTAAAGAGATGAGTTAGAAATTTTGGGCCAGAAATTCGCGGCCAAAGGCTTGAGTGCGCTCGGGGTACTCACGCATCTGGCCGTTGGAAATGCCGGCGTTCAGCATGAACAGCGCATGCGGGGAACGCCGGCATTTCCAGACCTCGAGCGCGTGCGACTGCACAGGCAGCGCTTGCGCAGTGAACTTCGTAGATTTCATTCATGAAATCCGTGAGGGTAAGTCCTCAGAAGTTACACGTAAAAAAAGCAAGTGTAAAGTGGTTCATTGGCTGCGGAGGAAGAAACATTTTATCGTGGAGCTTCTGAAATGCAATATTTTTGTTTGGGAAAGGGAGGGAAGTTATTTTAAGAAATTTTAAGTAAGTTTTAAAGTTAAAATTTTTTTTTTTTTTTTTAAAGGGTTTTCAGAACGGTAGGTAAAAGGAGCAATTGTGGCTGTGTGAATGGAATGTGAGAATGAGTTATGTATGTATGTCCACATATATTCCTTTACGTATATGTATGTATGTTTTATATTCCTTTACTAATGTGTATGAATGTATGTTTTTAATTATGATTTTCCAATAAGTTACTTTCTCTGAAAGTCATAATTAAATAATACATTCATACACATAAGTAAAGGAATATATACATAACACGCAAAGGAATATATACAGACATACATACTTTCAGAAGCTCCACGATAAGAAATATCTTCCTCCGCAGCCTCTGGAGCAACTGTGCCCATGCTTTTTTCATGTGTAAGTTGTAATGACTTGACCTCACTGAAAGCATTAATGAAAGCGGCGAATTATACTGCGCACGCGCTGCCTGTGCAGTCGCACGCGTTCTGCCTCTGAACCCCTTCGTTCAGAGGACAGGAAATGCCGGTTTTCCCCACATGCACTGTGCATGCTGAAAACCGGCATTTCATCCAGCCAGATGCGTAAGTACCCCGACCGTACTCGAACATTTGGAAGGGAATTACTGGGCCAACATTTTACATGTCAATAAAATGAAAAATTTAACAATTGCACGACTTGCCCCCTCGCATCTGCGACTGAGGGTCCAAGGAGGTTCATTGCGCAAGAGGTCATCATCGTACGTATCCTCACACTGTTCCCTTTGGGGAACTGTATGAAGTGGTGGAAGGATTTATGGCCGTGATTAAGTCTCATTCCGTGACCGTAACCATCTTTGAACCAGCCATTAGGGTGGTTAGTCCTATGGCGGGAGGGTTTTACGGGCTCCCACAACCCATCTGAGGGGGGGGGGGCCACCAACACCCACGGACGCAAGTATCCCGCTGGATGTCCACCCAGAATTTAAAGTTAGAACTCCGACTCCACTTGCCGGGACTGTCTGGAGTGGGGTTCAAAACCCTACTCCTTCTGGCCCAGCGGCGGGGATGCTTACTGCTACGCAAAAGGCCCACTCCGCACAAAAGGTGACACCCATACGTTTCCTGCGCCTTTTCCCTCCCCGTGACTGGAGCCCTATGCTGCCATTTCACGTTGCTAATCGGATTGGGCCTTTGTCATAGCGGTAGGATCCCCGCCGCTGGGCCAGATCAGGGTAGGGTTTCGAACCCCGCTCCAGACAGTCCCGGCAAGTGGAGTTGGAGCTCCGGCTCTAAATTCTGGGTTGACGTCCAGTGGGATATTTGCGTCCGTGGGTGTGGGTGGCCCCCCCTCCTTGTATAGCTTGTGGGAGCCCGTAAAACCCTCCCGCCATAGGACTAACCGCCCTAATGGCTGGTTCAAAGATGGTTACGGTCACGGAATGAGCATTAATCACGGCCATAAATCCTTCCACCACTTCATACAGTTCCCCAAAGGGAACAGTGTGAAGACACGTATGACGACGACATTGCTAAATAAATAAATGGAATTAAAAAAATTATTTTAGGGCTTTTAAAAGTCTTTAAATTGCTTTAATTCTCTTTAAAACTACTTCAGATTACTCAAAATAATGTAAACATTTTAAAAAGTTTATAAAAGTTACCAAAATCTTCAAAAAACTTCCAAAAACCTATTTAAACTGCTGCTTTGCATGTAAAAAAGCAAAGCAGCTTGACAGAAACATTGGGGGCGTGTCCAGTGAAACTGAGACCTCAAGGGGCGTGTCTCACTTACACTGCACGCTCCTGGATCCGCGCTGGCTGCACTCCTGGGCGGCGTGACGTCATACGCTGCCCGGGATTCTTCTTTCAGTTTCTGCAAGTGCAGGCGTCCCTGGAGCTGATTGGCAGGAGCGCGGGGTAAGTGCAAATACGGGGCTTGCACGCGCTGCAAGCCCCGTTCTGGAATTTCTGGCCCGTTATATTAAGAATGTGTAATGATACCATTATGCACATGATGAACATTCACTGGCTGCTGATATCAGTCACCATATGAGTGACTGCTGTATGCCATGTGGCTGTATGAAATGTAATTCTGTCACATGGGGGGTGATTTTCTCAATGGGGAGCTTTTGGAGCGGGACTCCCACTTGTCGGGTTTCAGTCTCGCCTCCATCAACTTCTGGCCAACCCACGCTATTTTGCCGTGATTGACCTTGTTAAGCCCACCCAGTGGGCTTAGCAGGCCAATTAAGGGAAAGCCGATTACAGAGAATGTCAACGTATGATGTTTCATCTGCCAAAAACTTTTGACAGATGAATTGTCATCATTTGACAGCTCTGTGAAGCTGTCAAACACTGACATTCTCTGTAGTTTGATGAGTTCTTGAATACAAGAACTCATCATACATCATTCTTTTGCAGAAATGAGATGGTTGTTGCATTGGAGAATGCAACAGCCATCTGTCATCTCTACCGCGGAGGTGCGAGACTCTCTACATACCCACCGACTGAAGCCTGCAGGAAGAAACAAAGGTAAGTACCCTTTTTCTAACACTTTGCACTTACCTCAGATACTCACCTCTCCACACTTGCACCCATCACTCACCTCCACAGCACACTTTTGGACACCGCAGACCCCCACAAACCCACTACTCACCTCGGTGACCCTGGCGGGTTTCGGAGCCTTCGGGAAGCCCGCACATGTGTGGGCAAAAAGGGGATAATCCTATTTTCTGCCTGTTACCTACTTGTTAACAGGCAGTTAAGTGGATGTAATCCCTTCCCGCCTCCTGGCAAGATGGCATGGAGGCAGCTTGGGGGGGTGGGTTGGGCACCTGCCCCCAAATTCTGCCATTTTCCCATCAGTCCCGCCTCCAAACCCGCCTCCCCAGGGCTGGCATGATCACGACCCAGGTTGCTGAGAGATCCCCATCTCTGTCCCACTGCCAGCAGTTCTGCAACTCTTGAGACCTCCAGGGCCACCTCCTCTGCTGGAGTTAAAATATTGAAGGATGGAGGGCCACCTCCAGTTCTTTGTCTCTCCCTGTTGTTGTGGGCTCTTATATCCTGCAAGGAGGGAAAGAAGAGAAGTTTGAGTGAGAGTGATGAAATGTGTGTAAGAAATGGATGGATTACATCTGTAGAGGGTGACTACGAGGAAGTGGGGTGCCAATGCCAAATGGCCTTCTTCTGTGGTGCTCCTGCTATGATTGCATTAGGATGAGGGTGAGTGTGAGGGGTGGTTAGTCAGATGGGGATGTGAGTATGTACATAGAGAGAGGGATGGGTGGACCTGGAAGGTATGTTGGTGTGAGGAATGATGTGCAGGAGTAGGCTTGGGAAGGCAGAGTGATGGGGTTGTGTTGACAGTCACATTAGGATGAAGGTGAGTGTGACATTGCACTCACCTTTCCTGATCTCATCAGGTCATTGAATCCCTTTCTGCACTGTATCCGGGTCCTCCTGACAACATTCCTGCTGCTGAACTCCTCAGCAATTTCAAACCTACCCTTTTGGTCTCTTGGGGAGCTCTCTTCCACCCATCAGCAGGGAAGGGGACCTCCTTGCATGCTCTGACTCCCTCCACCAGATTATGTAGCGAGGCATCTGAAAAGCGGGGTGCAGCCCTCTGTCTTTGGGCAATCTTTTTTATAACTTGCAGCAATAACTCAATCCACTACAAGACTCCCTCCACACTCCTGCAAGTACCTTCAAATGCGATGTGGCCAAGGCTGCTTTAAATATCCCACTGGAAATGAGACATTATGTTCTTATGAGACATCGATGATGTCATCAGACCCGCACTATTTAATAGGGCCAGCAAAAGCGCATGACTAGTTTAATAGGGACCATTAACTAAAAGTCGCAGTGGAGATCGCGCTGTTCACAGCTTCGAGCTCCTGACCCGCCATGCGGCCCGCACCCATGCAACCCATCTGGTAGGTAAAAATTATGGTCTGCATCTTTCATTATCAACAAATTAAAAAACATTTTTATTTTGAATCAGTTTATTCAGCACACTTGCTGCATTACAGTGATGGATGAATTGTTGTCTTGTTTAGGTTGCAGCTGGACAATGGTAAACATCAACAACTGCCATCCAGGTACCAGACAACCAGTGAACAACACCAATGGCAGATTTAATAACCTGTAGGATAAACAGCTTAAAGATGTTAAAATGGGGTTGCAACTTTCTCGCTGAACCTGTGTCACCTATTATATAATAGTTCTGTTTTCCTGAGAACAAGGAAACAGAAATTATAACTTGGTCCCAGGGTAACAACAGGTATGCATGTTGGATCTACCCAGATGAGAGGCAGTTGGGTCAGGAGGAAGTGGATACCATGTCCACGAATAGAGATCAACATATTGATGTCCCCGAGGTAACACATGAAGAGAGGGAAGCGACACAGCCAAATATACTGTGACCAACTTAGAAGGACAAGGCTGTATGAAGTCGTGGAATAATTTTGCTAAAGCTATGAGTGTGTCAGTAACAAGCCGGACTAGGCTACGCATACATGGTAGACATAATATTCAAAGCTATTAATTTTTCAGCTACAGAAGGAGTCCATCTGTAAATTAACCTTGCAAACTTTATGTCAATCATGAACATTGAGAATAATTTATTTAACATAATTTATTGAACATCGAGTCCAGCTAATTCGGTGTTATTGTGATACATTTAAACTGCCTTTTTGTTTGTAGGGTTTCTAATTCTAATAGTTAATAACATATGCTCAAGTACTTTGTGTACAATTTAATTTTAACATGGCGTTAATTATATTAACTTAAATGTTAATTAAAAAATGCTCCTTCCTAATTTCATGGTCTGACTTTCTTTTTGATAATTCTGGCAAGAAGAGGTTAAATCATTCACTCAGTCATGCACTGAATTTGGTTGGTTTGTGTGATTGTCAATATATTTTGGACCATTTAATGTAAGATAGTTCAAATGAGCTAATTTTTCAGCACCCAATAAACTCTAAATGTGAATGGTGATTTTACAGCCAATTCTTTAAGGTTAAGGGGTTACAGATTCATCTAATACCCTTTGATTAAAATTCCTTGTAATATTTAAGGGTTTACCAATCTCACAAGTCTGTGTATAAAAATTAATGAGTAGCCAGTTTCTATAGTAAGGCATAGAATAGTAATATATAACCAATTATGAGCAGTTTCATCTATCAAGAGCATATTTCAAATACTACCAAACATGAATGTAAAGAAAGAATTTGAATTTATATAGTGCCTCTCACGCTCTTCAAAAATTCCAAAGCAATGTATAATCACATCATTGCATTTGAATTTGTATCCATTATTGTTGTACAGACAAAAGCAGCAGCCAATTTGCACAGAGCAAAAGGAAATAAATGAATGGTTGCATAATCTATTTTTGGTTTTGTAGGTTGAGTGTGAGATGTTGATCAGGCTGCCAGCAGAACTTGCTGCTCCTTTTTAAAGTGGTAGCTCATTTGATGCATTCTACATGGATTTTTGCAAAGCTTTTGACAAGGTACCACATGGCAGACTGGTCAGAAAGTAAAAGCCCATGGGATCCAAGGGAGAGTGGCAAGTTGGATCCAAAATTGGCTCAGTGGCAGGAAGCAAAGGGTAATAGTTGATGCATGTTTTTGTGACTGGAAGGCTGTTTCCAATGGAATTCCATAGGGCTCCGTGTTAGGTCCCTTGCTTTTTGTGGTATACATCAATGATTTAGACTTCAATGTAGGGGGCATGGTTAAGAAGTTTTCAGATGATACAAAAATTGGTTGTATGGTTGATAGATGGAAGAAGAAAGCTGTAAACTGCAGGAAGATGTCAATGAGCTGGTCAGGTGGGCAGAAAAGTGGCAAATGGAATTCAATCCAGATAACTGTGAGGTAATGCATTTAGAGAGGGCATAACAAGGCAAGAAATGCACAATAAATGGTAGGATACTGAGAAGTGTAGAGGAACAGAGGGACCTTGTGAAGTGCATGTCCACAGATCCCTGAAGGTAGCAGGAGAGGTAGATAAGGTGGTTAAGAAGAAATACAGTATACTTGCCTTTATTAGCCGAGGCATAGAATATAAGAGCAGTGAGGTTATGCTAGAACTGTATAAAACACTAGTTAGGCCACAGCTAGAGTACTGCTTACAATTCTGTTCACCACATTACAGGAAAGGTGTGATTACACTAGAGAGGGTACAGAGGAGATTTACGAGGATGTTGCCAGGACTGGAGAATTGTAGCTATGAGGAAAGATTGGATAGGCTAGGTTTGTTTTCTTTGGAACAGAGGAGGCTAAGGGGAGATGTAATTGATGTCTATAAAATTATGAGGGGCCTAGAAAGAGATTATAGGAAGTACCTATTTCCCTCAGCAGTGAGGTCAATAACCAGGCGGCATAGATTTAAATTAATTGGTAGAAGAATTAGAGGGGCGTTGAGGAGAAAGTTTTTCACCCAGAGGGTGGTGGGGATCTGGAACTCACTGCTTGAAAGGATGGTAGAGGCACAAACCCTCATCACATTTAAAACATACTTGGATATGCACTTGAAGAGCCGTAACCTACAAGGCTGGAAAGTGCAATTAGGTTGGATAGCTCTTTTTCGGCCGGTGCGGACACGATGAGCTGAATGGCCTCCTTCTGTGCCGTAAACTATGATTCTATGATTTTATGAATAGTGCTGCGGAATCATTTACATCTTGTTGATCAGGCAGATGGGAACTCAATGAATTGTCAGTGTAAGGAAAGTACTATTTCAGGATTTCATTTTAGAATAAGGCTTCCATTTTAGAGTAAGGTTTTCTGTAGAAACATTGGCCTAGAAATTCGGGTCTCCATGGGTGAGTATGCGCTGGGTACTCACCCGTAAGCCCGATGGAAGTGTCGGTTTCGTGCATGCACTGCACATGCGCGGGAAACCGGCACTTCCGTTCCTCTGAACGAAGGGGTTGAGAGGTTGAACACGTGCGCAGGGGAGTCTGCGCGTGCGCTTTGAACTTACGTTTTTTTTACAGGTTTTTCCGTGAGGGTAAGTCTGCAGGATTTAGGCATTTAAAAAGCAGGCGTAAGGCCTGCTTTTTACAAGGTAAGTGGTCAATTAATTAAAATTAAAACATTTTTTCCACAGGTTTATTATTTTTAAATACTTTAAAGCAAGGTAAGTTTATTTTTAGCCCTGTTAGGAAATAAAATTACTTTTTTCAAAAATTTAAATTATTGTTTAAAATAGTTGTTTCATGTAATTTATAGTTTATTTAAAAACTGTGATTTAAAAAAAAAATTATTTGAAGGTTTACTGCTATTTTGGGGCCGTAGTATTTATAAGTCCTGACAGCTCTTCCTGTCAAGACTTACGAATGGGCTTTTCCCTCCTCCGATTGGCTGCCCATGGCCCACGTGATCCCAGGGGACACATCAAACTAACTGCGCTCCTGGGACACGCAAGCACTGCGCGCCGGCAGCTGGACCAGGCCCTGGATCCGAATTCCACGGGGCCCTACAGCTCAACTGCCGGTGCGCAAGGTAAGTGCAGTTTGGGGGCTTGCACCCGCGGGAAGCCCCCGACCCGAATTTCTGGGCCAGTGTATCATTAACAATTAGGCAGCTAAAGACTGAAACCTTGTCTAGTCTAGCCTGTCCTTGGAGCATTCCAAGTAAGGAGGCATTCATTCATTCTTGTTATCTTATATTTGTAGGATAGTTTTAAGAAGGCTTGGAGGGCCAGAGGTCAGGTGCTGTGTTAAATGGATGAAGTAGTAGAACAGATGGTTGTTAGGCTAAAGACAAAGAAAATAATTGATGGGAGACCTCTCGGAGCCACAAGGACCTTAAGAATGTATATAAAGAAGCTGTAAACCCTAGATTATTTGAACGTTCTCAAAGCAGGATAGGACATGCTCAAGTGAAGGCAAAACAATCCAAGTCATATCGCCTTGTGATGTTAGTTAGGTTGTATATCAACACATTATTCACTATTTAGCTGTTTAATAAGTATAACCTTTGTATTTTAACTTGTATTATATTAAAATATTTTCGAACAAAGCTCCCTCTAGACACTGAGTATCACAGACCAAATCTAATATTAATTACTTACAGTCAGGTTGGATAATGGGTGCAATTTTATAGTGGAGCTTGAACTTATAGGGGAGACATTCAGTTGGTTAATGCCTCCCGTTAGCACCTGGTGGGAGCGCTAATGGGTCGCTAGTGCAGTAGTGCCGGGGTGAGGTGAATCCAGTGCCACATGCCAAATCCAGTAGCCCCTTAGCGCTGCCGCTAACAATCAGCGCCTGGGGCTTTAGCGCCAGGCAGATTGTGACGTCAGTGAGCATGCAACGCTCACTGAGCGCCTGATCTGCCAAGTTGATTATTGCCCCCTACCTTAGTGCCTCACCCTGACAATGACAGGGAGAGGAGGTGTCAAGCAGGTAGATGGCGGCTCCAGGGATGCTATTTAAAGGGATCAGTCGTGTAGTGTATGTAACGTTCCACCTTTAAGAGAACTATTTTAAGGGTTGCACTACTTTATCTTGGCTACTGTATACTGTAATACCGGTGGTGACCACACCGGTATATAAGTGCTGTGTAAGGATTTATTGGGCAGATTCGCCCTGACCTTCGAATAGTAAGGTCCTGTTAAAGTTACTCTTGTAGTCTGTGTATTAATTCACCATATACCCACAGACTTTACAGTGACGACGAGTTCGATCTTACCCTGCGGCAGCGATACATCCGAAGCAGTTAACGAGCGTCGAGAGGAGGCACCCGCCCTCGTCATTCTGCTGAGAGAAGACTCGAGTCTGCAGAGCAAGGAAGAAGGAAGAATTCAGACACGAAGCCTTCCATCAGCAACAGGCAGTGATCGTCCCTTCTGCCACGGTGGTGAGTGAGCCGATCAGCCACGAGAAGCAAGTCGGCCACGTTGACTGTGAGTAGGGGGAAAATTAAAAAAAAAAGAACGGAGGAAGGGCGGTGAACTCGACCACGGTCGGGGGGAAAGGAGCCAGACAGAAGTCGGGCCCAGAGGCGCTGAGACTGGGGCAGCGTGGGGCATGGAAGCCGCGGTGCAAGCGGGAACACAGCCGGTGTGAGAGACCGGGCTACCAGCGGGAACGCAGCCGGTGTGAGAGACCGGGCTACAAGCGGGCTGGGAGATGCAACAGCGTCATGAGACAGCTCGACCGCGACCGGCGAAAGGCCGGGCAGCTACCGAGGCCGCGAGGCGCTGCGACCGGGATCGTACGGCGCGGGAAGAAATAAAAATAAGAAACCGTGGAGAACTCAGCCGCAGCCGGGGGAGGAAAGGACCGGACTGCAAGAGGGCTGGGAGGCGCGATTGGAAGCCGCTGAGGGAGAGACAGAGCCCGAGCGAGCGGGAGAGACAGAGCCGAGCGAGGGAGACCGAGGAGATTCAGCCAGCGGTTGGAACTGTTCGCCGTCAACGGGTTGTCCCCAGCGCCGGTTGCCCTGCCGAGAAAAGGGAACAAAGAATGCACTGAAGCCGGCGCGCAGGCTGCGAACCCCGAAAGCCAGTGGTTGTCGCCCGAGGGAAAAGCTTACCCCTCCCGCCAGTAGGCGGAGAAGAAGACAGGAGCGGGAAACCGCCATCTTGAAAGTGGGCGGGGAAGAAGACAAGCGCGGGAAACTGCCATTTCTGGAAAAAAAAAAGAAAAAATAAAAGTTAAAGAAAAATTTCGTTGTTGTTTCTCAGGAAGATTGTGAAGATGCCTAAGCGTGGCAACATCAACGAATTCGATTCTGATGTGGAAGATTGGACCACGTATGTAGAACGCATCGAGATATATTGTAAGGTCAATAAGATAGCAAATTATGATAAAGCTCTAACCTTACTAAACTCAATGGGTGCGAAGACATACGGGTTATTGAAGCATCTTCTATTACCAGCTAAACCGGCGGATCAGTCTTTCGCTAATATTGTTGCTGTCCTGAAGGATCATGTGAACCCCACACCGCTGATGTTAGCGGAACGAGCTACATTTTACGGGAGAACGCAACTAAAGGAGGAAAGCAACGCGGAGTACCTGGTTGAACTGCGTAGGCTAGCAAAATACTGTCAGTTTGGGGTAAATCTGACAGAGGCACTGAGAGACAAGTTCGTGTGCGGGATGTCGAAGGAAGGAACACAAAAGCGACTGCTCGAAGAGAACGATCTTACACTTGATGAGGCTGTCCTTATTGCAGTATCGCACGAAGCCGCAGCGAGAGGCATGGCGGAAATGCAGCTGAAGACAGCGGTACTCAGTGTGGATCAAATGACTTCGGGTACAATGAAATGTTACCATTGTGGGAAGACAACACACGACCAGAACCAATGCTGGTTTAAAAACCAGGAATGTAGAAAATGTGGCAAACTTGGTCACATAGCTAAAGTATGCCGGTCAGGAAAGGAGACCAGCAACAATAAGTCACCGCAGAAGAAGTACAGAAAGGTACATAAGGTGACTGTGAAGAGTCCAGATGAACTGAATTCGGATTCAGACCCCAACAGCAAGGAACTGGGTAGTCTGAGGATTCACAATGTGAGTAAAGAAGCTGACCGACAAACTATCTGGGTCACACTGCAGATTGCAAAAGTCCAAGTGAAGATGGAAGTGGACACCGGATCGGCGTTGACGGTCATGAATAAACAAGATTACAAAAAGTTATTCAAACATATTCCCCTACGGGATACGGAGATAGTATTGCAGACATACACGGGGCATAAAGTATACCCCATCGGAAAGATAATAGTCAAGGTGAGACACAAGGGCAAAGATCACCAAGGAATGGACTTATATGTACTACCCAAGGGAGGTCCACCACTTCTGGGACGGGAGTGGATCAGGAAAATAAAGATAGACTGGCACTCACTAAACGCAATGACGGTAGATTTCGGAAAGAAAGATGTCAAACCTGAACGGTTGTCCAGAATATTGGACGAGGCTAAAGAGGTATTCCAGCAGGGACTGGGAACACTGAGAGGAATTAAGGCAAAAATCAAGATTGCAGAACATGCAAGCCCAAAATTTTTCAAAGCGATACGACCTGCTGTGGAGGCAGAACTGGAAGAGCTTGAACGTGCAGGGGTACTGTCGAAGGTGGACTGGAGTGAGTGGGCCACGCCCATTGTTCCCATCATGAAGTCTTCATCAAGTAACAAGTCAGGGGGACCGGGGAAGGTCCGCATCTGCGGAGACTTCAAGATCACAGTTAATCCGGTGCTTCACACGGTACAATACCCGCTTCCGCGGATTGAGGATATCTTTGCTTCATTGTCTGGCGGGAAACACTTCACCAAGATAGACCTGGCACAAGCATATTTACAGATGGAGGTCGAGGAAGAGTCACGCCAGTATCTCACAATCAACACGCACAGAGGCTTGTATCGATATAATAGACTGGTTTTTGGAGTAGCTTCGGCTCCAGCAATTTGGCAGAGGGCCATGGAGCAGGTCTTACAGGGTATTCCAAGCACTCAGTGTTACTTGGACGATATCCTGATTACGGGAGAAGACGAGGAGGAACACCTCACAAATTTGAAACTGGTGCTCACCAGGTTGAAGGAATATGGCCTTCGAGTTAATCGCCAGAAATGTGAGTTCTTCCAGAAACGGATCTCGTACTGCGGTCATGTCATTGACCAAGAGGGGCTGCACAAGTCACCTGACAAGATCAAAGCGGTCGTGAAGGCCCCCGCTCCGGAAAATGTATCACAGTTGAGGTCGTTTCTGGGGTTGATTAATTATTACCATAAGTTTCTGCCAAATCTATCCACGGTGCTGCATCCGCTGAATGCTCTGTTGCGGAAAGAAGTACCATGGAAGTGGAGCGAGGACTGTAAGAAGGCCTTTCGCAGAAGCAAGGCGTTGATTATCTCTGAGGAAGTGTTGGCTCACTTCAACCCAACGCTACCTCTTCATCTAGCTTGTGATGCTTCCCCTTATGGTACTGGAGCTGTACTCTCACACAAGTTACCAAATGGCTCGGAAAGGCCAGTCGCATTTGCGTCCCGATCATTGACCTCCGCTGAGCGAAATTATGCTCAGATAGATAGGGAGGCTCTCAGCCTTGTGTGGGGAGTAAAGAAATTCAATCATTACCTGCAGGGCAAGAAGTTTACATTGCTGACAGACCACCAGCCGTTGGTGTCCATATTCAACCCTAACAAGGCCGTTTCCACTATGACAGCACAAAGGCTACAGAGGTGGTCCGTTCTACTAGGGGCACACTAATATGACATCGAATACAAAAGGTCCAAACAGCATGGAAATGCTGATGGGTTATCGCGCCTACCGTTGCCAGTGGAAGAAGAGGCGACTACAGTGGACCCAGTGGAGATGTTCCACTCAACCATAATGGAATGACTACCAGTAACAAATTCCATGATCGAAAAGGAAACAAGAAATGACCCGACTCTCTCACGAGTCTACGATTTAACGGTGGAGGGATGGCCAGTACATGGCGAACCAATGCTGCCAGCATTTTCGCACAGAAGAGAACAGCTGTCAGTGTGCCGAGGAACCTTGATGTGTGGATCTAGAGTGGTGATTCCACCCAAACTCCAGCAGAAAGTACTAAAGGAGCTTCACGAGGGGCATCTGGGTGGAGTGAAAATGAAGAACCTAGCCAGAGCGTTTGTGTGGTGGCCAGGTATTGATGGAGACATCGAAGAAATAACCAAGAGCTGTCTAGGATGCCAGAAGGTCCAAAACGCACCACCACAAGCTCCTCTGCACCCATGGGAGTGGCCCTCATCTCCATGGCAAAGGGTACATATCGACTTTGCTGGTCCATTTATGGACTCAATGTTTTTAATCGCGGTGGATGCACACTCCAAGTGGCCGGAGGTAATAAAAATGTCCTCCACCACCACGGAAAAAACCATCACAGTATTAAGGACCATATTTGCCAGGAATGGGCTGCCGGAACAGATCTGTTCTGATAATGGACCGCAATTTGTGTCCGAAGAATTCAGGAAGTTCTTAAAAAGCAATGGGGTTAAGCACTATACGTCCGCCCCATACCATCCCGCCACCAATGGATTAGCTGAAAGGTTTGTCCAGACCTTCAAGAAGGCCATAAAGGCCATGGGTAATGAAGACATAAATCTACAACATAAGGTAGATAACTTCTTGTTGGCGTACAGGAATGCAACACATGCGGTCACAAACCAAACTCCCGCCATGATGTTTTTCAATAGAAGAATAAGATGCCGGCTGGATTTGATTAAGCCAAACGTCAGAAGGGACGTAGAGAACCGGCAATTTCAAGGCATGAATGAAAGGCCAACTAGATCCTTTCAGATAGGTCAACAAGTTTTGGCCCGGGACTACCGTACCGAGAAATGGCAGCCTGGAACTATTGGAAAAAGGCTAGGACCGTTGATGTATACCGTGGACATTGGTGAAAGCATAATAAGGCGCCATGTTGACCAGATCATAGAATCATCCACAAAGGCCCAACCTACTCCACAACTCTATACGTCTAATGTTGAAGCAGAGATACCCAGAGCATCTACCTCCGATCCGGTAATACTGGAATCCGATGAACCTGAAACGGTCCTTCAAGCCGAATCGACCTTGCCAGAAGAACCTACTACACCACCGAAAACGACTACACCACCGAGGCGTTATCCGGACAGAGTCCGGAAGCCTCCAGAGAGACTGAATCTGTGAACTGTTTCACATAAAGTTGTATATATGTTAAGATGTTATATTAATGGGAATATGTATATATTGTTAACCTAAAAAGGGAGGATTGTAGTGTATGTAACGTTCCACCTTTAAGAGAACTATTTTAAGGGTTGCACTACTTTATCTTGGCTACTGTATACTGTAATACCGGTGGTGACCACACCGGTATATAAGTGCTGTGTAAGGATTTATTGGGCAGATTCGCCCTGACCTTCGAATAGTAAAGTCCTGTTAAAGTTACTCTTGTAGTCTGTGTATTAATTCACCATATACCCATAGACTTTACAAGTCGCAGCTTTCAGGTTAGTGCCATTTCACTGCTTCCTTGTCAGTTTGAGATTGTGCAACAGTTTAATTGAGTCAGTTAAACGTTTTTTACTTTCAGGAGTATTGTGGCACCTCAAAATTAGTGACATACATTCTGACAAGATATCAAAGTGCTACACTTGGTTACATTAATGGCGGCTGTACTGGCAGTTGACCTCGCCCTCCAGGATCTACTGCAGAGGGAGCGGAGGCAGCGAGAAAGATTGGAACATGTGGCCAGAAGGAGGGGGAGGGCCATCAGGGCTCTCAACAGGAGGCCTTATCCTCCGAGGATATTCCGACATCACTTCTCCTACCTCCAATTAAGTGAGGAGTAGTGCATTTGAAGGCTCCGCTTCAGCAAGGAGGTGGTCACAGAGCTCTGCCACCTCCTGCAACCAGGCCTCAAGCCTCAAATCAGATCGACCACAGCTCTCTCAGTGGCAGTCAAGGTCACCGTCACCCTCAATTTCTTCACCAGCGGATCCTTCCAGTCTGCAACAAGAGATATAGCTAACACCTCACAATTCGCCATTCATCGCTGCATCCGGCAGGTCATGGAGGCTCTCTGCAGTAGGAAAAGGGACTACATTTCTTCCCCATCACCAGAGAGAAGCAGGATGAACGTGCATGTGTCTTTGCCAGGATAGCGGGATTCCCCATGGTGCAGGGCTCCATTAATTGCACCCACATGTCTTTGCAGGCACCGCATAACAATCCTGAGATTTTCCATAACCACAAAGGCTACCACTCACTTAATGTGCAGTTGGTGTGTGGCCACAGACACCAAATCTTCAATGTGAATGCCCACTTTCTTGGCCTTCATCCTGCAGCAGACCAGTGTGCCAGCACTCCTCCAGCCACCACATCAAACTCGTGGCTGGCTGGTTGGAGACAAGGGCTATCCGCTCTGCACCTGGCTCATGATTCCCCTCTGCAACCCCAATACTCCTGATCAGCACTCATATAATGAGAGCTATGCTGCCACCAGGAACATAATTGAGAAGACCATCGGGGTGCTCAAGGAACGTTTCCGCTGCCTTGACTGCTCAGGATGTGCCCTCCAATACTCGGCTGAGTGGGTGTCGCATTTTGTCGTGGTCTGCTGCAAGCTCCATAACTTGGCCATCATGAGGGCCCAGCCCTTGCCACCAGGGTTTGCGGGACCACCTCAAGAGGAGGAAGAGGGAGAGGAGGAGAAGGAGGAGGAGGAATAGGAGTAAGGGAGGAGGCAGCCACTCATTCGGCCCTCTGGAAGGGCGGTCCATGACCACCTTATAATAATAAATCAATAAATTGAACACCAGATCCCCATTGCTCATGAGACCCCCATCATTCCATCCCTGTCACAGGCCATATCACAGCGCAAAGATGAAGTGAGAGACACCTCAAAATCATCCAGAGACAATTAATAAATTTTAAAAAACTTTGCTGGAAATCACAGCAGGTCTGGCCGCATCTGTGCAGAGAGTACAAGCCAACGATGACTCGAGTCTGGATGACTCTATGTCAGGTGGGGTTACATGTAGCGTGACATGAACCCAAGATTCTGGTTGAGGCCGTCCTCATGAGTGCGGAACTTGGCTATCAGTTTCTGCTCGACGATTTTGCGTTGTCGTGTGTCTCGAAGGCCGCCTTGGAGAATGCTTACCCGAAGATCGGAGGCTGAATGTCCTTGACTGCTGAAGTGTTCCCCGACTGGGAGGGAACACTCCTGCCTGGCGATTGTTGTGCGGTGTCCGTTCATCCATTGTTGCAGATGCTGGGGTCTGTATGAAAAACAGAAAAAAACCAAAAAACTTTGCTGGAAATCACAGCAGGTCCGGCCGCATCTGTGCAGAGAGAACAAGCCAACGACGACTCGAGTCTGGATGACACCAGCATCTGAAACATTTGACCCCTTGTGACCCCACCTCATTGTTCTTTGATGTAATGTTTTCCTGACTGACCTTTTTGGACACCATTCACACCTTTGATTGCTGTGATTATCTCTCTGCCAAGGTGTGATAAAGGGCAGTTAGAAAGATTACCTGTAATCATCTGGCATTATTCTCTGACTTTATATGCTGTGCCTATATGCTTCTCTTCACTTCACCTGATGAAGGAGCAGCGCTCTGAAAACTTGTGATTTCAAATAAAGCTGTTGGACTATAACCTGGTGTTGTGTGACTTCCTACATATTTACAACAACAGTATTAACTATTCACTCTTGTGCAATCCCTTAGTGCCTGTTGTTACTGTGCCTTTCCCTACTCTAGTGCTCCCATGGAGTGTTGGCCCAGTGGCTGCAGAAGGGTTGGTGGAAGTTTGCTGAGTGTCCATGCGGTAGACTACTGATGGCCTTGCATGATGCCCTCGACCAGCTCTGGGCCTGGAAGGGCCGGCTGTAGACTGCACCACCTCAGCATGGGCAGCAGCAGTCTGGACTGGTTGGATGACAGGCAGCGACAAGGGCAATGGCGGAGTGGCAGTGGTGGGAGCAGGAATGCTGTCATCCTGAGAGAACACAGCAGGTTCCTGCTCCATTGACCCACTGTCACTCCCCCAGGGCAGCACCTCAGCATCACAACCAATCTGTTGGAGCACAGATTGCTGGCCTGCTGCGACACCGTGAAAGCCCCGGTGGACGGTGGTAGACCCAGCTATGATGTCAGCAGTCAGAGCTTGCGTGGCACCTAGCTGAGACAGCATGAGAGCAGTCTGAGAAGTGATGGCAACAACCATAGACTACATTACACCACTAAGACGTTGCATCGCTTCCGTCTGAGCTAAAATGGAAGCTGCGACATTGCCCATCATATGCTGCATGAGGTCTGCGTCGTCTCACTGGAAGTCCACCATCCTTTGCAGACTGCAAATGATGGGCTCCATGGTGTGCGCAGAGCCTTGTGCAATATTGAAGGCGGACTCCTCCACGCTCCTTACCATTGCCGTGAGGCTCTCAGGCATCCTTGCTATTTCACCTAACATCTCCGTGTGCATGCCCATCACCCTTCTTCTAAAGGCCTCCACATCGAGGTCCTCATCTGAGTCCTGTGCAGCAGAACTCGCGCGCAAATTCACCCTCCGGGAAGTTGGCCCCCGAGCTACCCTTTCCCCGTGGCCTTGCTGCAGCTCGCTCGTCCCCGGTGCATCACCCTGTGCACATCCCACTACTATACAAGTCTCCAAAGAGTGCGTAGTGCCAGTATCTGAGCTGGTGAATGTGGGTGAGACATACAGTGTTGTGGTGTGTTCTATATCCTCCTCTTCTTCCACCTCGCTCTCTATGATGCCCTCAGGGACTGGCTGCTCAGCTGCTTGCTCATTATCTGAAAGCATAAAGGCACAAGAGTCGGGTTATGGTGAGGGGAGGGGGGTAGGAAGGGAGAAAGGCATGCTTACAGCATGATTAGCTGGAAAGTGGAAACGCTTGTGGGTGAGGGGCAAGTGGGATGTGAGAAGAAGGAGTAGGGATGAGCATACCATTGTTGTCCCCAAGGGGGTCTGTAATATATATACCTTTAAGGGGGTAACTATCTTTTACAGCTCATGTATACTGCAGTACCGGCAGTGACCACACCTGTATATAGCACTGAGTAGTAATCTGTACAGATCAGTTCCCGTGTGAGCCACGTTGAGTAAACACCTGTTGTACCATTCTCCTGCAGTCTGTGTCTTATTATACACAGACACAACATTGGCGACAAGGCAAGTTCGAACCTACCTGCAACTCTGCATCACCTCCCGGGGATTCGTTCCTGGAGTTCAGTGGATTGGAGGTCAAGGCCAGAGACTCGGGAGTCGACCACGGGCAACCGCCCAGTCATCCAGCAGAGACTCGAGAATTGTGGGGGAGGCTGTCGAGAGCCAGGCTTGGCTTTCCAGTCGAGGTGGTCCAGCGAAACGGGCTGGCAACAGGTAGTGCGCAGACCCTTCCCGGACGGCGGCGGGCTAGAGCCCGACTGAGCGGCACAGCAAAGGGCCGAGCAGCGTCGACGGGGGAGAGAGAGAGAGGGCAGAGCGCACAGGGCGCAGCCGGTGTTCAGGGGCCGAGCAGCATCGAAGAGAGGGGCAGAGAGACGTGCAGAAAACCGCGAGGCGCCGCCATTGCCAAGAGGACTGCCGAGAGCGGCGTTGGCAGCAGCGTAGGAGAAGCGCGCGAAACCTACAGGTCGCCGCCATTGCCACGAGAACCACCGGGAGCAGCGTTGGCAGCAGCGGGGGAGGAAGGAAAGCACGGGAGATGCCATTTTAAGCCATTGGGAGACGCCATTTTAAACCACACCCAAAATGCCGAAGAGTGGCAGTATCACCGCGTTTGACAATGAAGTCGAAGATTGGACCACATATGTCGAACGAATAGAGGTATACTGCAAGGCAAATGAGGTGTCAGATGACAAGAAAGCATCGGTATTGTTAAATTTAATGGGTGCAAAGACGTATGGGCCTAGAAATTCGGTTGGCTTTGCGCCCAGTTTTCACCCAAAGAGGGCTTTTGCGCCAATAGAGGAGTTCGCGCTGATATTCAGCGCTGCGGTAATGGCGGCGGTAGCCTGTAGCGCTGCACCGGCACCTATGACGTCATCGGTGTGCGCAGTGCCCCGTTTCCGCCCCGATGCCGGCACGAATCCCATATTCAGTTGCCGCCGCCTCCTCCATGGTGGCCGCTACTTACATCCGGAAACCAGGGCCTTACTGCAGCCTTAGTGGGGCGCATAAAGGTGGAGGTGCGGCCGGCCGCTTTTTCGGCGGCCGCCTGCCCGCACCTTCTTCCCCGGCCTCCTCCACCACCCCCCCCGCGGCATTGCCGGCTGCTTTCCGCGAGCCCGGCACTTCTCCGTGGTGCCGGGCTCATTTGCCGGCACAATCCAGCGGCGATCTCCCCGTTGCAGGCACCTCCACCTTAAGAGAAGGAGGAGGCCTGCAGTACCGCAGCCTGCCGCACCACATCGGGTGGCACAGCGGCGCCTACAGCGCTGAAATTCAGTTTCAGCGCCCCAAGCGGGGGCGGGCACACCCTGTAATAGCGCCCGGTTCCGACTTGGGGCGCAAAAACCGAATATCTGACGGGCGCAACTGGCTCCGCGCTCAGCGCTAACTTTTGGGCGCAAACCAGCTGGCGGGCCCAAACTGAATTTCTAGGTCATGGTTTATTACGAAATCTAGTAACCCCAACGAAGCCAATGGAAAAGAGTTTTGAAGACATAGTAACGATACTACAGGAACATTTAAACCCCACACCGCTGCTGATAGCAGAAAGATTCAAGTTTCACAAAGGGAACCAGCATAAGGATGAAAGCAATGCTGATTATTTAACAGAACTGCGCAAACTATCGAAACACTGCCAGTTTGGAGCGGGACTGGCAGATACCTTAAGGGACAAGCTTTGTGATGTAAGAAAAAGGAGACTTACCATCAAGTAACTTTAAAGTAAGCTTTAAGTAACTTATAAACACACTATATACAAGAGAGGTCTTTACCATGCCTCTGGTAGAAGCCTCTTACAATACTGAACAGACCAGTATTTATACCAGTCCAACAGGAAGTGACATTTACAGGAAGTGAGGTATGTACACAGTTCATAGTTCATAGTTCATAGTTCACAGGAAGTGATGACATAACTTCCCGGATGTTATCATTTTTATCACATTCTTCCCTCCTGCAGGATTAGGAGGCTGTGGTCTACCTTTTGGTCCGCAGCCGCCGAACAAGGAAGAGTCGCACCCGTTTGGATTCCCGTCGTAGAGGGTCACTGGTCCGCTTACATGCGGTTGGCCATTGGTCAGAGTCTGTGTGGCCTGGATTGCCCTGTGAAGGGTCGGGGAGATCATGGCTTCGAGTACGAGCCCCAATAGGTTCAAAGTCGGACTGCCTCTGTTCAGAGGGAGGTGCAGAGCTGGTCTGTGGCGGATCAGTACTTTCATGCGCGGTACTGGGAGGGTCGCAACCTTGAGCACGGGGTTCTACCGGCACCAAGCTAGTTGGTGTCCGATCAGGATCCTGGAGAGGGGTACCCGATAGGTCCCAAGAGTTTCCTGGTGAAATGCCATCACCCGATGTCCCACTAGGTCCTGGTGGGCAGGGAGCCAGATCCCGTAATGATACGGTAGATTCTCGGCCGTCGGAATATCGTATGTTTGCATAGGTGGGGTTGGCATCGGTTAGTTCGACCTCATCTACAAGAGGGTCATTTTTAGACGTCCGAACGTATCTTCGGAGTAATACAGGTCCAGGAGTAGTTAGCCATGACGGGAGTGATGTCCCATGAGATGAGCGACGCTGGAATCCAAAGAACCGCTCATGAGGTGTAGTATTTGTGGCTGTAGAAAGCAGGGACCGTATAGAGTGCAATGCATCCGGAAGCACTGTTTCCCATTGCTGGTCTGGTAGGCCCCGAGATCTTAAAGCGAGACGTACAGAATTCCAGATGATACCGTTATACCTCTCTACCTGCCCATTTCCGATGGGATGGTATGGTGTTGTTTTGCTTGTAGCAATTCCCCGTTCTGAGAGGTAGTCCTTGAGTTCCCTTGACATAAAGGATGGACCCCGATCTGAGTGAATATAAGCCGGCATGCCACAGAGAGAAAATACCTGCTCAAGGCAGCAGATTACTGTGGACGCCAGCATATTGGAGCAGGGGAAGGCAAACGGAAAACGTGAATATTCGTCGATCATGGTGAGCAAATATGTGTTCCGAGTTGAAGAGGGCACTGGGCCCTTAAAATCGATGCTAAGTCGTTGCATCGGTTGGGTTGCATGTATGAGTATACCATCTGAGGGGCGGAAGAACTGAGGTTTTAATTCCGCACAAAGCCGGCATTCTGAGCATATTTTCTTTACATCTCCAGTGGAAAAAGGGAGATTCCGTGATCGTACGAAATGTAGCATGCGCGTAACGCCAGGATGACACAAACCATTGTGGACATCCATGAGAGTGGAGGATGACATAGTGGAGCAGAATGCCCGTGTGAGGGTGTCCGGGGCCACATTCTCCTTGCCAGGCCGATAGAGAATGGTATAACCAAAAGAGGCCAGTTCCATCCTCCAAAGTTGTATTTTATTATTCTTAATTTTGGTTCGCTTTCGATTATCGAGCATGAAGGCGACTGATCGTTGGTCCGTGATCAACGTAAAGTGCTGGCGAGCTAGAAAATGGTTCCACTTCCGTACTGCCTCTATGATGGCTGTGGCTTCTTTCTCAACCGGAGGATAATGTAGCTCGGCACCTTGTAAGGTCCTGGACATAAATGCTACAGGACGACCTTCCTGATTCAGAGTAGCCGAGATCGCCACCTCCGAGGCATCACATTCAACCACGAAAGGGAGATTCTCATCAATGGAGTGAAGAGCCGCTTTCTCCAACTGTTTTTTGAGAAGGTTAAAGGCTGCAACAGCCGCTGTTCCCAGTGGAAATGATCTAGCATGCAGCAAGGGTTGGATTTCGTCCGAAAAATGAGGAATCCATTTAGCGTAGTATGCAAACAGACCGAGAGCCCGACGTAAAGAAGCCGGATTCTTAGGTGACGGGAGCTCTTGGAGCGGGCGAAGTCTTTCTGGGTCTGGCTTAATGATACCATTGCCTACGCAGTAGCCAAGGATGTTGATGGTCGGTTGCGACTCAACAGATTTGGATTCATTCAGGGTCAAATTACGGCGATGGAGGGCATCCCGAAATTTTTGGAGGTTGGAGTCGTGTTCCTGTTGATCGTGACCTGCAATGGTAATGTTATCAAGATAGGGAAAAGTGTCCCTTAGGTTTTCCTGCTTAACCAGGCCATCCATTGCCCGTTGAAAGACAGCCACTCCATTAGTAACCCCGAATGGGAGGCGACGAAATTGGTACAGCCGTCCATTAGCCTCAAAGGCTGTGTACTGCTTATCTGAGACCTTCAAGGGTAACTGATGATAGGCACTTTTTAAATCGTAAGTTGAGAACACTTTGTATTCGGCCAGTTTATTAACCATATCATCAATGCGTGGCAATGGGTAGGCGTCCAAGTCGGTATATTGATTGATGGTTTGCGAATAATCGATGCATAGTCGCTGTTTGTGAGGTTTTAGAGGGTTCTTGACAATGACGACTTGAGCCCGCCAGGGCGACGAACATGGTTCAATGATATCCTCTGCTAGAAGTCGAGAGATTTCAGCCGCAATAAAAGATTGGTCTTCCTGATTAAAGCGCCGCGATTTCGTTATTATCGGTTGGCATTGAGGCGGAATACTGGCAAATAATGAGGGTTCATTAAGTGAAGCTGCTGATAATGCACAAAATGGTAATTTAGATGGTATATTAGAAATAGTAAGTCCGGGTTTGGATCCACCAAACTCAATGGTGAGTTTCTTATGCTGTTTTTGGAAGTCCAGCCCTAAGAGGAGATCACTACATAAGTCTTTGAGCACCGAAAGTCGGGTGGAGGGATACATACGACCATGAAGTGTCATATCAACAACACAAAAGCCGGAGATTCTGGTATTAAGTGATGACTGGGCCATCGCAATTGCCTGGTCCGATGGGAAGACATGTAGTTTCAATTTCGCAACAATCTGTTCCTTAATGAAACTATCAGTACTTCCTGAGTCAATTAAGGCATCTAAGGTATGCCCTTTAATTGAAATTTTTGTGGCTGCCTGAGACAGGTTCTGTGGGCAAGCAGCTGTAATTGGTGTCGTTGCACAGAGAGTGGCTAAAACTCTCGGTGTGCTTCTTCGGGAGAGAGCTCGAGAGGAAGCTTGATAGGTCCTAGCTGGAGCATCTTGATAGGCCCTAATTGGGGCAGTTCGGTAGGCCTTAGCTGGATTGGCCCTCGTAGAGGCCCTTGATAGGCAAACTTTAGCAAAGTGTCCTTTTTTCCCGCAATAACTGCAGATTGCATTGCGAGCAGGGCAGGTTTTCCTAGGGTGAAAAGCATCTCCACAAAAGAAGCATTCCTTCCTAGATTGCCAAGAGGCTGCTAAAGTGGGGTCGTCCTCCTCTTCTTCATCAGAATTATCAGAATTAGATTCCCCCATGATAGGGTTCACCTGAGACCGCTTGAATTGTCTGGTTGCAGCTACAGCAGCAGATCGAGATCTGGGCAGCTGATAGAGGTCTGCATTTCTCTTTGCCAAATCCAGTGAACAAGCTAGGTCAAAAGCTTTTTGTAGCTCAAGTGTTTTACTTTCTAGTAGACGCTGGCGTATAAATGGAGAGGCAATCCCGCAGATGAAAGCATCACGAATCATTTCTTGGCGGTACAGTTCAGCTGAGGCTGCCTGAAAGTTACAATCTACGCTGAGCCTGCGAAGTTCTTGCAGGAATTCGTCAATTGATTCCCCTGGCCCTTGTCGGGCTGTGGCCAGTAGATGTCTAGCATAGACCTCATTTGGGGTCTTCGCATACAGTTTCTTAAGTGCCCGAATCACCTCTTCGTAACTATCCCAGTCATCAACATATTCGAACACTTTTGGGGTCACATAATTGACAAGTATCTTCAATTTAGCAGGAGCATCCACTTTACATTCATCCAGAAAATTCTCAAAAGTACGATACCAATGCTTCCATACCCTGCCAGCTGCTGGTGTATTCGGGTCCAAGTCCAGACGAATAGGTCTAAGGATTTTCTCCATGATGGGTGGTTCCCTGGATCCTTAACTTCCGAGTTTGTCTGAAGGTCTAGTATTTGTCAGTGTAAATACTAAGTTACTTAAATTGATGTAAGAAAAAGGAGACTTACCATCAAGTAACTTTAAAGTAAGCTTTAAGTAACTTATAAACACACTATATACAAGAGAGGTCTTTACCATGCCTCTGGTAGAAGCCTCTTACAATACTGAACAGACCAGTATTTATACCAGTCCAACAGGAAGTGACATTTACAGGAAGTGAGGTATGTACACAGTTCATAGTTCATAGTTCATAGTTCACAGGAAGTGATGACATAACTTCCCGGATGTTATCATTTTTATCACACTTTGTATGTGGGCTTCAAAGTGAAGGAACCCAGGAACGGCTTTTAGCTGAAAAGGACCTTACGCTGGAAAAGGCTTTCAGCATTGTGGTATCATATGAAGCAGCAGAACGGGGCACTGCAGAGATACAACAGAGACTGCAAGAATATGGCACAAACGAAATGTCATTTAGAACAGAGAAGTGCTATCACTGCGGCAGAACAACACACGGCCAGAATGATTGCTGGTTCAAAGACAAAGTGTGCAGAGAGTGTGGAAAAGTAGAACACATAGCACGAGTCTGCAGGTCGGGAAAGAAAACCAGCAATAAGAAACCTACCAAAGAAAAGTACAAGAAGGTACATAAGATGACGGAGAATAGTTCAGACGAACAAAAGAGTGATAATGACTCCGAAAGCAGGGAACTGAGTTGTCTGAAACTACATAATGTGATCACAATGGAGGATCACCGAACCATTTGGGTCACTCTCAAGATAGCAGGAGTCCAGGTAAAGATGGAATTGGACACAGGATCAGCCCTAACAGTCATAAACCGATGGGACTACGAGCGGCTATTCTCACACATACCCTTGAGAGACACAAAAATTATTTTGAAGACGTACACGGGGCAAAAAGTCTACCCTAAAGGAAAAGTAAGGGTGACCATTATATATAATGGTAAGCAAACACCAAAACTAGGCCTGTATGTATTGCAAGATGGAGGACCACCATTACTGGGACGTGAATGGATCCGGAAAATACAACTGGATTGGCATTCCATACAGGCACTGACTGTGGCTGACAAAAAGGATGACGACGTCACAACTGGGCAACTGTCAAAGATCCTAACTGACGTGAAAGAAGTGTTCCAGCAAGGACGCGGAACACTAAAAGGCATGACAGCAACAATTAAAATTGAAGAAAATGCAAGCCCAAAATGTTTTAAGGCCAGACCGGTACCTTATGCGATCCGCCCATCCGTCGAAGCAGAGCTGGAAAGTCTGGAACGTTCAGGTGTACTGTCCAAGGTAGACTGGAGCGAGTGGGCTACACCCATTGTCCCTGTGATGAAAAAGTCATTGAGCAGCACGCCTGGGGAACCAAGGAAGGTTCGCATCTGTGGGGACTTTAAGGCAACAGTGAACCCGGTCCTTCACACTGTACAATATCCACTTCCGCGGATTGAAGATATTTTCAGCTCGCTATCTGGAGGGAAACGCTTCACTAAGATTGATCTGGCCCAGGCGTATCTGCAAATGGAGGCAGAAGAAGCATCCAAAAAATACCTCACAATCAACACCCATAAAGGTCTCTACCAATACAACCGGCTGGTATCCGGGGTAGCATCAGCTCCGGCTATTTGGCAGAGGGCAATGGAACAAGTCCTGCAAGGGATCCCAGGGACCCAGTGTTATTTGGACGACATCCTGGTCATGGGCGAAAATGACAGTGATCACCTTGCCAACCTGGAGCAGGTGCTCACTAGATTGCAGGAATATGGGCTCCGAGCTAACCGCCCCAAATGCGAGTTTTTTAGAAAACAGATCTTGTATTGTGGCCACGTTATCGATAAAGAGGGGTTACATAAGTCCCCAGAGAAGATTGAGGCAGTAGTCAAGGCTCCAGCACCGGAAAATGTGTCACAACTGAGGTCGTTCCTCGGGCTGGTAAACTACTACCATAAGTTCTTGCCAAATTTGTCTGCAATACTACAGCGACTGAATACCGTACTGCAAACTGGGGTGCCATGGAAGTGGAGTGACGAATATAGACGAGCTTTCCAGAAGAGCAAAACACTAATCACATCGAAAGAGGTATTGGCCCATTACAACCCGGCATTACCAATTCGGTTGGCAGGTGATGCGTCACCCTACGGAATTGGAGCGGTGCTGTCGCACAAATTCTCGGACGGCTCAGAGAGGCCAATAGCCTTTGCATCACGATCACTAACCTCAGCCGAGCGTAGCTACGCCCAGATTGACAGGGAGGCCCTCAGCCTAGTGTGGGGAGTGAAAAAGTTCAATCACTATCTGCACGGGCAGAAATTCACCTTGCTGACTGATCACCAGCCTTTTGTTTCCATGTTTAATCCGAAGAAGGGCGTTCCGGTGATGACTGCGCAAAGACTACAAAGATGGTCACTTTTTCTAGGGGCGCACCACTATGAGATTGAATATAAGGGCACAAAAGAGCATGTAAATGCTGATGGGCTACCACGCCTGCCACTGCCTACTGCGGAGGAAGCACCAGCAGTGGATCCTGTCGAAATATTCCATTCGACTATAGCTGAATACCTACCGGTAACTAACGCTTGTATCGAAAAGGAAACCCGAAATGACCCGACACTGTCTCAGGTATATGATTTGACGGTGAAGGGATGGCCAGCACATGGCGACTCACTGTTGCTAGCATTCTCGACAAGGAGAGGACAGCTGTCAGTGTGCCGGGGGACCTTGATCTGTGGATCCCGAGTGGTAATTCCACGCAAGTTAAGGGATAGAGTGCTCAATGAGCTTCATGAGGGTCATCTGGGAGGGGTAAAAATGAAAAGCCTAGCCAGGGCTTATGTGTGGTGGCCGGGAATCGATAAACAAATCGAGGACCTGACCAAGAGCTGCTCAGGATGCCAGAAAGTCCAAAATGCACCACCACAGGCCCCTCTACACCCATGGGAGTGGCCCTCATCTCCATGGCAACGGGTGCATATTGATTTTGCTGGTCCATTCATGGACTCAATGTTTTTAATAGCCGTGGATGTGCACTCGAAATGGCCTAAGGTCATCAAAATGTCCTCCACCACCACGGAGAAAACTATTGCAGTCCTACGGACCATTTTTGCCAGGAATGGCTTGCCGGAACAGATTTGCTCCAACAACGGACCACAGTTTGTGTCCGAAGAGTTCCGGAGGTTCTTGAAAAAGAATGGGGTAAGGCATTACACATCCGCCCCGTATCATCCAGCCACAAATGGATTGGCTGAGAGGTTTGTACAAACCTTTAAGAAGGCAATAAAGGCTATGTACAATGACCACATTCCGCTGCAGCACAAGGTGGACAATTTCCTGTTCGCCTACCGGAATGCGACACATGCAGTCACCAACCAGGCCCCAGCCATGATGTTTTTTAACCGAAGGTTAAGATCTCGCCTGGATTTGCTCAGACCAAACGTACGAAGAGATGTTGAGAGTAAGCAATTCCAGCACATCCATGAGAAGCCAACAAGGAGCTTCAATGTAGGGCAACCAATCTTGGCCTGCGACTACCGAACAGAAAAATGGCAGCCAGGAACGATATGCACACGGCAGGGCCCACTAATGTACACAGTGGACGTTGGGGAGAGCATCGTGAGATGCCATGCTGACCAGATCCTAGAGTCACAGGAACAAGTCAACCCCATGCCTCGCCCATACGTACCTGGTGATGAACCCGACGTACAGGTCGCATCTACCCCAGAAACAGTAGCATCGGAATCTGATGAACCAACTGATGACAGGGGGCCAGAATCGCCTCCGCACCATGAGCAAGACACTCGGGAAAGGCGCTATCCAGAAAGGATCAGGAAGCCTCCCCAAAGACTGAATATATAAATAGACTATTTTCAGCTAATGTTGCATGTTAAAAGTGTTAATTGTAATTAGTTTGATATTTAATTGTTAAATGAGTGTTATGGTACTGTTAACCTAAAAGGGGAGGAATTGTAATGTATATACCTTTAAGGGGGGAACTATCTTTTACAGCTCATGTATACTGCAGTACCGGCAGTGACCACACCTGTATATAGCACTGAGTAGTATTCTGTACAGATCAGTTCCCGTGTGAGCCACGTTGAGTAAACACCTGTTGAACCGTTCTCCTGCAGTCTGTGTCTTATTATACACAGACACAACAGGGTCAACGCCGCTGATGGCTACGGTGCCCACCACCTGGCACCCAATGATTTGCAGCACTCGATTCACCAGAACAGACAGTGGTTGGGTGTCAGGTTGTCCCCTGCCTGTTTGCTCCTGCTCCCTCCTGTTGTGAGCCAACTTGGCCTGCAAGAGAAAGGAAAGTGTGTGAGTGAGTGTGGAGCAATGTGTTTGGGTGATGTGCCTACCATATTTGAATAGCTGTCATTGTGTGCAAGGTGTGAGATGTGGGTTTGAGTGTTGGTATGTCGAGATTGTTGGTGGCTGGGGGAGTGGTGCTTTGGGCAGTGTGTGCAGACTGTGGTACACACGGTGGTATGTAGAAATTGTTGAAGTACTGGTTCACCCTCACCACCCGAGTGAGGTCATTAAATTTCTTCCTGCACTGTGTGTGGGTCCTGGGGACCACAGTACTGCCCGAGACCTGATGGGCAACCTCCCTCCACATGGCACGGAAGACTTGCGGCGAGGTCCTCCTGCCACTTGTCATGTACAGCACCGCCCTTCATCTCTCCACAGTGAAGACCAACACCTCCAATGATTGGTCGCAGAATCTGTGAGCTCTCTCCCTGGGCCATTGATCTGCCATAATGACACCTCCTTCAGTGGTCTGGTTCCTTCTCCTTGGCCTTCTGCTGCTTGCTGAGACAGCTGCTGAACCAGCAATGCTGAGAATGAGGTTCTGCAGTGTGATTAAACCTTCCCTTTAAGAACTGGGAAGAGCCTGTGGCAATGATGACTAGCGAGTATAAAGCATATGATATTGGTTAGCACTTTGAGTCTAATGCCACTGAGCTCGGCTGTTACTGTTTGATTTAGCACTCCCATCCTTTATTTGAGTGATGACACTGAATTTTGCATGTAGTCAGATTCATTAGCGCCTGGCGCTCAATCTCAAACTTTTCCAAAGTTATCGCCCACTCCTGGGGTATAATTAATTTCTCCCCCATAATCTTCTGACTAAGGGCAATAGTGCTACCCTCTGCCAAATCTACACCTGAACCCTTCAAAAATGCCCATCATTAATAAACATAGACAGTTGAATTAAAAAAAATAGTCTAGTTAGATTTTGAAATCAACTAATTATCTCAGCTGTATTTTGTTGATAGTCAGAAAAAAAGTAAATGTTCTAATTATTTACACCTGTGATTCAGAGAGATTCTAATTGCTGATATCTATAAAAGAGAGTTACACAAACAGAGATAGAGATAGAGCGGGGCGGGGCGGGGGCAGGAGCAGGAGCAGGACCAGGAGCAAAGGAAAAGGAAAGAAAGAGTTGGCCAGTATCTTTTGTCATTCTAATTTGAATTTTCTTTAAAGAAAGAAGTTGAATTTTGAAAGCAAACACGGTCTCTTTGAGGGAAACAGATAGGAAGGAATGGTAGAAGAGGGCACAAAGGAAACTGGTTGAAAGTGACCAGGCTTCTCACCACCCACCTTTGGGGGCAGTGAGGGGGGAAACTGAAAGGATAGTTAAAAGTAAAGTGAAAGGGGTGGAGAGGATACTGGGGTTGAGCTAGTAGTTCAAAGGGGAAGAGGCAGGGGTACTGATGGAAGTGAGAAAGTGATAGGAAGAGGAGGGGTAGTGGGAAGGGGAATGGGTAAGGGATGCATTAGGAGAGGCGTTGGAGAGGAAGCATGATTGATTGAGGGAAAGGATGGTAAGGGGTCATTAATGAATTAATTTTTAAAGTAATTAAAAGTAGAAGAGACAAAAGTAGAAGAGGGAAAAAAAAGAACAAAAGAATTTGCATTTATATAGCACCTTTTATGAACTAAGGATGTTCCAAAGCATTTTATTGCCAATGAAGTACTTTTGAAATGTAGGGGGGAATTTTAACCCCAAAAAATGGGTGGGTTGTGGTCGTGTGGGATGTTGAAGTGTTAAAAAACTGAATCGCGCCCCAACCCACCCACTTCCAGTTTTAACGGGGGTGGAATAGAGGGCAGGCAGCCAATCCACTCCTAGGAGATGGGTCACCCACTTAAATATTATAATGAGGCTCGTGCCTCATGGTGATCTACCATTTCAAATTTAACTCTGGCTGGCTGGGTTTCCCAAGCCAGCTAAAGGGGGGCAAGGACTGCTGGATCCAGGAGGTAAGTGCCTTTCCACTTATCTGCTGGATGCAGCATTCCTGCCTCACCAACCCCCCGACGATCGCACACCCCCGACCCTTCCGAACCCCCCTGACCTCCCCACACGAGACCTCTGACCCCCCCATGATGCCTCCGAACGCTCCCACGATGCATCCGCCCACCGCACCCCCCTCTCCACCCATAAGGCCTCTGATCTCCAATCTCCGATCCCCCCTCCGGCCTTCGATCCTCTGACCCCGGCACCCAATCCCCCTTCAGCCTCCAATCCCCCTTCCGGCCACCTCCCTCTGGCTCTGATCCCCTTCATCCACAATCCTCCTCTGGCCTCCCCACTCCGGCCCTGATCCTCCTCTGGCCTCCAACCACAACCCCACGCAGCCCCGATCCTTCGCTCCCTCCTCTCTGTGGCCTGGTGCTGCAGGCCAACCCAGCCGACAACCAGCCAGCCTCTCCACCTGGCTGGCTGTGGGTGGGAAACAGTGCTTTGAAATGCTATTCAGGCCCTGCTGTTAAATTTGGCAGGGCCTGTGGGGAACTCGTTCTCCCGGGTTTCCCAACTGCTTTCCAGACTCCCGAAACATTAACTATTTCTCTCTCCACAGATGCTGCTTGACCTGCTGAGTGTTTCCAGCATTTTCTGTTGTTATTTCAGATTTCCAGCATCTGCAGTATTTTGTTAATGTATTAGCTAAAATGCACAGTCAGCTAAATTGTACCCTGACACATTAAACCCTAAAGCATTCTGAGAATGAACAATTTTAACAATTTCATTATTTCTAGCTGTATTACAAATCCACAAGACATTTATAAGTAAAATGAAAGCAAAATCTTTAATCATATAAGATTAAACCAAATCCTAACCCTATGTATATATGTATGTAAGAATATTATATTATACATGTGCAATACCACAGGAGATCAACTAGTACTAATACAAAATCAAAAAGTATTATATGAAAATTACAGAATATATGACTTTTGAATGATGAATGAATTACATCTATATCTCTGCTGTCTCCAGTCCAATTATCTGTGACATTCTAACTCCAGATCACGTGAAGACTACACTTGTTCCTTATGCCACAATTGAGTAACTAGTAGTTATTTTTATGCGTGTGTGTGCGTGTGTGTTACATGCTTACCTTGAACATCTGGATATCGATGCACCTGAAGAGCTAAAAGGCAATTACATTTGAGAATACTGGACTTTAACTTAGCCAGTTTGCTTAAAATGAGTCATGAAATGTGCTCCCATATAAATATCTGAAAATAGGGTAACAAGATGAGAAAAATGTTGATCAAAGCAAAATCCCAGTTCAAGGATAACATTTCCCAACAATGCTCCACATTTAATAGTACAGGTTGGAAGTTTCTACGAAGTAACCTAACACATATTTCTTGGAAAACTGGTGTCAGCCATGGCTCAGTTGGTAGCACCCTTGCCTCTGAGTCAGAAGATTGTGGGCTCAAGTCCCACTCCATAGACTTGAGCACAAAATCTAAGCTGACACGGCAGTGTAGTACTGAGGGAATGCTGCACTGTTGGCACGTGCCATCTTTCAGATGAGATATTAAATTGAGGCCCTGCCTACCCTCTCAGGTGGACATAAAAGATCCCACGGCACTATTTCAAAGAGGAGCAGGGGAAGTTATCTCTGGTATCCTAGACAATATGTATCCCTCAATCAATATCACTAAAAAAAACAGCTTATCTGGTCATTATGTTTGTGGGAGCTTGCTGAGTGCAAATTGGCTGCTACATTACAACAGTGACTACACTTCAAATAGTACTTAATTGGCTGTAAAGTGCTTTGGGATATCCGATGGTTGTGAAAGGCGTGATATAAATACAAGTCTTTTTTTTCTTTTAATACTAAACCTATCCAAAGGCTGCTAAAAATGACAGCTTCATACAGTTTGAGAATTATATTTCAATTTATTTCAAACATACAGCATTTGGAAAGAGTGTTAATTTATTTTCCCATACAGAATAGATTTCTGCATTTGTAGAAAGTTAGAAAATGTTCACTAATAACTTATATATAGTTTTCTCTCTGATTTATATCCTCTTTCTTGAATGAGTAATGTTTTTTCAGTGACAGAGTCATTGATGTACTAGACAATGGTTCCAGTTAGCAGACATTAGCCAGAGCAGTATGTAGCAAAATTATACCCCAAAAAGTGATCACATAATGAGTGAGGCAAAAAGAAGAAGCAATAGTTCGCTTATGAAGCAAAAAAATTGGAGCTGCTGTCATTAGGACAGAGGAAATTACAGGATGATGTGATAGAGGTGTTTAGGACAGAGAGCAAAATAAACTTTTTTGTACACAGCGTGTTGTGAGGCTATGGACAGCACTACTAGAATTAGTGACTGAAGCAGAGACTGTGATGACACTTAAGAATAGTAGTTGAAGGAAAGTAGAATAAAGGGCTATGTGAATTGAGCAGGAGAATTGGGTTAGGACTACTACTCATTGTGAGGACAAACACCAACATTAACTATTTGGCCCTATTTCTGTGCTGTCATTTATACATAGTTTGAAGTAACAATGGTTTATCAAAAGCATTCTTATCTACCCAAAATACTGAAACTAAAACGGCAATACCTCTGAACTTCAGTCTGCAGCATAGGTGTTGATGTTTGATCAGCATCAGATTTTACAATAGTAAGGTAATATCCAATGCCAAAGCAATTCAGCAGCTCAGCTTTCTGTGTGAAATGATAGCACTGTGACCTCTCAAAGTATCAGTGACATCCATTTGGTAGGCAGACAGTTTCATTGTATGACCTATAATCGTCACATAAATGAAACAAAGTGACGTATAATTGTAGCTAATTTCAATAGATAAATATTTAGAAAAAGTTAAACAAATTCATTTGAAATTCTCTCTAATTCTATGGTTCTATTAAGAGCCAATGCTCTCATCTGAGCTCTGTATATTAAATTCATGGGGGTTAAATGATGCAAATCGGCTCAGTGCACTGGATACAGCAAAGACTAAGGGCCCCGAAAACATCCCGGCTATCGTACTGAAGACTTGTGCTCCAGAACTAGCCATGCCTCTAGCCAAGCTGTTCCAGTACAGCTACAACACTGGCATCTATCCGACAATGTGGAAAACTGCCCAGGTATGTACTGTCCACAAAAAGCAGGACAAATCCAACCCAGTTAATTATTGCCACCTCAGTCTATTCTCAATCATCAGCAAAATGATGGAAGGTGTCATCGACAGTGCTATAAAGCGGCAGTTACTCACCAATAACTTGCTCACTGATGCCCAGTTTGGGTTCTGCCAAGACCACTCGGCACCCGACCTCATTACAGCCTTGGTCCAAACATGGACAAAGGAGCTGAATTCCAGAGGTAAGGTGAGAGTGACTGCCCTTGATATCAAGGCAGCATTTGACCGAGTGTGGCATCAAGGAGCCCTAGTAAAACTGAAGTCAGTGGGAATCAGGGGAAAACGCTACACTGGCTGGAGTCATACCTAGCACAAAAGAAGATGGCTGTGGTTGTTGAAGGTTAATCATTACAGCCCCAGGACATCACTGCAGGAGTTCCTCAGGGCAGTGTCCTAGGCCCAACCATCTTCAGCTGCTTCATCAATGACCTTCCCTCCAACATAAGGTCAAAAATGGGGATGTTCGTTGATGACTGCACAGTGTTCAGCACCATTCACAACTCCTCAGATAATGAAGCAGTCCATGCCCGCATGCAACAAGGCCTGGACAACGTTCAGGCTTGGGCTGATAAGTGGCAGGTAACATTCGCACCACAGAAGTGCCAGGCAATGACTATCTCCAACAAGCGAGAGTCTAACCACCTCCCCTTGAGATTCAACGGCATTACCATCACTGAATCCCCCACCATCAACATCCTGGGGGTCACCATTGACCAGAAACTTAACTGAACCAGCCACATAAATACTGTGGCAATAAGAGCAGGTCAGGGGCTAGGTATTCTGCGGCGACTGTCTCACCTCCTAACTCCCCAAAACCTTTCCACCTTCTAAAAGGCACAGGTCAGGAGCGTGATGGAATACTCTCCACTTGCCTTGCTGAGTGCAGCTCCAACAACACTCAAGAAGCTCGACAGCATCCAGGACAAAGCAGCCCGTTTGATTGGCAACCCATCCACCACTTTAAAAATTCACTCCCTCCACCACCGTGGCTGCAGTGTGTGCCATCTACAAGATGCACTGCAGCAACTCACCAAGGCTTCTTCAGCAGCACCTCCCAAACCCACGACCTCTTCCACCTAGAAGGACAAGGGCAGCAGGCACATCGGAACACCACCACCAGCAAGTTCCCCTCCAAGTCACACACCATCCTGACTTAGAAGTATATTGCCAATCCTTCATCGCCGCTGGGTCAAAATCCTGGAACTCGCTACCTAACAGCACTGTGGGAGTACCTTCACCACATGGACTGCAGCGGTTCAAAAAGGCGGCTCACCACCACCTTCTCAAGGGCAATTAGAGATGGGCAATAAATGCTGGCCTCGCCAGTGAAACCCACATGCATAAGCGAACTTAAAAAAAATGGATGTTTACCGAGAAACACCTGGACAGCGGAAACCTATTAAGTTCCCTGCATCTGTATGTAAACATGCTGTGTAAATCTTCAAAAAATACCTGTATTACAAATAGCACTTAGCAAGACTAACTGTACAGAGGGACTCATTGGGCTCGATTTTGCCATTGGGGCAGGCTGGGGGTGCTTTTCGTGTTAGCCACCCGAATCCAATTTGATGTGGGAAAAATATGCAATTTTACCCTAATTGGGCAATTGATTTCCAGCGTGTGGGAACCCCTGGCCCACTTAGTTTTCCATCCTGAAAGTTGCCTCCGATGACATCATCAATGCTGCTAGATTTAAGGCCTGCAAGCAGCCTTGCTTCTTCTGCAAACTGTAAACCTTATGCCCTTTGCTGTGATAGATTCCTCCAGCCAATGTGTCCAGCAGTAGGCCAAAGTCTGCACCAAGGTTCGATGATGCCACGCTGCAAGCTCTGGTGGAGGGAGCAAGAGGAAATAAGGAGGTGCTCTTCCCTTCCTCAGGGAGGAAGAAGCCTCCCAGCAGACGAAAGCTGTGTGGATGCAAGTGGCCCAGGAGGTCAACTTTTTGTCTATGTGCCGCAGAACCTGGCTGCAGTGTAGGAAGAGGTTTCATGACCTTCTGCGCACTGGAAAAGTGAGTATGACTTTCCCATCACCCTCAATCTGATCCCCATTGCCTCTCCTCACCAGCACTCAGCTTTGCCAACCTCTTCCTCCACATCCCACTTGACACTGACACCCCTGCACCCTTACCCATTCCCTCTCTCTATGGTCACATTCACCTAGCTATTCGACTATGCAGCCCTCACACTCCCTATCGCTGTGATGCTATGAAAACAACCTATAGCACACAGGGAGTGCCCCTGGTCTTGCCACCTCACTCCATCTTTGTCTCCTTCTAACCATCAATGATATGGATTCTCTACACTCACTCCTTCATTCTCACTCAAACTCCACTTGCCTCCCTCATTGCAGGAAAAGAGCGCTCACAATAAGAGGGAAAGAGCAAGGACAGGAGGAGCCTCAGGCACCCTCAGTAGCCCAGCTCACGCCCTGGGTGGAGGCGACCCTGGAGATCGTGGGAGTGGAGGAGGATGCGCAAGTTGGGGAAGGACAGACGGGTGCATCAGAGCAAGCTGGTGACAGAACAGTTTATCATCTCTCTCATTGACATTGCATGAGTCACTGATAATGATTCTGATGCTCTAACAGATTGACTTTTGATCCTCTGCAATATTCAATGTGCATGTAAACTTGGTCTCACATCTCTGACTCTTTCCTTTACTCCCCCACAGGACCATCAAATGCCCCCATCCCCACTATCCAGGAGGAACAGCCTGAGCCTCCAGACCCCTCAGAGGAAGCTGCAACCTCTGAGGGCGCAGCGTCAGCAGAATTCCGTGCACCCAGCACCAGCGCAGACACACACACCTCGGTGGTACCTTCGCAAGATAGTGCAGTGTTGTCACCTGGTATCACAGCTCACAAGTGAGCATCAGCAGATGGTAGAGACAGGGACAGCTGTGCAGAGTCCTAGTTGGAGGGCACAGGACTCTGCCAGCTCAGCTCAGCTGCTTGTCGACCCTCTGCCTCCGGGTCCATCCAGAAGAAGAGCGGTGCTGGAACTCCAGGAAGAGGTGCAGGAGTCTCTGGCAGGTTTTGTCTCCCGAGTCGCTGCGAGTGTGAAGCGAATGGAGGAGTCCATCACTAACATGAACAGAGCCTTTGTGGAGGTGTTGGCGCATGAACGCATCACCACAGAAAGGATGGCAAACTCCGTGGAAAGGATGGCTACCTCCATGGTAAGGCTGTCTACCGTAGAGGAGAGGATGGCTACGGTCATGAATCTCATCATTCATGAAGAAATAACTCATGAAGTAACACTGGGCGGCCAGCTGCTGGCACCGTCCAAGGAGTATATTACTAAGGCGTGGGCCCAGCTTGCTCAGGATGTTTCTGTAACCAGGAACTAGTGATGTAACTAGAAATCTCATGGTTTTGAAACAGTCTTTTTACATCAATTTAATCAACTAGACCTACTCCACGCTCTGAGTGGTCTTAGGAACAGACGGCTACGACTCAAACTGTGGAAGGGAACTCGGATGAAGTAATCGATCCATCATGGAGAAACTACTCAGACCTGCCCGTCTCAACCTGGACCTGAATTCACTTACAGCTGCTAAGGTATGGAAACAATGGTATCGTACATTTAGCAACTTCCTTGAGGAGTGTGGTGAGAATGTTCCTAATAAGTTATGAATGCTTGGTAATTATGTATCCCCTCATGTGTTTGACTATATCGAAGACTGTGTAGACTATGACGCTGCTCTCCAAATACTACAGCAACTATATGTTAAGTCCCAAAACAACATTTTTGCTCGGCATCTACTGGCCACAACCCGACAACAACCAGTGGAATCACTTGACAAATGCCTTCAGAAACTTTGCAGGCTCAGCAAGGATTGTAATCTTAAAGCTGTCACTGCTGAGCAGTACCAGGAGGAGTTAATTCGTGATTCCTTTATTAATGGGATTGCGTCTCCCTTCATATGTCAGCATCTGTTGGAGAATAAAACCCTCAAGTTACAGGCTGCCTATGACCAGGCATGCTCTCTGGACTTAGCAAAGAGGAATGCAGATACCTAACTTTCACCACGTGCACGGGCTGCTGCTATCACTTTTAGTGACTCTTTCGACAGGCCTCGGGCGGAAGCCCTCACTGATGATGGCTCCAGCCTGGCTGATGACAACCCTACCCTAGAAGCCTTCACTGATGACGACCCTGCCCTAGCGGTATCTTGGCAATCTGGAAGGAAGTGTTTTTTCTGTAGAGGTGCATTCCACTATAGGAAATTTTGTCCTGCTAGTAACGCAGTCTGCAATCATTGCAGTAAGAAAGGTCACTTTTCTAAGGTATGCCAGTCAAGAGCCTCTGTTACTAAGAAAGGCCAATTTTCTAAAGTATACCGGTCAAGAGCCCCTGTTAGTTTTGCAGCTACTATCTATAAAACTGCTCCTCCCCAAGAGCCACTACTAAGGTTACAGCTGTCAAGGGTAAAACTGCCCCTCCTCCCATCACAGCTGTTTTTCCCCAATGTCTGTCCCATGCAGCCACGAAGGTTTTGGTAAATGGACACATTTTAAGTGCACTAATCAACTCATGCAGCTCTGACAGCTTCATTAGTGAGCAGGCTGTCAGTAAGTTAAAACTGCGTATTTGCCCCTCGGAGAGGGAAATTGTAATGGCTTTGACGACACTGACCACCAGCTTTTGTCTTGTCGACCTTATTCTCAAAGGCCGCACTTATTTCTCCACCCGGCTTGGGGTGCTCAGAAACCTATGCAGTGATGTGCTCCTGGGACAGGATTTCCAGAAACAACACAAAAGACTCACTTTTGAGTTTGGAGGGTCAAAGCCAGAGCTTACTATTTCCAAAATACCGTTTTGTGCGCTTTTGGCGGCTTCGCTCGACGAGCCCTCCTTATTTTCCAATCTTTCCCCCCGATGTAAGCCCATAGTCACTAAATCATGACGTTTCAGCCAAGATGATCGATCCTTTATCGAGGCAGAAACCTCTCGCCTTCTAGCTGACGGTATCATTGAGCCATGTTCATCTTCCTGGCGGCCTCAAGTCGTCATTGTTAAAAATCCTCTGAAGCAACAAAAGAAACGTCTTTGCATTGATTACTCGCAAGCTATTAACCAGTATACCAACCTGGATGCCTGCCCACTACCACGCATCGATGACATGGTCAATAAGCTTGCCAACTACAAGGTATTTTCAACTTTTGATTTAAAGAGCGCATACCATCAAGTACCGTTAAAAGACTCTGACAAAAAGTATACGGCCTTTGAGGCCAATGGTCGGCTTTATCAGTTTTGTCGCCTTCCATTTGGGGTGACCAATGGGCTGGCCGCCTTTCAACGGGCAATGGATAACCTAGTCAATCAGGAGAACTTAACGGACACGTTTCCATATCTGGATAATATCACCATTGCCGGTCATGACCAGAAGGAGCATGGTGCCAACCTCCAGAAATTTTTTGACATTCTCCATCATCACAACTTAACCTTAAATGAGTCCAATTCTGTGAAATCAGTACCATCAGTCAACATCCTTGGCTACTGGGTGGGCAATGGTGTCATCAAACTGGAACCGGAGCGACTTCATCCGCTTCAGAAGCTCCCTCCCCCTACGAATCTCGCCTCTCTTTGTCGGGCACTCAGCATGTTCGCCTATTATGCGAAGTGGATACCCCACTTCTCTGACAAGATCCAGCCCCTGCTTCACGCAAACTCATTTCCGTTGGAGGCAATGGCTATTTCAGCTTTCAACCTCCTCAAGCGAAAACTGGGAAAAGCCATGCTTCGTTCCATTGATGACAATCTTCCTTTCGTGGTCGAGTGCGATGCATCGGATGTGGCGATCTCGGCTACCTTGAATCAAGGTGGTCGACCCGTGGTATTTCTGTCCAGAACTTTGCAGGGTAGCGAGCTCCATTATCCTCCTGTTGAGAAGGAGACTACGACTATCATCGAAGCAGTACGTAAATGGAGTCATTTTCTGGCTTGTCGCCATTTCATGCTTATAACCAATCAGCGCTCCGTGGCCTTTATGCTGGATAACCGGAAACGCACTAAGATCAAGAATAACAAAATAAAACTCTGGAGGATGAAATTGGCCACCTTTGGCTACACCATACAGTATCGACCCGGCAAAGAGAATGTAGCTCCGGATACACTCATGCGTGCATTCTGCTCTTCTATTTCAACTTCGACTCTTGCGGATCTTCATACTGACTTATGCCATCCTGGCATTACCAATATGTTGCACTTTGTGCGATCTAAAAACCTCCCATTTTCTATGGAAGATGTGAAAAGAACATGCTCCACCTGTAGAATTTGTGTGGAATTAAAACTGCAATTCTTCCATCCATCGGATGGCTCGCTCATACAGGCTATACAGCCTACACAGCAACTCAGCATTGACTTTAAAGGTGTGGAGATGCCGGTGTTGGACTGGGGTGGACAAATGTAAGAAGTCACACAACACCAGGTTATAGTCCAACAGCTTTATTTGAAATCACAAGCTTTCGGAGCGCTGCTCCTTCGTCAGGTGAAGTGGAGAAATGCATAAAGACACAGCTTATATAGTCAGAGAATAATGTCAGATGTTTACAGGTAATCTTTCCAACTGCCATTTATCACGCCTCAGCAGAGAGATAATCACAGAAATCAAAGGTGTGAATGGTGTCCAAACAGGTCAATCAGGAAAACATTACATCAAAGAACAATGCGGTGGGGTCACAAGGGGTCAAATGTTGCAGATGCTGGGGTCTGTATGAAAAACAAAAAAACAGACAAAAAACATTTTTTTGCTGGAAATCACAGCAGGTCCGGCCGCATCTGTGTAGAGAGAACAAGCCAACGACGACTCGAGTCTGGATGACCCTACGTCAGGTGGGGTTACATGTAGCGTGACATGAACCCAAGATCCCGGTTGAGGCCGTCCTCATGGGTACGGAACTTGGCTATCAGTTTCTGCTCGACGATTTTGCGTTGTCGTGTGTCTCGAAGGCTGCCTTGGAGAATGCTTACCCAAAGGTAAGAGGCTGAATGTCCTTGACTGCTGAAGTGTCCCCGACTGGGAGGGAACACTCCTGCCTGGCGATTGTTGCGCGGTGTCCGTTCATCCGTTGTCGAAGTGTCTGCATGGTCTCACCGATGTACCATGCTCCAGGGCATGCTTTCCTGCAACGTATGAGGTAGACAACGTTGGCCGAGTCACATGAGTATGTACCATGTACCTAGTGGGTGGTGTCCTCACGTGTGATGATGGTATCTGTGTTGATGATCTGGCATGTCTTGCAGAGGTTGCTGTGGCAGGGTTGTGTGGTGTCGTGGTCGCTGTTCTCCTGAAAGCTGAGTAATTTGCTGCGAACGATGGTCTGTTTGAGGTTAGGTGGCTGTTTGAAGGCAAGTAGTGGAGACGTGGGGATGGCCTTGGCGGGGTGTTCGTCATCATCGATGACATGTTGAAGGCTGCGAAGAACATGGCATAGTTTCTCCGCTCCGGGGAAGTACTGGACGACGAAGGGTACTCTGTTGGTTGTGTCCCGTGTTTGTCTTCTGAGGAGGTCTATGCAATTTTGCGCTGTGGCCCATCGGAACTGTCGATCGACGAGTCGAGCGTCATGTCCCGTTCTTACGAGGGCAACTTTCAGCATCTGTAGGTGTCCATCGCGTTCCTCCTCGTCTGAGCAGCTCCTGCGTATTCGCAGGGCTTGTCCATAGGGGATGGCTTCTTTAACGTGGTTAGGGTGGAAGCTGGAGAAGTGGAGCATCGTGAGGTTGTCCGTGGGCTCGCAGTAGAGTGAAGTGCTGAGGTGTCCGTCTGTGATGGAGATTAATGTGTCCAAGAATGAAACCGATTCTGAGGAGTAGTCCATGGTGAGTTTGATGGTGGGATGGAACTTGTTGTTATCGTGTAGTCTTTTCAGTGATTCTTCACCGTGGGTCCATAGGAAGAAAATGTCGTTGATGTATCTGGTGTATAGCGTTGGTTGGAGATCCTGTGTAGCGAAGAAGTCTTCCTCGAACTTGTGCATGAAGATGTTGGCATATTGGGGTGCAAATTTGGTCCCCATGGCTGTTCCGTGTGTTTGGGTAAAGAACTGGTTGTCGAAGGTGAAGACATTTTGGTCAAGGATGAAGCGGATGAGTTGTAGGTTGGCGTCTGGAGATTGGCTGTTGTTGGTGTTGAGCACTGAGGCTGTCGCAGCGATGCCGTCATCGTGGGGAATACTGGTGTAGAATGCCGAGACGTCCATCGTGGTGAGGAGTGTTCCTGGTTCAACTGGTCCGTGGGTGCTGAGTTTCTGCAAGAAGTCTGCAGTGTCGCGACAGAAGCTGGGGGATCCCTGTACGATGGGGTTCAGGATGCCCTCGACATATCCAGAGAGGTTCTCATACAGGGTTCCATTGCCTGATACGATAGGACGTCCGGGTGTGTTGGCTTTGTGTATCTTTGGGAGGCAGTAGAAGTCTCCCACGCAAGGAGTATGTGGGATGAGAGCGCGTAGGATGCTTTGAAGGTCTGGATCGAAGGTCTTGATCAGTCTGTTGAGTTGGCGGGTGTGTTCTTTGGTCGGATCTGCGGGTAACTGTCTGTAGTGTTCCTGGTTGTCCAGTTGTCGGTATGCTTCTTTGCAATAGTCCGTTCTGTTCTGTATGACGATGCTCCTCCTTTGTCTACTGGTTTGATGACGATGTTGCGGTTGGTCTTGAGAGCGTGGATGGCATTGCGTTGTGCTCGGGTGACATTCTGGACTGTCTTGTGAGTGCGGCTGATGAATCTGGCGTTGATGCATCTCCTGACAACTTGAGCATACATGTCAAGCTTAGGGCAGCAACCCTCTGGAGGGGTCCAATTTGACTCTTCTTCGGTTGCTGCACTGCGGATCCCTCTGTCTGCTGTTCTGGATCATTGATTGTCTCATTGGGTTCGCTGCTGACATCTTGGGATTTGTGGAAGAATTCCTGGAGCCTCATTCTCCTGATGAATTACTCTATGTCTGCCGCGAGGCCGATGGGGTCCATTTTGGTGGTGGGGCAGAAATTGAGCCCTCGGCTGAGAACTTCAATTTCGTCTGGTTAACGGGCCATTGCCTTCCTCAACGTGAAACACTTACGTACTCACTATGGTGGACGAATATTCACGCTTTCCCTTTGCTTTCCCCTGTCCCAATATGCTTACTTCCACAGTGATCAAATGCCTCGATCAGGTCTTTTCCCTTTGCGGTATGGCCAATTTCATCCATTCTGATTGGGGTCCCTCCTTCATGTCAAGTGACCTCAAAAGTTATCTTTCGCCACAAGTAAAACGACACCATATCATCCAATCGGTACCGGACAGGATGAGAGATACAACTCTATCATTTGGAACGCTGTTTGTCTTGCACTGAGGTCACGCAACCTACCAGGCCAGCAGTGGGAAACTATGCTCCCTGACCCATTGCATTCCATCAGGCCTCTTCTTTCTACATCTACCAATATCACTCCTCACGAGCAACTCTTCAGGGTCCAGCGTCGCTCCACTCATGGGATGTCCCTACCGTCATGGTTGGCATCTCCCGGCCCCATGCTGCTCCGAAGATTTGTCCGATCTTCCAAAAATGATCCCCACATCGACGAGGTGGAACTAACAGACGTAAATCCAACGTACGCGCATGTACGGTACCCTGATGGCCGGGAGTCCACCGTTTCACTCCGAGATCTGGCTCCCTGTCCAACCGGTCCCAACCGGTAGAGGAACCCATGGTAATGATGCCGACGCTCTGCGCTCCCTTGAGGATGACGCCCTACCTGAGACATCAAGGGATCTGCCGGCTACTCCACCAGATCAACTCGGGGAGCCAAGTGCTTCCCATGGGATGACCACCGGAAGACAGGACGCCGGTCAATCCCCGGCTACCAAACAAGATGATGCCAGCTCTGCGCCTGTGGGGACCCGCACCCGGAGTCACGATCTCCCCAGTCTTCCGTAGGTCGATCAAGGCGACACAGGTTCCGTCGATCTACCAGTATGGACCAAGCAACCCAGGGACCAAGACACGGTCTGAGGAGACATGCGTTCCAGCCACAAGCGAAGATCTAATAGACTGTGGCTATTCGTGGTCTGTCTAATCCACTAGAAGGAAGTTGTTGGACTTCCCAAATCTTTCAGGTGGGAAGAATGTCATGAATCTCATCATTCATGAAGAAATAACTCATGAAGTAACACTGGGAGGCCAGCTGGTGGCACCGTCCAAGGAGTATAAATACTCGGGCATGGGCCCAGCTTGCTCAGGATGTTTCTGTAAACAGGAACTAGTGATGTAACTAGAAATCTCATGGTTTTGAAACAGTTGATTAAAGCCTTGTTTTATACTCAAACCAAGTGCTCAGTAGTCCTTTTACATCAGCCACGTCCATGGAGGAGCTTAGTCGCCAGGGTATGGAAAATATGGTATTTGTTCAGAATAGGCTGACATCCCTTGAGGAGTGATGGTCAGCTCTTGATCAAACAAACCAGACCTTCAGGCAAGTCCTCAGGAGTAGGACTTCCAGTACAGAAATAATTCCTCATGGCCCCCCTGAATTGCAGCAAGGTGCTGGCAAGCCACTTGCTAGCTCTGAAGTGGGGCTGACCCATGAGAGGGATGTTGGTGGCATACAACAAGGAAGTGGGGGCTCCTCTCCAAGCGCTCACACGACCATGCCACTGCAGAGCCCTCAGTCAGAACCCCACCAGAGTCCCCACCCAACTGAGATCGGCATCTCAACCCCTGCACAGCCGCAGGAGCAGCAGGCTGTTGCCGAGCCCTCACAGTTTCGGAACCCCAGAGGATGCCCGGCAAAGTTGTCGAGACAGGAGCAGCAAGAAAGTGAGCAAGGGGCCTCCACATCTGCTGAAGCCACAGGGGAAGCACCACGTAGGAGCACACGTAAGAGGAAGATAATGCACAAGTAGTCACAAGGGTAGTCACTTGGGTGAAATGTTATGTTTAATGTTGAAAAGCCATCAATTGGTTATTGTTATTAAAAATTCAGAAGTCAAATGACGCAGTTGTGGTGTGTGTCATATCGCTGATGGGACATCCACATTGAGGGCTTAGGGTGACTTGCAAATGTCAGTATGGTGGTCAGAATGATAGGAACCGCAGGTTCTAGGCCATTGTCGATGCTCTGGTAAGAAGCTGCGAGGCAAAATTGCTTGATTGGCTAGGTTAAGCAAATCTGGCCAAGATGAGTGCGTGCCTTGCATCCCGGCCAGCAATGTGCTCGCATGCTGCTGGCACTGGTTGATGCGCCTCTGCAAGCTGGTCATTGTTGCTCTCCTCCTCCTCCTCTTCCTCATATGTGGAAGCTATGTGATTAGCCATTTGTTCCTCAGGCATCTGCAAGCCACAATGCTGTGCCATGTTTTGAAGTGCACAGCAAACCACGACAATTCTGGAGACCCTGGCTGCTGAGTACTGCAGGGCTCCACCTGATCTATCCAGGCATCTGAAGCGCATCTTCAGCAAGCCGATGGTTTGTTCGATTATGGATCTGGTGGAAATGTGGCTCGAGTGGTAGTGCTCCTCAGCTTCGTTGGATGACCTCCTCAATGGAGTCATTAGACACGTCTTCAAGGGATAGCCCTTGTCTCCAAGTAGCCATCCGTTAATTTGGTCTGGTGGACTGAAGAGCGGAGGCACACTAGACTGGCACAGGATGAAGGAGTCATGGCAACTGCCAGGGTACTTGGCACATACATGCAAAATTTCCTTCTTGTGGTCACACACCAGTTGCACGTTGATGGAGTGGAAGCCCTTGCGGTTGACAAAAATACCTGGGTTGTGATGGGGTGTCTTAAGGGCCACATGTGTGCAGTCAACGACACCCTGCACCCTTGGAAAGCCTGCCAGATTCTCAAACCCAACCGCATGAGCAGTTACACTGGCTTGATCCTTGGAGAAATGGATGTGATTGTGCGTGATGACAAAGAGGGCATCAGTCACCTGCATGATGTAAGTGTGTGCAGCTGCCTGGGAGATGCCGCTGATGTCTGCTGCTGATCCCTGGAATGAGCCTGAAGCAAAAAGGTTGAGTGCGGTGGTGACTTTGATGGCCACTGATAAGGGGTGTCCACTGTTGTGTATGTACCTTTAAGAGAATAACTGGTCTCAGACAGCAGTACCGGCAGTGACCACCCCTGTATAAAAGGCGCTAGAGAGCCTCTGTTTGTTAGTTTTCACGATTGACTTCCACCAGTAAAGACTTGTTTGTATTCACTCCTGCTGGTCCGTGTCTCAATCATTCACGGACTTAACACTGGTGACGAGTAAGAAACAAACTTACCTGCAACTCGGCAGCACCTCAGATGACATTGTTGAAGGTCGGAGCCAGAAGAAAGAAAAAAAAATAGAGTCCAAAGAAACTCGAGGAACGGGCGTCAACCGTCAATCATCGGTTTGAAAACTTGCAGGAGAGACTTTCCAGAGCCAGGCTGGGTTCCTCGGTCTGTGGTTTCCCAGCTAATCGGGCTGGTGGCAGGTAGTGCTCTGATCCTTCCTGGGCTGCGGCGGGCTGAAGCTCGATCGGGTGGCTTTTCAACGGGGCCGGGCAGCGAGTCGGGAAGCAAAAAGAGAGAGAGAGAGGGTGGAGCACACAGGGCGCGGCCGGTGCTTCGAAGCCGGGCAGCGTTCGAACCTAAGAAGAGGGAGGGACGTGTCCCAGAGGGTCCGCTCCACGACGGGAAAATAATAAAAGAAAAAGAATCAATATTTAAAGCGCAAGAAACCATGGAAAGCAACGCTAACTACAGCAGGGAAGAAGGCAAAGCGCGGGAGGCGCCATTTTAGATTTGCAAGATGCGGAAGACTGGCTGTATCACTGCTTTTGATAATACATTAGAGGACTGGACCACGTATGTGGAAAGAGTCGAGGTATATTTCGAGGCAAACGAAATAGCGGAGGGGAAAAAGGCATCGATATTGCTAAACTTAATGGGCGCTAGAACGTACGGCCTATTGTGGGACCTGATTACTCCAGCCAAACCGAAGGCGAAGAGTTTTAATGAAATTGTTGCTGTCCTACAGGAACACTTAAACCCGGCACCGCTGTTGATAGCAGAAAGATTTAAATTCCACAGGAGAACTCAGCACAAAGATGAGAGCAATGCTGAGTATCTTACGGAACTATGCAAGCTATCAAAGCGCTGCCAGTTCGGAGCAGGACTGGCAGATACCCTACGGGACAAATTTGTCTGTGGACTCCTGAGTGAAGGAACACAGAAGAAGTTACTCTCAGAAAAAGAGCTGACGCTAGATAAGGCTTTCCGCGTGGCAGTATCGTATGAAGCAGCAGCCAGGGGAGCTGCAGAAATTCAACAAAAACCACAGGAATACGGCACCCACGAAATGACACGGGGATTTGCAAAATGTTATCGCGGCGGCAGAACTAACCATGACCAGAAGGACTGCTGGTCCAAAGACAAAATATGCTGACAATGCGGGAAGATTGGACACATTGCATGAGTTTGCAGGTCTGGGAAGAAGACCAGCGACAACAAAAAGGCTACTAAGGAACCGTACTAGAAAGTACAAAAGATGACGGACAGTAGTTCCGAAGACCAGATGAGCGATAGTGAATCCGGAAACAGGAGACTAAGCTGTCTCAAACTTCACAATGTAATCGCAAAAGAGGATCACTGAACCATTTGGGTCACCCTCACGATAGCAGGGTCCCAAGTTAAAATGGAATTGGATACAGGATCAATGCTAACCGTCATGAATCGACGAGACTACGAGCGGCTATTTTCACACATACCCTTGAGAGAGACATCCATCGTCTTGACGACGTATACAGGGCAAAAAGTATACCCCAGAGGAAAACTAAGGGTGCCTGTCGAATACAATGGCAAGAAAATACGGAAATTGTATCTCTACATACTGCCAAATGGTGGACCACCGTTATTGGGATGGGAATGGATCAGGAAGATAAACTTAGATTGGCATTCCATTCATGAAATGACGGTGGACGGTAAAAAAGATGAAGACGTCACTCCTGGACGATTGTCAACTATCTTAGCTAACGCCAAAGAGGTATTTCAACAAGAGCTGGGCACGCTTAAAGGCGTAACCGCCTCGCTAAAAATAGAAGAGAATGTAGTTCCCAAGTTTTTCAAAGCAAGACCGGTACCATATGCAATTCGCCCAGCCGTCGAGGCAGAGCTGGAGAATCTGGAGAAGGCGGGCGTGTTGTCTAAGGTCGACTGGAGCGAGTGGGCGACACCCATCGTTCCTGTCATGAAGAAAACGTTAAGCAATATGTCCGGAGAGCCAAGGAAGATTCGCATCTGTGGGGATTTCAAGGTGACGGTGAACCCTGTCCTTCACACAGTACAATATCCTCTTCCAAGGATAGAAGACATCTTCGCCTCACTGTCTGGAGGGAAGCATTTTACAAAAATTGACCTAGCACAAGCATATTTGCAGATGGATGTTGAGGAGTCCCGTAGGAAGTATCTCACGATAAACACTCACAAAGGTCTTTACCAGTATCATCGATTGGTATTCGGAGTAGCATCGGCTCCGGCGATATGGCAAAGAGCGATGGAACAAGTCCTGCAAGGGATTCCGGGGACTCAGTGTTACTTGGACGACATCCTTGTAACAGGTGAAGATGACAGTGAACACCTTAACAACCTAGAACAGGTGCTCACTAGACTACGGGAACATGGGCTGCGAGCCAACCGCCCCAAGTGCGAATTTTTTAAGAAACAGATATCGTATTGTGGCCACGTGATTGATGAAGAGGGGTTACATAAGTCCCCTGACAAAATTGAAGCGGTTGTTAAGGCCCCAGCGCCTGAAAATGTGTCGCAACTGAGGTCATTCCTTGGGTTGGTGAATTACTATCATAAGTTTTTGCCGAATTTGTCGACAATTCTGCACCCACTGAACGCCCTGCTACGAACGGGGGTAGCATGGAAATGGAACGATGATTGTAAGCGTGCTTTTCAGAAGAGTAAGGACGTAATCACTTCAAGGGAAGTATTGGCTCACTACAACCCAGCACTGCCAATCAGGCTGGCGTGTGATGCGTCTCCCTACGGCATTGGGGCGGTACTGTCACATAAATTCCTTGATGGTTTAGAGAGGCCGATAGCTTTTGCGTCACGCTCGTTAACTTCTGCCGAGCGCAACTACGCCCAGATTGACAGAGAGGCCCTCAGCCTAGTGTGGGGGGTGAAGAAGTTCAATCACTATCTGCACGGTCAAAAATTTACTCTACTAACCGATCATCAACCTCTTGTCTCCATTTTCAACCCTCAGAAGGGCGTACCGATAATGACGGCACAACGGCTGCAGAGATGGTCCCTTTTCCTAGGGGCACACCAATATGACATCGAGTACAAAGGAACTAAACAGCATGGAAATGCTGATGGATTGTCACGCCTACCGTTGCCGACGGTGGAAGAAGAAGACCTTGCAGTGGATCCAATGGAGTTATTCCACTCGACCATAGTCGAATGTCTCCCTGTGACGAATGCAAACATAGAAAAGGAAACACGGAATGACCCGACACTATCACGGGTCTATGATTTAACGGTGAAGGGATGGCCAGCACATGGCGAACCACTGCTGCCAGCATTCTCGCCGAGAAGAGAACAGCTGTCAGTGTGCAGAGGAACCTTGATGTGTGGATCCAGAGTAGTAATTCCACCTAAGTTGACGGATAGAGTACTCAATGAGCTTCATGAGGGTCATCTGGGTGGGGTAAAAATGAAGAACATAGCCAGAGCGTTTGTGTGGTGGCCGGGAATCGATAGAGAAATCGAAGAGATGACCAACAGCTGTGCAGGATGCCAGAAGGTCCAAAACGCCCCACCACAAGCTCCTCTGCATCCATGGGAGTGGCCCTCATCTCCATGGCAACGGGTGCACATTGATTTTGCTGGTCCCTTCATGGACTCAATGTTTTTAATTGCGGTGGATGCACATTCAAAGTGGCCAGAGGTAATAAAAATGTCCTCAACCACCACGGAAAAAACTATCACAGTTTTGCGAACCATATTCGCCAGGAATGGGCTGCCTGAACAGATTTGCTCTGACAATGGTCCACAGTTTGTGTCTGAAGAGTTCCGGAGATTCTTAAAGAACAATGGCGTTAAGCATTACACATCTGCCCCATATCATCCAGCCACTAATGGATTGGCCGAGAGGTTTGTCCAAACATTCAAGAAGGCTATCAAGGCAATGTGTAATGAAGATATACCCCTACAACACAAAGTGGACAACTTCTTGTTTGCCTACCGGAATGCGACACATGCGGTTACCAACCAAACTCCAGCCATGATGTTCTTCAATCGAAGACTACGATGCCGCTTGGATTTGGTTAAGCCAAACGTCTGAAGAGATGTGGAGAACAGGCAGTTTCAGAATATGAATGAAAGGCCGACCAGGAGTTTTAAGATATGTCAACCAGTTTTGGCCCGGGACTACCGCACTGAGAAATGGCAGCCAGCAACGATTTGTACATGACAAGGACCTCTCATGTATACCGTGGACGTTGGGGAGAGCATTGTAAGACACCATGCTGACCAGATTCTAGAGTCACTGGAAAACGTCAACTCCACACCACGATCTGATACACCTGGTAATTAAATTGACGTTCCAATTGCAGCTACCGCAGAACCGGTAATATTGGAAGCAGATGAACCAAACAAAGACATTGATCCCGACGCAACATTGCCAGAAGAACCTGATACCCCAAAGAGGCATTATCCAGACAGAATCAGGAAGCCTCCTCAAAGACTGAACTTATAATTGCTTAAACTTAACCAATGTATCTAGCAACAGTAATTGTGATTGTAATTCGTTATCATTTAGTTGTTAAATGAATGTTATGTACTGTTTATCTAAAAGGGGAGGAATTGTTGTGTATGTACCTTTAAGAGAATATCTGGTCTCAGACTGCAGTACCGGCAGTGACCACCCCTGTATAAAACGCGCTAGAGAGCCTCTGTTTGTTAGTTTTCACTATTGACTTCCACCAGTAAAGACTTGTTTGTTTTCACTCCTGCTGGTCCGTGTCTCAATCATTCATGGACTTAACATCCACCGGCCCCTCTGGGCTCCAGGTCTTGCTGCAACATTGAGCAGATGTCACCCACTACCTCTCACGAAAGTCTGAGCCTCCTTTGGCACTGCTGCTCAGTCATGTTGAGGTAGCTGATCCTCTGTCTGTAGACCCTGTTTGGGGGGTATCTCATGCGCCCACGGGCTTCCATGCGCAGGCACCTTCTGGCCTGTGCAGCTTCAGGTGGGTGAGCAGCAGCTTGGAGCTCCTGCTGTTGCTCCTGCAGTTGGTGCTGCTGTTGTTCAGGGTTTTGCTGCTGCCACGGCTGGCCTTCGTCCGAATCTGATGTCCAGGAGGAAAGGAAATAAATGGTTCCCATTCTTCTGATATATACTTCAGTTGAGGAAGCGCTCATTCAAGGTGGGGAGAGGGGTTTCCCAGGAGGTCACATTGGAGATGGGTGTCAGGCTCCAAACTTCCACAACAATGAGTAGGCCTGTTAAAAGTTCCCCCAGACCTGAGAAAACAAAGTTCTGCCACCTGCAAATGATGATTGGTGAAAACTTCTTTTTAATGGTGGAGCTGCAGCTATTAGTAAGCAATCCACTTGTGCTGCCATCAGGTTTCACTGGTGTGTTTCAGAGGAGGCGTGCAGCACGTGGGAAAACTGTTAAAATCAGAAAGGCCTCTCAAAATGGGATTAAAGAGGCACTTAACTGGTTGTTAAGGGCCTTAACGGCCTATCCCACTTCTTGGAGGCGGGATGGAGGCGGGGTCAGAAAACTCGCATGTGGAAAAATTGTTCGGAGGCGTGATGGAGTCGGGATTGGGCCTGCCCGCCAGTTTTCACGATTTTAACACCTCACACGCCTCCAATCCCGCCTCCTCAGGCCTGGCAAAATCAAGCCCATTATATCAGGTAGCTCCCACGAACCTTGTGCCACCTAACATTGGCTCTTTTATTTGATCATGGGGTATGTTTTTGTTACTAATCATCTTGGAAGGGTACAGAAATCAGGAAACCTATGCAAAGTAAAAGAGGTGGAATAGAGGGGGAGAGAGAGAATAAATAAATCTACTTGACACTGTCTTGAGGGAAGAATTGGTCAGGATTGAATGTAATTTATGCATTTCTAAATCTATGTATTGCTAGATAGCTGTGTTTGGATTTGTTTTAATAACCAAGCAAGTGACTGCTTCATTTGTTTATGCAATTGGGTCGGTTGTTGAGGCTGAAACTAGAGACTTGCAAATGCAGGCATGAACCAAAGAGAACAACTTTGATTTTGACAATGTGGAACTGAAGAAAGATTTAGGTTGTCCATGACTTGAGCTAAGACTCAAATTGACTCTGAATAAAGTGAAGGGAGACTGCCTCCTGCAGGATATCTCACTCTGGTGTCAATTCAGAGCCCAACTCTGGATTCAGGCTACATTTGCACAGTAACTGCAGCACTGGTGTTAAGTGAGAGTTGTATTGTAAATGCATTTTAAGTTGTTTTACTAATTTAGTGCCAATTGGCACCAAAGTGGAAACTGTTTTGTGCTGTGGGCCCATTTCCATCAAGAACTGGCTTGAGACTATCCAAATCGATTTCACGTAGGACCCATATAGCCAGGAATCTTTCATCTCTGCATTCTGGTCTAGTTTTAAATTCAGGCCCAAGACATGAAAGGCCAATGCCTATCCCACTGCAGCACATCCAATCCCCTTTGGATCAGGAATTTGACTAGGTGTTTTATAAGTATATTAAGGTATTTTATAAGGAATTTGACAAGGTGTTCTATAAGTATACTAGCTGGAGTGCCCGGCGGTGCCGAGGGTTTTTTGAGGGCATGTTGTTATGAAAAAAGTAGAAATAATTTTTATATATATATATAAATGAGTTTGTCTGTCTGTCTGTCTGTGTGGGAAGGAGAGAGAGAGAGAGCGGGAAAGAGAGAGAGAGAGGGAAAGAGAGACGGGGAAGGAGAGAGAGAGAAAGGGGGAAGGAGAGAGAGAGAGGGGGAGAGAGAGGGGGGGAAGGAGAGAGAGAGATTGGGGGGAGAAGAGAGAGATGGGGAGAGAGAGACTGGGGGGAAGAGAGAGAGAGAGAGACTGGGGGGAGAGAGAGACTGGGGAAAAGAGAGAGAGAGGGAAGGTGAGAGAGACAGAGAGAGAGAGGGAAGGAGAGAGAGAGGGAAGGTGAGAGAGACACAGAGAGAGAGAGGGAAGGAGAGAGAGAGAGAGAGGGAAGGAGAGAGAGAGAGAGAGAGAGAGAGAGAGGGAAGGAGAGAGAGAGGGGGAAGAGGAGAGAGACAGAGAGAGAGAGGGAAGGAGGGAGAGGGAAGGAGAGAGAGAGAGAGAGAGGGAAGAAGAGAGAGAGAGAGAGAGAGGGAAGGAGAGAGAGAGAGAGAGGGAAGAAGAGAGAGAGAGAGTGAGGGAAGGAGAGAGAGAGAGAGAGAGAGAGAGGGAAGGAGAGAGGGAGAGAGGGGGAAGGAGAGAGAGAGAGAGAGAGGGAAGGAGAGAGAGAGAGAGAGAGGGAAGGAGAGAGAGAGAGAGAGGGAGGGAAGGAGAGAGAGAGAGAGAGGGAGGGAAGGAGAGAGAGAGAGGGGGAAGGAGAGAGAGACACAGAGAGGGGGAAGGAGAGAGAGAGAGAGAGAGAGAGATGGAAGGAGATAGTGAGGTAAAGAGATAGATAAGAAAGGAAGACACCCCGGGGAAGGGGCTGGACTCAGCGACCAGCGGGTGAAGAAGGGTGGCCGCCATTTTGTGAGGTCGGCGGGAAGTTTGAATTGCGGCGGCCGAAGGAAGGAAGGAAGAAGGTGAGCTCTCCCTCCCTCTCCCACCCCTTCACTCTTTCCCTCCCTCACCCTCTCTCTCTCCCTCCCCATCTCTCTCCCTGCCGCTCTCTCTCTACCCCCCTCTCTCCCTGCCCCTCTCTCTCCCCTCTCTCTCTCCCTCCCTCTCTCTCCCTCCCTCCCTCTCTCCCTTCCTCCCCCGTGTGTGGCGTAGCGCCTCAGGCCCGGTCCGACTCACCCGAGCTCAGCTCCTGCTGTGGCCCGCCGCCGCTGCTCCCCCGCTCGCTGTCTCTCGGGCCGCGTGGTTGTCTGTTTTCCCATGCATCTGGTCAGAGAAAAGAAAAACAAAAGAGATATAGAGTCTAATTTAAAGTAGCCTCTCCCCCGCTAAAAGGTGAGAGCCGGAGGGAGATTTTGCGGGTGAAGAAGGGCGGCCGCCATTTTGTGAGGCACTAACGGCAGGCTGCAGGATTAGGCCCCGCCCAGACACGCCATGAAATGCCCCCCATGACACAGCATGCTCCCCCGTAGCATTGGTCAACCTTCATGTCACTCAACGGTAATGAGCGGATTCCCCCGTAGGATTGGTCAACCGCTAATGAGCTGATTTTGTCCGTATTTTGAACATTTTTTGTATAGTGTCCGAATAATGTTTGTCTGACCAAAAAGTAAATATGCCTATGACACTCCCCTAATCATAAGCTTTCTTTTGATATAACATATGTGTAGGTACACTCTATAACTTTTGAGTGATGCCCGGACAGACAGACAGACAGACGGACGGATCCTTTTATATATGACAGACGGATGGATCCTTTTATATATATAGATTAAGGGAAAGAGGATAACCAGGGAAAGAGTAGGGCTCATTAGGGACCAAAGTGGCAATCTTTGTGTAGAGCCGGAAGATGTTGGTGAGGTTTTCAATGAATATTTTGCATCTGTGTTCACTATGGAGAAGGACGATGTAGGCATAGAAATCAGGCAGGGGGATTGTGATATACTTGAACAAATTAAACTTTGAGAGGGAGGAGGTACTAGTGGTTTTAGCGGGCTTAAAAGTGGATAAATCCCCAGGCCCAGACGAGATGTATCTCAGGCTGCTGTGTGAGGCAAGAGAGGAGATTGCAGGGGCTCTGACACAAATTTTCAGAACCTCACTGGCCACAGAGGAGGTGCCAGAGGACTGTAGGAGAGCTAATGTAGTACCCTTATTCAAGAAGGGTTGTAGGGATAAACCAGGGAATCACAGGCCAGTGAGCCTACCATCAGTGGTAGGGAAATTATTGGAAAAAATTCTGAGGGACAGAATTAGCCTCCACTTGGAGAGGCAACGATTAAGCAAGGATAGTCAGCATGGCTTTGTCAGGGGGAGATCATGTCTAACCAATTTGATTGCATTTTTCAGGGGGCTGACTAAAGTATGTGGATGAGGGTAGTGCAGTTGATGTAGCCTACATGGACTTCAATAAGGCTTTTGACAATGTCCCGCATGGGAGATTGGTCAGGGCAATTTGGCACATTGGATCCAAAATTGGCTGAGTGGCAGGATGCAGAGGGTGATGGTCGAAGGTTGTTTTTGTGACTGGAAGCCTGTGTCCAGTGTTGTACCACAGGGATCGCTGCTGGGTCCTTTGCTGTTTGTAGTGTACATTAATGATTTAGATATGAATGTAGGAGGTATGATCAGTAATTTCACAGATGACACAAAAATTGGTGGAGTGGTAAATAGTGAGGAAGGAAGCCTTAGGCTACAGGACGATATAGATGGGTTGGTCAGAGGGGCAGAATTTTGATGGGCATAGATAGGGTAGATAGAATGGAACTTTTCCCCTTAGTAGAGGGGTCAAAAACCAAGGGGCATAGCTTCAAGATAAGGGGCAGGAGGTTTAGAGGGGATTTGAGGAAGAACTTTTTCACCCAGAGGGTGGTTGGAATCTGGAACTCACTGCCTGAAAGGGTGGTAGAGGCAGGAACCCTCACAACATTCAAGAAGTATTTAGATGAGCACTTGAAACGCCATAGCACACAAGGCTATGGACCAAGTGCTGAAAAATGGGATTAGAATAGACAGGGCTTGATGGCCGGCGCGGACGTAATGGGCCGAAGGGCCTCTTTCTGTGCTGTATACTCTATGACGCTATGACTCTATAACTAGAGTTAATGGTAAATAGTTTGGCATACCATAGTTCTATGTACGGATCAGACATTCATTTTTCTGGAATTAACTACAAATTAGGGCACTTTTATATTGCATCACCTTTATTATACAGCTCTCAATTATTTTGGGTGCTATCTCTCCCATTATTTTACAGGAAATTTCAACTTTTTAAGTTGCAAGTTAAGGTGCACTATGGGTGTCAGGAATGTGAATTTTGTAATATTGTAGACAATGGCTGCTGTCCTGTATCTGTATTAATAATGATTTCAAACACAAAGTCAAAAACGCTTGCAGATTTATTAAAGATTAGGGGCAGGAGTTTCCGTTTGGCTGCACTGTCTTTTTCAGTGCAATTCGCCCAAATTCGGCCAAACCAGCTCAAAAAATTGAGGAATTTCAAGGGTGATTTACATTCAGCACAAATTGCGTTTCTGCTATCTTTTGCACTGATTTAAAAAACATTGCATTGGAAGCCAGCCCCGCCCACAAAACTGACCATGCCCCCAGATCGAATTAATTACCATGGTGAGTTTCGGCCGATTGCACTCATTTGCAGGCCTTCGAGGAGGCTCTTAAAATTAAGCATTTTTTTTTAGGCGCAAGTGCACTAATAGGCACCTTTTAAAAGTTTGAAAATATCATTTCTTTTTTAATTTATTAAGAAACTGACTACTGTACACCAATGTAAATAGTTCTGTATTGTTTTTTAAACTAATTTTCAGTTATTTAAAATCAGGTTACTCACAGGTGGTGGACCAGACACTAATTAAAAATGCTTATTTTTTGCGATAAACCCATTCTCAGCTGTATTAATCAAACTGCACCAGGTTACCACTCCTAAATATATCAAGGAATATTTTTTAATGCAAATATATATTTTTTAAATTACGTTCTAAAACACTGCCCGATTGCATTGGTTCATGGCAGATTTTACGTTTGACGATATGCAAATGAGCTTGAGTGGAAACTTGAGCAAAGAAAAACTTCTGAAAACTAACGTAATTTGCTCTCGGATTGCTGCTTGCATCCAAAGTGGAAACCCTTGGCCGAGATGTTACATATGCTCATGGCCAACATTGAGGTTACATAGGATTCCGCCATAGAAGAATAGTTTGTTACAGCCAGCTGACCTCAACTTACTCCTTTGGATTTCTTCCTTCCCTTTCATCTTCCCCCCCTTTATGGTTATGATCCCACTTCATTCATACTATTTCTAAGCTGTGCTAATCTACAGCCTTTGAATCCAAAACCTTTTAACCACTTCCGGTACCAGTCCCTAGCAAGATGTCCCTAGGTCTGCTAAATATTATAAGAGCATAAGAATTAGGAGCAGGAGTAGGCCATACGACACCTCGGGCCTGCTCCACCATTCAATAAGATCATGGCTGATCTTCGACTTCAACTCCACTTTCCTGCCTGATCCCCATATCCCTTGATTCCCCTAGAGTCCAAAATCTATCTATTTCAGCCTTGAACATATTCAATGACTGAACATCCACAGCCCTTTGGGGGAGAGAATTCCAAATATTCACAACCCTCTGAGTGAAGAAATTCCTCCTCATCTCAGTCTTAAAAGACTGACCCCTTATCCTGGGACTATGCCCCCTAGATCTCGACTCTCCAGCCAGGGGAAACAATCTCTCAGCATCATTATGAGCGTGAAGTTGCACAGAAAGCATGTTTGGGTTAGCAAGGTATAAAATTAAAACTGAGGGCTGGATTTTCCCTGCGAAGGCGGGATGGTGGCGGGAGAGCTGCTTGGCGGGATATGGTCCTGCTCTTGTCTGCAGCCGCTCTCTAAAAAATGATTTTCCCCTGATTGGCCTCGTTAAGCCCACCCTGCGGGGTTCCTGGCCAATTAACAGGAAGTGGGTCTGATGACGTCATCTGAGGACGTCATCAAACCCACTTCCTGTTAATTAAAGGGACCACGGCCACATTGATTTTGACATCTGTGCTGTCAGTGTTCTGCAATATTGAGGTGCTACAAACACTGACAAGCACTGCACAAAGGTGCACGTCTGCTCTCAGTCTCATGCATGACTCCCACCATATGCTTATGGAGGGAGTCACAGCACACAGGGAGGTTCTCTTCCCTCCTGTAGGAATTAGCATACACGCTAGCGGGGTTGGGGTTATTGTCTCTGGCCAGTCAGAAGCCTCTCAGCTGCTCCAGGGACCCCCGTGTGGTTTCAAAGCGCTCCCCTATTCCTGGTTCTGACCACCGGACTTATTCGGTAGCGATGTAGACAGATAAACGTGACTCTTGGTTTGGGTGCAGCATTTGTTGAAACAAAAAGAAAGAAACAACTTAAAATAATCGATACAGCACACCTGTGCCGGGTACAGCACTTTTGCTAATGCAGTACACTTAGTGTCCACTAGAGCGCTCTTTGCTCAGTGCAACACTCCTTTATTTAATAACAGCACTTTTAAATACAGCTACTTAGTGCCACTGAAGCACTTCTCTGCTTAGTGCAACACCCTTTTTAATAGCACTTTTAATATAGTGCGATCAACCACCCCCTAGACCGAAGGGTGTGTTGATGTGGGAACAGGAGAACACAAGCAGAGTCACAAGATTGGTCTGTGGAAAAATGCAATTAGCTGTGTTTTATTTTAGCAAACGGGGAAAAAGCGTCACGTCTGGCAAAATCCAAAACATAAGCCAGGGTTACTTTACCACTGGTTTTTTCTCCAAAAACAATTAGCCAGGGTTACTTTACCACTGGTTCTTTCTCAGCCGGTCCTGGCTTTCTCCTCAGGCAGTGGCCCCGTCCTGGTTTTCTCCTCAGGTCCTGGCCTCTCTCAGGCTCTCTAGCCTCTCCTCAGGCACTGGCCTGGTCCTCTCTCAGGACCCCTTTCCCTGGTGCTGGCCCTGCAGGGATGCACTTGTTTGCCTTTTGAACTAGTGAGCTAATGGGTAGATTTGCCTCAGGTGTGTTGGAGGTGGGTGTGGCCTTCACCTGAATTGGAGTAAGAGGCGGACTTTGTCTTCATCTGGTGGCCACATACCATCCATCACACCTTAAACCGCCCCATAGCTCATATATCCCCCCCGCCCTCAGCTCCGACCTCCGGCGAGGGGCACAGGCAGACCAAAGGGCCTCACATCAGCACCATCACGTTAATATCACATCATCTTCACATTAATATCACATCATAATCATCACATTAATATCTCCACCATGTGTTGGAATCATAAAGTTCAAGTCAGTCAGATAACCTTTAATGCCAATTCTTCTCTTTCTTTCCTCATCTTTTGAGCCTCCAGCTTCCATGCTAATACCAACATGATAATATTTTCAGGCTCCACACCTATATCTTGACAAAACTTTTCCATTCCCTTAGGACCAACAACTTCATCTGTTCCTGCATATTCATAAAACCAAGCTAGGCACTTTTTGCTCTTCATTCAGCTCAGTCAGAAGCTCTACCATTTGAGCTAATTCCCCCACTCATGGAATTTCTGTCCATTTTCCAAAATCTATCAAATTCTGACCAGGCCTCATAGGCACTTAAAGCCTGAAATCCACCATTAACATGGAAGACGTGACTCGGGGAATCGGCAACAAGTTCCAGCTGCTTTTCCTTGAAGTCTTTGGCCCAGAAATTCAGTATAGCCACGTTTGGGGCGCTACAGTCGGGCGGCCGCTAAAGTTTGCGCCCGGCGCAAGTTCGCACCACCTTCGCCGATATTCAGTCGCATCGCCCCAAGAGGTTGCTGCTGCACCAAAACAGGCAATGCACGACTATCATTAGGCGCTAAGCCGGTGGTCCGGGGCGATACCCCCGAGGGCGGGCGCAGCGCAGGGGCGGCGAGTTGCTGATTGACGGCAGACACTCTGGCGCCGGTCAGCTCTTAAAGGGGCAGGATGGACTTGTCTGGCTGCCATGCCCTGCGCACTGCAGTCCTGAAGCAAGGCCTGACCAATGCTGGTTCATCAGTTCTACGCCCTGGACCATGGGGAAGCCCGCTATTCTTCCAAATCCCATTGTACGCTCTTGCTGCTTGTCCAGGGTCATGGGGAAGGAGATGTACTGACATCTCCTTCTGAAAAGGGCATTGTTCACCTGTCGGATGCAGCAATGTACCGCGAACTGGGAGATGTTGGCAATGTCCCCAGTAGCGGATTGGAAGGAGCCGGTGGCATAGAATTTGAGAGCCACCATCACCTTCACTGCCACCGACAGAGACGTCCTGCTCCTCAGCTGTGGCTGCAGATCTCTGCGCAGCAGGTGGCAGATCTCAGTGACCACCTCCCTTCTGAATCGCAGCCTCTGAACACACTGCTCCTCAGACATGTTCAGATATGAGAACTGCTGGCGGTATACCCTGGGTGGGTAAGGCCTCCTGTGCCGACACCTGTTGGCCCTTCTCCGTCTGGCCATGACTGGCACTCTCTCACGGCGTCTCTGATCCCTTTGAATGCAATGCAGAAAGCCAACGTTTCCACCCATTGTAGCCCCCATTACAGTATATGTGGCGACTCAAGGCTATGGCACTGAAAGTGAAATCCAAGTGCAAAGCTCTGGCCTGAAGCCAGAAGTACCTGTGCGAGCGCTGAGTCAAAGCAGAAAGCTCTCTGCCTTTGTCTCTCACACAGAAGGATTGACACAAACTGGCTGTCACTTATAATGCAGGAGGAGTCCCCTTTAAATAGCGCCGCCCGCACCCCGCAGCGACTGGGAACCGTTCCCCTCTACCAGTTGCTGGGGGCGCCAGGCGCAAAGAAGGGCGGCGCCACTGAAGTTCCGGTTTGGGGCGCACAAAGGGCGTTGCACGATGAAATGACGTCAGGATCTGCACGCGCAGCTGAGCGCGCGCAAAGACTTTGCGCCGATGCTAAATCTCTAGTGAAGTTGGGGAGAGGCGCAGATCGCACTGCGCCCGGCCGCTAGCCGCCTATCGCCCAACATCTCCTCCTCCTAAGGCGCTACCGGCTGGCGCAAGCAACTGAATTTCTAGGCCTTTGACTCCAACACAATAAATGATTGCTTCTAGTTTTCTTGCCTCATCAGCTTCTTTAATTGTGTAGGGCAACACCATTTCAATTAATTCACCATCGGTTAGAACAATAATAGCACTTGCGGTCTTCAAACCTCTTCCAATAATCATTTCTTTAACCTTATCTAGCAAGTTATTGATCAGCTGAATCTTGTCCTGGACTTTGGCCCCGCCCAGAATGGCAAGGAAGGGTCTCTCAGGAGATTCCAGAGCTTTGGCAAAATACTCAAGCTCCTTTTTCAACAACAAGCCAGCAGCCTTCTTTGGCAAATTTACACCAACCATGGAGCTGTGAACTCTGTGTGCTGTTCCGAAAGCATCGTTGACATACACAACTTTCAGCTCATCAACTTTTGATTTGGTACCTGATACCCTATAAATGCCATAACTCTCAATGTAGTCAATGCACTTTCGAAAAACTGCTGGCAGCTGGATCCTATCATACAGCATAGTCCTCTCAGCAGCCTCGGCTAATGGAACCCCAAAGATTGGCCTGAGGGAAGAAGGAGTATCCACCGGAACTGCTTCCTGCTCTGGTGCAGGCTTCTTCTTTTTCTTTTTCTCTTTCCACTGCTTAACAACATCTGCTGCGATTATATCTTTGGACTTTTCTTCCTTTGGCTTGTCTTTGACCTTAAAGTCTTTTCTTTCTTCTTGGAGAAACTAGGCTTTTTGAAGACATGGTTATCCTTTGGCCTTTTCATCTTTGATGGGCTCTCTGCTTCATCACCTGAGCTGTCCTCTTGGGAAGCCACATACCCCTCAGTTCTCTTTTCTTTCTTTTTAAATTTGCCTTTTTTCTTTGCATGTTCCTTTTCAGTAATTTCTTTGTCAACGTGTTCTGCTGCGTTTCCTGAGATACGTTCCACACAACTTCCACAATTAATCTGGTCAGTGATTGGTACACAGACTTCTTCACTGAGAGAACAAGAGTTTTTATTTTCTACACGATCATGGTCCTTTTCATTATTGGATACTATGTCAACAGGCTCATGGAGGCCTTCATGAGATGGCGAAGGCTCGCCAGTACGATACAGTCCGGGGAATTTTGTAGGACTAATATCAGGTTGGCGGGTGCTGGCGGGAGGTTGATCAGCTGAGGCACTTAGCCGCTCCCATAGGTTTTCCCTCAGCAGCTCATTGCCATGGCACTGTTCCTCAAGAATTGATTTGTATTTGTTCATGTTGGCCATACTGGCCCTGATAAACTGCTGCAAAAGGGCCTCCATCGCTCCACCAAAGGGTTTTCAACAATGTGTGCTTTGTCCTCCCAGCCACCAGAGGGCTAAAGCCGCATTCTCCGCCATATGCAATCAACCACCCCCTAGACCGAAGGGTGTGTTGATGCGGGAACAGGAGAACACAAGCACAGTCACAAGGTTGGTCTATGGAAAACAGCAATTAGCTGTGTTTTATTTTAGCAAATGAGGAAAAAGCTTCACGTCTGGCAAAATCCAAAACATAAGCCAGGGTTACTTTACCACTGGTTTTTTCTCCAAAAACAATAAGCCAGGGTTACTTTACCACTGGTTCTTTCTCAGCCGATCCTGGCTTTCTCCTCAGGCATTGGCCCCGTCCTGGTTTTCTCCTCAGGTCCTGGCCTCTCTCAGGCTCTCTGGCCTCTTCTCAGGCTCTCTGGCCTCTCCTCAGGCTCTCTGGCCTCTCCTCAGGTTTCTGGCCTCTCCTCAGGCTCTCTGGCCTCACCTCAGGCTCTCTGGCTCTGGCCTGGTCCTCTCTCAGGACCCCTTTCCCTGATGCTGGCCCTGCAGGGATGCACTAGTTTGCCTTTTGAACTAGTGAGCTAATGGGTAGATTTGCCTCAGGTGTGTTGGAGGTGGGTTTGGCCTTCACCTGAATTGGAGTAAGAGGGGGACTTTGTCTCCATCTGGTGGCCACGTACCATCCATCACACCTTAAACCGCCCCCATAGCTCACAATAGAATCACCTTGCTCACTACAGCACCTTTGATTAGTGGCTTTTACTTAAAAACAGCTCTTTAATACAGAACCCTTAGTGTCCACTGAAGCACTTCTCTGCTTAGTGCAACACCCTTTTAATAGTACTTTCAATATAGAAACACCTTGCTCACTACAGCACCTTTGCTTAGTGGCTTTTACTTAAAAAAACAGCACTTTAATACAGCTACTCTCAGTGTTCACTACAGTCTTATCTGCTAGTGCAACACTGTTACTTAAATAGGGGAGGAGAGAATGGACACAACGAGGGAAAATCGACTAAAATCACAGTTCTAACAAAATTCCCACTTAATTCCCACCCCTATACCTATTCAAGTTGCCTTGTAATGGGCCAGAAAAATATATGCTCACCAATGAAAACCGCCTGCTCCATGCCCTGCGATCTTTGATCTTCACTGCCCCGAAGTAAAAACGCCCCAGTATTTTAAAAGTAAACTGCTGGTGTTCCAGTCCTTTAGGCAGGCTCCCACGTTGTAAAGGGCACGGAGGCGAGGCCACAGAGAGATAGGTGGCTTCTGAGAAGTTATCTTTTATACCCCATTTGGGGCCAAAACCTTCCCGCCCAAATCCGGATGTATCTGGGCTAAATCAAAGGGATCCAAACTGTCCCCATTGTCTTGTAATGGGTTTGGATGAATTACCCATTTGTTTAAACTGTTCCTTTTCTCAGTTTAAATGTGTCTTCAATTGTCTGTGATGGGCTTGAATGAAACTGCCTTGGTGAAAAAAAGTATGTCTATTTCCTTGATTGCTTTGAATAAACAGCCTTGAAGGTAGTGTAAACAAGGTTAATTTCCTTGTGGTCAACCGAAACCGCAGTTTTAAGTGGATAATCCTTTGTGTACACAAAGTAGCAGTTTCTGTAAACACATTGATTGTCTGCTGCAGGGAGGGGAACTCCCCTTTGATTGGTAGATTGACTGCCCCATTGAACCTTTTTGCAGGCTGCTTTTTCAAGTCCTTTATCTTCTGCCATGCGGTCTGATGGCCGTTTTGATCCCTGGATTTTTAAAGGTATATCACCCAGGTATTCTTTAATCAAAATTAATCTTTGGAACTGTAGGAAATTTTGAAATTATTGCAAACTCCCTACACTCCCCATGGGCGGAAGTAACCTCCCCAGGAGATCAACACAGTCTGGTTGCACATTGCACAGGAGGACACAAGCAGTGATGTCATCAGGAGTCCCTGGCTGCAGTGGCACCAACCTTTCAATGATTTCAGTAGATTACGATACATTACTGCAAAGCCACACTCAAACTCACCCTGCTGTGCCACTCATCATATCCCCATCACTCTGCCTTTCATACGCTACATTTGCCCATTCTTACTCACACCAACTTACCTTGCAACTCCACCCATCCCTCTCTATCTACATTATCACTTTCCCATCTCACTAGCCACCCCTCACACCCACCCTCATCCTACTGCAAGCATACCAACTAACAACACACAGGGGTAGGCACTTGAGAGGTTTAGCCAATGTTCATGTGAAGTTTCTGTTAATGTTTTGTCATACATTGAAATCTATATTTTTAACCATTCACCTTATTGGACAGATCTGTGCGCTCCTTGAGAAGTGTCTGAGTGAGATCCAGTGAAAGTTGAGACATAACTCCCCCCCCCCCGTTATTGTGATGAGTGTTAAAGGAATGGCTTGGACATTATAGGGATGCTTTATGGTGCTGGTGTGGGATGGTGTCAACCTGACACATCATGTGGCAGCTAAGGTGTATGATGCCCTCTGTCCTGTGCAGCATCAGGCAATGGCGGAGAAGGTTGGTGATGTTGTTGGCGATGTTGGTTTGCCTGGTGATGTTGGTGTTGGGGCTGATCATGGAGTGATTCAGAGGACCAAGGTGAGATTTTTTCAAGGGCACCGATGTTGCTGGAATAAATGGCTGCTGCAGTTGAGATGACAAAAGCGATCTGTCAATGGTGAGAGAGGTTGTTCCAATGAGGTGCCACTGGATATACAGTTGGCTGTAAACACTTGTAAGCTAAAGAAATCTCTATATGTCTTACAAATGCAGTAACCAACAGTTTCTGAGCTCTGAAACTGAACAGCTGCAACATGGTATCCTTTATACCACTTCTGCAGCTGTCAGGTTATCAGGTAAATCCAAGCAGACTCAACTCATGGCAAAGTGAGCTGGTGTGCTCCCCGAGCAGCGGGTAACCAGTGGGGGAGCATGGAAAATTGCAAGGTAGCCTCAAAATAGCATTAAATTGGCTGTTAACAAGCCATTTAATGATCTAAATTGTCTCCCCTGCCGCTTGGTTTTGGGTCAGTTCTCCACAGACAGACCCGACACCTGGGAGACTCGCGTGGAGACGGGTTGACAGTCTCCTACCCGCTGTCAATCTTTGATATTTTGACAGTGGACCTGCCTCCAAACCTGCACACTGAGCGCTGGCAAAATCCAGCCCCGAGTCAACTACAGAAATAATCTAAAAATGGAATATGACATAAGAATATAAATAAGAATTATTTTGTGCAAAATGCTTCCCCTTACTATTTGTCATTCTTAATCTCTAATGCGGTATTGAGTTTACATATCAAGTACTCACAGCATGTAAATGGTTTGGCTGTGGAGAACTTCATTATTCTGAGGATGGGTCATTTCAGTCTCACTTTCTGTGTAATTTGACAACATTTATTTTGGAGTTTCCTAATCCAGTTGCAAAATGTCTTTGAAATTGCTTTATCGAGTCACTGCTTCAATGATTCAAAACAGAAGTGGACCAGAATGAGAATTTATAAGCATTATTAATTATGTTTATAACTATGAATTGTAATTTGAAGAATTTTGAATAATAAAACAAAATCCATAGATCAACCAGTGACTGTAGATTCAATAAGATATTGAGTATGCATTTGTCCAAATTGTACAATAAACCTAGCAATTTGCAAACAGATGTCTGAAGACATCATTAAACATATTTTGAAGCAGAACTTAAAAGCCTTCCTTAAATTATTTCATTTTGAACAGTTAAACTGAAGAAACCCATTTTAAAAGGCTTTCTCTATTCTATCTTTGCAGCAACAGAGGTAATAAAGACATAAAATGAAAAGATTTTTAATCATTTATGTAACGCATAAATGGCCTCATTGAACTTACAGATAAAGGGCAAATGTAAGAAATTAGATTGTGCATCAGGTTTGGTTCAGGAATGGAGACACTACTTGCTGACACAGGAACAATCTACTGCAATCTGAATGACTACAGAAATATACAGACCACGTGAGAATTGTAATTATCAGTTCAACTTAATTTAGATATGATTCCGCAATCTCTGAACATGTTGTGCATTGTAATGAACTTTGAACCTCACTAATTTTCACTGGTTGAAGCACTAGGTTTTGAAAAAGACAGTGTATGCTTGAAAGGAGTATTCAGAGCGCAAAATATTAAACTGAGAAGCCCCACTTAATTAGTAAGATATGATTAAAAGCAATACAAGCAAGTTGATTAGAATTATATTGTATGGATATAGAAACCTAGAAACATAGAAGATAGGAGCAGGAGTAGGCCATTCAGCCCTTTGAGCCTGCTCTGCCATTCAATGGGATCATGGCTGATCATCCATATAATTACATTTTTTAGATAGGATTGAAGCAACAATACAAATTAAAACATCAATTGCAGGTAATGTTGGATATATAGCAGTCTACAAGTATGACCTATGCCACTCAGGGAACAGTGAGGACATGCCAAGGCCAGCAGTGAGGTAGAATATGTAACTCCACAAGGGAAGCAGACTAGATAACTGACTTGTGTAAGGTTCACAAAATTTCAGCAGCCCCCGAAGATTATTTGATTAAAGAAAACGTGGTTGGAATGTACTTTAAAAACCCAGGACATTAAAGGTGGCTGTAGCCGGCCTCATGGCAAAAGAGAAAGACAGCCTGTATGAATATAAAAGCAGGATCTCCCAGCACTGGCTGACGCAAGGTACTTGAAACTGTCAATCAACTGCGGTTAGGAAGTTTCAACATGGAACAAAGGACTCTGTTTGCACAAGCCCTCAGCAGTGTTGACTCAAGGGCTTAAGTGATTGCTGTCAATCTAGTTGTGGTTAGGCTGTAACCACAGAACAAAGGATTGTTTACACGAGCACTCAAGTGCTGTTTACCGAGCAGTCACAGGACAAAGGATTGTTTACACGAGCACTCAAGTACTGTTTACCGAGTACTCAAGAAACCAGCGGGACATTTTTCAAACTGGGACAGCTCCATTCACAAACCAGTTAAACGAATGGGAAACACATTCAAATCCATTACGGTCAAGGGGGACAGATTGGTCCCTTTTGTGTAACCCAAATACGTCCAGATTTGGGGGCAAAGATAAGGGCTCCCAATGGGGTATAAAGGTAGCCGCTCAGGAAGCCATTCTCGCTCTCTCTACCACCTCACCTCCGGTGCCCTACCTTTAAGAGGAACGTCACAGCCCACCCAGAGAAGTGGAATACCCGCAGTTACTTTTGAATCACTGGGGTATCTCTACTTCGGGCGGTGAAAAATCCAAGGCAGACTGCAAGGCACGGAGCAGGCATTTCAACATTGTAGACTGGTGAGCGTAAACTTTCTGGCCCATTACAAGGCAACCTAGATAGGTATAAGGGGTGGGAACTAAAGGGGAATTTTGTTAAATTGTAAATTTAGTCAATTTTCCCTCGATGTGTCCGTCTTTTCTCCTCCCCGTTAAGTAAAAGTGTGCTGTATTCATAATTATGTTCACTGTACAGCAATTTATTTTTCATTTCAATAAAACACTAGTTTTCTTTGCACCAAACCACTGGTCTCATTTTGTCTATATCGCTACTGAAATAAGTCCGGCGGTCAGAACCGCGATTCGAACTGCACGGGGCTGGAGCAGCTCAGATATGCCTGACTGGCCAGACACAATCCCCAAACCAAAACCCCTCCTTTTACACTTGCAACAGTCAAGAGTAAGTTAGGTTCATCTTTACAAGGGGTGACATGACAAAACTATTTACAACACATGCTTGCAATATAATTTTAAAACTAAATTTATGTAATTTTAAGGTCTCAGAAGTGTGAAAAAATGATACTTCCCAGACTACATTTGTGACACAAAAACAAATTCAAGTTAAACACTCCCTGACAAGGCAATCCTTGATGCTGTCTCTGGATGCAAAAATGAGAAAATGTTTAATTCCCCAGTACTGTGAACCCTCACCTTGATCCATGCTTACACAAAAATTAACAAATGTTATCAATCAACATAAAACTCTTTTATCCGTCAGCTATTACATGATTTAGGATGCAACAGGGAGCAGATGATGATTCCTGTGGCATTTGAAAAGAGACAAGCAATTAAAATGAATTAATATGATAGCTTTATGTTGTGTACTTTGCCCTACAGGAACATCAGTTAATGTTGTAGCATGAGCCAAACTTTGGAACATAAAATAATCTGTGAGGGTTCATTTGAAATCCTAAATGCAGATTGGATCAGCTGGATACCCCTAGTTACTTTTACTGTGGGTCATTACATCCTATTCGGCCTCTGCCAATTAACTGTACCTTGTTTTGGAAGCAGCTCTCAAATTCCACATGGATCGACATGATCCCCCCACAACAGCAATGGCGACCGACAGCTTCCTCTGCATTCCCCCTATAATATCAGCAAAAATAAAAGCTACTTCACTTATGATAACATTGCTATTGCAGCAAAAATAAAGCAGAAGCAAGTATTTTATCAAGATATATATCTACATAAATATTTAAAGATACAGGCCCGTAATTTAAAGGGAAATTACATCGAAATTTATGGCAGTTTCTCTGGATCTTGCCGACAGGAACTGTCACTCAAATTTCCTGCAGTGCTCATTTGCCTACGCTGAAAAATAAAAACTGGTGTAAATCAAGCACAAATGGACCATGACCAATAGGGGTAATAGTGAGTGGGCTGCTCTTTTGCGCCGTGGCGCTTCACTCACAAAACCTCTTGTCACTGCTTCTCCTCTTCCTCTTCCATTATTATTTGGAACAGGGGTACGCCAATTGGGCAGGCCACTCCAGGGTGCACTGAGACTCGCAGCACACTGGTTCAATATAGTGCAGGTCTTCGTAAGAAAAATTCAAGAAGAAGATTGCTATGAAACTCCAGGAATCTCAGTTACGTTGATATCAGGTGACTTTGGATAATGCTGCGCCTGCATGTTTGGGCGTAAATCTACGCCAGTGGAATACAAGCGGAAAAGCAGGAAATTCGCATGAACTGATCTTTTGCATGGATGGCGGAGCTATGCAACTGAGTGGCTAAGGGTTTCAAGAGACATTTCTCAGAAGCGGGGCAAACGATTGAGAAACTTCATGTTTCAGAGTAAAACCAGCTTAAGTTAGTTATGCACAAAATGTCCTCACTAAATGGTGGTATGCTGCTCTTACACAGTAGTTACACAGAAATGTTCCGGGCAATTCTGAACCACAAAGTCATTTACATTTGCTACACACTCAAATTTAGAGGAATTAATCTTACACGTCTTGTATAATTTAAGGTGAATTTATATGCATAGATGATTGAAATAATCTAGATGATTTAGTAATGTATTTTACATAAAAATTTATAAACATTATCAACATCAAATTCACTTCTAAATAGTTGGATATAAGGAAATCATAATTGTATTGCATGAACTTTTAAAACATTTTTTTAATTGCACTCATATATAACAAGGAACATTTGGGCAATTTACAGAGTTTGGCTGCAATGTAAAGTCATTTACATCTGAAGCTTGAATTTTGATCTATGATTGAGCTAATTATTGTCATATTTTGGGTTTCCTTTACCTTTTTTACTTTAAATATTTATGGTTTCTGTTTTTCAAACTATTCTTTTCGATAAGCCCTGGTTTCTTATGTCCTTGAGTTATTTCCACTTGCCTGGAAATCTTGATTAATTATTGTATTGTCCCCAGAAGACAAATGCGACAAACTCATTTATTAAATTATTTAGCTATTTGTTCTAACCTGTGCCTCCATGAGCTCATCCTTGTCATTGAAATCAGCAGAATAGCACCACACTTGTTAAGTCTGTGTGTTCTAGTTATTGTTAATAAGAATCACTGCACACAGAAAACAAGAGTAAATTCAACAGGTCTTTACTAGTCGGAGGTCAGGCTGAACTGCCCAATAAATCATTACACAGCACTTATATACCGGTGTGGTCACCACCGGTATTACAGTATACAACAGCCAAGATAAAATAGTGCATCTCTTAAAATAGTTCTCTTAAAGGTGGAACGGTTATATACACCACAATCCTCCCTTTTTAGCTTAACAGTATATATTCCCCATTAAACATAACATAATAACATATATACACAACTTCATGTAAAAACAGTTCACAGATTCAGTCTCTGAGGAGGCCTCCTGATCCGAGACGGATAACGCCTTTCAGGGGTCTCTGGTTCTTGTTGCTGGGGTGACTCATCTAGTTGATCCCCTATGGATAGGACATCATCATCAGGTATATTCACTTCTGAGGTAGATGCTTCAGGTTCACTAACTTCCTCCATGGTTGTCTCTGTCGTAACCATGGGCTCGACCCTTGTTCTCAATCCCACCAGTTGGTCAGCATGACGTCGAATTACATTTTCACCAACATCTACCGTGTACATCAGGGGTCCTTGGCTGGCCCGAATTGTTCCAGATTGCCATTTCTCGTTTTTATAGTCCCTGGCTAACACCGGTTGTCCTATTTCAAAACTCCGAGTGGGCTTGTTATTGATATGCTGGAACTGTTTGTTTTCGACTTCCCTCCGCACATTTGGTTTTAACAAGTCCAACCTGGACCGCAACCTCCTGTTATAGAACATCATGGCAGGACTTTGGTTTGTTGTTGCATGGGTGGCGTTTCGATATGCCAGTAGGAAATTGTCCACCTTGTGTTGCAGTGGGATCTGATCTTCGCTCATGGCCTTTATTGCCTTTTTGAACGTCTGTACAAACCTCTCGGCCAGCCCATTCATAGTTGGATGATATGGGGCAGAGGTATAATGTTTCACCCCATTCTTCTTCAGGAATTTCTGGAATTCCTCTGACACGAACTGTGGTCCGTTGTCTGAACATATTTGCTCTGGCAATCCATTTCTTGCAAATATCGTTCTTAGCACCGCAATCATCTTCTCCGAGGTAGTGGTAGTCATTTTAATTACTTCTGGCCATTTAGAATGTGCATCCACCGCAATTAAAAACATGGAGTCCATGAATGGATCAGCAAAGTCAATATGTACACGTTGCCATGGGGTTGAAGGCCATTCCCATGGATGCAGCGGTGCAATTGGAGGTGCATTTTGGACTTCTTGGCACCCTGAGCAGCTATTCGTCAGATCCTCTATCTGTTGGTCGATACCCGGCCACCACACATAAGCCCTAGCAAGGCTTTTCATCTTGACTCCCCCCAGATGACCTTCATGTAGTTCTTTTAGAACTCTCTCTCTTAACTTAGGAGGGATAATCACCCTTGTTCCATACATCAATGTTCCCTGACAGATGGACAGCTGTTCTCGTCTTGCTGAGAATGCCGGTAACAGTGGATCACCATGGGCTGGCCATCCCTTTACTGTCAATCCGTAGACCCGGGACAGTGTCGGGTCATTCCTAGTCTCCCTTTCAATATTTGCATTGGTGACAGGTAAACATTCGATGATGGTTGAGTGAAATAACTCCACCGGGTCAACCGTCGGTGCCTCCTCCTCAGTAGGTAGTGGCAGGCGCGACAGCCCATCAGCATTACCATGCTGCTTTGTACCTTTGAATTCTATCTGATATTGATGTGCCCCTAGGAAAAGGGACCATCTCTGTAGCCTCTGTGCTGTCATCACCGAAACACCCTTCTTAGGGTTAAAAATGGATACCAACGGCTGGTGGTCTGTCTGCAGTGTAAACTTCTGGCCCTGCAGGTAATGATTAAACTTCTTTACTCCCCACACAAGGCTGAGAGCCTCCCTATCTATCTGAGCATAGTTGCGCTCAGCGGAGGTCAATGATCTGGATGCAAATGCGACTGGCCTTTCCAAGCCACTTGGCAACTTGTGTGAGAGTACTGCTCCAATACCATAAGGAGAAGCATCACAAGCTAAACGAATAGGTAGCGTTGGGTTGAAGTGAGCCAACACTTCCTCTGAGGTGATCAATGCCTTGCCTTTGCAAAAGGCCTTCTTACAGTCCTCGTTCCACTTCCATGGTACTTCTTTCTGCAAAAGAGCGTTCAGCGGGTGCAGCACCATGGATAGATTTGGCAGAAACTTATGGTAATAGTTAATCAACCCTAGGAACGACCTCAACTGGGATACATTTTCCGGAGCGGAGCCTTCACAACAGCTTCGATCTTGTCAGGTGACTTGTGCAGCCCCTCCTGGTCAATGACACGACCACAGTACGAGATCCGTTTCTGAAAGAACTCACATTTCTGGCGATTAACTCGAAGTCCATATTCCTTCAATCTGGTGAGCACCAGTTTCAAATTTGCAAGGTGTTCCTCATCGTCATCTCCTGTAATCAGGATATCGTCCAAGTAACATTGAGTGCTTGGAATTCCCTGTAATACCTGCTCCATGGCCCTCTGCCAAATTGCTGGAGCCGAAGCCACTCCAAAAACCAGTCTATTATATCGATACAAGCCTCTGTGCGTGTTGATTGTGAGATACTGGCGCGACTCTTCTTCAACTTCCATCTGTAAGTACGCTTGCGCCAGGTCTATCTTGGCGAAGTGTTTCCCACCAGACAATGAAGCAAAGATATCCTCAATCCGCGGAAGCGGATATTGCACCGTGTGAAGCACCGGATTAACCGTGTTCTTGAAGTCTCCACAGATGCGGACATTCCCCGGTTCCCCTGGCTTGTTACTCGATGAACGCTTCATGACGGGAACAATGGGCGTGGCCCACTCACTCCAGTCCACCTTAGACAGTACTCCTGAACGTTCTAGCCCTTCCAGCTCAGCTTCCACAGCAGGTCGTATCGCATAAGGTACCGGTCTGGCTTTGAAAAATGTTGGGTTTGCATGTTCTGCAATCTTGATTTTTGCCGTAATTCCTCTCAGTGTTCCCAGTCCCTGTTGGAACACCTCTTTAGCCTCATCCAATAATCTGGACAATCATTCAGGTTTGACATCTTTTTTTCCGGAATCTACCGTTATTGCTTTTAGGGAGTGCCAGTCCATATTTATTTTCCTGATCCACTCCCGTCCCAGAAGTGGTGGACCTCCCTCAGGTAGTACATATAAGTCCATTCCTTGGTGTTCTTTGCCCTTGTGTACCACCTTGACTTTTATCTTTCCGATGGGGTATACTCTTTGCCCCATGTATGTCTGCAATACTATCTCCATATCCCGTAGGGGAATATGTGTGAATAACCTTTTGTAATCTTGCTTATTCATGACCGTCAACGCCGATCCGGTGTCCAATTCCATCTTCACTTGGACTCCTGCTATCTGAAGTGTGACCCAGATAGTTTGTAGGTCAGCTTCCTTACTCACATTGTGAATTCTCAGACTACCCAGTTCCTTGCTGTTGGAGTCTGAATCCGAATTCTGTTCATCCGAACTCTTCTCAGTCACCTTATGTACCTTTCTGCACTTTTCCTGCGGTGACTTTTTGTTGCTGGTCTTCTTTCCTGACCAGCATACTTTAGCTATGTGACCAAGCTTGCCACATTTTCTACATTCCTGATTTTTAAACCAGCATTGGTTCTGATCGTTTGTTGTCTTTCCACAACGATAACATTTCGCTGTACCCAAAGCCATTTGATCTACGCTGAGTACCACTGCCTTCAGCTGCATTTCCGCAGTGCCTCTCACTGCGGCTTCGTGCGATGCTGCAATAGTGACAGCCTTATCAAGTGTAAGATCATTCTCTTCAAGCAGCCGCTTTTGTGTTCCTTCTTTCGACAATCCACACACGAATTTGTCTCTCAGTGCCTCTGTCAGTCTTTCCCCAAACTGACAGTATTTCGCTAGCTTACGCAGTTCAATTAAATACTCCGCGTTGCTTTCCTCTTTCAGTTGCGTTCTCGCATAAAATTTAAATCGTTCCGCTAACATCAGCGGTGTGGGGTTCAAATGATTTCTCAGGACAGCAACAATATTAGCAAAAGCCTGACCCGCCGGTTTAGCTGGTGGGAGAAGATGCTTCAATAGCCCGTATGTCTTCGCACCCATTGAGTTTAGTAAGGTTAGTGCTTTATCTTCATCTGATATTTTATTTGCCTTACAATAAATCTCTATGTGTTCTACATACGTGGCCCAATCTTCAACATCGGGATCGAAATCATTGATGTTACCACGCTTAGGCATCCTCGCAATCTTCTTGAGAAACAAAAATAAATTTTTATTTTATTTTTTTTTTCAAAATGGCGGTTTCCCGCTCTTGTCTTCTTCCCCCACCTACGAAAATGGCGGCTTCCCGCGTTTGCCTTTCTCCCCTGCTGGCTGTAATGGCGATTGCTGTATTGCTGCGTTCGCCCTCCCCAGCGGTTCTCAAATCGTGCCTCCCAGCCCCTCTTGCAGTCCGGTCCTTTCCCCCGGCTGCGGCTGAGTTCTCTGCGTTTTTTTTAATTTTATCCCGCGCCTCGCAGCCTCGGTAGCTGCCCGGCCTTTTTCCCCGGTCGCGGTCGAGCTCTCTCTCGATGCTGTTGCGTCTCCCAGCCCGCTTGCTGCCCGGTCTTTTACACCGGCTGCGTTTGCATTCACTGCGGCTCCCATGCCTTACGCTGCCCCAGTCTCAGCGCCTCTGGCCCCGACTTCTGTCCGGCTCTTTTCCCTGGCTGTGGTCGAGTTCTCCGCCCTTATATCCTCCGTTTTTCCCTCCCCTACTTCACAGCCAACGTGGCCGACTTGCTGCTCGTCGCTGATCGGCTTACCCACCACCGTGATAGAAGGGATGATCACTGCCTGTTGCTGATGGAAGGCTTCGTGTCAGGATTCTTCCTTGCTCTTCAGACCCGAGTCTTTTCTCAGCAGGATGATGAGGGCGGATGCCTCTTCTCGACGCCCGTTAAACTGCCTTGGATATCTCTCTGCCGCAGGGTAAGATCTTCATCGTCGCCACTGCTAAGTCTGTGTGTTCTAGTTATTGTTAATAAGAATCACTGCACACAGACCACAAGAGTAAATTCAACAGGTCTTTACTAGTCAGAGGTCAGGCTGAACTGCCCAATAAATCATTACACAGCACTTATATACTGGTGTGGTCACCACCGGTATTACCGTATACAGCAGCCAAGATAAAGTAGTGCATCTCTTAAAATAGTTCTCTTAAAGGTGGAACAGTTACATACACCACAGCACTAGCCATTATTTTGAGCTTTAACTGACAAACAATTTTACAATAAATGCAGTAGTCATAGGGGATTCGATAGTTAGGGGCGTAGATAGGCGTTTTTTAATCGCAAATGTGATTCCCGAATGGTATGTTGCCTCCCTGGTGCCAGGGTAAAGGATATCACCGAGCGGGTGCAGGATATTCTGCGAGTTGAGGGGGAACAGCCAGAAGTCGAGGTCCATATTGGAACCAAAGACATAGGTAGAAAAAGTGTTGAGGTTCTTCAGGCAGAGTTTCCGGAGCTAGTACTTTTTTTTAAAAGGATCTCGAAGGTAGTAATCTCAGGATTACTCCCAGTGCCAGGCATTGGTGAGTATAGAAACTCTTGCCGTGCTGGACCTCCGAGTAGAGCACTTGTTTTGGGAGTCTCGTATCGGGCATGCGGACAATGTGACCCGTCCAAACAGGATGACAGTGCAGGGAAATACATGGCTAGAGAAATGGTGTAGGAAGGAGGGTTTCAGGTTCTTGGGGCATTGGGACCAGTTCTGGGGGAAGGAGCACCTGTACAAGATAGACGGGTTGCATCTAAACAGAGCCAGGACCAATGTTCTCACTGAGAGGTTAACTACTACTGTCGGGGAGGCTTTAAATTAATTTGGCAGGGGGAGGGGAACTAGACAATAGCAGAAAGGGGCAGAAATTAGATCAGAGGACAGAGAGATATAAACAGTATTAAAATTAGAAATATCCCAAAAATTGCAGGAACCAGATTGAGACAAATAACAAAAGTGATGAAGGAGTTGTTAAATTGTATGTACATCAATATCTGTCGTGTAACAAATAAGGTTGGTGAGTTGCAGGCACAAACTACGACATAAGATTATGATGTGGTTGCATTAACAGAGACATGGCTCAAACAAGGCCAGGAATGGGTTCTTAATATTCCTGGTTAATATGTATTCAGGGATTATACAAAAGGAAAAATAGGAGGGGGCAAGGCAGTATTGATTAAGGATGATGTTGCAGTTCTAAATAGAAAGGGTATGCTAGATGAAATTGAAAAAGTTAATACGGTGGCAAAGAAAGGCTAAAAGAAAAGATTAGCAGGCAACATTAAATTCAGCCATAAAACATGATATAAACATATATGTGTAATATGTGTAAGCAGTTTGCTAGGAAAAAAGTTGGGCCTATTACAGAGTCAAATGGAAATCTTCATGTAGAGTGTAAGGGGTTTTCTCTCTCTAGAGATTTGCAGATCGCAGAGGTTTCTCTCTCTCAGAGGCCTCTCTCTCTCTCTCCCTCACTTTTGCACTGTAAAACCTTGAGTGGTTCGACCCACTCGGCCCTTAGATTCTAGACACTGGACTTAGGTGCAGGAACTACAATGTAGAGAATACTCTTATAGACCAGGTTTAATGAAAATGAAATGATATTTTATTGCATAAGGAAAAACAAATCAAATGTAAGCAAATAAGAGGGTACATGGGAGGGAAAAACAAATCATAACAATACAGTGCTAGCTACAATGGATACAGGCATTTTATACTTTACAAGAGTCATCAAGAAATGGGGAAACACACAGAACATCGAGGGACAACAACTCATGTTAATTATACCCAAAATGCCCACCCCCTTAATCCTATCTAGATCTGATTGCAAAGGGCCAGAAACATGCTCACCAGCCCAATTGGAAACGTATAGAGTTTTGAAGTATTGCGTCTTGATCCTTTCAGGCGTCCTGTCTCCATGTGGTTCATGGAGCCCCAGCGAGCTGCGCCACACCTCTCTCCTGAGGTGGAGGTCGGGGACGGCTGGACGCCGGCTGGCCTGGATGTCGGTGGGGTCGGGGATCATCTGCTCGATCCCGGTTAGAGGAGCCTCGGGCTGGCCCCCATTTCAAAGGTTTCTTCTGTAGGCTTTTATTGTCTCTTCAACGGTCCGGGGTTGGTCAATGACCTCCCGACGATTACCCCAGGCCAGGATCCAGACTACCTTCTTGATGGCTGCCTTGTTTTCTTCTTCTTCCTCTCCGATGATGGAGCCACGCTGATCTCTTCAAAGCAGCACCTCTCTATCAAGTTCAAGAAGCTACGTGTCTTCTTTCTTCCTTTCCTTTTCTCTCTACCCCGGGTGTCTCCCAGTTATACTTCTCAATCGAGACCTTATCTCCCGCTAAATCAGGTTAGTCTTTTGTTTTAATTTTGGCAGGCTGGTTGCACAACGGGGTAGTTATTATATTTAAAGTACATTCGGGATGGCCGGTAAAGGGCATCTCTGGTCTGGAATGACCGTCATTGTTTTTAATGCCCTGTTGATGTCCTTAACGGGTCCTTGATGCTCTTCTCATGAATGTGTAGCTGTTTTCCTTTGTCTGGGTAAACATTTAGATGGCCTTTATTTACAGGCCGATCTGTTTGGATCTGCATCCAATCTATATGTATATGTGTTCATGTCTGGTTTCGTTTTCTCAGAAACGGCTTCCAGAACTTACTGTGGGTTGAATCCACAAAGCTCTCTGAGGACTGCAGGAACCATTTTAAAATGCCCCAATAAGTTGTTCACAGGGTCTGGTGGCCATTTTGAATGCCCCTTTTTCTGGGCTTCTTTTAAAACAGTCTTTAAAATCATGGCGTCTTCTGCCATTCGACCCTTATAATACAATATTCAATTTTGCGAATCTTACAAGAGGCAGAGGACATGGTTAAAGTATCAAATGAATACTTTGCATCTGTCTTCACAAAGAAGTTATGGACAGGATATTAATAGATAGAGAAGATGTACTAAAAAGATTAGCATTACTGAAAGTTAGTAAGTCACCTGGTCCAGATGGAATGCATCCTAGGTTTCTGAAAGAAGCAAAGGTGGAAGCATTGGCCACAATCTTTCAATCCTCATTGGATACAGGAGTAATGCCGGAGGACTGGAGGGTTGCTAAAGTTATACCACTATTCAAGAAAAGGAAGAGGGATAAACCAGGAAACTACAGGCTAGTCAGCCTAACATAGATGGTGGGGATATTATTGGAAACCATTATCAGGGGCAAAATAAACTTTCACTTGGAAAGGCATGGGTTAATCAAGGAGAGTCAGCCTGGATTTGTTAAAGGTAAATCGTGCCTGACTAACTTGATTGAATTCTTTGATGAGGTAACTGAGAAGGTTGATCAAGTTAATGCAGTAGATGTTGTATATATGAGGGGATAAATTCGGTATCGCCCCGTTTGGGGCGCAATTATCGGCCGGGCGCAAAGTTTAGCAAATTATCATCTCCGACTGCAAACTTGGCTTCTATCACCCTTGGAGGTGATTGGAGCGCTAAATCAGGTGCTACACACCTGACTTAAGGTGCGAAGGCTGCGGAGCGAGGCGCTAACTCAGAGCGCGGGCGAAGCTCAGGTGAGGTCAGTCAGCAATGGAACACAGACACACTGGCGCTGGCCAGTTCTTAAAGGGGAGGGTCGATGTTGCTCTCCAGCCACACTCTGCTCATTGCAGCCTTGAATATCGGCCTGGACAGACCTCAACCTCAAAGCTGCTGCAAAGAACTATGGCGAGGGGCAGGGAACGAGCTCAGCGCTTCAGCGACTGAGCCTTGGTGGCTTTGGTTGGTGCAGTGGAGCGCCGAAGATTAATACTGTACCCAGAGAGTCGCAGGAGGCCATTGCCTCGCGACTATAGAAGAGTGTGGAGGGAGGTGGCTCCAGGATCATGGTGCCCAGGACCCACATACTATGTCGGAAAAAGTTCAACGACCTCACTCGTGTGGTCAGTGTGAGTGGCTGCTTTTCAATACCTCTCCATCCCTCCATCTCAACTTCATTCTATGGCCAGAGGGTGTAAAAACCCCAGTGCCCAACACTCATCCAAGACCTATGGCCATCTCACGCACATTCCACAACTTGCATACATTAAGGGCTGTTCAACTGTTGGAGGCACATCAGGAAAGCACATGGCAGCATACATTAAGGGCTATTCAACTATGGGAGGCACATCAGGCAAGCACCTGGCTGCAAGCATTAAGGGCTATTCAACTATGGGAGGCACATCAGGCAAGCACATGGCTGCATACATTAAGGGCTATTCAACTATGGGAGGCACATCAGGCAAGCACATGGCTGCATATTTACTCAGACGCCGTCTTTTTTCTTGCAGGCCAAGCTATCTCATAATAGTCAGCAGCAGCAATGGACGGATGGAAGGCGGCCTGAACTGCAAACCCTCAACAATCTGGAGGCATGCGTCCACGGGATCGTCGCAAGCCAGGTGATAGGTTCTGTGGCCGCTGGAGAGGTCGACTCCCTTGGGGACAGCAATGGTAAGTTCATCAGCTTTATCTCCTCTCTCATTCCACTTGTCCCTCACAACACCAGACTTTTACACTTTCAATCCAACTTACTAAATCACTCCAGTCCTTGCTCTCTTACTGCCCCCCTGTCCGGATGCTAAAGCCACTCTTGTACCTCCCTGCTTTCAGGTGGTGATTCACCAGCTGAGGAGATGGACCATCAACCAGCTAGTGGGAGCGAAGCAGCAGGCGAGGAGGAAGAGGAAGCTGGAGCATCACCGTCTGCATTTTCTGAGGGAGCCCATGCCCACACTGGGACCACGTCTTCACTGGAGGGGAGCAGGGGTGAAGGGTCTGATGAGGGTGAAGCTCCGGGACCCAGTGGGCTGCAGCAACGCGAGGGGGGTAGGGAAGCTCAGGGGCCATCTCTCCGGAGGGAGAGTAGGCCAGCGAGTCCTGCTGCACTGAACTCAGAGGAGGAGTGGCTCATCATGGAAATCAACACCCAGGTGGTAGACATGCACATTCAGCTCATGGGTGCATTGATGGACTGGCAAGGAGTGTGGAGCACTCTGCCGCAGCACAGGCGGACACAACACAACTGCTTAGTGCTGCAATTCATTCACTGGCTGCTGTGATCTAATCTCAGACTGCTCTCATGCAGTCTCAGATTGAAGCAACGCAAGCACTGACTGCTGACATCATCGCTGGTTCAGACACATTTCCCCGGGGCTCTCACGGCGCCACAGCAGGCCAGCAATCTGTGCTCGAGCAGATTGCTCCAGATGCTCAGGTGTTGCCCCGTGAGAGTGCCAGTATGTAGGTCGAGTAGGAAGGTGCTGTCCTCTCACAAGATGACAGCATTCCTGTTCCCACCACAACAGGTACACGCAACTAGACGCCTACCCACTACCCCGCATATCAGAAATGGTGAACCAATTCGCCCAATACCGGGTGTTCTCCACCATCGACCTCAAGTCAGCGTACCACCAGCTCCCTATCAGACCAGAGGACCGCCCGTACACCGCCTTCGAGGCGAACGGACGCCTCTACCAATTCCTCAGAGTCCCCTTTGGGGTGACGAATGGGGTCTCGGTCTTCCAAAGGGAGATGGACCGCATGGTCGATGACCACCACTTGCAGGCAACCTTCCCCTACCTCGACAACGTCACCATCTGCGGTCACAACCAGCAGGATCACGACTCGAACCTCGAGAGGTTCCTGAAAACCGCACAAAAACTCAACCTCACCTACAATGAGGACAAGTGCATTTACAACACCACGCGCCTCTGCATACTAGGCAGCGTGGTGGAGAATGGGGAAATCGGACCAGACCCCGACCGATTGCGCCCCCTATGGGAGCTGCCCCTGCCCAACACTCCCAAAGCCCTGAAAAGATGCCTGGGGTTATTTTCTTATTATTCCCAATGGGTCCCCAACTACTCCGTTGGCTGCTGCCGCCCATGCAGAGTTGGTGCAGTCTGCAGCCTGGACCTCCAGGCCCAGAGCTGGTCGAGGGCGTCCTTCAAGGGCATCTGTAGTCTCAGGATCTGACATTCAGCAGCCTTCCGCCAACCTTGCTGCAGCAAATGGGGCCCCATTATGGAGGAGATGTATGGTGGGAAGGGGGGAAATGCGCAAGGGTTGCGATCACCCTCGAAGGGAAAACAGTTGGAGGTTTTAAGATATGTTGGGAATGTTTTTATTAAAGGCCAAGGTTCATCCATTAACTTTTATTCAGCATTTTGGCCATTATCTCCAGCTTGTGAGAACCAGTTATGTTAATTAATGATTTGTTGTGTTTGTTTCTATTAGTTTGTCATGAATAAATGACACACACAGGGTTTATAAAATAAAAAAGTTGTTGTATTCAAAATGTACATGTTTGGCCTTTGGAATCATTTCTGCCTTTGCCGGCTATAGGGGTTGCGGGTTGCTTTCTATGATGTTGTTCTCCATGCCAGAAGCCATCTTCTGAGTCGTGGCCTCGAAGCAGCTTATTATCAGCCGTTGACGGATGGCCCTTGCAGTTTCAACATTGTGGGCCTCCCTCCTGCCTTGGTGCTGCTGCTGATCATCCTCCTCATCTTCCTCCTCCTCTCCCTCCTCCTCTTCCTCCTCCTCCTCCGGTGGTGCACCAATCCCTGGTGGCATTGGCTGGGGGCGGAGGATTGCCAGTTAATGAGGCTTGCAGCACACAACTATGAAGAGGGAGACTCGCTCAGGAGCATACTGCAGGGCTCCTCCTGAGTGGTCCAGAGAGTGGAACCATTGCTTGAGCATGCCGATCGTCTGCTCAATTATGTTCCTGGTGGTGATATGGCTCTCGTTATACCGCAGCTCGGCAGGGGTGTTGGGGTTATGGGGCGGTGTCATCAGCCAGGCGCAGAGTGTATAACCCTTGTCCCCGAGGAGCCAGCCACTTGGTTGATGCGGTGCCTGGAAAAGGCCTGGCATACCAGTCTGGCGCAGGATGAAAGCATCGTGGCTGCTCCCAGGATAGCGGGCATTGACGGCGAGTATCAGCTGTCTGTAGTCACAGACCAACTGGACATTTAAGGAGTGGAACCCCTTGCGGTTTCGGAAAATGTAGTGTATGTGCCTTTAAGAGCCTCATGTGTACTGTAATGCCGGTAATGGCCACTCGGGCTATATAAGCCTGTATATTGTGTTGTATCAGTTAGTTCCCCTCCAGACTTTGTTTAGTAAACACCTGTGAAACCAACTCCTGTCTTCAGTGTCTCTATCAACACACGGACACAACAGTGGCGACAAAGTGGAAACGGACTTACCTGCAATTCGGCAGCAACTCAAGGACATCAATTCCTCTGGCATCCAAAGTTGAAAAGAAATCAAGAAAAAGAAAAAGCTATGGTTTCACCAGCTAGCCAAGCTGGTGGCAGGTACTGCAATAATCCTTCCTGGGCATCGGGCTGGGGCTCCAGCGGCTGGCTCTGCAGCTAGGCCAAGCAGCGAAAGCGGAGGCAAGCAGTAACAGACGGGGAGGGAGCACTCGGGAGACGGCCGGCGCTGCAAGCAGGTCGGCATTCAGACCTAGAGAGAGAGTCCGGCGGGAACGAGTCTCCAACTGTAAATAAATAAATAAAAAGAACGGAAACCGCGGGAAACAGCGTTGTCATCGGCAGCAGTGGCGGGGAAGCGCGGGAAGCGCCATATCTTTTCTGCAGAAAAGAAAGAAAAGCGCGGGAAGCGCCATTTTTTTTCAAGGATGCCTAAGTCTGGCAATATTGATGCTTTTGATCACAAGATAGAGGATTGGACCACATATGTGGAAAGAGTGGAGGTATATTGCACCTCAAATGGAATAGAAGATGAAAAAAAAGCTTCAGTACTTCTAAATCTAATGGGCGCAAAGACATACAAGCTGTTATGAAACTTAATCACTCCAGCTGAACCGATAGACAAGAATTTTAAGGAGATTGTTGATACCCTACACTGCCAATTCGGGGCAGGACTGGCAGATTCTCGACGAGACAAATTCGTCTGCGGTCTCCTAAGTGAAAGAACACAAAAAAGGCTACTTTCTGAGAAAGATTTGACACTGGACAAGGCTTTCAGTGCAAGAGGAGCTGCAGAGATACAGCAAAAGCCACAGGACTTCGGCACCCATGAAATGACACGGGGTTTCGAGAGATGTTATCGCTGCAGCAGATCCACCCATGACCAGAGGGACTGCTGGTTCAAGGACAAAGCATGCAGGCAATGTGGAAAGATGGGACACATTACACGTGTATGCCGATCTGGAAACAAAAAATCCACTAACAGAAAAAAAATCAATAAGGAAAAGCACAGAAAGGTACAAATGATGACGGACAGTAGCTCCGAAGACCAGAAGAGCGATAGCGACTCCGGAAGCAAGAGACTAAGCTCTCTCAAATTACATAATGTAATTGCAAAAGAAGATTACCAGACCATTTGGGTTACCCTCAAAATAGCAGAGTCCCCAGTTAAAATGGAGCTAGATACAGGATCAGCTCTGACCGTCATAAATCGACGGGATTACGAGTGGCTATTTCCGCATATACCTTTAAAAGACACATCCATTATCTTGAAAACATATACGGGGCAGAAAGTATACCCCAAAGGAAAAATAAGGGTGCCTGTTGTATACAACGGCAAGGAAATACAGAAGTTGTATTTATACGTTCTACAAGATGGTGGTCCACCACTGTTGGGACGTGAATGGAACAGGAAAATACGTTTAGACTGGCACTCCATTCAGGCACTGACGGTGACCAGTAAGGAAAAAAATGATGATGACGTCATACCTGAACGATTAAAAGACATCTTGGCCAACGCCAAGGAAGTGTTTCAAGAGAAACTAGGAACCTTGAAAGGCATCACCGCCTCAATAAAAGTGGAAGATGCGGCAATTCCCAAGTTTTTTAAGGCAAGACCGGTGCCATACGCAATTCGTCCAGCAGTCGAGGCAGAGCTGGAGAATTTGGAAAAGGCAGGCGTATTATCCAAAATAGATTGGAGTGAGTGGGCAACACCCATCATGCCAGTCATGAAGAAAACGTTGAATAATGATAAACCTGAAGAACAGAGAAAAATTTTCATCTGTGGAGACTTCAAGGTGACTGTAAACCCGGTCCTTCACATGGTACAGTATCCTCTTCCGAGGATAGAAGATATTTTCGCCTCACTATCCGGAGGGAAACGTTTCACCAAAATTGACTTGGCTCAGGCATATCTACAGATGGAGGTTGAAGAGGCCTCTAAAAAGTATCTCACGATAAATACACACAAAGGCCTGTACCAGTACAATCGACTGGTTTTCGGAGTAGCATCCACTCCAGCTATCTGGCAAAGAGCTATGGAGCAAGTCCTCCAAGGGATTCCAGGGACTCAATGCTACCTAGACAACATCCTTGTAACAGGAGAAAACAACAATGAGCACCTTGCCAATTTGGAGCAGGTGCTCACTAGGCTGAGAGAACGGGGCCTACGAGCAAATCGCCCCAAGTGCGAATTTTTCCAGAATCAAATATCATATTGTGGCCACATAATTAATAAGGAAGGGTTGCATAAGTCACCTGAAAAAATTGAAGCAGTCATAAAAGCCCCAGCACCTGTAAATGTTTCACAATTAAGGTCGTTCCTAGGATTAATAAATTACTATCATAAATTTTTACCGAACTTATCAACTCTTCTACACCCTCTTAATGAAGTGCTACAAACAGGAGTAATTTGGAAATGGAGCGAAGACTGTAAACGTGCCTTCCATAAATGCAAAGACTTAATCACGTCCAAAGAAGTTTTGGCTCATTACAACCCATCACTGCCAATCAGACTGGCGTGCGATGCATCCCCTTATGGCGTAGGAGCAGTATTATCACATAAATTCCCTGATGGCTTGGAATGGCCGATAGCTTTTGCGTCATGCTCATTGAACTCAGCTGAGCGTAACTATGCCCAAATCGACAGGGAAGCACTCAGCCTGGTATGGGGAGTGAAGAAATTCAACCATTACCTACATGGACAAAAATTTACCTTGCTGACTGACCATCAACCACTCATCTCCATATTCAACCCTAAAAAGGGTGTTCCCATTATGACAGCGCAAAGGCTACAGAGGTGGTCCCTTTTTCTAGGGGCACACCAATACAACATAGAATACAAAGGATCAAAACAGCATGGGAATGCTGATGGGTTATCGCGCCTACCGTTGCCAACGGTAGAAGAAGCACCTACCGTAGACCCAGTGGCAATTTTCCACTCTACCATAGTCGAATGTCTACCAGTAACAAATTCTGCCATTGAAAGGGAAACTAGAAATGAACCAACTCTCTCACGAGTCTACGATTTAACAGTGAAGGGATGGCCAGCACATGGCGAACCACTGTTGCCAGTATTCTCGCAAAGAAGAGAACAGCTGTCAGTGTGCCGAGGAATCTTGATGTGTGGATCCAGAGTGGTGATTCCACCCAAACTCCAGGATAAAGTTCTAAAGGAGCTTCACGAGGGGCATCTGGGTGGACTGAAAATGAGGAACCTAGCCAGGGCGTTTGTATGGTGGCCAGGTATCGATGGAGACATCGAAGAAATGACCAAGAGCTGCCTAGGATGCCAGAAGGTCCAAAACGCTCCACCACAAGCCCCTCTACATCCATGGGAGTGGCCCTCATCCCCCTGGCAAAGGGTACACATCGACTTTGCTGATCCATTTATGGACTCAATGTTCTTAATCGCGGTTGATGCACACTCCAATAATAAAGATGTCCTCCACCACCACAGAAAAAACCATCACAGTATTAAGGACCATATTTGCCAGGGATGGGCTGCCGGAACAGATCTGTTCTGATAATGGACCGCAATTTGTGTCCGAAGAATTCAGGAAGTTCTTAAAAAACAATGGGGTTAAGCACTACACGTCCGCCCCATACCATCCCGCCACCAATGGATTGGCTGAAAGGTTTGTCCAGACCTTCAAGAAGGCCATAAAGGCCATGGGTAATGAAGACATAAAACTTCAGCACAGGGTGGATAACTTCTTGTTCGCATACAGGAATGCAACACATATGGTTACAAACCAAACTCCCGCCATGATGTTCTTCAATAGAAACCTAAGATGCCGGCTGGATTTGATCAAGCCAAACATCAGAAGGGACGTGGAGAACTGGCAATTTCAAGGCACGAATGAAAGGCCAACTAGAACCTTCCAGATAGGTCAACAAGTTTTGGCCCGGGACTACCGTACCGAGAAATGGCAGCCTGGAACTATCTGCACACGACTAGGACCGCTGATGTATACCGTAGACATCAGAGAAAGCATAATAAGGCGCCATGCTGACCAAATCATAGAGTCATCCGAAAAGGGACAACCTACACCACAACTCTATACGCCTGATGATGAAGCAGAGATACCCATATCTACCTCCGATCCGGTGATACTGGAACCCGATGAACCCGACACTGGCATTCAAGCCGAATCAGCCTTGCCAAAAGAACCTACTACACCACCAGAAACTACTACACCACCGAGGCGTTATCCGGACCGAGTCAGGAAGCCTCCAGAGAGACTGACTTATAATTAATTAACTGCCGCAATGTGTAGATTATTTTTCTTGTAACATGTAATTAATTATTACTTAAAATATTATGTACTGGTTGGCTAAAAGGGGAGGAATTGTAGTGTATGTGCCTTTAAGAGCCCCATGTGTACTGTAATGCCGGTAATGGCCACTCGGGCTATATAAGCCTGTATATTGTGTTGTATCAGTTAGTTCCCCTCCAGACTTTGTTTAGTAAACACCTGTGAAACCAACTCCTGTCTTCAGTGTCTCTATCAACACACGGACACAACAGAAAACCTCTGCATTTTCATGCGGTGCCCACAATGCCACATGCGTGCAGTCAATGGCACCCTGCACCATGGGGAAGCCCACTATCCTCGCACAGCCACATGCGTGTTCACACTGTTTGGCCCGGGTCATGGGGAAAGAGATGTACTGGTGTCTCCTTTTATACAGGGCAATTGTCATCTCCCGGATACAGCAATGGACAGCGAACTGGGAGATATTGGCGATGTCCCCAGTAGCTGCTTGAAAGGAGCCGGTGGCATAAAAAGTCTGAGCAACTGTCACCTTCACTGCCACTGACAGAGATGTCCTGGTCCTCAGTAGAGGCTGCAGATCTGTTTGCAGCAGGTGGCAGAGCTCAGTGACCACCTCCTTGCTGAAGAACAGCCTGCGCAAACAATGCTCCTCAGACAAATGAAAGTAGGGGAATTGTTCCCGGAATACCCTGGGAGGGTAAGGTCTCCTGTGCAGAGGTCTGTTGGCCCTCCTCCCTCTGGCCATGTTTGCCACTCACTCTCTGCTTCTTTAATGCCTCCGATTCTTCAGGCGCAGGTCAATGCCCCAAATCAGTGCAGTCCCCATCATCTCTTGACAATCGAAGCAATGAGGGTCAAATCCAAAAGAACCTGCAAAGTGCTGCTCAGTAGCCAAAACTACTTCACAAAGTGTTAAATCTCTCCAGATGTCTCTCTCTCTCTCTCTCTCTCAGAATCTCTCTCTTTCTCTCAGAATGCGTGGTGCAAAAATGCTTCCGATAAAAAAAGGCAGGAAGAGGCCACCTTTAAATAGCGCTCCCCCAGCCCCTTCCCGACTGCAAAACGTTCCCCTCTACCTGTCATTGCTAGCGTCGGGCGGAAAGGAGGGGAGCGTCACTCAATATCCAGTTCGGGGCGCTACCGGGGCGTTGCACACTCGACTGATGTCACGATCTGCGGGTGCAGGAGATCGTGGTGGTAGAGTTTAGTGCTGCCACAACAACTCTGGTCAATTTTGCGAGCGGCGCAAATATCGCCGTGCCCGGGCGCTAGTTGCTTTGCACCCTGTTAGCACCCACTTAGGGCGCAAACGGGAGGTGCTAATCAACCAAATTTTTCCCCCGTGGACTTTCAGAAGGCATTTAACAAAGTGCCACACAGGTGGCTTAATGAGAAGATGGTAGCCCATGGAATTAAGAGAAAAGTGGCATTATGGATACAAAATTGTTCAGTGACAGGAAGCAAAGGGTGGTGGTGAATTGATGTTTTTATGACTGGGAAGTGGCTTGCAGTGGTGTTCTCCAAGGATCAGTTTACACTTTTCAATTTTTATAAACATCCTAGACACCGCCGTAAGGAGCAGCATTATAATGTTTGCAGATGATAGGAAATTTCACAAAGTCATAGATCATGATGATAATAGTTATAGGCTTCAGAATGACATTGATAGGATGGTGAAACGAGCAGAAGCATGACAGATGGCGTTCAATGCAGAGAACTGTGAAGTGATGCACACTGGGAGGAGAGCTTCAGGTGCTCGACCTGGGGGTCTATCAACTTCAGATTGCCCGATCTCAATAAAGGCTCAGTTTCTTATAGTTACTTTGTCAGTTCCCTCTGGCAAACGTTTAGTAGGGACTTCTCATCACCATAGAAGTTTTTGAGAAGTTTGGAGGCTTTCAAACAGAAACCAGCAGGATGGGAGGTGCCTTGGATGTTTTTGACATCAGAAGAGGAAGACCATCACCATCGACAGCAGCAATATCGTGCAGTGGTGGGATCAGCAGGTGCATGGGAGAGAGATGCATGGGAGAGAGGTGCATGGGAGAGCGGTGCACGGGAGAGCGGTGCACGGGAGAGAGGTGCATGGGAGAGAGGTGCATGGGAGAGCGGTGCACGGGAGAGAGGTGCACGGGAGAGAGGTGCATGGGAGAGCGGTGCACGGGAGAGAGGTGCACGGGAGAGCGGTGCATGGGAGAGAGGTGCACGGGAGAGAGGTGCATGGGAGAGAGATGCATGGGAGAGAGGTGCACGGGAGAGCGGTGCATGGGAGAGAGGTGCATGGGAGAGAGGTGCATGGGAGAGAGATGCATGGGAGAGAGGTGCACGGGAGAGAGGTGCATGGGAGAGAGGTGCACAGGAGAGAGGTGCATGGGAGAGAGGTGCATGGGAGAGAGGTGCACGGGAGAGCGGTGCACGGGAGAGAGGTGCATGGGAGAGAGGTGCACAGGAGAGAGGTGCATGGGAGAGAGGTGCATGGGAGAGAGGTGCATGGGAGAGAGGTGCACGGGAGAGCGGTGCACGGGAGAGAGGTGCATGGGAGAGCGGTGCACGGGAGAGAGGTGCATGGGAGAGAGGTGCATGGGAGAGAGGTGCACGGGAGAGAGGTGCATGGGAGAGAGGTGCACGGGAGAGAGGTGCACGGGAGAGAGGTGCATGGGAGAGAGGTGCACGGGAGAGCGGTGCACGGGAGAGCGGTGCACAGGAGAGAGGTGCACGGGAGAGCGGTGCACGGGAGAGCGGTGCACGGGAGAGAGGTGCATGGGAGAGCGGTGCATGGGAGAGAGGTGCATGGGAGAGAGGTGCATGGGAGAGAGATGCATGGGAGAGAGGTGCATGGGAGAGAGATGCATGGGAGAGAGGTGCATGGGAGAGAGATGCATGGGAGAGAGATGCATGGGAGAGAGGTGCATGGGAGAGAGGTGCATGGGAGAGAGGTGCACGGGAGAGCGGTGCATGGGAGAGAGGTGCATGGGAGAGAGGTGCATGGGAGAGAGATGCATGGGAGAGAGGTGCATGGGAGAGAGATGCATGGGAGAGAGGTGCATGGGAGAGAGGTGCACGGGAGAGAGGTGCATGGGAGAGAGATGCATGGGAGAGAGGTGCATGGGAGAGAGATGCATGGGAGAGAGGTGCATGGGAGAGAGATGCATGGGAGAGAGGTGCATGGGAGAGAGATGCATGGGAGAGAGGTGCATGGGAGAGAGGTGCACGGGAGAGCGGTGCACGGGAGAGCGGTGCACGGGAGAGAGGTGCACGGGAGAGCGGTGCACGGGAGAGCGATGCACGGGAGAGAGGTGCACGGGAGAGCGGTGCACGGGAGAGAGGTGCACGGGAGCGCGGTGCACGGGAGAGCGGTGCACGGGAGAGCGGTGCACGGGAGAGAGGTGCACGGGAGAGCGGTGCACGGGAGAGCGGTGCACGGGAGAGCGGTGCATGGGAGAGAGGTGCAGGGGAGAGAGGTGCACGGGAGAGCGGTGCACGGGAGAGAGGTGCATGGGAGAGAGGTGCATGGGAGAGAGGTGCACGGGAGAGAGGTGCACGGGAGAGAGGTGCATGGGAGAGAGGTGCATGGGAGAGCGGTGCACGGGAGAGCGGTGCACGGGAGAGAGGTGCATGGGAGTGAGGTGCACGGGTACGAGGGGCACGGGTGTAGGGGGGCATCTTTTAACTGATTTAAGGTAATTTACCTGGTCTTGCAGCCTCTGCCTGCACTCTGACCAATTCCAAACTTTTACCTGGTTTACGGTAATTCACCTGGTCAGGCAGCCTGCTGCTACACTGTAAACCAATTTCCAATAAACCAATTTTCAAACAGCGGTTTTGAATCGCTACCCCACCTTCCAGTTCTGACTGAAGGACTTATAATTAATTATATTAAAATGGACAAATGGTCTGGATGAGAGAAAAATCAAGCTTTATTAACTAAAAGAAACTATACCACACAAACACAGTAATTACAGTAAAATTACTTAAATGGAGGAAGACAGATGGCAAAAATGAGGGGTAAGTGGCTACAATGTTGATTTAACAATCTTAGCAATACCCCCTTAATTACCACCCCTAACTCCTTACTAGGTTGCCTTGCTGAGGAGTCAGAAACTTGCTCACCTGTGGTCCAGCGAAGTAAGAGCTAAGAGAGAGATAGCTTCTCAGCAGCTATCTTTATACCTGGAAAAGTCTGTCTGCAAAATTCGCGCCCAAAGTTCCAATACACAAGAGAAACGCTGATGATTGGTTGACTCAAAGTGGTTGGAATGGGTTAATGTTTCTGCACTGTGGGGCCGAAAACTTCCCGCCCACATCCGGAGCTCACCTGGGCTAAAGCAAAAGGGAATGCAACTGCCCTATTGTCCAGAATGATGGGTGCTTCAAAAACCCATTCAATTCCTAAACTGTTGCATAAAAAATCCATCCCATGGTTTCAGTATCTCATTGTCTGTGAGTGCTTTGAATGGCTGTGTAAACAGAAGCAGTTTCAATCGATTGTCCTGTGGTTAGTCTCAAGTGGGCTAATCTCTTATGTCAATAAGCAACTTCAAGTGCTTCTGAAGGGAACCTCCCTTTGATTGACAGGTCTTTGACTGCCACTGTATCCTTCCACTTTTTCACAGACAACTCGAGCTGCTTTTTTTTCAAGCCCCATTGTTCTTGGCCAATGCTTTCTGTGGACATTTTAAAACCTTTTGTGATTACCCAAACTCCAGGGAACAGTTTTATTAATAAAATTACTGCCTTAAGGTGTGTGAATATTTTCCACAGAGCTCCACGAATCCAGTGTTGTCCACTTTCTTTCCATCTCAGAGCAGTCTTTTGCAGTTCTAGGCACATTTTAAAACATTGTAGACAAGTCACATCACCCAATTCTTCGTCCACGATGTGGACCAATATTTTTCAATCTTCAGGGAAAAATAGGGGAATTTTGCGAAACCCCTACATTCCCACTTTTGATACTCCCAACTTGCTTGTAGTATCAACTCGAAGGAGTGGGCAAAATTTTCAGACCCCCCTCACAAACAACCATCCCCTGTATTTACCTAATAGCTATCTGCCACTGATCCCCTGAACCGTCTATTCCCCTAAAATTCGAGAAAAAACCAAGGTACGGTAGGCATCTTACAGATACATCAGTTTACAATAAGGGGTCTCATACCCCTACACGCTTGTAAAATTACAATGCAATCAAAATTTACAATCACCTTTTTACATTATAACTTATTACAAAATTTTGCAATCTTAGTTACACGATGTAATCAAAATGACCACAAGCACAGAGAGGGTCCTCTGCCTCTGCTCAACTTGGGGCTGTAACACAAAATACAAAAAAATCTTCATTAAACATTTGAAACAACATGCTTAAATAAACCCCGACCATCACGTGCCGATGATGCGTCACGAAAATTCGAGTGGGTATTGCTCCTCCCACCCGAGCAGTAAATGTACCTTCCACCCCCCCTTTGATTGCCTTAAACTTTGAAACAGGCAGAATGGATTTACAGACCAGCCTATTCCGCCAGCCCAGAGCCGTTCCCTTGTCCCTTTGTGGAGGCAGGGTACCCCTCATGTTAAAGATTACCTTGGCACAGACCGAGACCGGGGAGTATGGGATCGCGACTCCCAGTCCCTCCCCCTCCCGTCTACCCTTGACTGGCTGCAGAAAATGATGGGTGCCTGTGTGGTGGCTCTCGCTGGCCCCACACTCAAACTTGGATCCCAGATCCAGCCACCCATTCATCCTCCCCAGCCACACTTACACTAACCTTACCTGTGGACCCCGGGTGAGCTCCTCCCTCCCCCGAACGCACCCACGCAACTGTTGGGCCTCCCCCTCCCTTTTACAATCTTTCCCGGGCCATCACCACCCACTCCCGGGGAACGCATCCTATCTAACAAGGCGCCCGCGCTTCCCCACCATGGCTCCTCAACAGCGAGGTGTCCGGCAAGTGAACTTTGGTCAGGATAGTAGTGGGTTGGGGGCCGTGCCCCACCCAGCTGGGGCCATCTGTTCCGCGTAGGAGGGGTAGGCAAGTTCCTCCGGACCCTGTCCGGTTTCTCCCGAAGGTCGCTGCGAGATTTCCCTCTGGATTCATCCAGTGACGAGGTGATCCCCAACATTCTGTATCCATATCTTCAATCGATGCCCAGCTTTGGCTGGGTGAACAGGGCTGCTTCACGGTCCAATCTCCTGCAAAACTTAAATGGACATGCAGCCAGGTCTCACTGACCTGCTGCCTTAGGTGGAGACATGGTCGGGTCCCTCGACCTCGGATCAAAATACAAACATTTGGCACACTTATAAACTTAAACTTTAAACTTAAACTTACAAAACTAGTTATATCAAACTAAAATACACCTTAATGCATGCTATATTCACACCAAAGCTATAATACAAATGCCGCCCATCTCCAGACGGCCAGGCTAATCTCTGGCACGGTCACAGATTACTGCTGGCTGCAGCGAAGCTGGACTGCCTCCTGTCTCTGGTCCCTTGCAGCTTATGGCCGCTGGTTGGGGACTGTGGGGGACTACCGTCTCCCGCATAAAGAAATAGGCAACACAGCGAACTACAAGAAATAGGTCTTTACTCCAACTCTCACAATACAGTACTGAATTTGTGAAGCCCGCAAACCTGTGATGACTCATGGATTGGTCACCTGCTGGAACCTGATTGGTTTTCCTTCTCTCAGCAGCAGGCAAGTCTGAACGTGCCTTATTCCTCTCAGCTTGCAACTGTCTTGCGGGGGGAGGGGAATACAGCATTTAAAAGGGGATTATACAGGTTTATCTACATACACACAGTGTTTCCCCAATGTGGCAACGCCACATACGTCCCCCCAGAATCCTCGTTAACTGTAAAAGTCAGTCTCTGCGGAGGTTTGACCAAGCGGCCGTAGCGGCTGTAGTAGCCATCTGGCGTGTGAGGAGGGCTGTCTGGGAGGTCGGCCGGTTGGTTCGTCGGCTGGTCTGGCGGCTGGTCTGCCGGTGGGCTGGCTGGACGGGCTGCCGGCGAAGGTGGGGCGGCGGCCGGGAAGTAAGGTTCTGGCATGTCTTGGTCCTCTTGTGGGGCCGCCGCCAACGCGGGAGGTCTGCCCCGCCGTGGGGGAAGAGCCGGCCAAAACGGGACGCTGAGGTCCAGGTGCGCCGGTTTGAGGTGGTCTACTGAAATAAGGTCCGGCTTCCCGCCGACGTCGATAAGAAAAGCTTTGTCCCCCGTCTCCAATACTGGGAAGGGGTCGGTGTATGGTGCCTGCAGCGGGCCTCTGTGCGCGTCCCGGCGCACGAAGATGAACTCCGCATGTCGTAAGTCTCGAGGCACGTAGGATGGCTGCGGGCCGTGTTGCGAAGTGGGCACTGGACGGAATTGCTGGGCCACACCCTGGTGCAGGGAAAGCTGCCTGGTGGCTGACCATGGCTCCGTTGTCAGGTGGAGGAAGTCGCCTGGTACTCTGAGCGGTTGGCCGTAGACCATCTCGGCCGCGGAGGCGCGGAGGTCCTCTTTGGGCGCGGTGCGCAATCCCAGGAGAACCCAGGGTAGTTTGTCGATCCAGCTGGTGTTGGCCAGGCTGGCGCGGAGGGAGGCTTTCAAAGAACGATGAAAGCACTCGCAGAGCCCGTTGGCCTGCAGGTGGTAGGCTGTTGTCCTGTGCAACTTGGTGCCAAGGCCGGCGGTGATGGCATTCCACAAGTGGGAGGTGAACTGGGGGCCTCTGTCCGAGGATATGTCGGTCGGCATGCCAAACCGGGCCACCCATGTCGAGATGAATGCTCACGCGACGTCGGTCGTACTGGTGGAGGCGAGGGGAACCACCTCGGGCCATCTGGTGGTGCGGTCGACGATCGTGAGCAGGTGTGTAAAACCGTGCGACGGCGGCAAGGGGCCTACCAGATCGACATGGACGTGGTTGAAACGCCTCTCGGGCACCGGGAAACACTCCAATGGCGCCTTGGTGTGCTGCTGGACCTTAGCGCGCTGACACGCCACACATGTGTTGGTCCAGTCTCTCACATCCTTGTGGAGTCCAGGCCAGACGAACTTGGCGGACATAAGTTTCTGAGACGCACGCATCCCTGGATGTGAGAGGCCGTGGATGATGTCGAAAACTCGCTTGCGCCAGGCGGATGGGACGACCGGCCTAGGCGAGGGGACTGAGACGTCGCACAGGAGGGTTGTGCCGGCTGCGTGGAAGTGGATGTCGGCCAGTGTGAGGCTGGTAGTTGACGTCCTGAGGGCCTGGATCTCCGCGTCGGCGGCCTGGTCTCTCGCCATGCTGGCGTAGTCGACGCCCAGGTGCACTGCGTGGAGCGAGGGTCTTGAGAGGCAGTTGGCCACCAAATTGTCCTTGCCGGCGATATGGCGGATGTCCGTGGTGAACTCCGAGATGAAGTTGAGTTGGCGCTGTTGGCGCACGGACCAGGGTTCGGTTACTTTGGCCATGGCGAAAGTGAGCGGGTGAGCGGCTTGTGGTCCACGAATGCGGTGAACGGCCGGCCTTCCAGGAGGAAATGGAAGTGCCGGATTGCCAGGAACAGGGCCAGGAGCTCTCTGTCGAACGTGCTGTAGGCCTGCTCGTTCTTGCGCAGCTGTCGGCTGAAAAATGCCAGTGGCTGCCACGCGCCTTCGACCCACTGTTGCTGGACGGCGCCGACGGCGTAATCCGAGGCGTCCGTGGTGAGGGCGGTCTTGGCGCCCGGGATGGGGTGGGCCAGTAGTGTGGCATTGGCCAAGGTGCTTTTGGTCTGGTGGAAGGCTGTCGCCATCTCGCTGGACCAGGTGAGTTGCTCTTTACCCGTTTTGCCCCTGGTGGCTTCGTAGAGGGGGCGCATGAGTGCGGCGGCCTTGGGCATGAACCGGTGATAGAAATTGACCATCCCCAAAAATTCCTGCAGCGCCTTGACCGAGGTGGGCTGGGGAAAGTCCGCCACCGCCTGCACCTTGGAAGGTAGGGGAATGGCTCCCCTTGGCGAGATTCTGTGGCCGAGAAAGCCAATTTGGGCTGCTCCGAACTGGCATTTGGCCGGGTTGATGATTAGCCCGTGTTGGCTGAGGCGCTGGAAAAGGGAGCGCAAATACACGATGTGCTCGGCCTTGCTGGTGCTGGCCACGAGGATATCGTCCAGATAGACGAACAGGAAGCTCAGGTCCCGTAGGACGGAGTCCATGAGCTGTTGGAAGGCCTGTGCGGCATTCTTAAGCCCGAAGGGCATGCGCAGGAACTCAAACAGTCCGAAGGGGGTGATGACCGCCGTCTTCTGGACGTCTGCGTGGTGGACAGGGATCTGATGGTAGCTGCGAATCAGGTCAACCTTGGAAAAGACGGACTTTCCTGCTAGGTGTGCCGAGAAGTCTTGGATGTGTGGAATGGGGTATCTATCGGGTGTGGTGGCGTCGTTGAGCCGTCTGTAGTCGCCGCAGTGGCGCCAGCCACCGCCCGGCTTGGGCACAATATGGAGGGGGGACGACCAAGGGCTGTTCGAGCGGCGGATGATGCCCAGTTTTACCATCGTGGTGTTTCTTCCTTGGCCACCGCCATCTTGGCTGGTTCCAGGCGTCTGGCTCGAGCGAACACTGGTGGTCCCGTAGTGGCGATGTGGTGCTCGACCCCATGCTTGGCTGCCGCGGCTGAGAAAGTCGGTTGTGTGAGCCTCGGGAAATCTGCGAGTAGGCGGGCGTAGTCGTCATGCGCCGGGGCGGAGCAGGACCCGACGAGGGCCGGGCTGTTGCTCTGCTGGCAGGCCAGTGAAGCGAAAGTTGCTGTGTCGATCAGGCGCCTGTCGCGGACGTCGACCAGGAGTCCGTGGGCGCAAAGAAAATCGGCGCCCAGCAAGGGATGTGCCACTGAGGCCGTCACGAAATCCCACGTAAATCGCTGGCCGTTGAAACAAACCTCGGCCCGTCGTTTTCTGAAAGTAGCGATGGCTGCGCCATTTGCCGCCATGAGGGGTGGGCCGCTGCGGCCTGCCTGGATGTCGAGCTGGGAGGCAGGAATTATGCTGCATTGTGCTTCGGTGTCGCAAAGGAATCTGCGCCCTGAAAGAGAGTCGGTTATGTACAGCAGTTTACCTGCGGTGCCGATGGCCATCGTGGCGGCAGGGGTGCGGTCGAGTGGGCCAAGGTGGCGGCGCGAGGCTGGTGCGTTGGTCCGGGCGGCCATCTTGGTTTGATCGAAAGAGCAGGGTGCTCTGCAGCATTGGGCCTTGTGGCCGAAACGTGCGTGGTAGTAGCATAGTTCTGCGGCCTGGCGTGGCGGCGCGTGCTCGGTGGTGTCGGGGAGCATCACGGCTGCACAGCCGAGTTGGGCGACGGCGAAGATTTTGTCCGCGGCGGCTGCCAGTTGTATGCAGTCCGTGATTGGGGACCCCGCGAGGGCAGTCTGTACCTGCTGAGGAAGCAGGCTGAGGAAAAGGGCCCAAAACAAGAAGCACTTCGGTTCAGAGCCCAGGACCGCAAGTATCCGGCTCATCAACTGGGTCGGGGTAGAATCGCCGAGGCCTGGTAGTGAGAGAAGCCTGCGGGCCCTCTCCTCCCCGGACAGGCCATAAGCCTGCAGCAAGCGGCCCTTAATGGTTGAGTACTTGCCGGTCTGTGGTGGGTTCCCCAGCAGGTCGAGAACTTCAGCGGCGGTAGAGCTTGCTAGTGCTGAGACTACGTGGAGGTACCTTTCTGTAAAGTCTGTGGGTTGTGCAGTTAATAAATACACAGACTTCAGAAGTAACAAACAAACAGGTCTTTACTATTCGAAGGTCCGGGCGAATCTGCCCCAGCAATCATGCCACAACACTTATATACTGGTGTGGTCACTATCGGTATTACAGTATACAGAAGCCAAACAAATAGTGCCACCCGAAAGTAGTCCTCTTAAAGGTGAACGGTTACATTCAATAGTTCCCTTAAAGGTAGACGGGTACATACACTACAATCCTCCCTTTTTAGCTTATTACTTACTAAGTCCATAGTGAACATACATTCTAACATATATACAGGTTTATGTAAGACAGTTCATAGATTCAGTCTTTCCGGGGGTTTCCGGATTCTGTCAGGGTAACGCCGCAGTGGTGTCGTCATTTCAGGCGGGCTAGGAGGTGCTTCTGGCAAGGTCGATTCGGCTTGAAAAGCCGTGTCAGGTTCAGCTGACTCCAGTATCACTAGATCGGAAGTAGGTGTTCTGGGTATCTCAGTTTCAACATTACCCGGATAAGGTGGTGAAGTCGGTGGCCCGTTTGTGGTGGACCCTATGATTTGGTCAACATGGCGCCTTATTATATTGTCTCCAATGTCCACGGTGTACATCAATGGCCCCAGCCTTTTCCCAATAGTTCCAGGCTGCCATTTCTCAGTACGGTAGTCCCGGGCCAAAACTCGTTGACCGATCTGGAAAGATCTAGTGACCCTGTCGTTCATGCCCTAGAATTGCCGGTTCTCTACGTCTCTTCTGACGTTTGGTTTTAGTAAATCCAGCCGGCATCTTAGGCGTCTATTACAGAACATCATTGCGGGAGTTTGATTTGTGACCGCATGTGTCGCATTTCGGTATGCCAACAAAAAGCTATCCACCTTATGTTGCAGACCTATATTTTCATTACTCATGGCCTTTACGGCCTTCTTGAAGGTCTGGACAAACCTTTCAGCCAATCCATTGGAGGCGGGATGGTATGGGGCTGACGTGTAATGTTTAACCCCATTGCTCTTTAAGAATTTCTTGAATTCTTCGGACACAAATTGTGGTCCATTATCAGAACAGATCTGTTCCGGCAGGCCATTCCGAGCAAACATAGTCCTTAACACTGCGATGGTTTTTTCCGTCGTGGTGGTGGTCATCTTAATTACTTCCGGCCACTTGGAGTGGGCATCCACCGCTATTAGAAACATCGAGTCCATAAATGGACCAGCAAAGTCGATGTGTACTCTTTGCCAAGGCGATGAGGGCCACTCCCATGGATGCAGAGGAGCCTGGGGTGGCGCGTTCTGAACCCTCTGACATCCTAGGCAGTTCTTCGTGATCTCCTCTATGTCTCCATCAATGCCTGGCCACCACACAAACGCTCTTGCTAGATTTTTCATCTTTACTCCCCCCAGATGTCCTTCGTGCAGCTCCTTTAGCACCTTCTTTTGGAGTTTGGGTGGAATCACCACTCTAGATCCACACATCAGGGTTCCTCGACACACAGACAGTTGTTCTTTCCTCTGTGCAAATGCTTGCAGTGTTGGGTCGCTCTGTGCTGGCCATCCCTCCACCGTTACATCATAGACTCGTGAAAGAGTCGGGTCATTCCTTGTCTCATTCTCAATCATTGAGTTTGTTATCGGTAGACACTCCACTATGGATGAGTGGAACAACTCTACTGGGTCCACTATATTCGCTTCTTCTACCATCGGCAATGGCAAGCGTGACAACCCATCAGCACTTCCATGCTGTTTAGACCTTTTGTACTCAATTTCGTATTGGTGTGCCCCAAGTAACACGGACCACCTTTGTAACCTTTGTGCTGTCATGGTGGAAACGGCCTTATTTGGGTTGAATATGGACACCAACGGCTGGTGGTCTGTCAGCAATGTGAACTTTTTACATTGTAGGTAATGGTTGAATTTCTTCACGCCCCACACAAGACTGAGGGCCTCCCTATCTATTTGGGCGTAATTTCGCTCCGCGGGTGTCAATGATCGGGATGCGAAAGCCACTGGCCTTTCCGAGCCATTTGGTAGCCTGTGCAAGAGTACTGCCCCAATTCCGTACGGGGAAGCATCGCAAGCTAGACGAAGGGGTAATGCTGGGTTGAAATGAGCCAACACTTCTTCAGAGGTAATCAACTCCTTGCTCCTGCGAAAAGCCTTTTTGCATTCTTCACTCCACTTCCATGGTGTTTCTTTCCGCAACAGGTCATTCAGCGGATGCAGTACCGTGGATAAATTCGGCAGAAACTTGTGATAGTAATTAATCAACCCCAAGAATGATCTTAACTGAGATACGTTTCCTGGAGCGGGGGCCTTCACAACCGCTTCAATCTTTTCGGGTGACTTATGCAGTCCCTCTCGGTCAATGACATGACCGCAGTATGAGATCCGTTTTTGGAAGAACTCACACTTCTTGCGATTAACCCGAAGGCCATACTCCTTCAACCTGGTGAGTACCAGTTTCAAATTCGTGAGGTGTTCTTCCTCATCTTTTCCCGTGATTAAAATGTCATCTAAGTAGCACTGCGTGCTTGGAATTCCTTGTAACACCTGTTCCATGGCCCTCTGCCAAATTGCTGGCGCCGAAGCTACCCCAAAGACCAGTCTATTGTAGCGATACAAGCCTCTGTGAGTGTTGATGGTGAGGTACTGGCGTGACTCTTCCTCGACCTCCATCTGTAGATATGCTTGAGCCAGATCTATTTTCGTGAAATGTTTCCCTCCAGCCAACGAAGCAAAGATATCTTCAATCCGCGGAAGCGGGTATTGTACCGTGTGAAGCACCAGATTCACAGTAATCTTGAAATCTCCGCAGATACGGACCTTCCCCGGTCCCCCTGGCTTATTACTCGGTGAGGACTTCATGACGGGAACAATGGGCGTGGCCCACTCACTCCAGTCCACTTTTGACAGAACCCCTGATCGTTCAAGTTCTTCCAGTTCTGCCTCCACAGCTGGTTGTATTGCGTAAGGTACTGATCTGGCCTTAAAAAACTTTGGGCTTGCATTTTCTGCAATCTTAACCTTTGCTTTAATCCCTCGCAGTGTTCCCAGTCCCTGCTGGAATACCTCCTTAGCTTCGTCCAATATTCTGGACAACCGTTCAGCTTTGACATCCTCTTTTTCGGAATCCACCGTCATGGTGTTTAGTGACTGCCAGTCCAATTTTATTTTTCGGATCCACTCCCGTCCCAGAAGTGGTGGTCCTCCCTCAGGCAATACATACAGGTCCAACCGGTGATGATCTTTATCCTTGTATCTCACCTTGACTTCTATCATGCCGATGGGGAATACTTTGTGCCCCGTGTATGTCTGTAGTACTAGTTCCGTATCCCGTAGTGGAATATGCTTGAAAAATTTCTTATAGTCATGCTTATTCATGACCGTCAACGCCGATCCGGTGTCCACTTCCATTTTTACTTGGACCTTTGCAATCTGTAGCGTTATCCAGATAGTTTGTCGGTCAGCTTCATTGCTCACGTTGTGAATTCTCAGACTGTCCAGTCCTTTGCATTTGGAGTGTGAGACCGACTTCTGTTCCCTCAGACTCTTCTTAGTCACCTCTTGTACCTTCCCGTACCATTTTTGTGGTGACTTTTTATTGTTGTACGTTGCTCCTGACCGGCATACCTTAGCTATGTGCCCAATCTTGCCACATTTCCTGCATTCTTGGTTTTTACCCCAGCATTGATTCTGGTCGTGTGTTGTCTTCCCACAACGGTAGCATTTTGTTGTGCTCGAAGTAATTTGGTCCACCCCTAGTGCCGCCGCCTTTAGCTGCATTTCCGCCGTTCCTTTCGCTGCGGCTTCATGCGATGCAGCTATGAGGACAGCCCTGTCCAGTGTGAGGTCATTTTCTTCCAGTAGTCGCTTCTGCGTTCCTTCTTTGGACAATCCGCATACGAACTTGTCACGCAGTGCCTCTGTCAGATTCCCTCCAAACTGGCAGTATTTCGCTATCCTAAGCAGTTCGACCAAGTATTCCGCATTGCTTTCGTCTTTCCTCTGCGTTCTTGCGTAGAATTTGAATCGTTCAGCCAGCATCAACAGTGTGGGGTTCAAGTGATCCTTCAGCACTGCTACAATATCATCGAAAGTCTGATCTGCCGGTTTAGCTGGTGAGAGAAGATTCTTCAACACCCCGAATGTTTTTGCACCCATCATGTTAAGTAAGGTTAAAGCTTTTTCCTCCTTAGCTATTTTGCTAGCCTTACAATGTATCTCAATACGTTCTACGTACGTGGCCCAGTCTTCTATCTCCGAATTGAACTCGTTGATGTCCGCCCGCTTAGGCATCTTTCTTTCCTTGGGTACAACACAAGTATTTCTTCAAGTATTCTTATTTATTTGTTTATTTCTAAGATGGCGGTTTTCCCGCGAAAATGGCGGTTTCCCGCTCTTTCCTTCTCGCCCCGCCCACTTCAATCGTCTTCCCCGCCTAATGGCAGCTTCCCGCGTTTCTTCCCTGGTGGAAGGGGTACGCTTTCCCCACAGCGGACAGGTTCAGCCGCTGGGCTGGCTTCCGCACAGCTCCCCTTACTCGGCTCTGTCTTTTCCTCCCGCCCGCACGGCTCTACCGGCGCTGGGTACACCCCGTTAACGGAGGACAGTTCAGCCGCTGGACTGGCTCTCGCGCAGTCTCTCACCCCGTTTTCGGCTGTGTCTCTCTCTCACTCCCGCACGTTCGGATTTGCCGGCTCTGAGTACCCCGTTGGTGGAGAACAGCTCAGCCGCTGGACTGGCTCCTCGCAGTCTCTCTCTCCGCACCCGGCTCTCACCCGCACGGTTCCCGTTCGCCTCCCCAGCCCTCTCGCAGACCGGTGTTTCCCTCCCCGGCTGCGGCTGGGTTTCTCTTCCTGCGCCTACTCGCAGGCTCAGCGCTTCGTGGCTGCGGTCGCTGCCCGGATTGTTCCCGCCGATCGCGGTCCGGCTGTCACCCGACGCCGTTGGACCCGACTTTTGGCCGGCACAGCTCCCCCTCGACCGAGGTCGAGTGCTCTGCCCTTATCCTCCGGATACTTCTACACCTCCCCCTACTCACAGTCTCTTCGGCCGCCTTGTTTCTTGCTGGTCGGCTCACTCCGCACCGTGGCAGAAGGGTAGTCAGTGCCTGTTGCTGATACGCTTTTGTTGTTAGACTTCCTGCTTTCTGATGTTGCAGCCTCGTGTTTTCTTTTGGTAGCACGACGAGGGCGGTTGTCTCTCTTCGACACTCTTCGTTGCTTTTGGTAGTCTTGCCGCAGGGTACGATCGGACTCGTCGCCACTGTAAAGTCTGTGGGTTGTGCAGTTAATAAATACACAGACTTCAGAAGTAACAAACAAACAGGTCTTTACTATTCGAAGGTCCGGGCGAATCTGCCCCAGCAATCATGCCACAACACTTATATACTGGTGTGGTCACTATCGGTATTACAGTATACAGAAGCCAAACAAATAGTGCCACCCGAAAGTAGTCCTCTTAAAGGTGAACGGTTACATTCAATAGTTCCCTTAAAGGTAGACGGATACATACACTACACTTTCTTCATCATCTTGAACCCTGCGAAGGGTGAATTGGGCCTCCGAGTGCGCGAACCAAGCTGGTGCTTGGTGTTCCCAGAAGGTGGGGAGCTTCAAGGACGCGGCGCCGGCAGACATCAGGCTGCTGCTGGTTGCCATCGGGTTGTTGCTGGCCTCTGTAGGGCTGCGTGAGTCGGGGGCTTCGGCCGCCGATATTTGGGGTCACCAATGTGGGGGACTACGGTCTCCCGCGTAAAGAAATAGGCAACACAGCGAGCTACAAGAAATAGGTCTTTACTCCAACTCTCACAATACAGTACTGAATTCGTGAAGCCCGCGAACCTGTGATGACTCACGGATTGGTCACCTGCTGGAACCTGATTGGTTTTCCTTCTCTCAGCAGCAGGCAAGTCTGAATGTGCCTTATTCCTCTCAGCTTGCAACTGTCTTGCAGGGGGAGGGGAATACAGCAGTTAAAAGGGGATTATACAGGTTTATCTACATACACACAGTGTTTCCCCAATGTGGCAATGCCACAGGACCTCTGTTCTTTGGCTTCTCCCTTGTTCGGGAGACCGCCTTACTCCACTGTAAAGTGGGTGGCCATCTTATCTCGGGCTTGCGGACCCGCTGAGACCTTCTGAGGGGCGTCTCTGTGGGGGAAACTTTGGCTGACAGACCCTGAGCCAGGGTCGCAGCCCTAGCTGGCTGGGAGCCTTCTCCCCCTGGTGCCAACAGCCTGCACTGTATAAGATACCGGGCAGCCTGCTGGTACAAATCTGCCTCTCCCGATCCAAAACCTGGTGTCAACTACCTCCCTGTGTCTCCTGCAAGAGGGATTGCCATCCCTGCCTCCCCAGGATCCCACATCATGGGGGGGACCACTCTGGAAGCGGGCTGGGAAGCTGGTCCCTTTAAACAGGCGATTGCGCCTGCGCAGATCTCCTCCCTGGAGTGCCTCGGCAGAGGCTGTGAAGCCTCTGTATACAAGCAGGCGAGTTCGCCTGCGCAAACCTCCTACTGGGAGTCCCGCGGCAGAGGCTGTGAAGCCTCTAGCTTCAAACAGGCGATTGCGCCTGCGCGGGATAACTTAGAAAGAGCCGCTGGGGTCCCGCAGGCAACTGCGCCTGCACGTTCAGTTACTTTAAACAGGGTTGGGAGAACGGCTGGGTCTTCCAAGTAGGCCTGTGCGCCTGCGTGTACAAACTGAGCAGCAGGGATCTTTAAATGGCCGACTGCGCCTGCGCGCTCGGCCTCACTGTGAGCAAGAGCCGCTGGGGGTTCCGGGTTCGCGACGGCGCCTGTGCGAACCTGGTGTTGAGAAACCCTTTTCCTTGGCCCTCCTGTTGGCAAAACTCTTCCCTCAGGCGCGCGACTGCGCCTGCGCGGGAAAACTGAAAAGGATCCGCTGGGGGTACCGGCTGGGGAACTGCGCCTGCGCAAACCTGGTCTTGGGAAACTTCTCCGCTCAGGCGCGCGATTGCGCCTGCGTGAACCTGCTGTTCAGAAGACTGGGGGATTCCTGTCTCCAGACCAGTGACTGCGCATGCGCGGGCAGTCTCCAAGCGATCTTCTGTGAATGGATGGGCAGCAGCCTGCTGATTTCTGATCCCAGGCTGCTGCTTCTCCATTTCTAAGCCACATAACCTTTTCAAATTTAAACTTAGGTTTGAATTTAAGCTTTTGCCAAAATTTAGGTCCCACTGGGGTGGGGAAGTGTCCCAATTTGTGGGCTGGACAACTTTACTCTGGAAACAAGCCACAACGCCTTTTTTTACAGTCTGTGGATTGAACTTGACTTGTACAATTTTTCTGAATTTCTCTGTGTCCCATCCCTGCCTGTAATCACTGCCACTGGCCCGGACCCATATGTGTCCCAGAAAATGCCTGCACGTGCACCCTCCTTGGCCAGCATACCGGCCAGTCATTGTGGGGAGGCAGACGTGGGCGAGGGGACTGCAGCACCACTGATGGCTGCTACCTTTCCCTGGTTGGTCACGAGAGACCGCATTACCTCCAGTAGCGACTCGACTGAGGCGGGGGAAATTCCTGTCTCTGCCCTTTGGACTGGGGCTGTGGGATTCTTTCCCTTGCTATCCTTCCAGGGATTCTTACAGTCTTTTCTCCAGTGACCATCTTTCCCACACACATAGCAATTTAACCTAGCCTGGGAGGGACTGTTCCCCTCCTGGTGCCACTCTTTCTTATACTGAGCCCCAGGTTTAACCTCGTGGACTTTACCCTTTTGCTGGGGGCTCTTACTATTCCTCCCGTTCCTAAATGCTACCGTGAGCTGGCGGATTACAGTCTCTTCGGTTGCTAGGGGGTCTCAGGAGTCAAACCAGGTATCAGCTTTTACCTTTTGTTTGTGGCAGGCAATTGGACACCAGGCAACGAAGCCATTGGGTCTGCTGCTGTTGGTTCAGTCATGCCCTATCTTGTCCCCCTGCACAGGCACGATTGTAGACTGGCCACAGCCTGTCTGCAAATGCCTGTGGGGTCTCCCCTTCCTTCTGCAGGGTTCTCCCTATGCGATCGAGTGGATTGCCGTCGTTCGCACCCATGGCTTCCATTATTTCCTCCTTCAGGTCCTCAAAACCCTTCTGCCCACTCGTGGCCTCATCCGAAAGGGTCTGATAGAGCTTGCTATCCACAGAGAAAAGCATCAATTTGGCTTTCTCTTCATCATCACAGCCGTTAACGCCGGCTGCCTGGTCTATTTGTTGGAAGTGCATTGAGCCTCCCTTTTCAGAGAGCATGGGAATATGTTTCACCATGCCTCTGAGCTGTGGGCTTTCATAGGGGACCAGATAGGTATTCTGAACAGCCCCTGGGTCATTATTGTTCATGGGCAGACCGTACCTCCGTTGTCGGAGGGGGTACACTGGTCCTTGTCCCCACCTGCCTAGCGGGACCTGCTGGCTTTATCCTACCACCCCATTGTCCACCCCTCCTTGCTGCCAGAGCTCCTCCAAACCCGGAGCTGTGGGCTGCTGTCTTGGGATCTCTAATTCCCTAGCCAGCCTTTCCATGGGTGTTGCCTGTGGGGCGGTTTGATTTGGGCTGCCAGTAAAATTCAGCTGACCTGCCTTTGGGCTGATCACACAAATCGTCCCCTTTGCTGCTTTTAAAGCCATGTTAAGGCTTTCTATCTCTGCTCTACAGGGGCCACGACCTGCTTCATTAAGCCTTTGGGCGCAGGCCAGCTCATAGGCTGCCTTTACTTCCCTAACCTTTTCCTCCTGCTCTGTAACCTCTGACATGAGGTGGACATTCTCTTCCCGCAGTCTCATCTCGCTATCTCTGGCCTCAGTGACTTCCTGCACCAGGCACTCTATAAATACCTGGCATTTTTCAAACTGGGACTCTCGATTCTTGGCCTCTTTAGCCTCCTCCTGTTCCATCATCTCATCCTTCTTAACCCAGCCACCTATACCATGAGAGGTCAGCCTACCCGCTGCCGCTAACATCCACAGGGCTAGCCACATACTGAAAACAAGAGAAACAAGAGCTAATGCTTTCTCCAGATCCAGACCACTTATCCAATCAAAAACGGCCTCCAGTCCTGCCACAGTCACCATTTTGTAGGGGGGCATCTTTTAACTGATTTAAGGTCATTTACCTGGTCTTGCAGCCTTTGCCTGCACTCTGACTAATTCCAAACTTTTACCTGGTTTACGGTAATTCACCTGGTCAGGCAGCCTGCTGCTACACTGTAAACCAATTTTCAATAAACCAATTTTCAAACAGCGGTTTTGAATCGCTACCCCACCTTCCAGTTCTGACTGAAGGACTTATAATTAATGATATTAAAACGGACAAATGGTCTGGATAAGAGAAAAATCAAGCGTTATTAACTAAAAGAAACTATACCACACGAACACAGTAATTACAGTAAAATTGCTTAAATGGAGGAAGACAGATGGCAAAATTGAGGGGTAAGTGGCTACAATGTTGATTTAACAATCTTAGCAATACCCCCTTAATTACCACCCCTAACTCCTTACTAGGTTGCCTTGCTGAGGAGTCAGAAACCCTGCTCACCTGTGGTCCAGCGAAGTAAGAGCTAAGAGAGAGATAGCTTCTCAGGAGCTATCTTTATACCTGGAAAAGTCTGTCTGCAAAATTCGCGCCCAAAGTTCCAATACACAAGAGAAACGCTGATGATTGGTTGATTCAAAGTGATTGGAATGGGTTAATGTGTCTGCACTGTGGGGCCGAAAACTTCCCGGCCACATCCGGAGCTCACCTGGGCTAAAACAAAAGGGAATGCAACTGCCCTATTGTCCAGAATGATGGGTGCTTCAAAAACCCATTCAATTCCTAAACTGTTGCATAAAAAATCCGTCCCATGCTTTCAGTATCTCATTGTCTGTGAGTGCTTTGAATGGCTGTGTAAACAGAAGCAGTTTCAATCGATTGTCCTGCAGTTAGTCTTAGTGGGCTAATCTCTTATGTCAACTTCAAGTGCTTCTGAAGGGAACCTCCCTTTGATTGGCATGTCTTTTACTGCCACTGTATCCTCCCACTTTTTCACAAACAATTCGAGCTGCTTTTTTTTCAAGCCCCATTGTTCTTGGCCAATGCTTTCTGTGGCCATTTTAAAACCTTTTGTGATTGCCCAAACTCCAGGGAACAATTTTATTAATAAAATTACTGCCTTAAGGTGTGTGAATATTTTCCACAGAGCTCCACGAGTCCGGTGTTGTCCACATTCTTTCCATCTCAGAGCAGTCTTTTGTTGTTCTAGGCACATTTTAAAACATTATAGTCAAGTCACATCACCCAATTCTTCGTCCACGATGTGGACCAATATTTTTCAATATTCAGGGAAAAATAGGGGAATTTTGCAAAACCCCTACACGGGAGAGTGGTGCACGGGAGAGAGGTGCACAGGAGGGAAATGCACAGGAAAGAGGTGCACGGGAGAGAGGTGCACGGGTGAGTCATGCACGGGAGAGAGGTGCACGGGTAGAGGTGACCACAGAGAGGCCAAAGTCGCAGGAGGCACTACCCGTGTAACAGGGTCTAGAGACTGAGGCTCAGCTCCCTTGACCTCTCAAAAGAGCAGTGCTTCCACAGGCTGAGATTGTTACCCTCCCCACCACCCCCTGCCGGGAAGCCACCTTCTCCCTAATCTCTTTATTTGAATTGAGTTACTTGCGGGGGGGGGGGGTTGTGGATGTTACCCTAAAAAAATGGGTGTGTTGTGGGTGTGGGAGTAGTTAAAGTGTTAAAAATCAGATTCCCGACCTGAACCCGCCTCCAACCCGCCCACTTCCTGCCACAGACAGGTGAGGGCCTCATAAATATGGGGTGTGATTACATCATTTGGACCCCAATGTGAATTTAATCGGCAGTTGCGTTTGCCACTGATTGCGGACCTTGCCAGCACTTATCTTTTTTGTTTAATTTATTAAAAAGTTTTCTTGTGGTTCATGAGGAACAGGAGTTGTCTCCGGGCCGGCAAGGAAACGTAAGGCCTCCTCTGCACCACTTTCCCTTCCCTTCCCCAATTGTGGTTGCCTGTGAATCCCCCTCCCCCGACGACACATTTACCTTACTGCCGGGGACTGTTCCTGCAGATCCCCGGCGGCAGCCTATTCTGACCCAAAATCCCACTCCTGCCCACTGGCCAGATCCTCATCCCCGGCAAAATTGGGCAGGAGACTCACCTGGGTGATGGAAATCAGGCCCAGGGATTAAAATTGCCTGGGACTCACTCCTGCGTGGCCGGGCGAGCTTGATGCTCCCTCCTCCATCCCCACATCAAACTTGTGTTCCGAGTTAAAATCAGGGCTATAGATTCAGTAGAACTGCTCCATAAGTTCAGAGTGTTGATTCACATGTGCTGTGGAACATAGGTGAAAGTATTTATCATTTAGATTCTGGGACCATGCACACCTGAATAGATGACAGAAGCCATACTAACAAAACAGGTTCATTTGAGCTCTGGAGCACAAGATGAATGGACTTTCACCAGAAACCATCAGCATTAAATGTACTGGCGCATTCAACTACTCCAGGATATCACGATATGTATGGATCCTAGACGAATATGAAATATTTCTTCAGTTTTGCACACATTCATGGTGTCAACTTGGGTGCAAAATGCAACACTAAAATGAATATAATAAAAATTTGGGCTTATAAAATATAGTCCATGATATGTTTTATTTACAACTAGTGTTTGTGTAAGTCACAGAACACATAAATGGTTGTGCTTGGGCGATTTTGTTTTACTTTTTAATTCAAAAGAGCCACGAAGGCACCAGTTTTCTGGTTGTACTGCATACTCAACTAATAATGCACTTTCTGGGGTCGGCCAGCTCCAGATTGACTTTGAGGCCAGTACAAAGACTCTTGGTAAAATGAATTAAGCTGCTCTGGGATACACAAACAGCCAAGGAGTTCTGAAGTGCTAAGTATCCGTTGAGGTAAGAAATTTGATCACATTATTTTTAATAGCTTATTTATTATGGTTATGTTTATGTTAATGTATTACAAGCCAAATGTATGTTGAATGTTTAAATGTCTTAATCTAAATGTACACTCTCGGGAGCCGCAAACCTACATTTCGTTGTACTGCACTTGTGCACTAACAATGACAATAAAAGTTGATTTGATTTGATTTTGATTTGATTAATTGTGTTTGTGTAAGCTTTTACTCCCTCCTAAATTCCCCATCTACTTTAAATGATTACTTTATGTTGGGATTATTTCTTGTTTATGAATTTATGTCTCATAATTTTGTGGTCTAGCAGTAACATTTATGATATAACATAGGAAACATTCTATAATCCATCTACTGAGAACAGTGATAGTCCTATCTATGCATTTTTTTTTACAAGAAACATGTAAACAATTATATTTTCTAAATCCCAACTAACCAGACATTGGCTGTCAATTTGCCACAATACATCTGCAGCTATCAATCTTCTCAACCACTCCCTCACATCCACCTTGATGCCCTTGGATGTCCCCAGCAAACCTTTACTCAATTAATCCCCCTGGTATGCTCCACATCTTCACTCCCTCAAATCAAGTGCGCAGACTTGAGTACATTTGGCCCACAACTGGTTAGTTATCCATTCTGGACCATACCAGTGGGATGGCCTCACTCTCCTCTGCTAAACTGTCCACTGTTCCAGGATCATTCTGGAGACCAATGATAATCCCTGGCTTCTTTACTGTACTACCAACCATCTCCTTAAACCCCTCTTCCCTCTCCATCAATAAGGTCAGCTGTCTCTGTTGCTTCCCCCCTTCCGCTTGCCCACAAATCCACTCCCAGGCTCCCCTCTGCCCAACCCTTAACTCACGTCTTTTTCTAGTTTCTCTCCTAACTCTCTTTATGCCCCCTTCAAGCTCATCTCGTCCATGAGACTCAACTCCTACTTTCTTGATCCTATTACCACTAAACTGCTGAGCATAAAATTTCTTTCCTGCCCCCTTGCTTGCTGATGTTGGAAATGGTTTCCTGTCCTCAGGGACTGTACCCCTCCCTGATCATCACCATCAACCCTGCCACCCCTCAAAAAAAGCACCCTTGATGTCCTTGCAAATTACCTCCCAATCTTCAACCTCTGTTTCCTATCCAAAGTTCTTGAATGTGTTATCATCTTCTAAATTCATGCCTATCTTCCCTTCAACTCCATGTTTGAATTTCTTCAATCAGGTTCACAGAAACAGCACAGTACCAAAATGGTCCTTATCAAAGCCACAAATGACATCCTCTGTGACCATAACCCTGGTGCATTATCCCTCCTCATTCTTACTGCAGCCTTTGACACAGTCGACTACACAATCTTCCATCAACTCCTTTCATCTGTTGTCCAGCTCAGTGGAAGTTCTGTTGCTTGGTTTCAGTTTAACCTATTTAAACATAGCCTAAACATAACATATGGGCAGCACGGTGGCATAGTGGTTAGCACTGTTGCCTCACAGCGCCAGGGACCCGGGTTCGAATCCAGCCTCGGGCGACTGTCTGTGTGGAGTTTGCACATTCTCCCTGTGTTTGCGTGGGTTTACTCCGGGTGCTCCGGTTTCCTCCCACAGTCCAAAGATGTGTGGGTTAGGTTGATTGGCTATGATAAATTGACCCTTAGTGTTAGGGGGATTAAATACGTGGGGATAGGGTGGAATATGTGTTGGTTGCGGGGATCGGGTGGGATATGTGTTGGTGCAGGCTCGATGGGCCGAAATGGCCTCTATCTGCACTGTGTGATTCCTGTGTTTCTGTGTTTTCTGTGTATAACCGGCAAAGCACCATTACCTCAGGAGTCCCCCAAAGATCTATCAATGGCCACCTCCTCTTCCTTATCTACATGTTTCTCCTTGATGGTACCACTTGCAGACATGGAATCAGCTTCCACATGTCAGCTGACAATACCCAGCTCTACCTCTCTGCCACCTCTCTCAACCTCTCCACTGCCTCTTTATAGTCAGACTACTTGTTTGATATTCAGTTATGGATGAGCTGCAATTTCCTCCAGTTAAACATTGAGAAGACTGAAGCCAATGTCTTTGGCCCCTGTTACAAACCCTGTACCCTCACCACCAATTCCACCCCTCTTCCCAACCATTGTCTCAGGCTGAACCAAACTGATCGCAATCTTGACCTCCTATTTGACCCCGATCTGAGTTATGATTCCATATCCTCTCCATCAGAAAGTGCACCTACTTCCATCTCTATAACTATGTCTGCCTTTGCCATTGCCTCAGCCCATCTTTGATTTTGTCACCTCCAGACTTGACTATTAATGCTTTCCTGGTCAGCCACCCATTCTCCATCCTCAGTAAACTTCAGCTCATCTAAAACTCTGCTGCCTGTATCCTATCCCACACCAAGTCCCACTTATCAGTTAACCCTCTTCTTGCTGACCTACATTGCCTCCTGGTCCCCCAATGCCTCAAATGTAAAATTCTCATGCTTATGCTTAAATCCACTCATGGTGTCATCCCTCCCTATTGTTGCAACCTCTTCCAACCCTACAACTCACTCCCAAACTCTCCATCCCTCTTGACTCCAACATTTTCTGCATTCCCCCCTCTATTCACTCTACTTTCAGCTGTCTAGGCCCCACACTCTGCAATTTCCCCCTAAACCTCTGCCTCTCCATCATATTCTCTTCCTTTAAGGCCCTTTTAAAAACCCACCACTTTAGACAAGCTTTTGGTCACCTCTTCTGGTAACTCCTGCTTTGGTTTGGTTCTTGTTTGTTTATGTCTCTGCAAAGCGCCTTGGGTCATTTTTGAGCGTTTTACGCACTATATAAATGCAAGTTGGTTTTGTTCATGAAGATTTTCCGATCTGTTTTCTAGACTTCTAAATGTTTTGATATATTTTCTGCAAATAATGTTGAATTTTTAGAACAAATATAAATTGTGAAAAAACTGCAAAAAAGTACTATATTATAGGAGATCAACAAATCTACATTGTGGTTAGACTAAACTAGCAGCTCTCTAACATTGTTGTTACAATGCACTGCCTGGGAGCACATCAAAGATATTTTTAATTAATAACAGCGCAATAGAAACATTTTCACCTTCAAGAACTACACAGTCAAGTGTTACACTGTCACTATCACATTCAAGAACTACACAGCCAAGTGTTACACTGTCACTATCACATTCAAGAACTACACAGCCAAGTGTTACACTGTCACTATCACCTTCAAGAACTACACAGCCAAGTGTTACACTGTCACTATCACATTCAAGAACTACGCAGCCAAGTGTTACACTGTCACTATCACATTCAAGAACTACACAGCCAAGTGTTACACTGTCACTATCACATTCAAGAACTACACAGCCAAGTGTTACACTGTCACTATCACATTCAAGAACTACACAGCCAAGTGTTACACTGTCACTATCACATTCAAGAACTACACAGCCAAGTATTACACTGTCACTATCACATTCAAGAACTGCATCAAATATTTACCTTAGAAAGAGTATGCATTTTCTAAACAGCTAGTGGAACACGTCTAAACTACTAATCTGCTTTCCCCAGTGTGAACATCCCTTGGATCAAAGATCATAAATCTTTAACTGCATGCTCTGGAGAGCGAACTATGAATTACATTCAGAATATGAATCAACCCCAGTTATTTCAATTAACAAGCACAGTAGGAGCATGGGAACACCATCACTTCCAAGTTCCCATCCAAGCCTCACACCATCCTGATTTGGAAGTATATTGCCATTCCTTCATCGTCGCTGGCTCAAAATCCTGGAACTCCCTTCCTAACAGCACTGTGGGAGTCCCTTCACCACACGGACTGCAGCGGTTCAAGAAGGCAGCTCAGCACCATCTTCCCAAAGGCAATTAGGGATGGGCAATGAATGCTGGCCTTGCCAATGACACCCATGTCCCAAGAATGAATAATAAAAAAAAATCCAACTGTATTAACTAAACTCTACAGTTTCCGAGTTCAGAGGAATCTGATTTGGGTCTGCCTACTTCTTTAAGTAATTGCTGCAAATGTGAACTGTATCTAGCTACTTTCTCTTTTTTCACTGTTCTGCACATACACAACTGAAAATTGGCACGATTAAAAAAACAGTTTGTTTGCTTCCACATTTTGCACATTTCTGATATTGAAAAGAACTGACCAGTAAGTCTATGGCTTTTGCTTGTGTTTTGTTTTAATGTGCTCATCTGATGTATGTATTGGCACTAGCTTATTTGGAGTTGCGCATTGAACAATGTATGAGGCCAGTGATTCAGAATTTCAGTGTAGTCTAAAGGTTCTACATATTCAGTGTTTGGTTCCACAGTGTGATACGGATGTTGCTTGTCTCTCCCACGTCCCCAACCCCAACGCACTTCAACAATTAGTTTTGCTGCCAATTTTATTCTCTATTCGTCTAAAAAGTTAGTTTTTTTTGAAAGTGGGGAACGGAAATGGAAAATTGGAGCTATAATCTCAGATTAAATCATTTCAAATATGTATCCTAGTGTGAAGCACATGATTAGCAACTTTTCAACTCAAACTAAACAAGTTTGAAATATATAAATATGAATGTACTTTTTCACCATAAACCTGCTGATAGAATTGAAGTGTTGCAGTATTTATATGTTTAAAAGGCTGGATGCTTTTATATAACTTTGTTCTTCAATATTGTGTTACACTAGTGTGTTGGCATATATAGGTGTAATTTGTAATCTGCTGATTCTGCATTGCATTTTTTTTCCAATGTACTACGCAGCAAATTTTTGAGCGATGGGGTAGATGTCCCCTCATGCTATAATTGTAGAGAAACCCATTGTTTATAAACATGTTTACGATTTTGCTGCACTTATCCCACAGAGGTCAATTTTCCTACAGGTTTTCAAACTAGATCAGTAAAAGTGTTGAGTCAGAGTGCTCTAAGAACTCCATTGTCATGTGCTATACCACTCCCAGGACAAGTGGAAAACTTGCCTCTGATGACTATTTTTCCCTATGTTAGTACATGGCTGAGATCATAGGAGGAATGTGAGTCAAAAGAACAAAAAGCAGGCAGCAGCTTGGGGAGTCACTGGAAGCATCTAGCAGGACAATGCAGGATGATATTCCCCAAATAAGGTCTTATATGCATATGCAGAAACAAACTACGCAAAGCAAGTCTCATCTGTGGACGGTAACTTCAAATTAACCAAAAAGACCCATCATGCCAAGAGTAAATAGTGTGTCCTCCCACTGCCCCCCTTCCCAGATTAATTTTTTTGTTTTATAACACTCCTGTGAAGCGCCTTGGAATGGTTTATTACATCAAAGGTGCTATGTAAATAAAAGTTGTTGTTGTTGTATATGTGCAAGGGAGAATTTCCCTTGTAGCCACATTTGTCTTCGCAAAAATAATATACTCCAGGCCTGCTCTTTTTTGTATTAGCGACCATAATTTACTGAAGCACTGTGTACATTAAAGCAGCCAAATCAGAGTGCAACATGAAGCCTCCAGCATGGTTTAAGAAAGAACAGGAGCTCCCAATTCAATTGCAATATAATTTCTACCCCTAAACTCTTGAACCTTTCCTCATTAAAATTATAATACTATAAGAGATTTGAAACTCAAACATGGAAGATATACTTTCTCACTTACACATGGGGTGAATCTTTTCATTGCTCCCCTAGGTGTACTAGAAATTAAAGCTCAGACTCTTCAAAACTCTTAAATTGTTCTTTCCAGGTAATGAACAGTCTTTCCAAAAAGTGAGATTTATATTTTGTATACACCAGAAGTGATATCATTCTGAAACTACTAAGCTTTCTTGCAGGAGTTTTAGTTTTAACCTTGAAGAGACTCTTTGGTCCATTCTGCTCATGGGAACACTAAAAATGACAGCCAAGGGTACACAAATCAGCCTTCCGGCCTTCAGCATGCAATTGGAATCTTAATTATTCTACCCAGCAGCAAGAGACAATTGAAATATCACACACAGATGCAAATTGGGTGTAATTCAACACTATGCAAATTTGAAGGCGGAGAACAAAGCCTTATCTTTCCTTCATTGCAGTACTTGAGCTTGATTTTTACTTTTCACTACATGGATATGTATACAATTGCACAAAAGATCTTCAACAATTTGAATACATTTTTCAAAGTAGAGGGTATCTGAAGTTTATTAGCAATTCTTTGATAAGTACAGCTTTAATATAAAATGAGGGACTGGCACAAAATCAGTTGTTGAAGGACCTTGCTGGGTTCAGCCAGTGATCTCGCACTCCAGCTCAGAAGTTGTGAAAACCATTTTTTTGGGGAGCAAAAGCTATGCATTTGTGTTTTACAGTTTGTGTGTACAATGCTTTGGTTCCTTTCAACAGTAGACTCACTATGAGGAGCCATGATGAACTGATCATGAATTATGCTGTTTCCACAGTGATTTACTCCAAAATTATGAACACAGGTCATGAATCATATATATTGGAAGAGATGTCAATGTCGTTTAGTGCGATCACACTCAAATCATATACATTTCAAAGCAAAATAATGCTTTATCCACATAGTGTGATGTATCTGAACTAGTAGCCTTCATCTGAAATTAAAACTGAGTAAATTGCCTTTTAAAAATAAAAAGCTGATATCAGTAAAAGTGACCATGAAGCTGTCTTATTATCGTAAAAACCGAACCCATTCCCTAATGGGGTTGACTCTTCACTGTTAACTGCCCTTTAAAGTTACCTAGTAAGCCACTCAGTCAGGGCAACTAGGGATGGGCAATAAATGTCGATAAGACCCATATCCCAGGAATGAATAATAAAAAATAAAATGAAAAAGATCAATTACATCTTACCTGTGAACATTTATGAATTAAATATATCTTAGGATCTACTGTATAATAAAGTTGAAGACATCTTCAATTTTATTATACATTTACATAATTCAAAGTCTTGTATAGAGCACAATCACACCTTAAATTTGAAAGTCACACATTAAATACATCTGTTTCATGAAAATTCAGCTGTAACTTTTTTTTGATTGAGTCTATTAACCACGATTTGTTATTTTAGCCTTGCTGATTCATTCAAATATGGACAGTTGTAGGTTTTTTTTTGCACAGGCGTGTTCGGGTCAGTCAGCTTTGACTCTGACTACCTTCCTTGAGTGGTTCGAATCGCTCTCCCCTTGGGTTCTGGACACCGGACTTAGATACAGGCAGCGATACAGAGAAGACTCGAGTAGACAGGTGGTTGGATGCAAACAAAACCAAGATTTTATTGAAGAGGAAAACTCGATACAATCTGATGGAAAATTATTAGTGTACACTTCTACAGGCAAAAATTACAAGAGAGTCATAATAATACTATACTTATACAGGGAATGGGGAACACACGGCACATCGAGGGAAAACAACTATCTTAACAATCCCCTTATCCTTAACCCACCCCCTATACCTAACTAGGTTAATCTATGAGGGGTCAGAATTCATGCTCACCAATCAAAAGGGTTTGTTAGACCCAAAACAGCGGTTGGGTTCGGGGTTCGCTCTTGGTGCTCTCTGGAGCCAGCCGCCATCATGTGGGCTCCGGGTGCTGCAAGGGTGTTGTCCAAGTTCGAGTACCCCAAAGGTAAAGTCTCTGCTTCGGTACTTTACCTTGCAGGGATGATTCTTCGCCGACAGCTTGAGTTTGCATGAAGATACTCACTGGTTGGCTGAGGCTGAAGGCCCAATGATTCGAAGCCTACCCTCAGTTGGCCTTCCCCGGGTGGTCTTCCCTCCTCCTCCCCTCGTCGCGTCTCGCTTCGCCTGGCCTGAATTGCCTGTGTTCGCCCGACCCGGTGTCGGGGCGAGTCCAGATGGAGTTGGAGAGGGCACGGGCAAAGGCCAGGGGGTAAGCGTGGGACGGGGGAAGAGCGGCAGACATGAGGGCGAGGGGCCGAAGAACCGGGGAATGGTAGTACCGACAGCAGCAGAGCAGCAGAGCAGGAGTTCCTTCTTCCCTCGATTGCTACCTGGGGGCCTTCAGTTATACCTTCATCGAAAAACCCTTATCCGACCACCAAATCAGGTTAGTTCATTGTTTTAATTTTGGCGGGCTAGTTAAAATAATGGTAGCAATCTATATTGACGTTTTATTTTAAAAAATTCATTGATGGGATGTGGGCGTCACTGGCTAGGCCTGCATTTAGTGCCCATCCCTAATTGCCCTTGAGAAGGTGGTGGTGAGCCGCCTTCTTGAACTGCTGCAGTCCATATGGTGTAGGTACACCCACAATGCTGTTAGGAAGGGAGTTCCAGGATTTTGGCCCAGCGACAGTGAAGGAACGGCGATACAGGTCCAAGTCAGGATGGTGTGTGGCTTAGAGGGGAACTTGTAGGTGGTGATGTTCCCATGCATCTGCTGCCCTTGTCCTTCTAAGTGGTAGAGGTCGCGGGTTTGGAAGGTGCTGTTGAAGGAGCTTTGGCGAGTTGCTGCAGTGCATCTTGTAGATGGTATACACTGCAGCCACAGTGCGCCGGTAGTGGAGGGAGTGAATGTTGAAGGTGGTGGATGGAGTGCCAATCAAGTGGGCTGTTTTATCCTGAATGGTGTCGAGCTTCTTGAGTGTTGTTGGAGCTGCACTCATCCAGGCAAGTGGAGAGTGTTCCATCACACTCCTGACTTGTGCCTTGTAGATGGTGGAAAGGCTTTGTGGAGTCAGGAGGTGAGGCACTCGCCGCAGAATTCCCAGCCTCTGGCCTGCTCTTGTAGCCACAGTATTTATATGGCTGGTCCAGTTCAGTTTCTGATCAATGGTTACCCCCAGCATGTTGATAGTTGGGGGTTCAGCGATGGTAATGCCATTGAATGTCAAGGGGAGATGGTTAGAGTCTCGCTTGTTGGAGATGGTCATTGCCTGGCACTTGTGTGGTGCGAATGTGACTTGCCACTTGTCAGCCCAAGTCTGAATGTTGTCCAGGTCTTGCTGCATATGGACACGGACTGCTTCAGTATCTGACGAGTCTCGAATGGTGCTGAACAATGTGCAATCATCAGCGAACATCCCCACTTCTGACCTTATGATGGAGGGAAGGTCATTGATGAAACAGCTGAAGATAGTTGGGCCTAGTACACTGCCCTGAGGAACTCCTGCAGTGATGTCATGTGATTGAGATGAATGACCTCCAACAACCACAGCCAACTTCCTTTGTGCTCGGTATGATTCCAACCAATGGAGAGTTTTCCCCTTGATTCCCATTGACTTCAGTTTTGCTAGGGCTCCTTGATGCCACACTCGATCAAATGCTGCCTTGATATCAAGGGCAGTCACTCTCACCTCACCTCTTGAGTTCAGCTCTTTTGTCCATGTTTGGACCAAGGCTGTAATGAGGTCAGCAGCTGAGTGGCCCTGGCGGAACCCAAACTGGGCGTCAGTTAGCAGGTTATTGCTGTGTAAGTGCCGCTTGATAGCACTGTTGACGACACCTTCCATCACTTTGCTGATGATTGAGAGTAGACTGATGGCACGGTAATTGGCCGGGTAGGATTTGTCCTGCTTTTTGTAGACAGGACACACTTGGGCGATTTTCCACATTGCCGGGTAGATGTCAGTGTTGTAGCTGTACTGGAACAGCTGTACTGGAACAGATGGACGGCAGTTGCATCTACCGGCCCGATAATTGACTCGTGTTGTCCTGAAAGTCCTTGATGGGCTTGTCCAGCCTCGATGGATGTGTTTAATCTGTTTCCGATTATGTATGCAGATTTTGATGGCTTTAACTGTAGGCCTCATTGAATTTAGATCTGCCTCTAATTCGGCCTAATACATAATTCACAGTTTGTCTGGGTCGCAAAACACAAAGGCCTAGAAATTGGGTATAGCCCCACTTGAGGCGTTAGAACTGGCGATGCGCAAAGTTTATAGCCAGACGAAACTTATCGCCGCCTGGCGCGATATTGGGTTGCATCGCCCCCAAAGGGGATTGAGGCACTAAATCAGCCGTTGCACGGTGCTCTTAAGGCGCAAAAGGTCAGACGCTACTCAATTTCGATGCAGACGGGCGCAGCGCAGGTGAACTCAATTACGGGAAAGCACGAGACCTCCAGGCGCCGGCCGGCTCTTAAAGGGATGGGTCAGTCAGCCTGAGCTTCAACATCCAACGCCCTGTAGGCCTCAGATTCGGCGCTCGCCCTTGTCTGGCGGTACAAACTTATTCATCATGGAGAAGGTTAGGCAGAGAGCAGAGCGCTTCAGCACTGAGGCTCTGGACCACTTGGTGGCTGCAGTTGAACACCGTCGAGAGGTCCTGTATCCAGATAATGGCAAGAGGCCGAATCAGAAGGCTTATCGACGATCTTGGAGGGAGGTTGCTGTGAGGGTGAACTCCAGCAGCATGGCGACCAGGACCCCTGTTCAGTGCAGGAAGAAATTCAACGACCTCACACGGATCGTTAGGGTGAGTGATGGTTTACCAAACTTGTGCTTCCCTCCATCTGCAGCTGACTTCGGGCACCCTGCTGCAATGATGCGCCAATGGCCATCTGTCAGTATGCACCCATGGCCCTTTCTGGGCACACACATGGACAGATGTCTCAAGGCCTCATGTAAGGGCTCTTTCACCATGGGGGGCATGCGATGAGGTCTCAAGGCCTCATGTAAGGGCTCTTGCACTATGGGGGGCATGCGATGACGTCTCAAGGCCTCATGTAAGGGCTCTTGCACCATGGGGGGCATGCGATGAGGTCTCAAGGCATCATGTAACAGAACCTCCTCTTCTTTCCCCTGCAGTCCAAGCTGGCAATGATTCGAAAGGAGCAGCGTCGAACCGGTGGCGGACCTGCACAAGTGGTCACTCTCACGGATCTGGAGGAGAGAGTGCACCAGATACTTGGAGGATGTCTGTCTGGTCCTGTGACCACTGCATCTGCTGACCCCATTACCGACAGCGAGGGTAAGACTCTCAGCTTTTTCACCTGTTGCCTTCCACTTGGTCCCCCCGCCAGCATGCATCCTCAGTGTGCAGCCATGTCAGAGCCTTGCCCCAATCTGGCATGCCTTTCAGCAAAGCTATCCTTTTGCTAAAGCCACTCTTCCACCTCCCACTTTCAGATGAAGCAGCACCAACTCGAGCTCAACGCACTGAAGCTTCCAGTGCCAGTGCCACCGGAGGCGAGGACCAGGAGGAATCTGGACCAGCCGCTGCAGAATCCGGGGAGCTGAGACATCTGCAGACTGGGGATAGTAGTCCCCTGGAGGGGAGGGGGGGTGGCTCTGAGGATGAACCAGTTGCCGGACCAAGCGGCATGCAGCAACGCACGGGGGATAGGCAAGTTCGGCCACCGTCTCCCCGCAGGGCAAGGCAGGTCGTCATGACTGCTGCACAGAGTGCAGATGAGGTCCGTCGCCTGGCTGAGATGAGCAAACAGGCCCGGGTCAGACACACGGAGCTGATGGCTGCAGTGGAGAAGATGCCTGAGTCAATAGATTCATTGGCTAGCAGTATGTTGGACTTTGGGGCAACAATGGAGAGGACTCTGCAGGGCTTTGGGGCAACAATGGAGAGGACTCTCCAGGTGTTCGGGGAAACTATGGACAGGTCTATCCAGGGCTTCGGGGCCACAATGGACAGGACTATCCAGGGCTTCGGCCCAACAATGGAGAGGACTGTCCACGGCTTTGAGTCGGCAATGGAAAGGACTGTTCAGGGCTTCGGACAATCCCTGGAAAGGTCTGTGCAGGGCTTGTCCGAGGCAGTGGAGTGGTCGGCACCTGCCTTGTCCGAAGCCATGGGAAGAACTGTCCAGGCCTTCTCCGAAGCACTGGCACCTGGCACACAGGTCCTCACTGTTGCCACGCAGTCACTTGCTGGGCTCCTCCACAGCCAGATTGACGCTACGCGATCTCTCACTGCAGCCACCCTCTCTGCATCAGGTAGGATCACCCCAGGCCCTTCCACTCCCGTACAAGGCCAGGGAGCAGTGGAGCATGCGATTGTGGCGGATGAGCCGAGCTGCTCCCCTCAGATAGCCAGTGTGTCGTCCGACCATGGTGCAGGTGTCCTCTCTTGGCAGGAGAGCATTGCACATGCCAGCGCTGGGACTCCTGCATTGCAGCTGCCACCATCTGCAGGTCACACTGCTTCCAGCCATGGTCACAGCAAGCATCCTGCGTCCGCACCCTCCAAGCCCAGAGGTCGGCCAGGCCGTCCCTCAGGGGCTTCTGCGCTTCCAAACAGTCAGCAGGCGTCCCCCAGCCTTGAGCCCGCCACTGGGGTCCAATTACGTAGGAGCATCAGGGAGGGAAGGGGCCGGGCGCAGAAGAGAAGTCGTTCTCCCTCAAGGGGCCAGTTGTAGAGGGAGGTGCTGAGACGTTTGTTTGTCCAAATTCAAGGACACCCTCACCTGCTGTTATATTTGCTGAGGTTTGTTGAGTTTTGCGGCTTGGCCGAACAGTTAACAGTTATTTTGAAAGTTATGGTTTGTGCTCACATTACGTTGTTTAGCTGTAAAGAAAGAATTTTGTGTCAATAAACAGAAGTTTCAATGTTGCATGGTGCATGTGACTACTTTCAGTGATGCTGGCATTCAGAGGCCCTCAAACATCCAAAGTGCGCATGAGTTAATACTCTCATCATTCCGCCACAGGAGTGTCGACACGAGTCCAGTGGAGCCTCTGACGTATGGACCTTCCACTTTCAGCAGCCCTTCCATCTTCCTCCTCCTCCTCCTCCGCCTGCTCTTCCTCCTCCTCCTCCTCCTCCTCCTCCTCCTCCTCCGCCTGCTTGTGCAGGGTCCGAGGGAAGGTAATGAATTGACGCGTTCGCCTATAAAGGTCATCTGTCACTTGCCGGATGCAACAGCGGACTGCAGCCTGAGCGACAGTCGCATTGTCCCCAATGGCTGACTGAAAGGATCCGTTGCCATAAAAATGGAGGCCATCAGTCAGTTTAGCCATAACGGACAGAGAGGTTCTGCAGCGTTCACGCGGCTGCAGATGCTGACCAAGCAGGTGGCACAGATCAGTAACAATGTCCCTCCAGATTCGGAGCCTTCGCAAACACTGCTCCTCCGACATGTCAAGGCTTGTCACCTGCTGCCTAAAGACCCTCGCAGCATCCCATCGGATTGGCCGACCTCCATTGCCCCTCCTCATTCTGGCCAATCCCGGCCCTCTCTCCCGCCGTCTCTCTGCCCCTTCACAGTCTTGGGCGATGAGGCCGTCGCCCTCCAAACAAGCTCCCATTCCGATGCCAGTTGGTCAAAAGACTTTTAGTTGTAGTGCTGCAAGTACTTCGGACAGGGTTGAAGTTCCCAAGTACTCTAAAGCTAAATTCCTAGAACTCCGCTCCACATTAGCTCGCCAACTCTCTCTAGCAGCGATCGCAATGAGCCGGCCAAGTGGCAGAAGATTCTGCACTAGAGCTGTCCCCTTTAAATAGCGCTGCCCTACTCCGAGAAGGGCCTGTTAGCCCTCCCTCGAACTGTCACTAATAGCGCTGGGCGCTAAGGCTCCGGGCGCCACCCAATCTGCGCTCAGGCGCTCCTAAAAGGCGTTGCACACTGAAATGACGTCATGAGCTGCTTGCGCTCGCGGGCGCACGCAAACACTTAGCGCAGGCGCTAAATGTATAGTCAATATCTGAGTTGGCACTATCTTCATAGCGCTCGCCCCAACATAGGGCTTCGCCCCAATTCTAGGTCTTTTTAGGCGCTCAGCGCCGGCGCTACCAACCCAATTTCTAGGCCAAAGTTCTTTTCACAGGAAGCCTGCAGCCTTAGTTTCAATTTACCTCAAACTGCCTGGGCTGCAGAATCCATTTTGGAGACCCATAGGCTTTCTGCCACAAGGCACGGACGTCATCTTGGGTACCCTTTTTTTAATTTCAAAAGAAATGTCCACGCAGGGTCCCTTTTATCGATAATAACCTTCGGGGAAATGCACAAATTTTGCAAATCTTACACAGTTGAGAAATTCTGCCAATCAGAAACCTGCAAGTACAAAAACAACCAATCAAGAAAAGTAGCTTTCATGCCCTCAGTACATCCCAAGTGCTACCCAACTAATGTAGTACTTTTGAAGTGTAGTCACCAATGTAATGCAGGAAATGCGGCAGTCAATTTATGCACAGCAAACTTCCCAAAACAGCGATGAGATAATTGACCAGATGAACAGTTTTAGTAATAGGATGAGGGATAAATATTGACCAGGACACCAGTACTCCTGCTCTTCTTCGAAGGTTGCCATTGGATCTTTTACATCCGGCTAAGAGGGCAGACAGGCCTTGGTTTAAAGTGTAATTTGCAAGATGTCAGCCCAGAAATTCAGGTCGGGGGCTTCCCGCGGGTTTACGCCCCTGACCTGCACTTACCTTGTGCGCCGGTCGTTGAGCTGTGGGTCCCCGTGGAATTCCAATCCTGGGCCTGCTCCAACTGCCGGCGTGCAGTGCTTGCATATCCCAGGGGCGCAGTTAGTTTGATGCATCCCCTGGGATCAAGTGGGCCATGGGGAGCCAATCGGAGCAGGGAATGCTTCATTCATATGTTTGACAGGGAGTGCTATCAAAACTTATAAATACTACGAGCCCCAAAACATCACTAAATCTTCAAATACATTTTTTTTTAAATCACATTTTTAAAATCTATATATATAAAGCGGTATGTCTCTCTGTCGCTCTGTCTCTCTGTCTGTCGCTCTGTCTCCCGGTCTCTCTGTCTGTCCAGCTATACAATCAAAAGTTATAGAGTGTACCTACACATATGTTATATCAAAAGAAAGCTTATCATTAGGGGACTCTCATAGGCATACTTACTTTTTGGTCGGACAAAAATTGTGCTGACGGTATCCAAAAAACGTTCAAAATTCCGCTCATTATCCGCTCATTAGCATTGAGTGATGTGAAGGTTGACCAATCGTACAGTCGAGCGACCCAATGGTCGACCAATCGCTGCATCATGGGGGCGGGTTCATTGCATGTGCGGGTGGGCCATCCTAGAGTCGAGTGACGTGATGATTGGCCAATCCTACAGTTCAGTGACCTTACGGTTGACCAATCAGTGCGTGTGTGGGCGGGCCTAATGTTTCTGAGTTGAGGTGAGTGGCCGCCATCTTGATTCCAAACTCTTCATTTCTTTTTCCCACTTTCTGCATGTTTCTTTTCAAATCTAGATTTCCAGCAAAAAAAAAGGTGCTTTTAAAACACAATTTTTTTTTAAAAAAAGTTAATTAATTTGTAAATCTTTTCTCTAACCTCTATAATTTTCCTACCTTTCACCGTTTTTGCAGGCCTCGAAGCCTGGGCGTCTGTTACACAGCCACGCCCGAGCTAGGCACCGCCCCTCCCGCTGGGCCCGCCCCGCGATCGCTGCCATCTTGGTAAAGGCTGGCGGCGCAGCACTGGGCCGAGCGTAGCCATCACCGCCATTTTGATAAAGGCTGGGAGGGTGGGAGGGAGCCTAGCGGGAGGTGAGTTGCAGTCACCGCGGGGCTGGGGCTCAGCTGATCGGGCACTCATCAGGGGTCGGCCCGCAACACATCGACCGGAGGAGTGGCAGCTCTCTCTCTCCTTCCCCCCCGCGGCCCGAGAGCCCGACCCAAAGCCAGCAGGTGAGCGGCCGCGGCGGTCCGTGCCGGGAGCTGCCGTGCACAAAACTTCCCCGCGGCATCAACAGCCCCGCCCCAGAGCCTGATCCAAAGCCACTAGGTGAGCGGCGGCCCACTCTCTCTCTCTCTCTCACTCTCCCAGTCAGCACCAACCAGATCGCTTGCCGCCATCTTTGATCATGGCAGCACTTCAATGTGGGGAAACAACAGCGCCATATTTGATCCTGGTGGCACAACAATTTCCTCATGGCGCCATCTTTGATCATGGCAGCACTTCAAAGTGGGCCCGAACAGCGCCATCTTTGATCATGGCGTCACTTCAATGTGGGCCTGAACAACGCCATCTTTAGTCTGGGCTGCCCGGTTTCTTCCTCCTTCCCTCACTCTCTCCTTCCCTCTGTCTCTGTCTCTCTCTCCCTCTCTCTCTCCCCCTCTCTCTCTCTGTCTCTCTCTCTCCCTCTCTCTCTTTCTCTCTCTCTTCCCCCGTCTCTCTCTCTCCCCCCCAGTCTCTCTCGCTCTCTCTCCCCCCCAGTCTCTCTCTCCCCTCATCTCTCTCTCTCTCTCTTCCCCCCAGTCGCTCTCTCTCTTCCCCCCAGTCGCTCTCTCTCTTCCCCCCGTCGCTCTCTCTCTTCCCCCAGTCGCTCTCTCTCTTCCCCCAGTCGCTCTCGCTCTTCCCCCCAGTTGCTCTCTCTCTTCCCCCCAGTCGCTCTCTCTCTTCCCCAGTCGCTCTCTCTCTTCCCCCCAGTCGCTCTCTCTCTTCCCCCCAGTCGCTCTCTCTCTTCCCCCCCAGTCGCTCTCTCTCTTCCCCCCAGTCGCTCTCTCTCTTCCCCCCAGTCGCTCTCTCTCTCTCTTCCAACAACATGCCCTCAAAAAAGCCTCGGCACCGCCAGGCACTCCAGCTAGTAAACTATAAATTACATGAAATAACTATTTTAAACAATAATTTAAATTTTTGAAAAAAATAATTTTATTTTCTAACGGGGCTAAAAATAAACTTACCTTTCTTTAAAGTATTTAAAAATAATAAACCTGTGGAAAAAATGTTTTAATTTTAATTTATTCACCACTTACCTTGTAAAAAGCAGGCCTTTTAAATGTCTAACTCCTGCAGACTAACCCTCCCGGGAAAACCTGCAAAAAATCCGTAAGTTCGATGCGCACGCGCAGCCTCTCCTGCGTTTGACCTCTTAACCCCTGCTTTCAGGGGAACGGATGTGCCGGTTTCCCACAAATGCGCAGTGCATGCAGGAAACCGGCACTTCCATTGGGCTTACGGGTGAGTACCCCGTGTGTACTCAGCCGTGGAGACCCGAAGTTCTGGGCCCTAGGATTTTGGGCAGTGCAGCACTCCCTCAGTACTACACTGCAGTGTCAGCCTGGATTATCTGCTCAAGTTTCTGGAGTGCGGCTTGAAGCCAAGACCTCCTAACTCAGAGGTGAGAGTGCTACCACTGAACAAAGGGTGACATCCTAGTCACTGAAAATATTTTTTCAACTACATTTCAGCAAGCTTGTTGATTTTCAAGCATTTACCATAAATATACAAATATATAAATATAAGTCGAAACCCAATTATGCCATCAGCGACATAATGTGATTTTAACTTGAAACCTGTCAAAAGGCAGCAGAGTGGACAGCGGAGGCGAGAATTCCTTATGGGTCAAAAAGAGCAAGAATGTCCTGCTGGGCCCCGGAAGGAATACTTGCGCCTCCCAGCCACAGCCTTCTCTCTCTCTCCCACCACTGGCAGCTCTTTGGTGACAACTCCCGCCCCCACTCTCAGCAATAACCTTATGCCAGAGGCTGTTCCCATCGGTCCTCAGTGGCGTCGGTCTCCAGCCCAAATCCACCAGATATGTAATTCCTGCCGGCTTTGGGCAGGAATCAGTGTAGACAAATTTAACTGAGGCCCGGGAGTTCAAATGTCCTGGGTCTCACGCCGAGGAGTAGGTGTGGGAACTCCCTCCGACCCCGCACCCCATCCCAAGTTAAAGTCAGTGCTCCAATTTCTAATTTTGTCCTTGAGTAATGCACTGGAGATCAACTATGTAATAATGCATAGTGCATCACACAGGTAGTATATTTTCCTCTATCTGTTTACATTGATGAGAAAGTCTTTGCTTTGTACTCGATTTTTTGCTATCATTTGTGAATGGGTTCAAAGTATGTTCACGAATCAAAAACAGAAACTACTGGAAATACACAGCAGGTCAATCAGCTTCACATAAAGAGAGAAAGTTGGTTATGACGTTCGGGCTTGTATGCTACATCAGAATATATTTGGGAGCATACTGCAGTGCCCCTACTGATCTATCAAAGCACTGGAAACTTCCCTTCAGTGCCCCAAGGCTCTTCTGAATCACCACTCCAGAAGCTGAATTTGCCTCATTGTACCAATGTTCAGTCGCTGAGGATGGCACTTGAAGTGGAGTCATACGATTGGAAGCAAGGGGAATGCTTTGTCAGCCAGACTGCTTTCCCTGAATAGGACTGGGATGCTGGACTGCCTTTTGACAAAAAGATCATGGCCCAGAAATTGGTATCGGGGGCTTCCCGCGGGTGCAAGCCCCCGACCTACACTTACATAGCACGCCGACAGTTGAAGCCTGGCCCTGCGTGGATTTCCTGTCAGTGGCCCGGTTCAGCTCCCGGCACGCTGTGCTTGCATGATCCAATGGCGTAGTTAGTTCGATGAGCCGGCTGGGATCACGTGAGCACTGGGCAACCAATCGGAGGTTGCAAAAGTTCATTCATGAGTTTGTTTGTAAGAACTGTCAAACTCATGAAAACTCCGGGCGCCCAAAACAGTACTTAAACTTCAAATAAAAGTTTAAAAAATCCCACTAATTAAATGAACTATTAATAACTGTAAAAAAAACTAATTTAAACAATTATTCAAATTTTTGAAAAAAATAATTTTTTTAAAAATCGGGTCTAAAAATACACTTACCTTACTGTAAAGTCTTTAAAAATAATAAACCTGTGGAAAAAAATTTCTAACTTTAATTAATAGACCACTTACCTTTTAAAACTAAGTACTTACGTCTGCTTTTTTCTCGCGTAAACCTGGAGGCCTTATCGCACGGGCAACCCTGTAAAAAAAAAGGAATTTCAGCGCACACGCGCAGACTCCTTGGTTCAGAGGAAAGGAAATGCTGGTCTTCCGCGCATGCGCTGTGCATGCTGAAAACCGGCACTTCCATCGGGCCCACGCTTGAGTACACAGTGCTTACTCACGCGTTGGGACCCGAATTACTGGGCCCATGTCAACTCCCTGCAGATCATGCATTTACACAGATAATCAGTTGCTGCCAATCACAAACTATTTGGATGTTCAGGGAATGGAATCCCTTCCTATTAAACAAATTTCAAAGAGTTAACAGTAGAGGCCTAAAATTCAGCATAATACCCATCTATTCTCTCCTGAACTTTGGGGACTCAATTGTAGAACTGAATTGCCATTGCTGTTCTGATGTGATTCCCCAGCGTTCCTTAGAGAATATTTGTTATCTAGTGAATTTAGGCATCCTGGATAATGTTGCACAACAACAATGACAGCTTGCATTTATTATCCCTAAGGATGAAAAAAAAGGAAATCTGTAGGTAAAGCTGAGATACCAGCAAAGCTTCTCCAGGTTGAGAGCTCCTTTAAATTCGGCACTTCTACCAGCTTATCCCAGTGAGCCGAAACATTTATTTTAGGTTGTTGTTGGTTATAAGGAGTACAGCAAAGTGGTGATGTTAGGACTTTTGTTGAATGATATTACCATTTACTTTGCATGACAACACTGCGACATGTGAAGGATGCTCCTGTTTCTGGATCTGGCAGAGATTTCATCAGATCAACAACTAACTCACTATCAATATCACATTTGAAAGTTAAACCATTTTCCCCTAATTATTTCTGTTGATTTGTTCATTTTTCTGTTGAAACAGGAGGTGATAATGAAAACTAGCTTGACAGAGTAACCAAGTCCAACAGACTGAGGAAATTTAATTATCAAACGCAATTATGCGACTTGTTAAAAGTTGCCTTGACTAATGAGTCTCGTTATATTGATTCAACTTCCTCGCTTTATCAGTCTTGAAAAATTATCCCAGCTGTGTTCCCACAATATGGAACAATAAATAAATGGCATAAATAATGGGCAGCAATGCAAGATGATGTTATACCACTCGTGTGGCAGTCTTTGCAACTTTTTAGTATACCATATCAAATCCTGGTTGACATAGTCATCTATTTTAAAAGCACCAAATTCTTAAACATAATTTCAGCCGGAATCCAAATTGAGCAAGATTTACATTTGCTTGGTGAACTAAATAGGGGCGGGGCAACTGTATCCAGTCTTGTAGGCAGGATCTTGGCAATTGTTTTGTAGTCAGTGTTCATTAGGAATCTGAGTTTATAGTGTGAATAAAGATTAGGGCTTAGAAATTCAGTATCGCCACGTTTGGGGCGCTAGAGCCGGGCGTTCGCTAAATTTAGCGCCCGGCGCAACTTAGCGCCACCTTCGCCGAAATTGAGTTGCATCGCCCCAAGAGGTTGCTGCTGCGCTAAAGCAGGCGATGCACGACTATCATAAGGTGTAAAGCCGGTGAGCCGAGGCGCTAACACCGAGGGTGGGCGCAGCGCAGGTGCGGCGAGTTGCTGATTGAAGGCAGACACGCTGGCGCCAGTCAGCACTTAAAGGGGGAGGGTGGACTTGTTTGGCTGCCACGCCCTGCACACTGCAGCCCTGAAGCAAGGCCTGACCATTGCTGGATCAGCATTTCTATGCCCAGGGCCATGCAGAAGGCTAGGGAGCGAGCGGAGCGCTTCAGCGAGGGTGCCCTGAGGCTACTGGTTGGTGCAGTAGAGTGCAGGCGACCTGTCCTCTTCCCTGACAGTGGGAGGAGGCCGCTTCCCAGCGAATACCGAAAAGCCTGGAGGGAGGTGGCAAACAGGGTGACCATCAACAGCATGGTTGCCAGGACTCCACTTCAATGCAGGAAAAAGTTCAACGACCTCACTCGGGTTGTCAGGGTGAGTACCCTTTCCACTATCCTGTTCATCCCTGCATGTGCACTTCAGTTTCTGGCCAAAGGGACTTGAAAGCCCCAATGCCCAGCCCTCATCCAAGAGCTATGGGACTCTCATGAAAACCACTTGCACATTCAGCACTTTACACACTGTCAAGGCTATTCCACCATGGGAGGCAGTGCAGGCAAGATCAGGGCTTGACACTGTACTTAGAGGCCGTCCTTTCTCTTGCAGGGCAAGCTGGCCCACAATTGCAGGCAGCAGCGATGGACCGGGAGAGGCCATCCTGACCTCAAAGAGCTCAGCGACCTGGAGCAGCATGTGGAGCACATTATGGCAGGCCGGCTGATTGGCCCTGTCGCCAGTGGAGATGCCGACCCTGTTCTGGACAGCAATGGTAAGGTCATCACCTTTTTGACCTCTCTCTTTCCACTTGTGCCTCACACCAGCATCCTTTGCCACTATCAAACCAATACAGTGCATAGCAGCACTCATGCCTCCCTTGTTGCCACCCTGTCCTCACTCTAAAACAACTCTTGTGCCTCCCTGCTTTCAGATGCTGATTCGCCAGGTGAGGAGGCGGGCCCTCAAGCTGCCACTGTCAGTGATTCTGAATTCGAGGAGGAGGACGAGGAAGCCTGCCCATCAGTGCCACCCTCAGCCGAGGCAGCCCATGGCCATGTGTTCCCTGGAGGGGAGCAGGGGGCAAGGGTCTGAGGAGAGTGAAGCTCCGGGGCCCAGCGGGCTGCAGCAACGCGGGAGGGGTGGGGAAGCTCAGCGGCCTTCTCCCCGGAGGGTGAGTGCGGCATTCCTGCAGCCAACACTGTCACTCCTCCACTGCAGCTGCCACCACCCGTAGGACAGACTGCAGCCGCCCAAGCAGAGTTGGAGCAGTCAGCAGCCGGGCCCTCCAGGCCCAGAGCTAGTCCAGGCCGTCCCCCGAGGGCATCTGGCGTCTCACCATCTGATCCTCAGCAGCCTTCCCCCAACCTTGCTGCAGCTACTGGAGTCCTATTGAGGAGGAGCTGCAGGGCGGGAAGGGGCCATTCGCAGAAGCAAGGCGGATCACCCTCACAGGGGAAAAAGTAGAAGGTATGGCCAAATGTTGTGTTTCTTTATGAAGACCTAGAATGTTTTTTTTATATATGAAGGCCGAGACTGTTGTGTTTGTTTTTTATATGAAGGCCGAGGATCATGGTCACTTTTGTTTAACTGTTTTTTTCATTTTCTGAAGGTTGTGAGAGCCAGTTATGTCTCTGATTAATTTTTGGGGCGTTTATCTGAATTAGTTTGTCATGCGGGAAGGGTACAGAGTTTGCACAGTAAAAAAAATTCTTTAATCACATTGTCCATGTTTGCACTTTGAACTATTTGTTGCCTTGACCGGCTGAGGGCTTGCAGAGCGGCTCCATTCATGTTCTTTCATTGGCACAAGCCATTCCCTGAGAGGGGGCCAAGAACCGAGTTGCAATAAGCCGCCGACGGACGGCCCTTGCACTTTGTGCCTCCCTCCCATCTTGGTGTTCCTCCTCCTCCTCCTCCTCCTCCTCCTCCTCCTCCTCTGGTGGTCCTCCAATGTCTGCTGACAGTGGCAGAGTCCTGAGGATAGCCAGGTTGTGCAGCATGCAGCACACTACAACAAAATGGGAGACTCGCTCAGGCAAGTACTGTAGGGCTCCTCCGGAACGGTCCAAACAGCGGAACCGTTGCTTGAGCATGCCGATTGTGTGCTCAATGATGTTCCTGGTAGCTTGATGGCTGTCATTGTATCGCTCTTCAGCAGGGGTGCTTGGCGCACGGAGTGGGGTCATCAGCCAGGTGCACAAAGGTTAGCCTTTGTCCCCGAGAAACCATCCTCGTGGGTGAGCCTGGGCTTCGAAAATGTCTGCCACAGAAGTCTGGCGCAGGATGAAGGCATCGTGGCTGCTGCCTGGAAAGCGGGCATTGACGGCTAGTATGAGCTGCCTGTGGTCACACACCAACTGGACGTTGAGCAAATGGTAGCCCTTCCGGTTGCGGTAATCCTCGGCATTCTCTAGAAGTGCCCGCAAAGCCACATGCATGCAGTCAATGGCGCCTTGGACCATGGGGAAGCCCGCTATTCCTCCAAATCCCATTGCACGCTCTTGCTGCTTGTCCAGGGTCATGGGGAAGGAGATGTGCTGACGTCTCCTTCTGAAAAGGGCATTGGTCACCTGGTGGATGCAGCACTGTACCGCAAACTGGGAGATGTTGGCAATGCCCCAGTAGCGGATTGGAAGGAGCCAGTGGCATAGAAGTTGAGAGCCACCATCACCTTCACTGCCACCGACAGATACGTCCTGCTCCTCAGCTGTGGCTGCAGATCTCTGCGAAGCAGGTGGCAGATCTCAGTGGCCACCTCCCTTCTGAATCGCAGCCTCCGAACACACTGCTCCTCAGACATGTTCAGATATGAGAACTGCTGGCGGTATACCCTGGGTGGGTAAGGCCTCCTGTGCCAACGCCTGTTGGCCCTTCTCTGTCTAGCCATGACTGGCACTCTCTCACGGCGTCTGTGAGCCGTTTGAATGCAATGCAGTAAGCCAACGTTTCCACCCATTGCAGCCCCCATTATATGTGGCGACTCAAGGCTATGACACTGAAAGTTAAATCCAAGTTCAAAGCTCTGGCCTGAAGCCAGAAGTACCTGTGCGAGCACTGAGTCAGACCAGAAAGCTCTCTCCCTTTGTCTCTCTCCAAATATCCATCTCTCACACAGAAGGATTGCCACAAAATGGCTGCCACTTATAATGCAGGAGGAGTCCCCTTTAAATAGCGTCCCCCACGCCCCGCAGCGACTGGGAACCGTTCCCCTCTACCAGTCGCTGGGGGCGCCAGGCGCACAGAAGGGCGGCGCTGTTGTGTATGTACCTTTAAGGGAATAACTGGTCTTAGACTGCAGTGACCACCCTGTATAAAAGGCCCTAGCAGGCTTCTGTTGTTTCAGTTTCAAGCTGCCTCTTGTTCAGTAAAGTACCTGTTAAACTGTTCTCCCGAAGTCCGTGTATGATTGAGGCGCGGACTTTACAGTGGCGACGACTAAGTTCGAACTCACCTGCAGTGTGGCATCATCTCACGGGGATCTCACCTGAAAGGAAGGTCCTGGAAGGTCGTAGTCTGAGCAATGGGCGTCGACTGAGGGCAACCGCCCAAAGAATCCATCGGTGTTTGGAGAATTGCGGGAGAGACTGTGGTTCCAGTGAATCGTGCTGGTAGCAGGTAGCGCGCTGGCCTTTCCGGACTGCGGCGGGCTCAAGCTCGATCGAGCGGCTCTACAAATCGGGCCGCGCAGCGTCGCCGGGAAAAGAAAACAAGAGAGAGAGGGTGGAGCGCACAGGGCGTGGTCGGTGCTCGAGAACAGGACAGCGGAGAGAAACTAAACGGGGGGGAAGGAAAGCGAGACGTGCCGAAGCTGCGGGTCGCCGCCATTACCCCGTAGAATGCTAGGAGCAGCGTGGCAGTAAGGGGAAGAAGCAAAAGAGCGGGAGGCGCCCTTTTATCCCGTTGGGGAAGAAGCAAATGCGCGGCAGGCGCCATTTTATTCCACTGGGGAAGAAGCAAAAGCGCGGGAGGTGCCATTTTAAATCGCCCAAGATGCCGAAAAGTGGCAGTATCACTGCTTTCGACAATGAGGTAGAAGACTGGACCACGTATGTGGAAAGAATTGAAGTGTACTGCAAGGCAAATGAGGTGGCTGATGGAAAGAGGGAGTTGGTATTATTAAATCTGATGGGTGCGAGTACGTACGGCCTATTGCGGAATTTAATTACCCCAGCTAAACCAATGGAGAAAAGTTTTGAGGAGATTGTTCATATCTTACAGGAACATCTAAGCCCTACACCACTGCTAATAGCAAAAAGATTCAAGTTCCATAAAAGAAACCAGCACAAAGACGGGAGCAATGCTGACTATCTTACGGAACTACGCAAGTTATCGAAGCACTGCCAGTTCGGAGCAGGACTGGCAGACACCTTACGGGATAAGTTTGTCTGCGGGCTCCAGAGTGAAGGAACGCAGAAACGACTACTTTCAAAAAAGGACCTGACGCTAGAACAGGCTTTCAGCGTGGCAGTATCCTACGAAGCAGCAGCACGGGGAGCTGTGGAAATACAACAGAAACCACAAGAATACAGCGCTAACGAAATGGCGTATGGAGCCGAAAAGTGCTATCGCTGCGGCAGAACAACCCATGAGCAGAAGGACTGCTGGTTTAAAGACAAAATATGCAGGCAATGCGGGAAAATGGGACATATAGCAAGAGTCTGCAGGTCGGGAAAGAAGACCAACACGACAAGAACTACTAAGGAACAGTACAGGAAAGTAAAGAAACTGACAGATAATAGTTCAGAAGATCAGGAGAGTGATAAGGACTCCGGGAGCAGGCGACTAAGTTGTTTAAAATTACACAACGTGATCGCAAAAGAAGATCACTGAACCATTTGGGTCACCCTCATGATAGCGGGGTCCCCAGTGAAGATGGAATTGGACACAGGATCAGCCCTAGCTGTCATGAACCGACGAGATTATGAGCGGTTATTCTCACACATACCCTTAAAGGACACATCCATTGGATTGAAGACATACACGGGACAAAAGGACTACCCCAGAGGAAAAATAAGGGTGCCAGTTGAATATAACGGAAAGGAAACACAGAAACTATACATGTATATACTACGAGATGGAGGACCACCATTATTGTGACGTGAATGGATCCGAAGACTACAATTGGATTGGCATTCCATTCTGGCGCTAACTGTGACTGACAAATTAGATGATGACGTCGCACCTGGCCGACTGTCACAAATTCTATCTGACACGGAAGAGTTGTTCCAACAAGGACTTGGGACTCTAAAAGGAGTAAAGGCAACCATAAAGATTGAGGATAACGCAACCCCAAAATTTTTCAAGGCCAGACCGGTGCCATACGTGATACGCCCAGCTGTGGAAGCTGAACTGGAGAGTCTGGAGTGTTCGGGGGTGCTGTCTAAGGTGGACTGGAGCGAGTGGGCCACACCCATCGTTCCTGTAATGAAGACAGCATTGAGCAGCATGCCTGGGGAGCCAAGGAAGATTCGCATCTATGGAGACTTCAAGGTGATTGTGAACCCAGTCCTGCACACAGTACAGTATCCGCTTCCGCGGATAGAAGATATTTTCGCCTCACTATCTGGAGGGAAACGTTTTACAAAGATTGACCTGGCTCAAGCGTATCTACAAACGGAGGTGGAAGAAGCATCTAGGAAATACCTCACGATAAACACTCACAAAGGTCTTTACCAGTACAACCGACTGGCATTCGGGGTAGCATCAGCCCCGGCTATTTGGCCCCGAAATTTAATTATCAAACGCAATTATGCGACTTGTTAAAAGTTGCCTTGACTAATGAGTCTCGTTATATTGATTCAACTTCCTCGCTTTATCAGTCTTGAAAAATTATCCCAGCTGTGTTCCCACAATATGGAACAATAAATAAATGGCATAAATAATGGGCAGCAATGCAAGATGATGTTATACCACTCGTGTGGCAGTCTTTGCAACTTTTTAGTATACCATATCAAATCCTGGTTGACATAGTCATCTATTTTAAAAGCACCAAATTCTTAAACATAATTTCAGCCGGAATCCAAATTGAGCAAGATTTACATTTGCTTGGTGAACTAAATAGGGGCGGGGCAACTGTATCCAGTCTTGTAGGCAGGATCTTGGCAATTGTTTTGTAGTCAGTGTTCATTAGGAATCTGAGTTTATAGTGTGAATAAAGATTAGGGCTTAGAAATTCAGTATCGCCACGTTTGGGGCGCTAGAGCCGGGCGTTCGCTAAATTTAGCGCCCGGCGCAACTTAGCGCCACCTTCGCCGAAATTGAGTTGCATCGCCCCAAGAGGTTGCTGCTGCGCTAAAGCAGGCGATGCACGACTATCATAAGGTGTAAAGCCGGTGAGCCGAGGCGCTAACACCGAGGGTGGGCGCAGCGCAGGTGCGGCGAGTTGCTGATTGAAGGCAGACACGCTGGCGCCAGTCAGCACTTAAAGGGGGAGGGTGGACTTGTTTGGCTGCCACGCCCTGCACACTGCAGCCCTGAAGCAAGGCCTGACCATTGCTGGATCAGCATTTCTATGCCCAGGGCCATGCAGAAGGCTAGGGAGCGAGCGGAGCGCTTCAGCGAGGGTGCCCTGAGGCTACTGGTTGGTGCAGTAGAGTGCAGGCGACCTGTCCTCTTCCCTGACAGTGGGAGGAGGCCGCTTCCCAGCGAATACCGAAAAGCCTGGAGGGAGGTGGCAAACAGGGTGACCATCAACAGCATGGTTGCCAGGACTCCACTTCAATGCAGGAAAAAGTTCAACGACCTCACTCGGGTTGTCAGGGTGAGTACCCTTTCCACTATCCTGTTCATCCCTGCATGTGCACTTCAGTTTCTGGCCAAAGGGACTTGAAAGCCCCAATGCCCAGCCCTCATCCAAGAGCTATGGGACTCTCATGAAAACCACTTGCACATTCAGCACTTTACACACTGTCAAGGCTATTCCACCATGGGAGGCAGTGCAGGCAAGATCAGGGCTTGACACTGTACTTAGAGGCCGTCCTTTCTCTTGCAGGGCAAGCTGGCCCACAATTGCAGGCAGCAGCGATGGACCGGGAGAGGCCATCCTGACCTCAAAGAGCTCAGCGACCTGGAGCAGCATGTGGAGCACATTATGGCAGGCCGGCTGATTGGCCCTGTCGCCAGTGGAGATGCCGACCCTGTTCTGGACAGCAATGGTAAGGTCATCACCTTTTTGACCTCTCTCTTTCCACTTGTGCCTCACACCAGCATCCTTTGCCACTATCAAACCAATACAGTGCATAGCAGCACTCATGCCTCCCTTGTTGCCACCCTGTCCTCACTCTAAAACAACTCTTGTGCCTCCCTGCTTTCAGATGCTGATTCGCCAGGTGAGGAGGCGGGCCCTCAAGCTGCCACTGTCAGTGATTCTGAATTCGAGGAGGAGGACGAGGAAGCCTGCCCATCAGTGCCACCCTCAGCCGAGGCAGCCCATGGCCATGTGTTCCCTGGAGGGGAGCAGGGGGCAAGGGTCTGAGGAGAGTGAAGCTCCGGGGCCCAGCGGGCTGCAGCAACGCGGGAGGGGTGGGGAAGCTCAGCGGCCTTCTCCCCGGAGGGTGAGTGCGGCATTCCTGCAGCCAACACTGTCACTCCTCCACTGCAGCTGCCACCACCCGTAGGACAGACTGCAGCCGCCCAAGCAGAGTTGGAGCAGTCAGCAGCCGGGCCCTCCAGGCCCAGAGCTAGTCCAGGCCGTCCCCCGAGGGCATCTGGCGTCTCACCATCTGATCCTCAGCAGCCTTCCCCCAACCTTGCTGCAGCTACTGGAGTCCTATTGAGGAGGAGCTGCAGGGCGGGAAGGGGCCATTCGCAGAAGCAAGGCGGATCACCCTCACAGGGGAAAAAGTAGAAGGTATGGCCAAATGTTGTGTTTCTTTATGAAGACCTAGAATGTTTTTTTTATATATGAAGGCCGAGACTGTTGTGTTTGTTTTTTATATGAAGGCCGAGGATCATGGTCACTTTTGTTTAACTGTTTTTTTCATTTTCTGAAGGTTGTGAGAGCCAGTTATGTCTCTGATTAATTTTTGGGGCGTTTATCTGAATTAGTTTGTCATGCGGGAAGGGTACAGAGTTTGCACAGTAAAAAAATTTCTTTAATCACATTGTCCATGTTTGCACTTTGAACTATTTGTTGCCTTGACCGGCTGAGGGCTTGCAGAGCGGCTCCATTCATGTTCTTTCATTGGCACAAGCCATTCCCTGAGAGGGGGCCAAGAACCGAGTTGCAATAAGCCGCCGACGGACGGCCCTTGCACTTTGTGCCTCCCTCCCATCTTGGTGTTCCTCCTCCTCCTCCTCCTCCTCCTCCTCCTCCTCCTCTGGTGGTCCTCCAATGTCTGCTGACAGTGGCAGAGTCCTGAGGATAGCCAGGTTGTGCAGCATGCAGCACACTACAACAAAATGGGAGACTCGCTCAGGCAAGTACTGTAGGGCTCCTCCGGAACGGTCCAAACAGCGGAACCGTTGCTTGAGCATGCCGATTGTGTGCTCAATGATGTTCCTGGTAGCTTGATGGCTGTCATTGTATCGCTCTTCAGCAGGGGTGCTTGGCGCACGGAGTGGGGTCATCAGCCAGGTGCACAAAGGTTAGCCTTTGTCCCCGAGAAACCATCCTCGTGGGTGAGCCTGGGCTTCGAAAATGTCTGCCACAGAAGTCTGGCGCAGGATGAAGGCATCGTGGCTGCTGCCTGGAAAGCGGGCATTGACGGCTAGTATGAGCTGCCTGTGGTCACACACCAACTGGACGTTGAGCAAATGGTAGCCCTTCCGGTTGCGGTAATCCTCGGCATTCTCTAGAAGTGCCCGCAAAGCCACATGCATGCAGTCAATGGCGCCTTGGACCATGGGGAAGCCCGCTATTCCTCCAAATCCCATTGCACGCTCTTGCTGCTTGTCCAGGGTCATGGGGAAGGAGATGTGCTGACGTCTCCTTCTGAAAAGGGCATTGGTCACCTGGTGGATGCAGCACTGTACCGCAAACTGGGAGATGTTGGCAATGCCCCAGTAGCGGATTGGAAGGAGCCAGTGGCATAGAAGTTGAGAGCCACCATCACCTTCACTGCCACCGACAGATACGTCCTGCTCCTCAGCTGTGGCTGCAGATCTCTGCGAAGCAGGTGGCAGATCTCAGTGGCCACCTCCCTTCTGAATCGCAGCCTCCGAACACACTGCTCCTCAGACATGTTCAGATATGAGAACTGCTGGCGGTATACCCTGGGTGGGTAAGGCCTCCTGTGCCAACGCCTGTTGGCCCTTCTCTGTCTAGCCATGACTGGCACTCTCTCACGGCGTCTGTGAGCCGTTTGAATGCAATGCAGTAAGCCAACGTTTCCACCCATTGCAGCCCCCATTATATGTGGCGACTCAAGGCTATGACACTGAAAGTTAAATCCAAGTTCAAAGCTCTGGCCTGAAGCCAGAAGTACCTGTGCGAGCACTGAGTCAGACCAGAAAGCTCTCTCCCTTTGTCTCTCTCCAAATATCCATCTCTCACACAGAAGGATTGCCACAAAATGGCTGCCACTTATAATGCAGGAGGAGTCCCCTTTAAATAGCGTCCCCCACGCCCCGCAGCGACTGGGAACCGTTCCCCTCTACCAGTCGCTGGGGGCGCCAGGCGCACAGAAGGGCGGCGCTGTTGTGTATGTACCTTTAAGGGAATAACTGGTCTTAGACTGCAGTGACCACCCTGTATAAAAGGCCCTAGCAGGCTTCTGTTGTTTCAGTTTCAAGCTGCCTCTTGTTCAGTAAAGTACCTGTTAAACTGTTCTCCCGAAGTCCGTGTATGATTGAGGCGCGGACTTTACAGTGGCGACGACTAAGTTCGAACTCACCTGCAGTGTGGCATCATCTCACGGGGATCTCACCTGAAAGGAAGGTCCTGGAAGGTCGTAGTCTGAGCAATGGGCGTCGACTGAGGGCAACCGCCCAAAGAATCCATCGGTGTTTGGAGAATTGCGGGAGAGACTGTGGTTCCAGTGAATCGTGCTGGTAGCAGGTAGCGCGCTGGCCTTTCCGGACTGCGGCGGGCTCAAGCTCGATCGAGCGGCTCTACAAATCGGGCCGCGCAGCGTCGCCGGGAAAAGAAAACAAGAGAGAGAGGGTGGAGCGCACAGGGCGTGGTCGGTGCTCGAGAACAGGACAGCGGAGAGAAACTAAACGGGGGGGAAGGAAAGCGAGACGTGCCGAAGCTGCGGGTCGCCGCCATTACCCCGTAGAATGCTAGGAGCAGCGTGGCAGTAAGGGGAAGAAGCAAAAGAGCGGGAGGCGCCCTTTTATCCCGTTGGGGAAGAAGCAAATGCGCGGCAGGCGCCATTTTATTCCACTGGGGAAGAAGCAAAAGCGCGGGAGGTGCCATTTTAAATCGCCCAAGATGCCGAAAAGTGGCAGTATCACTGCTTTCGACAATGAGGTAGAAGACTGGACCACGTATGTGGAAAGAATTGAAGTGTACTGCAAGGCAAATGAGGTGGCTGATGGAAAGAGGGAGTTGGTATTATTAAATCTGATGGGTGCGAGTACGTACGGCCTATTGCGGAATTTAATTACCCCAGCTAAACCAATGGAGAAAAGTTTTGAGGAGATTGTTCATATCTTACAGGAACATCTAAGCCCTACACCACTGCTAATAGCAAAAAGATTCAAGTTCCATAAAAGAAACCAGCACAAAGACGGGAGCAATGCTGACTATCTTACGGAACTACGCAAGTTATCGAAGCACTGCCAGTTCGGAGCAGGACTGGCAGACACCTTACGGGATAAGTTTGTCTGCGGGCTCCAGAGTGAAGGAACGCAGAAACGACTACTTTCAAAAAAGGACCTGACGCTAGAACAGGCTTTCAGCGTGGCAGTATCCTACGAAGCAGCAGCACGGGGAGCTGTGGAAATACAACAGAAACCACAAGAATACAGCGCTAACGAAATGGCGTATGGAGCCGAAAAGTGCTATCGCTGCGGCAGAACAACCCATGAGCAGAAGGACTGCTGGTTTAAAGACAAAATATGCAGGCAATGCGGGAAAATGGGACATATAGCAAGAGTCTGCAGGTCGGGAAAGAAGACCAACACGACAAGAACTACTAAGGAACAGTACAGGAAAGTAAAGAAACTGACAGATAATAGTTCAGAAGATCAGGAGAGTGATAAGGACTCCGGGAGCAGGCGACTAAGTTGTTTAAAGTTACACAACGTGATCGCAAAAGAAGATCACTGAACCATTTGGGTCACCCTCATGATAGCGGGGTCCCCAGTGAAGATGGAATTGGACACAGGATCAGCCCTAGCTGTCATGAACCGACGAGATTATGAGCGGTTATTCTCACACATACCCTTAAAGGACACATCCATTGGATTGAAGACATACACAGGACAAAAGGACTACCCCAGAGGAAAAATAAGGGTGCCAGTTGAATATAACGGAAAGGAAACACAGAAACTATACATGTATATACTACGAGATGGAGGACCACCATTATTGTGACGTGAATGGATCCGAAGACTACAATTGGATTGGCATTCCATTCTGGCGCTAACTGTGACTGACAAATTAGATGATGACGTCGCACCTGGCCGACTGTCACAAATTCTATCTGACACGGAAGAGTTGTTCCAACAAGGACTTGGGACTCTAAAAGGAGTAAAGGCAACCATAAAGATTGAGGATAACGCAACCCCAAAATTTTTCAAGGCCAGACCGGTGCCATACGTGATACGCCCAGCTGTGGAAGCTGAACTGGAGAGTCTGGAGTGTTCGGGGGTACTGTCTAAGGTGGACTGGAGCGAGTGGGCCACACCCATCGTTCCTGTAATGAAGACAGCATTGAGCAGCACGCCTGGGGAGCCAAGGAAGATTCGCATCTATGGAGACTTCAAGGTGATTGTGAACCCAGTCCTGCACACAGTACAGTATCCGCTTCCGCGGATAGAAGATATTTTCGCCTCACTATCTGGAGGGAAACGTTTTACAAAGATTGACCTGGCTCAAGCGTATCTACAAACGGAGGTGGAAGAAGCATCTAGGAAATACCTCACGATAAACACTCACAAAGGTCTTTACCAGTACAACCGACTGGCATTCGGGGTAGCATCAGCCCCGGCTATTTGGCAGAGGGAGATGGAACAAGTCCCCGGGGACCCAGTGTTATTTGGACGACATCCTGGTTACGGGCAAAAATGACAGTGAACACCTTGCCAACCTGGAGCAGGTGCTCACTAGATTACAAGAATATGGGTTACGAGCCAACCGCCCCAAATGAGAGTTCTTCAGGAGACAAATCTCGTATTGTGGCCATATGATTGATGAGGAAGGGTTGCATAAGTCCCCAGACAAGATTGAGGCAGTAGTCAAGGCTCCAGCACCGGAAAATGTATCGCAACTGAGGTCGTTCCTCGGGTTGGTGAACTACTACAATAAGTTCTTGCCGAATTTATCTACAATTCTGCACCCACTGAACGCCATCCTTCAAACTGGTGTAACATGGAAATGGAGTGATGAGTGTAAGCGTGCCTTTCAGGAATGTAAATGCCAAATCACTTCAAAAGAAGTATTGGCCCACTACAACCCAACACTACCGATTCGGTTGGCATGTGATGCATCACCTTACGGCATTGGAGCGGTGCTGTCACACAAATTCCGTGATGGTTCAGAGAGGCCAATAGCCTTTGTATCGCGCTCGCTTACCTCAGCCGAGCGTAACTACGCCCAGATTGACAGGGAGGCCCTCAGCCTGGTGTGGGGGGTGAAGAAGTTCAATCACTATCTGCACGGGCAGAAATTCACACTACTGACTGATCATCAACCCCTGGTCTCAATTTTTAACCCAAAGAAGGGCGTTCCAGTGATGACTGCACAACGGCTGCAAAGATGGTCACTTTTTCTAGGGGCACATCAGTATGACATAGAGTACAAAGGTACGAAACAACATGGAAACGCTGGTGGGCTGTCGCGCCTACCGTTGCCTACGGCGGAAGAAGCACCTGCAGTGGACCCGGTGGAGATATTCCATGCGACCATAGTCGAATGTCTGCCTGTTACAAACGCAAGTATTGAGAAGGAAACCCGAAATGACCCGACACTCTCTCGGGTCTATGATTTGACGGTGAAGGGATGGCCAGCATATGGCGACTCACTGTTGCCAGCATTCTCGCCAAGGAGGGAACAGCTGTCAGTGTGCCGGGGAACCTTGATGTGTGGATCCCGAGTGGTAATTCCACCCAAGTTGAGAGATAGAGTACTCAATGAGCTTCACGAGGGTCATCTGGGAGGGGTAAAAATGAACAGCCTAGCCAGGGCGTTTGTGTGGTGGCCGGGAATCGATAAAGAAATCGAGGATATGACCAAGAGATGCACAGGATGCCAGAAGGTCCAAAACGCTCCACCACAGGCCCCGCTACATCCATTGGAGTGGCCCTCATCTCCATGGCAACGGGTACACATTGATTTCGCTGGTCCATTTATGGACTCAATGTTTCTATTCGCTGTGGACGCCCATTCGAAATGGCCAGAGGTCATTAAAATGTCCTCCACCACCACGGAGAAAACTATTGCAGTCCTAAGGACCATTTTCGCCAGGAATGTGTTCCCAGAACAGATCTATTCCGACAATGGCCCACAGTTTGTGTCTGAGGATTTCCGGACGTTCCTGAAGAATAATGGTGTGAAATATTACACATCTGTCCCATATCATCCAGCCACAAATGGATTGGCTGAGAGGTTTGTTCAGACCTTTAAAAAGGCCATAAAGGCAATGTATAATGACGACATACCACTGCAACACAAGGTGGATAACTTCCTGTTTGCTTACCGGAATGCGACACATGCAGTAACCAACCAAACTCCAGCCGTACTGTTTTTCAACCGGAGGTTAAGATGTCGCTTGGATTTGCTCAAACCAAACATAAGATGAGATGTTGAGGATAAGCAGTTCCAGCACATAAATGAGAAGCCAACCAGGAGCTTCAAGATAGGGCAACCAGTCTTGGGCTGCGATTACCGAACAGAAAAATGGCAGCCAGGCACGATATGCACACAGCAGGGACCACTAATGTACACAGTGGACGTTGGAGAGAGCATCGTGAGACACCATGCTGACCAGATTCTAGAGTCACAGGAACAAGCCAAACCTGTACCACAAGCATGTGCACCTGGTAATGAGCCCGAAGTACAGATTGCGTCTACCTCAGAAGCAGGGGTATTGGAAGCTGACGAACCAACCAATGACAATGAGCCAGAATTGACTCCACCGCCAGAACAGGATACTCGAGAAAGGCACTATCCAGTCCGGATCAGGAAGCCTCCTCAAAGACTGAACTTATAAATGACTATTTCAGTTGATGTATATATTGCTGAGAAAATTGTAATTGTAATTAGTTATTATTTAATTGTTAAATGAATGTTATGTACTGTTTATCTAAAAGGGGAGGAATTGTTGTGTATGTCCCTTTAAGGGAATAACTGGTCTTAGACTGCAGTACCGGCAGTGACCACCCCTGTATAAAAGGCCCTAGCAGGCTTCTGTAGTTTCAGTTTCAAGCTGCCTCTTGTTCAGTAAAGTACCTGTTAAACTTTTCTCCCAAAGTCTGTGTATGATTGAGGCGCGGACTTTACAGGCACCATAGAAGTTCCGGTTCGGGGCACACCAAGAGCGTTGCACCATGAAATGATGTCAGGATCTGCGCGCGCAGCTGAGCGGCGCTGCGGTTTTGCGCCGCCGCTAAATCTTGAATGAAGTTCGCGAGTTGCGCAGATTGCACCGCGCCCGGCTGCTAGCCGCTTAGCGCCCCACTTCTCCTCCTCCTAAGGCGCTAGCGGCTGGCGCTAACAACTGAATTTCTAGGCCTAGAGGTTTTACCCTTTCAGGGATTAGTGTGATTATAGATGCCTTGAAAGTGTCTGGGAGGGAGCGTGGCTGTGCAACATGGTGGAGGAGATTTAGCAGTTGAGGAAGCAGGAGTTTGTAAGACTCAGCTGGGTAGCTGTTGAGTTTGGTAGGTTTTCTGGACAAGAGGTTTTGGCCAGAATTTTGCAGGATGTCAGCGGGCGCGATGGTGGGTCGGGTGTCATAGAGTCATAGAGTCATAGAGTTATACAGCAAAGAAAGAGGCCCTTCGGCGCATCGCATCCACGCCGGCCATCAAGCCCTGTCTAATCTAATCCCATTTTCCAGCATTTGGTCCGTAGCCTTGTATGCTATGGCATTTCAAGTGCTCATCCAAATGCTTCTTGAATTTTGTGAGGGTTCCTGCCTCTACCACCCTTTCAGGCAGTGAGTTCCAGATTCCAACCACCCTCTGGGTGAAAAAGTTCTTCCTCAAATCCCCTCTAAACCTCCTGCCCCTTACCTTGAATCTATGCCTCCTTGTTATTGACCCCTCTATTAAGGGATAAAGTTCCTTTCTATCTACCCTATCTATGGCCCTCATAATTTTGTGCACCTCAATCAGCCCCCTCAGCCTTCTCTGCTCCAAGGAAAACAACTCCAGCCTGTCCAGTCTTTCTTCATAGCTGAAGCGCTCCAGCCCAGGTAACATCCTGGTGAATCTCCTCTGCACCCTCTCCAAAGCAATCACATCCTTCCTATAGTGTGGAGACCAGAACTGCACACAGTATTCCAGCTGTGGCCTAACCAGGGTTTTGTACAGCTCCATCATAACCTCCCTGCTCTTATATTCTATGTGATTTTTTTTTACAGCAGGTCGGGAACCCACTGTTAACCCACCGCCATGCGCCTTTCCTAATGTCGAGTCTGTCAGCGCTGAGCAAACCCGACTGGTAGCAGCGGGCGACCCAATTAATCTAATTATAATATATTTAGCAGACCCTTAAGAGGCTTTTTTACTTTACTTTTTAACTTTAACTTCATGGCTATGGGAACCATGGTATTCGGGGACCACGTCTGTCAACCTGAGGCAGAAGTTCAGTGGCCATTGCTCCAGCGGATTACTTGACAGTACAGTAAAAGATCCCACCTGACAGCTCATCACTTGCCTCAGGCAGAAGCTTTTGCTCAGTCCATTTCCAGCACAGATTCTGCAGGCTTTCCACTTTCCACTCTCCAGCCACTCTTACCTCATCATTTACAAAATGCTTCCATCATCTCTACTTCACCTGCCAGCTATTCCATCAGCATGGGTGCTGTTCATACTGTCTCACCTTGGCCCTCAAAATCTGACCACGATCAACCTTAACACCAGCAGCACCAGGCACACCAGCAGCACAAACATCAACACCAAACTTCTCAGCAATCACCTGATGCTGCACAGGACACAGGGCATCAGCACCTGACCACATTGCTGCCCGTGAGGCCAGCGATGGCCTCACCATGGCCAGATTAACTTCACTTGACGATGTACACCCTGACTGCCGCATGATGCGCCAGGTTGGCACCACCCCACACCAACACCATAAAGCACCCCTACAATGCCCAAGCCAGTCTTTTCATACTCATGACCATTGTGGGGATAACGCTATGTCTCACCTTTCACTGCAACTCACTAAGCCACTTCCAAAGGTGTACACAAATCTGTCCAAGAATGCAAAGTATTGAAAATAAAGGCTTCAATGTTTGACAGCACATTAACGGAAACTTTACATGAACATTGTATAAAACACCCAAGTGCCTACCTTTGTGTGTTGTTAATTGGTATAATTGCATGAGGGTTAGGGTGAGTGTGAGGGGTGGCTAATGAGATGGGGATGTGATAATGTAGATAGAGAGAGAGGGATGGGTGGAGGTGCAAGGTAAGTTGGTGTGAGTAAGGATGTGCAGGAGTAGGGTAGGGAAGGCAGAGTGATGGGGATGTGATGTGAGGCACAGCAGGATGAAAGTGAGTGTGGCTTTGTGCTAATGTTTCATGAATTAATGAGATAATTGGAAGGTTTGCGCCACTGTACCCAGGTCCTCCTGACAACATCCCTGCTTGTGCCCTCCTGTGCAATGTGCAACCAGGCTGCATTGGTCGCCTGGGGAGGCCTCTTCCGCCCTTGGAAGGGAAAAGAACCTCCCTGTGTGCTGTGACTCTTGCCATTAGCATATGGAGGGAGTCATGGGAGAACCTGGGTGCAGCCCTGCACCTCTGTGCTGTGATTGCCAGTTTTTGCAGCACTTCAATGCTATAGAACACTGACAGCACAAATGTCAAAAGTAAGGTGGCCAGGGTCCCTTTAAGGAAACCAGCTACTGACGCATCATGAATGATGTCAGCAGACCCGCTTCCTCTAATTGGGCACACCAATGTAAATTCATTTTCCAGAGCAGGATGGATCCAGCAGCAGGGCCGTAACCCGCCTCCGACATCGACCACACTGGACTCGCCTAGGTGAGCAAAATCCCGGCCTTTATATTGATCTCCCTGGCTGATATTGGGAAGTACAATGATTCTGCCTCTTTTGGGGAGAGCTGGAAGAGAGAGAGAGGTTGACAAGGTGGTGGAATATTGCCTGAGACATGACCTGCAACTCTGAAGTGAGACCGAAGTCTCTAAACGCCTCAATGATCTCCTATGTGCCTGAGCCTAGCTTGCCCTCTGCATCCTTAGTTGACACCACAATTAATACTGTACTTGTTGCTAAATGTATGCTAAGAGCTTCCCTGTTTTGTCCTCGTGTTCATAATACTTTGCCTTGTTGTATTGGAGGAGCTTTTCTTTTCCCTCCGGTCTGAATCAAGGGTTGCCCATTATTCTCCAACACATGCCTTTTTGTGTCGAACTTCCAGCTCAGCTATTTTGTTCAGGTTTTAGAGTTTACAGTGACCTACACATCTTGGTGGAGGAGTAAGTGTTTTGGGTGGGAGTACTGGCTACCCATTCCAAGGCCCGCTTGAAAATTGCATCTGTCAGGCCTTGGACAGCTAGTGGGTGTTGATTTTCTTTTCTAATTTTCAACTGGCAGCTATTTTGCTTACTCCATAAATGTTGGGTCACTGAGGAGTGCGGGGTTTAGGCACCAGGGCTGGGGGTGGGATGATGGTCTAGTTAGGATGAGCTGGAGATTGCTATGGGCCCTATATGGCAGCTCTAGACTCAGGAAAGGTGCATTTTCTTCATGAGTAAATAGTCAATTCTGGAGTATCTTTGTGTGCAGATGTATATAATTCCTCTATTCTAAAATTAGAAACATCCCAAAAATTGCAGGGACAAGATTGAGGAAAATAGCAAAAGTGACAAAGGAGGTATTAAATTCTATGTATGTCATTGTCTGTAGTGTAACTAAAAGGTTGGTGAGCTGCAGGCACAGATTGCTACATGGGATTATGATGTGTTTGCATTACTAGAGCCATGGCTCAAACAAGGCCTATAATTGGTTCTTAATATTCCCAGTTACAAAGCATTCAAGAATGATAGAGAGGGAAAAAGAGGAGGGGCGTGGCAGAATTGATTAAGGATGATTTTACAATTCTAAATAGAAAGGATATTCTAGATGGTTCTAAGACTGATTCTATTTGGCTTGAGTAGAGGAACAGAGGGGGAGCTGTTACACTGTTTGGAGTTTTTTATAGAGCTCCAAACAGTGAGAAGGAGATAGATGAGCAAATTTGTTGGCAAATTTCAAAGGCGTGCAACAAAAATAGAGTAGTAATATTAGACTTTAATTACCCTAATATAGACTTGGAGTAACATAATGCTAAGGGTAAGGAAGGAGAGGAATATCTGATATGTACACAGAAGAACTTTCTCGATCAATATGTCTCTAGTCCACAAGGAAGGAAGCAATATTGGAACTGGTTCTAGGAAATTAAGTAGAGCAAGTGGAGTGTGTTACAGTAGGAGATCATCTAGCTAACAGTGACCACAATAAGGTGGTTAAAAAAGCATATGGGTTACTTGGGTTTATAAATAGAGGAATCTATATATATAAAAGGATCCGTCCGTCTGTTTGTCTGTCTGTTTGTATGTCTGTTTGTCTGTTTGTCTGTCTGTCCATATGTCTGTCTGTTTGACTGTCTGTCCGCTATACACTCAAAAGTTATAGAGCGTACCTACACATATGTTATATCAAAAGAAAGTTTATGATTAGCGGAGTCTCATAGGTGTATTTACTTTTTGGTCAGACAATAATTGTTCGGACAGTATACAAAAAACGTTCAAAAATCCGCTCATTAGCGGTTGACCAATCCTACCACTCATTAGCGTTGAGTGACGTGATGGTTGACCAATCCTACGGGGTGGGCGGGGCCTAATCCTTCACACTGCCGTTAGTGCGGGAGCGGGAGCTGAGCGGCGGCCATTAAACACCTGCCGGGCCTCAAGCTAAAAAAATGGTAATGGAGGTGAGGAAATTGTTGATTCATTAGTATTGACACATTAACCACTGGAAGCAATGCCAGAAATGACGTAGATGGGGATTAAATGATATGAAATATAGATTTCCAGCAAAAAAAAATTGGTTTTAAAAGAAAAAAAGATCTATTTGCAAAGGAGTGCATGATACGCTAAGTTCGCGTTTAACATTTTATAAGGCATTTTAAGATAACGGATCCCCAGCTGAACCCTGTAGGTAAGCTCTTTTTCCGTTTGCGGCCGCGGGCCGGGGACTCGGGCTTTCCCCCCCTCGGCCCGGTCCCGGGGCTCGGCTCCGTTTGCGTCCACGCGCCGGGGACTCGGGCTTTCCGCCCCTCGGCGGTGGATGAGCTGCCTGCAGGTCTCAGGCCTCGAAGCATTGGCCTCTCCTCACCAGCCATGCCCGAGCTAGGCACCACCCGTCCCGCTGGGCGCGATTACAAACCAGCGGCCCGCGATCACCGCCATCTTGGTAAAGGCTGGCGGGGCGGGACGGAGCCGAGTGGAGCCAGCACCACCATCTTGGTAAAGGCTGGTGGGGCGGAGCCATTGCCACCATCTTGGTAAAGGCTGGCAGGGCGGGACGGAGCCGAGCAGAAGCTGGCATCACCTGGGGCGACGGCGTCGGCCGGAAGGGACGTCACGCACACACGGGACAGGCACAGGGTGAGCGCACAGCAGGCGACACACCCCGTCACCAAGAATGAGACCAGCCCAAGGCAGTGCCGCACAAGAGGGCGCCTGACCAAGCACACCAAGTTTGTCAGAGATCTGATCCGTAAGGTATGTGGTTTTGCCCCCTATGGAGGCATGCAATGGAATTGCTGAAGGTCTCTAAAGACAAGCGTGCACTCAAATTCATCAAAAAGCGAGTTGGTACCCACATCCGTGCCAAGAGGAAGAGAGAAGAACTCAGCAATGTGCTGGCAGCAACGAGAAAGGCAGCTGCAAAAAAAGATTAATCTGCACAAATTTGCTACCATTAAAGTTATTTCAAAGTTAAAAAAATTAAAAAATTAAAAAATTAGACATGGGAGAGTAACAGCTAATAATCCAGTGTGCAAATAGAGGGGAATGCAATTGATCAAACAGACGGACGGATCCTTTTATATATATATGTAGTTAAAAATTATTTCTACTTTTCATAACAACATGCCCTAAAAAAAACCTTGGCACCGCCGGGCACTCCAGCTAGTAGAATATAAATGCAAAGAGATCATGCTAGAACTTTATAAATCTCTGGTTAGGCCTCAGCTGGAGTATTGTGGACAATTCTGGACATCACACTTCAGGAAAGATGTAAAGGCCTTAGACAGGGTGCAGAGGAGGTTTACCAGGATATTACCAGGAATGAGGCACTTCAGTTATGAGGAGAGGTTGGAAAAGTTAGGACTGTTCTCCTTGGAACAGAGAAGGTTATGAGGTGGCCTAATAGAGGTTTTCAAGATGATGAGAGGTTTTGATAGAGTAGATAGAGAAAAACTAGTCCCTCTGGTGAGTGAGTCAATAACCAGAGGTCACAGATTTAAATCATGAGCAAAAGATCTGGAGGGGAGATGAGGAGAATTTTTTTCACTCAGAGGGGGAAAAATTGGGCGTGGCGCCGCTAATGCCTCCCGCAAAATTCAGTGGGTGGTTAGCGGCGGCAGTAGCTGGTTGCACCCCATAGCGCTGCGCCCCATGGCGCTGCACCTCCGGCGATGGTGTCATCGCCGTGCATAGCACCCTGCTCGCGCCCTGGCCTCAAACTTCGGTTGCGCCCCCTGACCTAATGCCAGACGATATGTCCGACCGGGCCAGGTTGGGATTTCTGCGGCTGCGGCAGCACATATTAAAAGGCAGGTGCTGGGCGATCATTTTGCTTCCTCATGCGGAGTGCCGTCCGCGCCGTGATCGGTCAGCCTGCACTCCTCTTTAATATCAGGCTGTTTTCCCAGCACCCTGCTTCCCGGTGGTCCAGCCGGGCCCCGGTGTGCGCTGCGCTAGGCCCCTCCCCTTTAATCAGGGGAGGGAGGCCTGTAATACCGCGGCGCTACATGCAGACGCACTGTTGCACATATCGTCGCGATATTGAATGGTAGCACCCCAGGAAGGAGGGGAGGCGCTTCCAGTAGCACTCCGCCTCCTGCTTGGGGCGCTATCACTGAATTTACGGCACAGGGGTGCTAACTTTTCCGGGGCGCTAAAAGTAGGTAAAACATTTTCCCCCTCTAGTTTTCAGGATCTGGAGCACTCTAACTGAAAAGGTGGCAGAAGCTGATTCCATAAATAATTTTGAAAGGGAGTTGGACAGGTACTTGAGGATGAGGAACTTTCAGAGTTACAGGCAAAAAGTGGGGATGTGGGATTAAGCACAACTGCTTTTATAAAGAGCCAGCAGGGGCACGACAGGCCAAATGGCCTCCTTCTGTGCTATAAATTTCTATGATACTATGATTACTTCTCAGCTAAATCCTTAAGTCTCAAAACTACAAAATCAATTAATTAATAATACTTCCAAAGTGGATGTGTAGCTGGTGATGATGAAAATGGCATTAGGGTTCTAAAGACTTCATAGGACTCAGATTTGCATAGATTCATAAGGCCTAGGGAATGTTGGCAGCCGAATTTGAGGCCTGCTCAAAAATCAAGCATTGGGCAGGCCTTGGGTGGGAAGTCAGTGCCAGTTTATTGTTATTACTTTAATTTCACTATCTGCTTTGTCATAGTGGATAACGGGGTGGTAGATAAAAGAAAAATTTCCTCCATCTCCTGCGCAGGCAGAGCCCTAGACGCCTTCCCAATTCAACTGAAGCTGAGAGACAGAACCACATCTTACTGACTCCCACAAAGCACGTGGTTTTTCAGCTCACACTTTCCTGTACCAGCTTCCCAAATGTGGCACTGAATCCGCCTGAAAGCATTGTGTAACAAAATGGTAAGCATTTTACGAACAAATAAACAAAGGTGGAGTAAGTTGACTCTCCCTTCAACTTTCCTCGTCTCAGGTGATGTGAAAACCATGGGCAGAGCACCACAGTACATTCATGTCCTTACTATTTAGTCACCTTAAATAGCTTTTTAAACCTTTTCAAGCTATAAAGTTTTTAGCTCAGCTACAAAACACATACTGGAGTCTACACCAGAGATTAGAAAATACTTTTGGTGATATTTGCAGAGAAATGCTTTATATGTTCATATAACAGTTCGTTATTTTAACACAGCCTTTAACCCATTTATTGTGCACGGGAGAATGGCCTCTGCTAAAATATCACAAAAATACATTTGTCTGCTAACACCAGTAACTGTCATTTCTAGGCGGAGGTCTGTTTTGCCAGACCGCAAACATGAGAATAGTGGACACATTTTTGAGCTGCTATACAAAGCTAGCCTTAATTGGCAATTTTGTAGAAACTGATTGTTGACAAAGTGAACTTATGGGCAAAAACCCAGAAATCCAAAAATCCAGGGGCTTTAATTAAGTATCACCATCAATACATGTGAGACTAGTCACCTTTCAAACAGGACAATTTGTAGCAAATATCAGCAGCATTATTCCAGATACCAGTTTTGGCAGATAATGAGTATAAGATGAGATGAGGCAGCACAGAACACAGCTACAAGGAGTGCAGCTTGTGTTTCTTTCCAATGGTACAACTGGCAGCACAGAAGATAAAAATGAAAGACAGACTTGCATTTACAGACTTGCATTTATATAGCACCTTTCACGACCACCAGACGTCCCAAAGCGCTTTACAGCCAATGTACTTTTTGAAGTGCAGTCACTGTTGAATTGCAGGAAAAGGGAAGGGAAGGTAAAGGCAATAGGAATAATGTTTGAGAATCTGAGAATTTGTAAGATTCATCATGAATTCCTCCTAGTTGTTGAGAAAGTTAACAATTTGGCCTAGAAATTCAGAAGCACCCACTTTTGCCTCACAAATCATAGGGTACAATGAGCCCCAGCTATTAGCATCAAACCTCATTCACATGGAGCCAGCGTTCCGGGACGAGGTCATGCAGGTAAATGCTGGAAGTTTGGGTTGCTGCTAGTACTGCAGTGGCTCACAGGCAAGTGATCGGAGGCCAGGGTGGGATTGCGAGCCTGGGGGAGCGATGGGTCATGGCGGGGAGTGGTCAGTGGCAGGTGGGCGTGATCGGTGGCTGGTGGTGCGATCGATGCTGGGTGGTGCGATCGGTGGCGGATGGTGCGAACGGTGGTGGGTGGTGCGATTGGTGGCGGGTGGTGCGATCGGTGGGGAGTGGTGCGATTGGTGCCGGGTGGCGCGATCGGTGGTGGGTGGTGCGATCGGAAGCCGGATGGTGTGATCGGTGCCGGGTGGTGCGATCGGTGGCGGGTGGTGCGATCGGTGCCAGGTGGTGCGATCGGTGCCGGGTGGTGCGATCGGTGCCGGATGGTGCGATAGGTGGTGGGTGGTACGAACGGTGGCTGGTGGTGCGATCGGTGGTGGGTGGTGCGATCGATGGCGGGGGGTGCGATCGGTGGCGGGTAGTGCGATCGGTGCCGGGTGGTGCGATCGGTGGCTAGTGGTGCGATCAGTGGCTGGTGGTGTGATCGGTGGCTGGTGGTGTGATCGGTGGCTGGTGCTGCGTTCGGTGGCTGGTGGTGCGATTGGTGGCTGGTGGTGCGAGCAGTGGCTGGTGGTGCGATCGGTGGCTGGTGCTAACAGAAAACAGAGAGTGGGGATAAATGGTTCATTCTCGGGTTGGCAATCAGTAACTAGTGGTGTTCCGCAGGGGTCAGTGCTGGGACCCCAACTCTTTACAATCTATATTAACGATTTGGAGGAGGGGACCAAGTGCAACGTATCCATTTTGCCGACGATACAAAGATGGGAGGGAAAGCAGTGAGTGAGGAGGACATAAAAAACCTGCAAAAGGACATAGACAGGCTAAGTGAGTGGGCAGAAATTTGGCAGATGGAATATAATGTTGGAAAGTGTGAGGTTATGCACTTTGGCAGAAAAAATCAAAGAGCAAGTTATTATCTAAACGGAAAGAAACTGCAAAGTGCTACAGTGCAAAGGGATCTGGGGGTCCTGGTGCATGAAACACAGAAGGTTAGTATGCAGGTACAGCAGGTGCTTAGGAAGGCCAATGGAATCTTGGCTTTTATTGCAAGGGGGATGGAGTATAAAAGCAGGGAAGTCTTGCTTCAGTTATACAGGGTACTGGTGAGGCCACACCTGGAATATCTTGTGTATGTACCTTTAAGAGAAGAACTGATTCTATACTGCAGTACCGGCAGTGAACACCCCTGTATATAAAGCCATAGCAGGCTTCTGTATTTCAGTCTTAAGTTACCCTCTGTTCCAGCATTTCCTGCCTGTGCAGCTGCCTTAGTCAGCAGGAGGAGAAGGAGCAGACAAACCAGGAGAGTGGAGAGTGTAAAGTGGTGGTCTCCTGACCAGGAAGAGGAGGAGAACGATAGACCACAACCTCCACCTCCTCCACCATCATCACAGCAACTGGGGTGCCTGGAGAGAGAGGACAGAGGAGGAGAAGGAGAAGGGAGGCCTGAAATAGCATCAACCAGGGGAGAGGCCTTTCCCATTACTGCCTCCCCAAATTGGCCTCCACTTCAGGAGAGGGAGAGAGGGGAGAGAAACCACCATCAACCAACACCAACTGTTCGGAAGGAGGGAGGAATATCATCTTTCAAAATATCTACAGGTGTGTGTTATTTGGGGCACTCTCCCAAAGACTTTGTATTTTAGGTGGGGGGAGAAAAGAAGAAACAAGGCCGGAACATCAAGGGGTGTCTGTGTGTGTGTGTGGCTCTTGCCAAAAACTAGGCCACACACACCACTAATAAGCATCCCTTCTATTGCCTGACCTGGGACAGCTGGAGCTGCCTAGGTGAAGTGGTTAATTCCATTAATTACATCATTAAGACCTGGTGCAGGACTGAACCTGGGCATCTCCAGCTTTCCCAGGTGAAGACATCTTCTCCCCCTGCCAGAAGACCATCACTATCAGAGACTTTAAATTTCCATCAGGAGAGTGCACCCCTGCCAACACCCACCCACCCGCCATCCTGAGTGGCGACCCTGCCTTTGCGGCCTCCCTCCTTCCCACCCCCCCTCTCTCTCTCTCTTTGTCTCTCTCTGCTCTCTCTCTCAAGAGGCACCTCTACTAATCTTTTTATTAATTGCCACTTGAGCAGAGGGGAGAAGGCCCCTCTCCCAATTCCAATCATTGGGGGAGAGGTGTGCCTTCAATTTAACAGCACCCTCTGCTCAAGGGAGGACTTTTAACCCGAGGCCATTAACACCTTCAGGCCTGTGACTTGGGGTGGGTGTAGCTCTTTTTTAAAAACCACCCCATAATGGCGTCTGCTTCATCACCGGTGGCGGGGCCATCAGGACGTATGCGGGAGTGGCAGCCACAGCCAAAGCTGCTCCCGCTGCTTCTGCTACCTCATCACCTTTTAGACTAATAACCAAAAAGCTTGGGGTGAAGAGCTACACTCACCCCACTATGACCATTGAGGCCTGCGTTAAAGCCATGGCTGGGGTTGTCGGCCCCTCAGCCATCGTAGCGGCCTCAAAAATGTATGGGAAGGCTGTGTTCTTCCTGGGGTCGGAGCGGGCGGTGTCCCTGGCCGTCACCAAGGGGCTCACCGTGGGCGGGACCTTCCTGCCGGTGGACCCCCTCGAGGCCACCGCGCAGAGGGTGGTTATTTCGAACATCCCGCCCTTTGTTCCTGGTGAGCTCCTCCTCCCCCACTTACACCAACTCGGGGAGGTGAGGTCAGCGATTACACCCATCCCGCTCGGCTTCCGGGAAGCCAGACTTCGCCACGTCTTCTCCTGCCGGCGCCAGCTGTTTATCCAGCTGGCACGGGAGGAGGACACCGATGGGGCTTTCGTCGTCCTCCACGAGGGGACCGCCTATCGCGTCTTCTGGACATCGGACGGTGTGCAGTGCCACGCCTGCAAGGAGGTGGGGCACATCAGAAAAAACTGCCCCACCTCCAAGGCCGCCAGATCGTCTGGCGTGGCCGAGGCTGGCGCAACCACCGCTCCTCCCCCCGGTTCTGTCCGCGCGTCGGGAGCCACTGATGCGCGGTCAGAGGCCGATGCCATCAGGGCCTCCGGCGGGGGGGAGGGAGCGCGTCCGGGCAGAAGGAAGGCATGGCGAAAATCGAAACATCTCAGGGCGGGTCCCCCCGTGGATGACCAGCCCCTAAACTTAGAGCCCCTGACACCCGCGCTCCTCGCGGAGTTGGTCGGGGCAGACGCGAGTGGGAGGGGCCTCGTGCCCGAGCCTGTGGCCGCAACCGCCGTAGCGGAAACGGCATTACCTGCGGCCGGGCTCGGGCCCGAGGAACCCGACAAACCTGCTCCGCCGGAGGGAGCGGACGAGGAGGCCCCTGCAGACATGGAGGTCTCCCTCGCTCCCTCCGCGCTAAAAAGAAGGCACGACCCCCTGGAAGAGGAGGAGGACCGGGAGGAGGAAGGTCCCTCTGGGCAGGGAGAGTAGTTGCCCGCCGCGGGTACTGCGCCCCCCCCCACCGCTGTCACCATCACCAGCGATCGGCAGGGGTCGCCTGTCCCTCGGGAGGCTGAGGCAGATGTGTCTGTCCAGCACATGCCTCCAGGGGACGGGGACGAGACCCTGCCCATGGGGGGGGGTCGCGGAACAACCCGCGGTGGAAATAGATATTTTATCCGTACCGTTACCCTTCGCAGGGTCGGGCGGCCTGGGGTCGGGGTCGGGCGAGCTCGAAGAATCTGAGCTCGCCCAATGCGACCCGGACATTTCCCAGGGGCTGCTTGACCTGGTCGAAATTTTAGTCCAGGACACCCCATCCGCTGGGTCGGAGACTGGAAGGCCCCCTGACTGTGTCTCTGACGCCGGACGTCCTGGAGGAATTTCAATTTGTTTTTTCCTCGATTTCTCCGGGCGTTCTGGCGTCTGGGGCGGAGGGGGACTCCGAACCGCCGCCGTCTCCTGGCCCGGCGCCCCCGGAGGAGCCCAGGGAGGAATCCTCTGCCACTGATCCTGGGGGTGGGATCCGGGCAGAGGCAGGGCCGGCCGGTGCAGCCGAGCTGTTCGCTGCGCACTGCGCGACGGACGGGTTGGCAGCTGGTGGTGACCCCCCGGAGGAGGACGGGGACTCGGTGATGGGCGCGGAGGACGAGTTGGACTCCATCGCCGACGAGGCGATGGAAGACCTCATGCCCTTCGCCGAGTCTCCCCTCATTCCCGTAAGGGAACTCCAGAACTTTATGGCCACGTGCCAGGGTCGGCACAATAAGGTCCGGCTGGCCCTCGACAGGTGGTCGGAGCTGGCGCTGCTCATTGTGTCCGTCCGCGCCGCCGTTAAAATCATGGGCGCGGACGAGGGCGTGAACCCGCTCGAGCTGCGATGGCTCCGAACTTTTCTCACTGGGCTGCTGAGGAAGTGGCGGCTGACCAGCGGCTGCGCTCCCTCCCCCCGTTAGGTGTAGGTAGAGGTTGCACTATGCTTCTGACATGAAGATAACTATAGCCAGCCTCAACATCAACAGCAGCAGGGACGCGCGCCGCAGATTCAATAACTTGTGGGTCCTTCGGGATGGGAAGTATGCGGTGTGCTTCCTGCAAGAAACCCACACCGTTCCGGGAGACGAAACCACATGGCTCCTGGAGTGGCAAGGAGGGGTCAGCATGAGTCACCTCGCCAACAATTCCAGCGGGGTGGCTATCTTGCTGGGCCCGCATTTTCAGCCGGAGATCATGGGGGTCAAGGAGCACGTGCCGGGCCGTTTGCTCCAGGTCAGTGTTCACCTGGGGGGCGTGCCGCTCCATCTAGTGAATGTGTGCGCCCCTCAGACCGGTGCGCAGCAAGTGCACTTCTTCGAAGAAGTGTCCGCTCTTTTGGGCTCCGTCGACGTGGGCGAGTGTGTCATCCTCGGGGGGGATTTTAACTGCACCCTCGAGGCGAGGGACCGTTCGGGTCCCCCGCGAAGCCCGGCGGCGATGGAGAAGTTGAGGTACCTGGTCGGGTCCTTCGACTTGGTAGACGTCTGGCGAAATCTCCACCCCGACTCCAGCGCCTTCACTAACGTGAGGTCTGGGGGAGGAAGGTCCAGAATCGACCGCCTCTACATCTCCCGGGCGTACGTCTCCTGCGTTCCGGCGGCTTCCATGCGGCCGGTGCCGTGCACGGACCACCACCTGGTGTGGGCGGAGTTTGCTCCACTGCGCACTCGGGGAGGTCCGCATACTGGCATTTTAACAACCTGCTGCTGGAGGACGCACGGTTCCGGGATTCGTTTCGTCGGTTCTGGGCCGACTAGAGCAGGAAGCAGGGGGGCTTCCCCTCCTTGAGGCTATGGTGGGATGTGGGCAAGGCTCACATCCGTCTCTTCTGTCAGGAGTACGCGAAGGGGTCGACCAAGAGGCGGGAGGCCAGGGTCGGGCCGTTGGGGAAGGAGGTGCTCAACCTGGAGTCCCGTCTCGGTCAGGTCGTCGAGGACCCGGCCCTGCGGAGGGTGTACGAAGAGAAGAAGGGCGCGCTGAAGGACCTGCAGCTCGTCGGGCCCCGAAGCGCGTACGTGAGGTCGCGGATCCAGCTCCTGCGGGACCTGGACCGCGGCTCCCCCTTCTTCTACTCGCTGGAAAAAAGATGGGGGGTCCGTAAGCAGCTCTTGGGGCTGCTGGCCGACGATGGATCTCTGGTCTCGGATCCGGAGGGAATCAGCGCGTAGACCCGCGCCTATTACGGGGCTTATAGAAACATAGAAACATGGAAGATAGGAGCAGGAGTAGGCCATTCGGCCCTTCGAGCCTGCTCCGCCATTCAACGAGATCATGGCTGATCATCCAAACCCTAACACCCTGTCCCTACACCGACAGCCATCCCACCCAAGCCCTATCCCCGTAACCCCATAACCCCACATATTATTCCCCCCTAACACTAAGGGCCAATTTAAAAAATTTCTTTTTTTTATCATGGCCAATCAACCTAACCCACACATCTTTGGACTGTGGGAGGAAACTGGAGCAAACCCACGCAAACACGGGGAGAATATGCAAACTCCACACAGACAGTCACCCGAGGCTGGATTTGAACCCGGGTCCCTGGCGCTGTGAGGCAACAGTGCTAACCACTATGCCACGGTGCTCTGTTCTCTGTGGATCCGTCCAGCGAGGATGCACGCAGAGTTTTGTGGGAGGACCAGCCGAAGGTCAGCCCAGAGGGCGCCGAAATATTGGAGGTTCTGCTAAGCCTGGCGGAGCTGACCGGCGCCCTCCGCCAGCTCTCTAGGGGAAAGTCCCCAGGGTTGGACGGGCTGACCGTGGAGTTCCACAGGATGTTCTGGGACGTCTTGGGGGGCGACTATGCACGGGTCCTGGGGAAAAGTTTGGCGACCGGGGAGATGCCCCTCTCTTGACGCAGGGCGGTCATTCTCCTGCTGCCTAAGAAGGGCGATCTCCGCCTCCTTAAGAACTGGCGCCCGGTCTCCCTCCTCAGCACGGACTATAAAATCTTTGCCAGAGCCATGTCTGCTTGCCTTGGCACCGTGCTGGCCCACATCATCCACCCCGACCAGTCCTACACAGTCCCGGGCTGGACCATCCACGATAACATCCATCTGGTCCGGGACCTGGTCCACCACTCCCAGAGGACTGGTCTGTCGGTCGCCTTCCTTTCCCTGCATCAGGAGAAGGCGTTCGACAGGGTGGATCACAAGTATCTCTTCGGGACTCTGCACGCAGTCGGGTTCGGGACGCATTTCGTCGCCCAGATCCGACTTCTGTACGCCGCCGTGGAGTGTCTGATTAAAGTTAACGGGTCCTTGATGGCGCCCCTTCGCTTCAGGAGCGGGGTGCGTCAGGGATGTCCCATGTCCGGTCAGTTATACGCCATTTGCGTGGAGCCTTTCCTGTGCCTCTTGCGGAAGAGGTTGATGGGACTGGCTCTGCAAGGGCTGGGCGTGGAGGTGGTCCTCTCGGCTTACGCCGATGATGTGCTCCTCACGGTCACGGATCCCGCTGACTTGCGGAGGATGCGGGAATGCCAGCAGATTTACTCGGACGCATCCTCCGCCAAGATCAACTGGGAGAAATGTTCCGGACTCCTGGTGGGTCAGTGGCGGGTGGACTCCCTGCCGGAGGAGTTCAGGCCTTTCGCCTGGAGCACCATGCACCTCCTCTATTTGGGAGTCTACCTTAGCCCTGCCGAGGACGCCTGGCCGGCGAACTGGCAAGAGCTGGAGGCCAAAGTCCCCGCTCGCCTAGGACGCTGGACAGGACTGCTCCGAGTGTTGTCCTACAGGGGTCGAGCTCTGGTCATAAACCAGCTGGTGGCCGCCATGTTGTGGTACCGGTTGGTCACTTTGATCCCTCCCCCTGCGTTTGTCGCCAAGATGCAGAAGAAGCTCATCAACTTCTTCTGGGACAAAAGGAAGCACTGGGTCTCTGCCGCGGTTCTGTGTCTCCCGCTTAGGGAGGGCGGTCAGGCGCTGGTGTGCCTTCGCACCCAGGCTGCAACTTTCCGTCTTCAGACACTGCAGAGATACCTGTACGTCGAGAATCCTCCGAGATGGTGTGCGCTGGCGACGTTTTTCTTCCGCCAGCTGCACGGCCTCAATTATGACACGCAGCTCCTGTTTGCGAAAGTGGGCGGCAGGCGTGCCGGCCTGCGGGAGCTGCCTGTCTTCTACCAGGAACTGCTATGGGTTTGGAACTACGTCGCTTCCAGGTGGAGCTCTCCTCCGTCAGGAGCGGCGGACGTCCTTCGGGAGCCGCTGCTCAGGAATCCGCACCTCTACGAACGCGGGTTCGGGCGGCTGGCGGAGGGCAGGGCTGTGCTTGGCAAGGTGACCAGAGTCGGGGACCTGCTCAATGGCGGAGGAGCGGGCTGGATGGCGCCGGAGGAGCTGGCGTGGCGCCTGTCCTGGGCCAATGTCTGGCTCGCGGTTGAAGCCATCGAATCGGTGAAAGCGGCACTGGGTCCCGACTCCACTAGATGTATCGAGGCGGCTCAAGGACGTGGGGCGATCCCGTCCGAGCGTACCCCCGTTTGGATGGAATTCCTCATCGGTGCCCGGCCCCGAAACTGCCCTCGGGAACCGGCGCCTCACAACTTGAGCCGTCTCGAGGAAATACCCTCCGTGCCTTTTCATTCCGCGCGGAGGGTTTTCCTGTACGGGCTGCTCCTGCACACTCTCCACTTTGCCATCTTCGTCTACCGTCCGGACACACCTTGGCGTGGCGTCTTGCCAACTGCCGGTGGCGGAGGTCCCCAATGGAGGGCTCTCTACGCGGGAGTCCTCCCTTGTTCCATCGGGGACTTGGCCTGGAGGGTGTTGCACGGAGCGGTCCCGTGCAATAAGGTTTTAAGTAGGTTCACGGACTCCCAAGCCGCCTGCATTTTTTGCGGCCTGGAGGAGTCCGTGTTTCACGTTTATATGGAGTGTGAGAGGTTGCAGCCCCTCTTTCACTACTTGAAGGGGCTGCTCCTCGATTTTTGGTTGCACTTCAGTCCCATGCTCTTGATCTATGGTCGCCCGGTGCGGAGGGGAGCGGACAGGTTGGAGGACCTCCTTGTGGGCCTGCTCCTGGGCCTGGCTAAAAGAGCCATCAATTGGTCCAGGCAGCGGGCGGTCGAGGGGGTCATCCAGTCGGATTGCCTGCCTCTCTTCCGCGGCCATATTCGCGCCCGGGTGGACCTGGAGAGCACGCGGTGTCCGCCAATGCGCTTGAGTATTTCCATGACCGGTGGGCGCCGCGGGGACTGGAATGCATTATCAACCCGGAAAACCAAATTTTAATTTGATTTGTTAAGTTTTAGTTGAACTTTTGTTTATTTACAGTCCAATTGGTTTTTTTTTTGGGTCCAAATAAAAGAGTACCCTCTGTTCAGTTAATACCTGTTATTATTGTTCTCCTGCAGTCCGTATATTATTTATACTCGGACACTACATTGGCGACGAACAGGCTCAAACTCACCTGCAGTGCTGCATCACCTCACGGGGATCTACCCTGCAAAGAAGCTTCTTGGAGGTCGAAGTCAGAACAACGGGCGTTGACCGCGGGCAACCGCCCAAGGATTCATCGGAGTTCGGAGAGTTGCAGGAGAGGCTGTGGAGAGCTGGGCTTGGCTCCCCAGTCAAGGTGTTCCAGCAAATCGTGCTGGTAGCAGGTAGTGCGCTGACCCTTCCGGACTGCGGCGGGCTCGCGCTCGATCGAGCAGCTCTGCAAAGGGGCTGCGCAGCATCATCAGGAGGAAAAGAGAGAGAGAGAGGGTGGAGCGCACAAGGTGCTCAAGAACCGGGCAGCGTAGCGAAAATAAAACAAGGGGAAGGAAAAGTGAGACGCGCCGAAGCCGTGGGTCGCCGCCATTATCCTGCAGAACGCTAGGAGCAGCGTGGCAGCAAGGGGAAGAAGGAAAAGCGCGGGAGGCGCCATTTTATTCCAATGGTGAAGAGGAAAAAGCGCGGGAGGCACCATTTTAAATCACCCAAGATGCCGAAAAGTGGCAGTATCACTGCTTTCGACAACGAGGTAGAAGACTGGACCATGTATGTGGAAATAATTGAAGTGTACTGCAAGGCAAATGAGGTGGTCGATGGAAAGAAGGCGTCGGTATTATTAAATTTGATGGGCGCGAGAACGTACGGCCTTTTGTGGAATTTAATTACCCCAGCTAAACCAATGGAGAAAAGTCTTGAAGAGATTGTTAATATCTTACAGGAACACCTAAACCCTACACCGCTGCTGATAGCAGAAAGATTCAAGTTCCATAAAAGAAACGAGCACAAAGATGAGAGCAATGCTGACTATCTTACGGAACTATGCAAGTTATCAAAGCACTGCCAGTTCGGAGCAGGACTGGCAGACACCTTACGGGATAAGTTTGTCTGCAGGCTCCAGAGTGAAGGAACCCAGAAACGACTACTTTCAGAAAAGGACCTGAAGCTAGAACAGGATTTCAGCGTGGCAGTATCCTATGAAGCAGCAGCGCGGGGAGCTGCGGAAATACAACAGAAACCACAAGAATACAGCGCTAACGAAATGGCGTATGGAGCAGAAATGTGCTATCGCTGCGGCAGAACAACCCATGATCAGAAGGACTGCTGGTTTAAGGACAAAGTATGCAGGCAATGTGGGAAAATGGGACACATAGCAAGAGTCTGCAGGTCGGGAAAGAAAACCAACACTACAAGAACTACTAAGGAAAAGTACAAGAAAGTAAAAAAATTGACAGACAGTAGTTCAGAAGGTCAGGAGAGTGATAAGGACTCCGGGAGCAGGAGACTAAGTTGTCTAAAGTTACACAACGTGATCGCAAAGGAGGATCACCGAACCATTTGGGTCACCGTCATGATAGCAGGGTCCCCAGTAAAGATGGAATTGGACACAGGATCAGCCCTAACTGTCATGAATCGATGAGACTATGAGCGGCTATTCTCACACATACCCTTGAAGGACACGTCATTTGTATTGAAGACACACACGGGGCAAAAAGTCTACCCCAGAGGAAAAATAAGGGTGCCAATTGAATACAACGGCAAGGAAACACAGAAACTGTATCTATATATACTACCAGATGGAGGACCACCATTATTGGGACGTGAATGAATCCGAAAAGACAATTGGATTGGCATTCCATTCAGGCGCTAACTGTGACTGATAAAAAGGATGACGACGTCACACCTGGACGATTGTCAAAAATTCTAACTGACGCGAAAGTGGTGTTCCAACAAGGACTTGGGACTCTAAAAGGAGTAACGGCAAAGATAAAAATCGAAGATAACGCAAACCCAAAATTTTTTAAGGCCAGACTGGTACCTTACGCGATCCGCCCAGCCTTTGAAGCAGTGCTGGAGAGTCTGGAGCGTTCAGGTGTGCTGTCCAAGGTAAACTGGAGCAAGTGGGCCACACCCATCATTCCTGTAATGAAGAAATCATTGAGCAGCACGCCTGGGGATCTGAAGACGGTTCGCATCTGTGGGGACTTCAAGGTAACTGTGAACCCAGTCCTGCACACAGTACAATATCCACTTCCACGGATAGAAGATATTTTCGCCTCACTATCTGGAGGGAAACGCTTTACAAAGATTGATCTGGCCCAAGCGTATCTGTTAGATCCGTGATTCTGAGAATATGATGTTTTTCAATAACCACATGGATGCTGTAACTTAACAATCAATAGGTATTCACTGGAGTAGGGTAATCTCAAGACTGGGGTACAGAGGCATGCTCAAGGCTTATATACAAGTGTGGTCACTGCCGGTATTACAGTATACAGGAGCTGTAAAAGTAGTTCTCTCTTAAATTACATACACTACAATTCCTCCCCTTTTAGATTAGTAGCACCCATAATATTCAAATAACAATTAACACTTTAACATGTACATTAAACAACAATAGTCCATTTATAGATTCAGTCTTTGGGGCGGCTTCCTGATCCTTTCGGGATAGCGCCTTTCCTGAGGTTCTTGTTCTTGGTGCGGAGGCGATTCTGGCCCCTTTTCATCGGTTAGTTCATCGGGTTCCACTGCTACTGGTTCGGAGGTAGATGCTACCGGTATGTCGGGTTCATTCCCAGGTATGCAAGACATGGGGTTGACTCGTTCCTGTGACGCTAAGATCTGATCAACGTGGCATCTCACAATGTTCTCCCCGACATCCACTGTGTACATTAATGGCCCCTGGCGTGTGCATATCGTTCCGGGTTGCCATTTCTCTGTTCGGTAGTCACGGGCCAAGACTAGTTGTCCTACATTGAAGCTCCTTGTCGGCTTCTCATTGATGTGCTGGAATTGTTTATCCTCAACATTTCTTCGCACATTTGCTCTCAGCAAGTCCAGACGAGATCGCAACCTTCGGTTAAAGAACATCATGGCCGGGGTCTGGTTGGTAACTGCATGTGTCACATTTCGGTAGGCTAATAAGAAATTGTCCACCTTATGCTGTAGTGGAATTTCATTGTCGCACATGGCCTTTATCGCCTTCTTAAAGGTTTGTACGATCCCCACAGCCAATCCATTTGTGGCTGGATGATACGGGGCGGATGTGTAATGCCTTACCCCATTCCTTCTCATAAATTTTCGAAACTCTTCGGACACAAACTGTGGTCCATTATCAGAGCAAATCTGCTCTGACAAGCCGTTTCTGGCAAATATGGTCCGTAGGACTGCAATCGTTTTCTCTGTAGTGGTTGACGACATTTTTATCACCTCAGGCCACTTCGAATGAGGATCCACTGCTATTAAGAACATTGAGTCCATGAATGGACCAGCAAAATCAATATGCATCCGTTGCCATGGAGAGGAGGGCCACTCCCATGGGTGTAGAGGGGCATGTGGTGGTGCATTTTGGACCTTCTGGCATCCTGAGCAGCTCTTGGTTAGGTCTTCGATTTGTTGATCGATTCCCGGCCACCACACATAAGCCCTAGCAAGGCTTTCCATTTTCACTCCCCCCAGATGACCTTCATGTAGCTCATTTAGCACTCTCTCCCTTAACTTGGGTGGAATCACCACTCTGGATTCACACATCACTGTCCCCTGGCATACTGACAGCTGTTCTCTTCTGGATGAGAATGCTGGCAACAGTGAGTCGCCATGTGTTGGCCATCCCCTCACCGTCAAATCATATAACCGAGACAGCGTCGGATCATTGCGTGTCTCCTTCTCTATATCCGCGTTCGTTACTGGCAATCGTTCAATTATTGATGAATAAAATATCTCGATAGGGACCACTGCTGGTGCTTCCTCCACAGTAGGCAGTGGCAGGGGCGATAGCCCATCAGCGTTTCCATGCTGTTTCGTGCCTTTATATTCTATTTCATATTGATTCGCCCCTAGAAACAGGGACCATCTTTGTAACCGTTGTGCCGTCATCACTGGAACGCCCTTCTTAAGATTAAAGATGGAGACAAGTGGTTGGTGGTCAGTCAGCAAGGTGAACTTCTGCCCATGCAGATAGTGGTTGAATTTTTTTACTCCCCATACTAGGCTGAGGGCCTCCCTCTCAATCTGGGCGTAGTTGCGCTCGGCTGAGGTTAGTGACCGAAATGCAAAGGCTACTGGCCTCTCCAACCCGTCTGGGAATTTGTGCGACAGCACCGCTCCAATACCATAGGGTGATGCATCACATGCCAAACGAATGGGTAGTGCTGGGTTGAAATGGGTCAACACCTCTTTTGATGTGATCAATTCTTTACACTTCTGGATAGCTCATCTACGTTCGTCATTCCACTTCCATGGTACCCCTGTTTGCAGTAGGGTGTTCAGTGGGTGTAATACCGTGGACAAATTTAATAAGAACTTATGGTAGTAGTTTACCAGCCCGAGGAACGACCTCAGTTGTGACACATTTTCCGGTGCTGGAGCCTTGACTACTGCCTCAATCTTTTCAGGGGACTTATGTAACCCCTCCTCATCGATGACGTGGCCACAATACGAGATCTGCTTCTGGAAAAACTCGCACTTGTGGCGATTAGCTGGTAGCCCATATTCCTTTAATCTGGTGAGCACCTTCTCCAAGTTGGCGAGGTGATCACTGTCATTTTCGCCCGTGACCAGGATGTCGTCCAAATAACACTGGGTCCCTGGAATCCCTTGCAGGACTTGATACATCACCTTTTGCCAAATAGCCGGAGCCGAGGCTATCCCGAACACCAGCCGGTTGTATTGATAAAGACCTTTATGAGTGTTAATCGTAAGGTATTGTTTTGAGGCTTCTTCTACCTCCATTTGCAAGTACGCTTGGGCTAGATCAATTTTGGTGAAGCGTTTACCGCCAGATAGCGAGGCGAAAATATCCTCAATTCGTGGCAGTTGATATTGTACCGTGTGAAGGACTGGGTTCACTGTCACCTTAAAATCCCCACAGATGCGGACCTTCTTTGGTTCCCCAGGCGTATTACTCAACGACCTCTTCATTACAGGAACAATGGGTGTAGCCCACTCGCTCCAGTCTACTTTGGACAGTACTCCTGAATGTTCCAACCCTTCCAGCTCTGCTTCGACAGCTGGTCTGATCGCATAAGGCACTGGTTTGGCCTTAAGAAACTTTGGGCTTGCATTTTCCTCTACTTTAATCGATGCTGTTATGCCTTTTAGTGTTCCGAGTCCCTCCTGGAACACTTCTTTTGCGTCAGTTAGCATTTTTGACAGTCGTCCAGGTGTGACGTCGTCATCCTTTTTGGCCTCAACCTTCAGTGCCTGTATGGAATGCCAATCTAATTGTATCTTTCGGATCCATTCACGTCCTAGCACTGGTGGTCCTCCATCTGGCAATACATATATATCCATTTTAGGTATTTCCTGGCCTTTATATATCACTTTCACCCTTATTTCTCCTTTGCGGTAGACTTTTTGCCCCGTGTACGTCTTCAAGACAATCTCAGTAGCTTTCAAGGGTATATGTGAAAATAGCCGCTTGTAGTCCCTTTGGTTTATGACTGTTAGGGCTGATCCTGTGTCCAATTCCATTTTCACTTGGACTCCGTCTATCTTGAGTGTAACCCAGATAGTCTGCTGATCCTCCATTTTGGTTACCTTATGTAGTTTCAGACAACCCAGCTCCTTGCTTCCGGAGTCTGTATCACTTATCTGTTCATCTGAACTACTGTCCATCGCCTGGTGTACCTTTTTGTACTTCTCCTGTGGAGGTTTCTTACTGTTGGTTTTCTTCCCAGACCTGCAGACTCTTGCTATGTGTCCTGCTTTTCCACACTGTCTGCACACTTGGTCCTTGAACCAGCAATCATTCTGGTCATGTGTTGTTCTGCCGCAGCGATAGCACTTCCCTGTTCCATAGGACATTTCATTGGTGCCATATTCTTGTGGTCTCCGTTGTATCTCTGCAGCGCCCCTTGCAGCTGCTTCGTGTGATACTGCCATACTGAAAGCCTTGTCCAGCGTAAGATCCTTTTCTGATAGAAGCCGTTTCTGGGTTCCTTCACTTTGCAGCCCACACACAAACTTGTCCCTTAACGTATCTGCTAGTCCCGCTCCAAACTGGCAGTGTTTCGATAGCTTGCACAGTTCCGTTAGGTACTCAGCATTGCTTTCGTCTTTGTGTTGGTTCCTTTTATGGAACTTAAATCATTCTGCTATCAGCAGTGGTGTGGGGTTTAAGTGGTCCTGTAGGATTTCTACTATGTTTTCGAAATTCTTGTTCACCGGCTTCTCTGGGGTTATTAGGTTTCGCAGTAAACCATAAGTTTTTGCACCCATGGAATTTAACAAAACCAGTGCTTTCCTAGCATCTGGCACTTCATTTGCCCTGCAGTACACCACAATACGTTCCACATATGTCGCCCAATCTTCGACTTCATTGTCGAACGTAGAGATACTGCCACTCTTTGGCATCACTGGGTGTGATTTAACTGTTAGAAATGGCGTCTCCTGCGCTTCCCCTTCTTCTCCGCTGGCACAAAATGGCGTCTCCTGCGCTTTCCTTCCTTCCCGCGCTCGCCCTTCTTCTCCGCTGCGGCTTCTAAAAATGGCGCCTCCTGTGCTCTTCCATCTTCTCTGTGGCTCAATGGCGTCTCCCGCACTCTCCCTTCTTCTCCCCGCAGACACTGTTCAGCCCTTGAGCCCTGGCTGTGCTCTGCGCATTAAAAAAAAAAAAAATTTTGTGCGCCTTTCCCGTTTCCGCCGCTCAGTCCTGAACCCGGCTGTTGCTTTACCCTCTCTCTCTCCGTTTTGTTTTTCCTTGACGCCGCTCGGATTTCAACCCCCGGCTGCGCCCTGCGCGCTTCACCCTCTGTCTTACACCGTCAACGCTGCTCGGCTTTCTCTCCGCCATCGTCGGCTCCAGCCGCCGCTTTCCAGGAAGGGTCTGCGCTGTACCTGTCGTCAGTCTATTGCTGATCGTCGTGGCTGGGGAACCAAGCCCGGTTGTCCACAGCCTCCCCTGCGATTTTCACTCTCTGCCGGACGACTGGGCGGTTGCTCGTGGTCGACACCCGTGTTTCGGGCCTCGACTTTCTTCCACCGCCCTCCCGGGGCGAATCCTCGAAGGGAAATGCAGAGTTGCAGGTAGATTCGAATCAACACTCGTCACCACTGTTAGATCCGTGATTCTGACCACTAACCACACGGATGCTGTAACTTAACAATCAACAGGTATTTACTGGAGTAGGGTAATCTCAAGACTGGGGTACAGAGGCATGCTCAAGGCTTATATACAGGTGTGGCCACGGCCGGTACTACAGTATACAGGAGCTGTTAAAGTTGTTCTCTCTTAAAGGTACATACACTACAGTATCTACAAATGGAGGTGGAAGAAGCGTCTAGGAAATACCTCACGATAAACACTCACAAAGGTGTTTACCAGTACAATCGACTGGTATTCGGGGTAGCATCAGCCCCGGCTATTTGGCAGAGGGCGATGGAACAAGTCCTGCAAGGGATCCCGGGGACCCAGTGTTATTTGGACGACATCCTGGTTACGGGCAAAAATGACAGTGAACACCTTGCCAACCTGGAGCAGGTGCTCACGAGATTACAGGAATATGGGCTACGAGCCAACCACCCCAAATGCGAGTTCTTCAGGAGACAAATCTCGTATTGTGGCCACATGATTGATGAGGAATGGTTGCATAAGTCGCCGGACAAGATTGAGGCTGTAGTCAAGGCTCCAGCACCGGAAAATGTGTCGCAACTGAGGTCGTTCCTCGGGTTGGTGAACTACTACCATAAGTTCTTGCCGAATTTATCTACAATTCTGCACCCACTGAACGCCCTACTGCAAACTGGAGTAACATGGAAATGGAGTGATGAGTGTTAGCGTGCCTTTCAGAAATGTAAATGCCTAATCACTTCAAAAGAACTATTGGCCCACTACAATCCAACACTACCGATTCGGTTAGCATGTGATGCGTCTCCCTACGGCATTGGAGCGGTGCTGTCACACAAATTCCTTGACGGTTCAGAGAGGCCTATAGCCTTTGCGTCGCGCTCGTTAACCTCAGCCGAGCGTAACTACGCCCAGTTTGACAGGGAGTCCCTCAGCCTGGTGTGGGGGGTGAAGAAGTTCAATCACTATCTGCACGGGCAGCAATTCACCCTACTGACTGATCATCAGCCCCTGGTCTCCATTTTTAACCCAAAGAAGGGCTTTCCGGTGATGACGGCACAACAGCTGCAAAGATGGTCACTTTTTCTAGGGGCACATCAGTACGACATAGAGTACAAGGGTACGAAACAGCATGGAAATGCTGATGGGCTGTCGCACCTACCGTTGCCTACGGTAGAGGAAGCACCTGCAGCGGACCCTGTTGAGATATTCCATGCGACCATAGTCGAATGTCTACCTGTTACAAACTCAAGTATAGAGAAGGAAACCCGAAATGACCCGACACTCTCTCGGGTCTATGATTTGACGGTGAAGGGATAGCCAGCACATGGCGACTCACTGTTGCCAGCATTCTCGCCAAGGAGAGAACAGCTATCAGTGTGCCGGGGGACCTTGATGTGTGGATCCCGAGTGATAATTCCACCCAAGTTGAGAGATAGAGTGCTCAATGAGCTTCATGAGGGTCACCTGGGAAGGGTAAAAATGAAGAGCCTAGCCAAGGCATTTGTGTGGTGGCCGGGAATCGATAAAGAAATTGAGGATATGACCAAGAGATGCACAGGATGCCAGAAGGTCCAAAACGCTCCACCGCAGGCCCCGCTACATCCATGGGAGTGGCCCTCATCTCCATGGCAATGGGTACACGTTGATTTTGCTGGTCCATTTATGGACTCAATGTTCCTAATCGCTGTGGATGCCCATTCGAAATGGCCAGAGGTCATCAAAATGTCCTCCACCACCACGGAGAAAACTATTGCAGTCCTACGGACCATCTTCGCCAGGAATGGCTTGCCAGAACAGATTTGCTCCGACAATGGGCCACAGTTTGTGTCAGAGGATTTTCGGAGGTTTCTGAGGAATAATGGGGTGAAGCATTACACATCTGCCCCATATCATCCAGCCACAAATGGATTGGCTGAGAGGTTTGTTCAGACCTTTAAAAAGGCCATAAAGGCAATGCATAATGACGACATACCACTACAACACAAGGTGGATAATTTCTTGTTTGCTTACTGGAATGCGACACATGCAGTCACCAACCAAGCTCCAGCCATAATGTTCTTCAACCGAAGGCTAAGATGTCACCTGGATTTGCTCAAACCAAACATAAGATGAGATGTTGAGGATAAGCAATTCCAGCACATAAATGAGAAGCCAACCAGGAGCTTCAAGATAGGGCAACCAGTCTTGGCCCGCGACTACCGAAAAGAAAAATGGCAGCCAGGAACGATATGCACACAGCAGGGACCACTAATGTACACAATGGACGTTGGAGAGAGCATCGTGAGATGCCATGCTGACCAGATTCTAGAGTCACAGGAGCAAGCCAAACCCATACCACGAGCAGGTGCACCTGGTAATCAACCCGAAGTACAGATTGCGTCTACCTCAGAAGCAGTGGTATTGGAAGCTGATGAACCAACCAATGACAATGAGCCAGAATCAACTCCGCTGCAAGAACAGGATACTCGAGAAAGGCGCTATCCAGTCAGGATCAGGAAGCCTCCTCAAAGACTGAACTTATAAATGATTATTTCAGTTGATGTATATAGTACAGAGAAAATTGTAATTGTAATTAGTTATTATTTAGTTGTTAAATGAATGTTATGTACTGTTTATCTAAAAGGGGAGGAATTGTTGTGTATGTACCTTTAAGAGAAGAACTGATTCTATACTGCAGTACCGGCAGTGACCACCCCTGTATATAAAGCCATAGCAGGCTTCTGTATTTCAGTCTTAAGTTACCCTCTGTTCAGCTGCAAGCACGAGCAGAGGGAGCAGCCAGACTTTGGAGAGTGGATTAAAGTGGTGGTCCCCTGACCAGGAAGAGGAGGAGAACGTTGGACCACCACCACCAACTCCACCATCATTACATCAACTGAGGTGCCTGGAGAGAGAGGACAGAGGAGGAGAAGGAGAAAGGAGGCCTACATCAACATCAACCAGGGGAGAGGCCTTTCTATCACTGCCTCCCCAAATTGGCCTCCACTTCAGGAGAGGGAGAGAGGGGAGAGAAACCAACTGCTTGAAAGGAGGGAAGAAAACTTCATCCGGAACATCTACAGGTGGGTGTTATTTGGGGCACTCTCCCAAGACTTTGTATTTTAGGTGGGGGGAGAAAAGAAGAAGCAAGGCCGGATCATCAAGGGGTGTAGTGTGTGTGTGTGTGTGTGCTCTTATTAAAAGCTAGGCCACACACACCACTAATTAGCATCCCTTCTATTGCCTGCCCTGGGAGAGCTTGGAGCTGCCCAAGGTGAAGTCCTTAATTTAATTTAATTACATCGTTAAGACCTGTTGCAGGACTGAGCCTGGGCTTCTCCAGCTTTTCCAGGTGAAGACGTCTTCTCCCCCTGCCAGAAGACCACCATCACCAAAGACTTTTTCCATCGGAGAGTGCAACCCTGCCTACACCCACCCACCATCCTGAGTGGCAACACTGCCCTTTGCGGCCTCCCTCCTTCCCACCCCCCCACCTCTCTCTCTCTCTTTGTCTCTCTCTGCCTGTCTTTCTAAGGCACCTTAGTTTCATCTATTTTATTAATTGCCAATTGAGCAGAGGGGTGAGGGCTCCTCTCCCAATTTAAATCAATAAGGAGAGAGGTGTGTCCTCATTTTAATCAGCTCCCTCTGCTCAATAGAGGACAAAAAAATATATATACACCGAGGCCATTAACACCTTCAGGCCTGTGACTTGGGGTGAGTGTAGCCCTTAAAAAAAGCACCCCAGAATGGCGACTGCATCTTCGCCGGTGGCGGGGCCAGCCGGGACCTATGCGAGAGTGGTAGCCACAACCACAGCTGCTCCCGCTGTTCCTGCTGCCCCGTCACCTTTTCGATTAATAACAAAAAAGCTTGGGGTGAAGAGCTACACTCACCCCACTATGACCATCGAGGCCTGCGTCAAGGCCATGGCTGGGGTTGTTGGCCCCTCAGCCATCGTCGCGGCCTCGAAAATGTATGGGAAGGCTGTGTTCTTCCTGGGGTCGGAGCGGGCGGTGTCCCTGGCTGTCGCCAAGGGGCTCACCGTGGGCGGGACCTTCCTGCCGGTGGATCCTCTCGAGGCCACCGCGCAGAGGATCATTATTTCCAACGTCCCGCCCTATGTTCCTGGTGAGCTCCTCCTTCCCCATTTGCGACAACTTGGGGAGGTGAGGTCGGGGATCACGCCCATCCCGCTCGGCTTCCGGGAGGCCAGCCTTCGCCACGTCTTCTCCTTCCGGCGCCAGCTGTTTATCCAGCTGGCGCGGGAGGAGGACACTGAAGGGGCGTTCGTCGTCCTCCACGAGGGGACCGCCTACGGCGCCTTTTGGACGTCGGACGGTGTGAGGTGCCATGCCTGCAGGGAGGTGGGGCACATCAGGAGGAACTGCCCTGCCTCCAAGGCCGCCGGATCATCTCGTGCGGCCGAGGCTGGCGCCGCCGCCCTTCCCCCCGGATCTGCCCGCGCGTCAAGTACGTCTGATGCGCGGTTGACGTCGGGGGCCGATGCCACCAAGGCCTCCGGCGGGGGGGAGGGAGCGTGTCCGGCCGGAAAGAAGGCGCGGGGAAAAAAGAAGCACCTTAGGGCAGGTCCCCCCGTGGATGGTGAGCCCTTGCCCCTTGAGCCCCTTACACCCGCGCTCCTCGCGGAGTTGATCAGGGCAGATGTGAGCGGGAGGGGCCCCGTGCCCGAGCCTGTGGCCGCAACCGCCGCAGCGGTAATGCCAATACCTGCGGCCGGGCTCGGGCCCGAGGAACCCGACAAACCTGCTCCGCCGGAGGGAGTCGAGGAGGAGGCCTTTGCAGACATGGAGGTCTCCCTCGCTCCCTCCGTGCTAAAAAGAAGGCGCGACCCCCTGGATGAGGAGGAGGACCGGGAGGAGGAAGGTCCCTCCGAGCAGGGGGAGTCGTCGCCCGCCGCGGGTACTGCGCCCCCCCGCCCCCCCAGCGCTGTCGTCATCACCAGCGATCGGCAGGGGTCGCCTGTCCCTCGGGAGGCTGAGGCAGATGTGTCTGTCCAGCACGTCACTCCCGGGGATGGGGATGAGACCCTGCCCATGGGGGGGGTTGCGGAACAACCCGCGGCAGTAATTGAAGTTGAGCTTTTATCGGTGTCGTTACCCCTCGCCGGGTCGGGCAGCCTGGGGGCTGGGTCGGGCGAGCTCGAGGATAATGAGCTCGCCCAATGCGACCCGGACGTCTCCCAGGGGATGCTCGTCCTGGTAGAGCTTTTAATTCAAAACCCCCCGTCCGCTGGGTCGGAGGTTGGTGGCGGGGAGGAGGATGGCCCCCTGGCTGCGTCTCTGATGCCGGACGTACTGGAGGAGCTGGAAATTGTTCTCTCCCCGGTTTCTCCGGTCGTTCCAGCGTCTGAGGCGGAGGGGAGCTCTGAACCGCCGCCGTTTTCTGGCCCGGCACCCCTAGAGGAGCCCAGGGAGAAATCCTCTGCCACCGATCCTGGGGGTGGGATCCGGGCGGAGGCGGGGCTGGCTGGCGCGGCCGAGTCGTTCGCTTCGCACTGCGCGGCGGACGGGTCGGCCGCTGGTGACGACCCCCTGGAGGAGGATGGGGACTCGGTGATGGGCACGGAGGACGATTCGGACTCCAGCGCCGACGTGGCGATGGATGACCTCGTGCCCCTTGCCAAGTCTCCCCTCATTTCCGTAAGGGAACTCCGGGATTTTATGGCCACGTGCCTGGGTCAGCGCAATAAGGTCCAGCTGGCCCTCGACAGGTGGTCGGAGCTGGCGCTGCTCATCGATTCCGTCCGCGCCGCCGTTAAGATCTTGGGCGCGGACGAGGGTGTGAACCCGCTCGAGCTGCGTCGGCTCACAACGTTTCTCACTGGGCTGCTGAGGAAGTGGCGGCGGTCCAGCGGCTGCGCTTCCTCGCCCCGTTAGGTGTAGGTAGAGGTTGCACTATGCTTCTGACATGAAGATAACCATAGCCAGCCTCAACATCAATGGCAGCAGGGAGGCGCGCCGCAGATTCAATAACTTCTCGGTCCTTCGGGACGGGAAGTATGCGATGTGCTTCCTGCAAGAAACCCACACCATTCCGGGAGACGAAGCCACGTGGCTCCTGGAGTGGCAAGGAGGGGTCAGCATGAGTCACCTCTCCAACAATTCCAGCGGGGTGGCTATCTTGCTGGCCCCGCATTTTCAGCCGGAGATCTTGGGGGTCAAGGAGCACGTGCCGGGCCGCTTGCTCCATGTCACTGTTCGCCTGGGGGGCGTGCCGCTCCATCTAGTGAACGTGTACGCCCCTCAGACCAGTGCGCAGCAAGTGCGCTTCTTCGAAGAAGAGTCCGCTCTCTTGGGCTCCATCGACGTGGGCGAGTGCGTTATCCTCGGGGGGGATTTTAACTGCACCCTCGAGGCGAGGGACCGTTCGGGTCCCCCGCGAAGCCCGGCGGCGATGGAGAAGTTGAGGGACCTGGTTGGGTCCTTCGACTTGGTGGACGTCTGGCGAAATCTCCACCCCGACTCCAGCGCCTTCACTAGCGTGAGGTCTGGGGGAGGAAGGTCCAGAATCGACCGCCTCTACATTTCCCGGGCGTTCGTCTCCTGCGTTCCGGCAGCTTCCATGCGGCCGGTGCCGTGCACGGACCACCACCTGGTGTGGGCGGAGCTCGCTCCGCTGCGCGTGCGGGGGGGGTCCGTGTACTGGCATTTTAACAACCTGCTGCTGGAGGACGCACGGTTCCGGGATTCATTTCGTCGATTCTGGGCCGACTGGAGAAGGAAGCAGGGGGGCTTCCCCTCCTTGAGGCTATGGTGGGATGTGGGCAAGGCTCACATCCGTCTCTTCTGTCAGGAGTACGCGAAGGGGTCGACCAAGAGGCGGGAGGCCCGGGTCGGGCGGTTGGAGAAGGAGGTGCTCGACCTGGAGTCCCGTCTCGGTCAGGTCGTCGAGGACCCGGCCCTGCGGAAGGTGTACGAAGAGAAGAAGGGCGCGCTGAAGGACCTGCAGCTCGTCGGGTCCCGAGGCGCGTACGTGAGGTCGCGGATCCAGCTCCTGCGGGACCTGGACCGCGGCTCCCCCTTCTTCTACTCGCTGGAAAAAAGACGGGGGGTCCGTAAGCAGCTCTTGGGGCTGCTGGCCGACGACGGATCTCTGGTCTCGGATCCGGAGGGAATCAGCGCGGAGACCCGCGCCTATTACGGGGCTCTGTTCTCTCCGGATCCGTCCAGCGAGGATGCGCGCAGAGTTTTGTGGGAGGACCTGACGAAGGTTGGCCCGGAGGGCGCCGAAAAATTGGACGCTCCGCTAAGTCTGGCGGAGCTGACCGGCGCCCTCCGCCAGCTCTCTAGGGGAAAGTCCCCGGGGCTGGACGGGCTGACCGTGGAGTTCCACAGGGCGTTCTGGGACGTCTTGGGGGGCGACTACGCGCGGGTCCTGGGGGAAAGTTTGGCGACCGGGGAGATGCCCCTCTCTTGGCGCAGGGCGGTCATTGTCCTGCTGCCTAAGAAGGGCGATCTCCGCCTCCTTAAGAACTGGCGCCCGGTCTCCCTCCTCAGCACGGACTATAAAATATTTGCCAGGGCCATGTCTGCTCGCCTTGGCACCGTGCTGGCCCACATGATCCACCCCGACCAGTCCTACACGGTCCCGGGCCGGACCATCCACGATAACATCCATCTGGTCCGGGACCTGGTCCACCACTCCCAGAGGGCTGGTCTGTCGGTCGCCTTCCTTTCCCTGGATCAGGAGAAGGCGTTCGACAGGGTGGATCACGAGTATCTCTTCGGGACTCTGCGCGCATTCGGGTTCGGGACGCATTTCGTCGCCCGGATCCGACTTCTGTACGCCGCCGCGGAGTGTCTGATTAAAGTTAACGGGTCCTTGACGGCGCCCCTTCACTTTGGGAGGGGGGTGCGTCAGGGATGCCCCATGTCCGGTCAGTTATATGCCATTTGCGTGGAGCCTTTCCTGCGCCTCTTGCGGAAGAGGTTGACGGGACTGGCTCTGCAAGGGCCGGGCGTGGAGGTGGTCCTCTCGGCTTACGCCGATGACGTGCTCCTCACGGTCACGGATCCCGCTGACTTGCGGAGGATGCGGGAATGCCAGCAGATTTACTCGGACGCATCCTCCGCCAAGATCAACTGGGAGAAATGTTCCGGACTCCTGGTGGGTCAGTGGCGGGTGGACTCCCTGCCGGAGGAGTTCAGGCCTTTCGCCTGGAGCACCACGCACCTCCTCTATTTGGGAGTCTACCTTAGCCCTGCCGAGGACGCTTGGCCGGCGAACTGGCAAGAGCTGGAGGCCAAAGTCACCGCTCGCCTAGGACGCTGGACAGGACTGCTCCGAGTGTTGTCCTACAGGGGTCGAGCGCTGGTCATAAACCAGCTGGTGGCCGCCATGTTGTGGTACCGGTTGGTCACTTTGATCCCTCCCCCTGCGTTTGTCGCCAAGATTCAGAAGAAGCTCATCGACTTCTTCTGGGACAAAAGGAAACACTGGGTCTCTGCCGCGGTTCTGTGTCTCCCGCTTAGGGAGGGCGGTCAGGCGCTGGTGTGCCTTCGCACCCAGGCTGCGACTTTCCGTCTTCAGACGCTGCAGAGATACCTGTACGTCGAGAATCCTCCGAGATGGTGTGCGCTGGCGACGTTTTTCTTCCGCCAGCTGCATGGCCTCAATTACGACACGCAGCTCCTGTTTGCGAAAGTGGGCAGCAGGCATGCCGGCCTGCGGGAGCTGCCTGTCTTCTACCAGGAACTACTATGGGTTTGGAACTACGTCGCTTCCAGGCGGAGCTCTCCCCCGTCAGGAGCGGCGGCTCTCCTTCGGGAGCCGCTGCTCAGGAATCCGCACCTCCACGAACACGGGTTCGGGCGGCTGGCGGAGGGTAGGGCTGTGGCTGGCAAGGTGACCAGAGTCGGGGACCTGCTCGATGGCGGAGGAGCGGGCTGGATGGCGCCGGAGGAGCTGGCGCGGCGCCTGTCCTGGGCCAACGTCCAGCTCGCAGTCGAAACCATCGAATCGGTAAAAGCGGCACTGGGCCCCGACTCCACTAGGTGTATCGAGGCGGCTCAAGCACGTGGGGTGATCCCGTCCGAGCTTACCCCCGTTCGGACGGAATTCCTCATCGGCGCCCGGCCCCGAAACTCCCCTCGGGAACCGGCGCCTCACAACTTGAGCCGTCTCGAGGAAATACCCTCCGTGCCTTTTCATTCCGCGCGGAGGGGTTTCCTGTACGGGCTGCTCCTGCACACTCTCCACTTTGCCATCTTCGTCTACCGTCCGGACACGCCTTGGCGTGGCGTTTTGCCGACCGGCGGTAGCGGAGGTCCCCAATGGAGGGCTCTCTATGCGGGAGTCCTCCCTTGTTCCATCGGGGATTTGGCCTGGAGTGTGTTGCATGGAGCGGTCCCGTGCAATAAGGTTTTAAGTAGGTTCACGGACTCCCAGGCCGCCTGCATTTTTTGCGGCCTGGAGGAGTCCGTGTTTCATGTTTATATGGATTGTGAGAGGTTGCAGCCCCTCTTTCACTACTTGAAGGGGCTGCTCCTCGATTTTTGGTTGCACTTCAGTCCCACGCTCTTGATCTACGGTCACCCGGTGCGGAGGGGAGCGGACAGGTTGGAGGACCTCCTTGTGGGCCTGCTCCTGGGCCTGGCTAAAAGAGCCATCAATTGGTCCAGGCAGCGGGCGGTCGAGGGGGTCGTCCAGCCGGATTGCCTGCATCTCTTCCGCGGCCATGTTCGCGCCCGGGTGACCCTGGAGATGGAGCACGCGGTGTCCGCCGGTGCGCTTGAGTATTTCCGCGACCGGTGGGCGCCGCGGGGACTGGAGTGCATCATCAACACGGAAAACCAAATTTTAATTTGATTTGTTAAGCTTTAGTTGAACTTTTGTTTATTTACAGTCGAATTGGTTTTTTTTGGGTCCAAATAAAAGAGTACCCTCTGTTCAATAAATACCTGGTTTATTGTTCTCCTGCAGTCCGTGTATTATTTATACTCTCACACTACAGAATACTGCATACAGTTTTGGTTTCCGTTTTTAAGAAAAGATATACTTGCTCTCGAGGCAGTTCAGAGAAGGGTCACTCGGTTGATTCCGGAGATGAGGGGGTTGACTTATGAGGAAAGGTTGAGTAGGTTGGGCCTCTACTAATTGGAATTCGGAAGAATGAGAGGTGATCTTATTGAAACATATAAGATTGTGAGGGGGCTTGATCGGGTGGATGCGGGGAGGATGTTTCCACTGATGGGTGAGACTAGAACTAGAGGGCATAATCTTAGAATAAGGGGCTGCCATTTCAAAACTGAGATGAGGAGAAACTTCTTCACTCAGTGGGTAGTAAATCTATAGAATTTGCTACCTCAGACAGCTGTGGAAGCTGCGACATTAAATAAATTTAAAACGGAGATATACAGTTTCCTAGCTGATAAGGGAATTAGAGGTTACGGGGAGCGGGCAGGGACGTGAGCCTAGGTTCAGATCAGCCATAATCCTATTGAATGGCAGAGCAGGCCCGAGGGGCCATATGGCCTACTCCTGCTCCTACATTTATGTTCTTATGTTCTTATGATCGGTGGCTGGTGGTGTGATCGGTGGCTGGTGGTGCGATCGGTGGCTGGTGGTGCGTTCGTTGGCTGTTGGTGCGATCGGTGGCTGATGGTGCGATCGGTGGCTGGTGGTGCGTTCGGTGGCTGGTGGTGTGATCGGTGGCTGGTGCTGTGATCGGTGGCTGGTGGTGCGATCGGTGCCGGGTGGTGCGATCGGTGGTGGGTTGTGCGATCGGTGGCTGGTGGTGCGATCAGTGGCTGGTGGTGGGATTGGTGCCGGGTGGTGCGATCGTTGGAGGGTGGTGCGATCGGTAGCTGGTGGTGCAATCGGTGGCTGGTGGAGTGATCAGTGGCTATTGGTGCGATTGGTGGTGGGTGGTGCAATCGGTGCTGGGTGGTGCGATCGGTGGGGAGTGGTGTGATCAGTGCTGGGTTGTGCGATCGGTGGCTGGTGGTGTGATCGGTGGCTGGTGCTGTGATTGGTGGCTGGTGGTGCGATCGGTGCCGGGTGGTGCGATCAGTGGTGGGTCGTGCGATCGGTGGCTGGTGGTGCGATCGGTGGCTGGTGGTGGGATTGGTGCCGGGTGGTGCGATCGGTGGAGGGTGGTGAGATCCATAGCTGGTGGTGCAATCGGTGGCTGGTGGAGCGATCGGTGGCTATTGGTGCGATCGGTGGCGGGTAGTGCGATCGGTGCTGGGTGGTGCGATCGGTAGGGAGTGGTGTGATCGGTGCTGGGTTGTGCAATCGGTGGCTGGTGGTGCGATCGGTGGCTGGTGGTGTGATCAGTGGCTGGTGGTGCGATCGGTGCCCGGTGGTGCGATCGGTGGCTGCTGGTGCGATCGTTGGCTGGTGTTGCGATCAGTGGCTGGTGGTGCGATTGGTGGCTGGTGGTGCGATCATTGGCTGGTGGTGCATTTGGTGGCTGGTGGTGCGATCGGTGGCTGGTGGTGCGATCGGTGGCTGGTGGTGCGATCGGTGGCTGGTGGTGCGATCGGTGGCTGGTGGTGTGATCGGTGGCAGGTGGTGCGATCGGTGGCTGGTGGTGTGATCAGTGGCTGGTGGAGGGATCGGTGGCTGGTTGTGTGATCCATGGCTGGTGGTGGGATCGGTGCCGGGTGGTGCGATCGGTGGCTGGTGGTGCGATTGGTGGGGAGTGGTGTGATCGGTGCTGGGTGCAGCGATCTTGGGGAGTGGTGTGATCGGTGGCGGGTGGTGCAATCGGTGGCTCGTGTTGCAATTGGTGGCTGGTGGTGTGATCGGTGGTGGGTGGTGCAATCGGTGGCTGGTGGTGTGATCAGTGGCTGGTGGAGGGATCAGTGGCTGGTGGAGGGCTCGGTGGCTGGTTGTGTGATCGGTGGCTGGTGGTGCGATCGGTGCCGGGTGGTGTGATCGGTGGCTGGTGGTGCGATCGGTGGGGAGTGGTGTGATCGGTGCTGGGTGCAGCGATCTTGGGGAGTGGTGTGATCGGTGCTGGGTGGTGCGACCGTGGAGAGTGGTGTGATCGCTGGCTGGTGGTGCGATCGGTGGCTGGTGGCGCGATCGGTGGCTGGTGGTGCGGTCGGTGGCTCGTGGTGGGATCATTGCCGAGTGGTTCGATCGGTGGCTGGGGGTGCGATCGGTGGCTTGTGGTGCGATCGGTGGCTGGTGATGTGATCGGTGGGGAGTGGTGTGATCGTTACTGGGTGGTGCGATCGTGGGGCGTGGTCTGATCGGTGCTGGGTGGTGCGACCGTGTGGAGCAGTGTGATCGGTGGCTGGTGGTGCGATCGGTCGCTGGTGGTGCGACCGGTGGCTGGTGGTGCGATCAGTGGCTGGTGGTGCGATCGGTGGCTGGTGGTGCGATCGGTGCCCGGTGGTGTGATGGGTGGCGGGTGGTGCGATCGGTGGCCGGTGGCGCGATTGGTGGCTGGTTGTGCGATCGGTGACTGGTGGTGCGGTCGGTGGCTGGTGGTGGGATCGGTGCCGAGTGGTGCGATCGGTGGATGGTGGTGCGATCGGTGGCTGGTGGTGCGATCGGTGGCTGGTGGTGCGATTGATGGCTGGTGGTGCGATTGGTGCCGGGTGGTGTGTTGGGTGGCGGGTGGTGCGATCGGTGGCTGGTGGTGTGATCGGTGGGGAGTGCTGTGATTGGTGCTGGGTGCTGCGATCTTGAGGAGTGGTGTGATCAGTGCTGGGTGCTGCGACCGTGGAGAGTGGTGTGATTGGTTGCTGTTGGTGCTATTGGTGGCTGGTGGTGCGATCGGTGGCTGGTGGTGTGATCGGTGGCTGGTGGTGCGATCGGTGCCCAGTGGTGTGATGGGTGGCGGGTGGTGCGATCGGTGGCTGGTGGCGCGATCAGTGGCTGGTTGTGCGATCGGTGACTGGTGGTGCGGTCGGTGGCTGGTGGTGGGATCGGTGCCGAGTGGTGCGATCGGTGGCTGGTGGTGCGATTGATGGCTGGTGGTGCGATTGGTGCCGGGTGGTGTGTTGGGTGGCGGGTGGTGCGATCGGTGGCTGGTGGTGTGATCGGTGGGGAGTGCTGTGATCGGTGCTGGGTGCTGCAATCTTGAGGAGTGGTGTGATCAGTGCTGGGTGCTGCGACCGTGGAGAGTGGTGTGATTGGTTGCTGTTGGTGCTATCGGTGGTTGGTGGTGCGATCGGTGGCTGGTGGTGTGATTGGTGGCTGGTGGTGCAATCGGTGGCTGGTGGTGTGACCGGTGGCTGGTGGTGTGATCGGTGCTGGGTGGTGAGATCGGTGCTGGGTGGTGTGATCGGTGCCGGGTGGTGCAATCGGTGGCCGGTGGTGCGATCGGTGCCGGGTGGTGCGATCGGTGCCAGGTGGTGCGATCGGTGGCTGGTGGTGCGATCGGTGGCTGGTGGTGCGATCTGTGGGTGGTGGTGCGATCGGTGGCTGGTGGTGTGATCGGTGACTGGTGGTGCGATCGGTGGCTGGTGGTGCGATCGGTGACTGGTGGTGCGATCGGTGGCTGGTGGTGCAATCAGTGGCTGTTGGTGCGATCGGTGGCTGGTGCTCTGATCGGTGGCTGGTGGTGCGATCGGTGGCTGGTGATGCAATCGGTGGCTGGTGGTGCGATCAGTGGCTGGTGCGATCAATGGCTGGTGCTGTGATCAGTGGCTGGTGGTGTTATCGTTGGCTGGTGTTGTGATCGGTGCCGGGTGGAGCGATCGGTGCCGGGTGGTGCAATCGATGCCGGGTGGTGCGATCGGTGGCGGGTGGTGCGATCGGTGGCTGGTGGTGCGATCGGTGGCTTGTGGTGTGACCGGTGGCAAGGGCTGTGATCGGTGTCTAGTGGTGCAATCGGTGGCTCGTGGTGCGATTGGTGGCTGGTGGTGCGATCGGTGGCTGATGGTGCTATCGGTGGCTAGTTCTGTGATCGGTGGCTGGTGGTGCGATCAGTGGCTGGTGGTGCGATCGGTGGCTGGTGATGTGATCCGTGACTGGTGATGTGATCGGTGGGTGGTGGTGCGGTCGGTGGGGAGTAGGGTAATCGGTGGCTGGTGGTGCAATCAGTGGGAAGTGGGGCGATCAGTGGCTGGTGGTGCGATCGGTGGCTGGTGCTGTGATTGGTGGCTGGTGGTGCGATCGGTGGCTGGTGATGCGATTGGTGGCTGGTGGTATGATCGGTGGCAGTTGATGCAATCCGTAGCTGGTGGTGCAGTCGCTGGCTGGTGGTGGGATCGGTGGCTGGTGGGGCAATCGGTGGCTGGTGGGGCGATTGGTGGCTGGTGGTGTGGTCGGTGGCTCGTGGTGGGATCGTTGCCGAGAGTTTCGATCGGTGGCTGGTGGTGCGATCGGTGGCTGGTGGTGCGATCGGTGCCGGGTGGTGTGATCGGTGGCGGGTGGTGCGATTGGTGGCTGGTGATGTGATCGGTGGGGAGTGGTGTGATCGTTACTGGGTGGTGCGATCGTGGGGCATGGTGTGATCGGTGCTGGGTGGTGCGACCGTGTGGAGCGGTGTGATCGGTGGCTGGTGTGGCGATCGGTGGCTGGTGATGCGATCGGTGGCTGGTGGTGCGATCGGTGGCTGGCGGTGCGATTGGTGGCTGGTGGTGCGATCGGTGGCTGGTGGTGCGATCGGTGGCTGGTGGTGCGATTGGTGCCGGGTGGTGTGATGGGTGGCGGGTGGTGCGATCGGTGGCTGGTGGTGTGATCGGTGGGGAGTGCTGTGATCGGTGCTGGGTGCTGCAATCTTGAGGAGTGATGTGATCAGTGCTGGGTGCTGCGACCGTGGAAAGTGGTGTGATTGGTGGCTGTTGGTGCGATCGGTGGCTGGTGGTGCGTTCGGTGGCTGGTGGTGTGATCGGTGGCTGGTGGTGCGGTCGGTGGCTGGTGGTGTGATTGGTGGCTGGTGGTGCAATCGGTGGCTGGTGGTGTGACTGGTGGCTGGTGGTGTGATTGGTGCTGGGTGGTGAGATCGGTGCTGGGTGGTGTGATCGGTGCCGGGTGGTGCAATCGGTGGCCGGTGGTGCGATCTGTGGCTGGTGGAGCGATCGGTGGCTGGTAGTGCGATCGGTGGCTGGTGATGCAATCGGTGGCTGGTGGTGCGATCGGTGACTGGTGGTGCGATCGGTGGCTGGTGGTGCAATCAGTGGCTGGTGGTGCGATCGGTGACTGGTGGTGCGATCGGTGGCTGGTGGTGCGATCGGTGGCTGGTGGTGCGATCGGTGGCTGGTGGTGCGATCGGTGGCTGATGGTGCGATCGGTGGCTGATGGTGCAATCGGTGGCTGGTGGTGTGATCGGAGGCTGGTGGGTTGATCGGTGGCTGGTGGTGTGATTGGTGCTGGGTGGTGCGATCGGTGCTGGGTGGTGTGATCGGTGGCTGGTGGTGCGATCGGTGCTGGGTGGTGTGATTGGTGGCTGGTGGTGCGATCAGTGGCTGGTGGTGCGATCAGTGGCTGGTGGTGCAATCGGTAGCTAGTGGTGCGATCGGTGGCTGGTGGTGTGATCGGTGCCGGGTGGTGCGATTGGTGCCGGGTGGTGCAATCGGTGGCTGGTGGTGCGATCGGTGGCTGGTGGTGCAATCGGTGGCTGGTGGTACAATCGGTGGATGGTGGTGCAATCGGTGGCTAGTGGTGCGATCGGTGGCGGGGGCTGTGATCGGTGGCTGGTGGTGCGATCGGTGGCTGGTGGTGCAATCGGTGGCTGGTGGTGTGATCGGTGGCTGGTAGTGCGATCGGTGTCTAGTGATGCGATCGGTGGCGTGGGCTGTGATCGGTGGCTGGTGCTGCGATCCGTGGCTGGTGGTGCGATCGGTGGCTGGTGGTGCGATCGGCGGCTGGTGGTGCGATCGGTGGGGAGTGCGGCGATCGGTGGCTGGTGGTACGAGCAATGGCTGGTGGTGCAATCCATGGCTGGTGGTGTGATCGGTGGCTGGTGGTGCGATCGGTGGCTGGTGGTGCGATCGGTGGCTGGTGGTGCGATTGGTGGCGTGGGCTGTGATCGGTGGCTGGTGGTGCGATCGGTGGCTGGTGGTACGAGCAGTGGCTGGTGGTGCGATCGGTGGCTGGTGGTGCAATCGGTGGCTGGTGGTACGATCGCTGGGGAGTGGGGCGATCGGTGGCTGGTGGTGCGAGCAGTGGCTGGTGGTGCACCAGCCAGAAATAGGTCCTGCTGTCTTTTGCCTAACTTAAACAAAAATGTAAGGGCCTTGATATTACCCCGTCCCCCTCTCTTCCTCCCCCGATGGCCAGAAGAGGGTTGGGAGGGGGGGTTTAAAATTTTTTAATGGCAAATGTGTCCCCAACCGGCAGCATGCGCACCCGAGAGGTGGGACACTTCATTAACATATTTAAATCATGCTCCCTTGGAGCAATTGGAAGCCTGCTTTAAATTTAACAGTTTCCAGCTGGGTTTCTCAGGGGTCGGATTCTTATGCACTTCTGCCCTAATTACCCTCAAATTCATATTTTCAGTCCAATAGATTTTCAACTGCTTTAAATCTATCAAACTAAATTGGAAAGAAATTGTTAGATCCGTGATTCTGAGAGTATGATGTTTTTCAATAACCACACGGATGCTGTAACTTAACAATAAACAGGTATTTACTGGAGGAGGGTAGTCTCAAGACTGGGGGAACAGAGGCATGCGCAAGGCTTATATACAGGTGTGGTCACTGCCGGTACTACAGTATACAGGAGCTGTAAAAGTAGTTCTGTCTTAAAGGTACATACACTACAATTCCTCCCCTTTTAGATTAGTAGTACCCCTAATATTCAAATAACAATTAACACTTTAACATGTACATTAAACAACAATAGTCCATTTATAGATTCAATCTTTGGGGCGGCTTCCTGACCCTTTCGGGATAGCGCCTTTCCTGAGGTACTTGTTCTTGGTGCAGAGGCGATTCTGGCCCCTTTTCATCGGGTAGTTCATCGGGTTCCACTGCTACTGGTTCTGAGGTAGATGCTACAGGTATGTCGGATTCATTCCCAGGAACTCGAGACATGGGGTTGACTCGTTCCTGTGACGCTAAGATCTGATCGACGTGGCGTCTCACAATGTTCTCCCCGACATCTACTGTGTACATTAATGGTCCCTGCCTTGTGCATATCGTTCCGGGTTGCCATTTCTCTGTTCGGTAGTCACGGGCCAAGACTGGTTGACCTACATTGAAGCTCCTTGTCGGCTTCTCATTGATGTGCTGGATTTGTTTGTCCTCAACATTTCTTCGCACATTTGGTCTGAGCAAGTCCAGAGGAGATCTCAACCTTCGGTTAAAGAACATCATGGCCAGGGTCTGGTTGGTAACTGCATGTGTCACGTTTCGGTAGGCTAATAAGAAATTGTCCACCTTATGCTGTAGTGGAATTTTATCGTCGCACATGGCCTTTATCGTCTTCTTAAAGGTTTGTACGAACCTCTCAGCCAATCCATTTGTGGCTGGGTGATACGGGACGGATGTGTAATGCCTTACCCCATTCCTTCTCATAAATTTTCGAAACTCTTCGGACACAAACTGTGGTCCATTATCAGAGCAAATCTGCTCTGGCAAGCCGTTTCTGGCAATTATGGTCCGTAGGACTGCAATCGTTTTCTCTGTAGTGGTTGAGGACATTTTTATCACCTCAGGCCACTTCGAATGAGCATCCACTGCTATTAAGAACATTGAGTCCATGAATGGACCAGCAAAATCAATATGCACCCATTGCCATGGAGAGGAGGGCCACTCCCATGGGTGTAGAGGGGCATGTGTAGGATTCGCAAAATCCAGGAAAATACAGCCAACATTTTAAAACCCCTGAAATGGCCACATTTTTAAGAGCACAAGATGGAGTCGGCAGATCACATGACTCATTTCAGAAGGACATACCACTGCAATACCTTAAAGAAACCTGAGTCACCACCGATTGGAAAATTCCAGACTGACTGCAATTGATATGGTAATAAAGGTAGCCGCAGTAACGAAGTCAAAAACAAAGGACTTGCACTTGAAAAGGTCATGTTAATCGCCAGATAAACTTAAACCCATCACTGAAATCACAGAGCACAGACAAGACCCATTATCTGCATCAAACTCAGCAGGACACGGGACATAACCCATCAGTTTGGTTTTGGTCACGATTAAAGTCGTTAAACTAAAGTACCAGCTTTTGTCAAAGTAGCCGGCCCAAAACTTTGACAAAAGAAAACCCCTGATTTGGCGCCAAAGATAAGGGCAAGGAAACGGTATAACTGTTGGGGGAAAATCGACGGGCAGAAAGTACGATCGGAGGCAGAGAACAACGAGAGGTTAAGGTTAAGTTGAACGGTTCGAGTGGAGAGGTCCGATTAGGAGGTTCGATTAAGGTTCGAGGAGCACGGAGGTTCTACAAGTTTGAGCAGGTTCAGGAGCCCGTCCCAGAAGGAAGATCAATCGGGAATCCCGGAAGCTACAGGAGCACCAAGGTCGAGGACAATTTTAAAACCCTGGTGAGCATAGAGGCCCAACTACACCTAGCTGACCTAGTAGAGGGATACTTTAGAGACGGGAGGGTTTTAATATTAAGGGCTTTGTAATCGGGAGTGTTATTTATCCTTCGTTGTACCGCGCGCTTTCCCCACCACCGTTTTATTATACCGCAGCTAATGAATTGATGTATTTTAAGATAGTCAAAGTAATTCTTGTGTGTTAAATTTTAGTTCCCATTGGGAGGCATGTTAATGATTTTGTCTGTGTTGTTTCTTTGTTCCCTGTGTTTTTATTCTCCTTATAAATAAAGAAACCATTAATTTTAAAACTTACCTTGTCTCACCTGATCCATTTGTCTTCCAAGTCACAAGTTGGGCCAACACATCAAGGTAGTCTGGCAATAAGTCCAGTGTCTAGAATCAGTGAGGGGGGAGCGCTTCGAAACCGCTCACGAGCAGTGTGAAATCAAGAATCGATCTCGCACACCACAAGCTCGTTAAAAAGACCCCTTACAATGTGGTGGTGCATTTTGGGCCTTCTGGCATTCTGAGCAGCTCTTGGTTAGGTCTTCGATTTGTTGATCGATTCCCGGCCACCACACATAAGCCCTAGCAAGGCTTTTCATTTTCATTCCCCCCAGATGACCTTCATGTAGCTCATTTAGCACTCTCTCCCTTAACTTGGGTGGAATCACCACTCTGGATCCACACATCACTGTCCCCTGGCATACTGACAGCTGTTCTCTTCTGGATGAGAATGCTGGCAACAGTGAGTCGCCATGTGTTGGCCATCCCCTCACCGTCAAATCATATAACCGAGACAGCGTCGGATCATTGCGTGTCTCCTTCTCTATATCCGCATTCGTTACTGGCAATCGTTCAATTATTGACGAATAAAATATCTCAATGGGGACCACTGCTGGTGCTTCCTCCACAGTAGGCAGTGGCAGGCACGATAGCCCATCAGTGTTTCCATGCTGTTTCATGCCTTTATATTCTATTTCATATTGATTCGCCCCTAGAAATAGGGACCATCTTTGTAACCGTTGTGCCGTCATCAGTGGAACGCCCTTCTTAGGATTAAAGATGGAGACAAGTGGTTCGTGGTCAGTCAGCAAGGTGAGCTTCTGCCCATGCAGATAGTGGTTGAATTTTTTTACTCCCCATACTAGGCTGAGGGCCTCCCTGTCAATCTGGGCATAGTTGCGCTCGGCTGAGGTTAGTGACCGAGACGCAAAGGCTACTGGCCTCTCCAACCCCTCTGGGAATTTGTACGACAGCACCGCTCCAATACCATAGGGTGATGCATCACATGCCAAAAAAATTGGTAGTGCTGGGTTGAAATGGGCCAACACCTCTTTTGATGTGATCAATTCTTTACACTTCTGGAAAGCTCATCTACGTTCGTCATTCCACTTCCATGGTACCCCTGTTTGCAGTAGGGTGTTCAGTGGGTGTAATACCGTGGACAAATTTGGTAAGAACTTGTGGTAGTAGTTTACCAGCCCGAGGAACGACCTCAGTTGTGACACATTTTCTGGTGCTGGAGCCTTGACTACTGCCTCAATCTTTTCAGGGGACTTATGTAACCCCTCTTCATCGATGACATGGCCACAATACGAGATCTGTTTCTGGAAAAACTCGCACTTGTGGCGATTAGCTCGTAGCCCATACTCCTCTAATCTGGTGAGCACCTTCTCCAAGTTGGCGAGGTGATCACTGTCATTTTCGCCCGTGACCAGGATGTCGTCCAAATAACACTGGGTCCCTGGAATCCCTTGCAGGACTTGATCCATTGCCCTTTGCCAGATAGCCGGAGCTGAGGCTACCCCGAACACCAGCCGGTTGTATTGATAGAGACCTTTATGAGTGTTAATCGTAAGGTATTGTTTTGAAGCTTCTTCTACCTCCATTTGCAAGTACGCCTGGGCTAGGTCAATTTTTGGTGAAGCGTTTACCTCCGGATAGCGAGGCGAAAATATCCTCAATTTGTGGAAGTGGATATTGTACCGTGTGAAGGACTGGGTTCACTGTCACCTTAAAATCCCCACAGATGCGGACCTTCTTTGGTTCCCCAGGCGTATTACTCAACGACCTCTTCATTACAGGAACGATGGGCGTAGCCCACTCGCTCCAGTCCACTTTGGACAGGAGTCCTGAATGTTCCAACCCTTCCAGCTCTGCTTCGACAGCTGGTCTGATCGCATAAGGCACTGGTCTGGCCTTATGAAACGTTGGGCTTGCATTTTCCTCTATTTTAATCATTGCTGTTATGCCTTTTAGTGTTCCGAGTCCTTCCTGGAACACTTCTTTTGCGTCAGTTAACATTTTTGACAGTCGTCCAGGTGTGACATCGTCATTGTTTTTGGCCTCAACCTTCAGTGCCTGTATGGAATGCCAACCTAATTATATCTTCCGGATCCATTCACGTCCTATCAGTGGTGGTCCTCCACCTGGCAATACATATATATCCATTTTAGGTATTCCCTGGCCTTTATATATCACTTTCACTCTTATTTTTCCTTTGGGGTAGACTTTTTGCCCCGTGTACGCCTTCAAGACAATCTCTGTAGCTTTCAAGGGTATATGTGAAAATAGCCGCTTGTAGTCCCTTTGGTTTATAACTGTTAGGGCAGATCCTGTGTCCAATTCCATTTTCACTTGGACTCCGTCTATCTTGAGTGTAACCCAGATAGTCTGGTGATCCTCCATTTTGGTTACCTTATGTAGTTTCAGACAACCCAGCTCCTTGCTTCCAGAGTCTGTGTCACTTTTCTGTTCATCTGAACCACTGTCCATCACCTGGCGTACCTTTTTGTACTTCTCCTGTGGAGATTTCTTACTGTTGGTTTTCTTCCCAGACCTGCAGACTCTTGCTATGTGTCCTGCTTTTCCACACTGTCTGCACACTTGGTCCTTGAACCAACAATCCTTCTGGTCATGTGTTGTTCTGCCGCAGCGATAGCACTTCCCTGTTCCATAGGACATTTCATTGGTGCCATATTCTTGTGGTCTCCGTTGTATCTCTGCAGCGCCCCTTGCAGCTGCTTCGTGTGATACTGCCATACTGAAAGCCTTGTCCAGCGTAAGATCCTTTTCTGATAGAAGCCGTTTCTGGGTTCCTTCACTTTGCAGCCCACACACAAACTTGTCCCTTAACGTATCTGCTAGTCCCGCTCCAAATTGGCAGTGTTTCGATAGCTTGCGCAGTTCCGTTAGGTACTCAGCATTGCTTTCGTCTTTGTGTTGGTTCCTTTTATGGAACTTAAATCGTTCTGCTATCAGCAGCGGTGTGGGATTTAAGTGGTCCTGTAGGATTACTAATATGCTTTCGAAATTCTTGTTCACCGGCTTCTCTGGGGTTATTAGATTTCGCAGTAACCCATAAGTTTTTGCACTGATGGAATTTAACAAAACCAGTGCTTTCCTAGCATCTGGCACTTCATTCGCCCTGCAGTACACCTCAATACGTTCCACATATGTCGCCCAAACTTCGACTTTGTTGTCGAATGTAGAGATACTGCCACTCTTCGGCATCCCTGGGTGTGATTTAACTGTCAAAAATGGCATCTCCCGCGCTTCCCCTTCTTCTCCGCTGGCACAAAATGGCATCTCCCGCGCTTTCCTTCCTTCCCACGCTCGCCCTTCTTCTCCACTGTGGCTTTTTAAAATGGCGTCTCCCGCGCTCTTCTTTCTTCTCCGTGGCTCAATGGCATCTCCCGCGCTCTCCCTTCTTCTCCCCACGTACACTGTTCAGCCCTTGAGCCCTGGCTGTGCTCTGCGCGTTCTTTTTTTTTTTCGATGCCACTCGGTTCTGAAACCAGCTGTTGCTTTACCCTCTCTCTCTCTCCGGTTTTTTGTTTTTTTTCACTCGACGCCGCTCGGTTTTCAACCCCCGGCTGCACCCTGTGCGCTTCACCCTCAGTCTTACCCCGTCGACGCTGCTCGGCTTTCTCTCCGCCGTCGGTCGGCTCCAGCCGCCGCTGTCCGGGAAGGGTCTGCGCTGGACCAGTCGTCAGTCTCTTGCTGATCGTCGTGGCTGGGGAACCAAGTCCGGCTCTCCACAGCCTCCCCTGCAATGTTCACTCTCTGCCAGGCGACTGGGCGGTTGCTCGTGGTCGATGCCCGTGTTCCTGGCCTCGACTTTCTTACACTGCCCTCCCGGAGCGAATCCTCGAAGGGAAATGCAGAGTTGCAGGTAGATTCGAATCGACACTCGTCGCCACTGTTAGATCCGTGATTCTGAGTGTATGATGTTTTTCAATAACCACACGGATGCTGTAACTTAACAATAAACAGGTATTTACTGGAGGAGGGTAGTCTCAAGACTGGGGGTACAGAGGCATGCGCAAGGCTTATATACAGGTGTGGTCACTGCCGGTACTATAGTATACAGGAGCTGTAAAAGTAGTTCTGTCTTAAAGGTACATACACTATAGAAATCGTCTGCAATTTCATTGATAATTAGTATGGGAGTGTTTAAGCGTAATTCAGATTGATAAAGGAGTTAGACAAGTCATATCCTTCTCTTCACCTTTTCAATTAGATACTGTGGGTGGAATGAAACACTTGACTTGATGTTTGATATTGCAGCAGGCAGAAGATAAATTCAACGCTTGTTATACAGGTATTTAAAATATAGGCAGAGGCTTCTGACAAATGTTGACAGGGAAGGATGAAACAGTAATCTCGAACTGAAAACAAAGAACCTAATGATAATGGTAGCAGGTAAACAGCATAGAAACATAGAAGATAGGAGCAGGAGTAGACCATTCGGCCCCTCGAGCCTGCTCCGCCATTCAATGAGATCATGGCTGATCATCCAAATTCAGTACCCTGTCCCCGCCTTCTCCCCATATCCCTTGATCCCTGTAGCCTTAAGAAATACATCCAACTCCTTCTTGAATATATTTAATGAACTGGCCTCCACCGCCCTCTGTGGCAGAGAATTCCACAGGTTCACCACTCTCTGGGTGAAGAAATTCCTCCTCATTTCAGTCCTAAATGGCTTACACCTTATCCTTAGAATATGACCCCTGGTTCTGGACTCCCCGGCCATCGGAAACATCCTTCCTGCATCTAGTCTGTCCAGGCCTGACATAATTTTATAGGTTTCGATGAGATCCCCTCTCAATCTTCTAAACTCCAGTGAGTATAAGCCCAATCGACACAATCTCTCCTCATACGTCATTCCTGCCATCCCAGGTATCAGCCTGGTGAATCTTCGCTGCACTCCTTCCATGGCAAGAACGTCCTTCCTCAGATAAGGCGACAAAAACTGCACACAATACTCAAGGTGCGGTCTCACCAAGGCCCTGTACAACTGCAGCAAGACATCCTTGTTCCTGTACTCGAACACTGCAACAGCGATCAAGAAAAGGGAAAATCAATCAAGCAAGGCAATTTATATACCTATGATGATGATGATGGTGAATGTAACTCAAAAAATATTGCAAGAAGAAGCAGGTAGTGATGCGCTATCAATTACTCATAAAAGACTGAGAGTTAGAAGAGTAACCAAAGGCTTTTATTAACAACAGAATGGAGGTCTGCCTCGCGTGGTCGACCGGTCCATGATACTAAGGGCTGGGGAGCAGTCACCTTTATACTAGGACCTGTGGGAGGAGTCAGCCGAGGCATGTCCAGGCATGTACACAGTGGAATACAAACAGGACAAACAGGAATACAAACAGTGGTTTACTACATTCACCCCTTGTTTAAAATTGAGTCCGGCGGGGTGAAGTGTATTAAAAGTTAGTGTATTGGAGTATCTCCGGAGGTCTTGTCTGCCGCTGTGATCTGCGTGGCGACGGCAAGGTAGTGAAGTTTCCGGCGTCGAGTCCAGCGTAGGCAGTGGCACAGGCGTGTCGTCCTCGTAGATGTCGAGCGGGTCGCGGGGCCCAGGCCTGCCGTCTGCTGGGGCTGGATATCGGATCGTGGGGGGGGGTGGTAGTGGGTAGTGGGTTACTGCGGCCCCCGAGGGTGCAAGGTCTCTTATGGAGACTGTGTCCTCCCGCCCGTCCGGGTATGCGATGTAAGCATACTGGGGGTTGGCGTGGAGGAGGTCGACCCTCTCGACCAGGGGGTCCGTTTTATGGGTCCTCACGTGTCTTCTCAGTAGGACCGGCCCTGGGGACGTCAGCCATGGCGGTAGCGATGTCCCCGATGTGGACTTCCTTGGGAAGACAAACATTTTCTCATGAGGGGTGGCGTTAGTGGCAGTGCAGAGCAGTGACCAAATAGAGTGGAGCGCATCGGGGAGCACATCCTGCCAGCGGGAGGTTGGAAGGCCCCTAGACTTTAAGGCTAGCAGGACGGCCTTCCAAACTGTCGCATTTTCTCTTTCCACCTGTCCGTTCCCCCGGGGGTTGTAACTGGTGGTCCTGCTTGTGGCAATACCCCTAGTTAGCAGGTACTGACGGAGTTCGTCGCTCATAAACGATGAGCCCCGGTCGCTATGGATATAGCTGGGGAAGCCGAACAGGGTGAAGAGGTTGTTCAGACATTTAATGACCGTGGCACTGGTCATGTCCGGGCAGGGGAAGGCGAACGGGAAACGGGAGTACTCATCAATAATATTGAGGAAGTACACATTGCGGTCGGAGGAGGGGAGAGGCCCTTTAAAATCGACGCTCAGGCGCTCGAAGGGGCGAGTGGCTTTTATCAGGTGGGCCCTGTCTGGTCTATAAAAGTGCGGTTTGCACTCAGCGCAGACTTGGCAGTTCCTGGTCATGGTCCTGACCTCCTCAATAGAGTAAGGCAGGTTGCGGGCCTTGATGAAGTGGAAGAACCTGGTGACCCCCGGGTGGCAGAGGTCATTGTGGAGGGCCCGCAGTCTATCGATCTGCACGCTGGCGCAGGTGCCACGCGATAGCGCATCCGGGGGTTCATTTAGCTTCCCGGGCCGGTACAAGATCTCGTAGTTGTAGGTGGAAAGTTCGATTCTCCACCTCAAGATCTTGTCATTTTTGATTTTGCCCCTCTGCTTGTTGTTAAACATAAAAGCAACTGAACGCTGGTCAGTGAGCAGGGTAAATCGTTTTCCGGCCAGGTAGTGCCTCCAATGACGCACAGCCTCCACAATCGCCTGGGCCTCCTTCTCAACAGCGGAGTGTCTGGTCTCCGGGCCTTGGAGGGTTCGTGAAAAGAAGGCCACGGGTCTCCCCGCCTGATTGAGGGTAGCGGCCAGGGCAAAGTCAGACGCGTCGCTTTCCACCTGGAAGGGGATGGATTCGTCCACTGCGTGCATGGTGGCTTTGGCAATGTCCTCCTTGATACGGTGGAAGGCTAAGCGGGCCTCTGCCGTCAAGGGAAAAGAGGTGGACTTGATCAGCGGACGGGCCTTGTCCGCATAGTAGGGGACCCACTGGGCGTAATAGGAGAAAAACCCTAGGCACCTCTTCAGGGCCTTGAGGCAGTGGGGCAGTGGAAGTTCCATAAGGGGACGCATCCGGTCGGGGTCGGGGCCGATGACTCCGTGTTCCACAACACAGCCAAGGATGGCGAGGCGGTTTGTGCGGAATATGCACTTCTCCTTGTTATATGTCAGGTTTAGGAGTTGGGCGGTGCGGAGGAATTTTTCGAGGTTTGCGTCATGGTCCTGCAAGTCACGGCCGCAGATGGTCACATTGTCCAGATATGGGAAAGTGGCCTGCAACGCATTTTGATCTACCATCCGGTCCATCTCCCTTTGGAAGACGGAGACCCCGTTGGTGACGCCAAAGGGAACCCTAAGGAAGTGATAGAGGCGGCCGTTTGCCTCAAAGGCAGTGTACTGGCGGTCCTCAGGGCGGATGGGGAGCTGGTGGTATGCTGATTTCAGGTCAATGGTCGAGAAGACGCGGTACTGCGCGATCTGGTTGACCATATCAGCTATACGGGGGAGTGGGTAGGCGTCCAGCAGGGTGTGGCGATTTATTGTCTGGCTGTAGTCGATGACCAGGCGCTGCTTCTCGCCGGTCTTAACGACCACAACCTGGGCTCGCCAGGGGCTGGTGCTGCCCTCAATAATCCCTTCTTTCAGGAGCCGCTCCACTTCGGTTTTAATGAAAACCCTGTCCCCGGCACTGTATCGCCTGCTCTTTGTGGCGATGGGCTTACAGTCGGGGGTGAGGTTAGCAAACAGTTGGGGGGGGGTGACTCTGAGTGTGGAGAGGTTGCACCTGGTGCGCGGCGGGCAGTTTGGAAGCTGCTGGCTGCGGACTGTGAGTGGGGGTAGGGGTCCACCGTACGCCATCGTAACACTTTTAAGGTGGCACTGAAAATCTAACCCCAGCAGGACGGCAGCGCAGAGGTCAGGCAGGACCAGAAGTTTAAAATGATCGTACGCGGTCCCGTCTACTACGAGTGTCACCACGCAGTAGCCGCCGATGTCCGCCGACTGGGACTCGGAGGCCATAGAAATCCGCTGTTGTGCAGGCAGGACTGGGAGAGAGCAACGCCGCACCGTGTCGGGGTGGATGAAGCTCTCCGTGCTCCCAGAGTCAAAAAGGCAGATTGTATCGTGACCATTTACCTTAATGTCCATTGTGGAACTGGCCAGTTGGTGCGGTCTCGCTTGGTCCAGTGTAACGGATGCCAGCGTAGGGGTCGGTGTGTCGCTGCGGGTATCAGATGAGGCGGTGTCGGGGGCCTGCTGCGTCCCGGCTGTCGTCCAAGATGGCGGCGTCCATGATCCCCATGTGGCTGGAGGCATCCAAAATGGCTGCTGTACCGGTGATTCGCACATGGCCGGGGAGGTCCAAGATGGCGGCCCGCATGGCCCACACACGGCGCTGCTGGGGTTCGGGGTGGCTTTGGCCCTGCAGACGCTAGCGTAGTGTCCCTTCTTCCCGCAGCCCGAGCAGATCGCGTTTTTCGCCGGGCAGCGCGCTCTGGGGTGTTTTGCCTGGCCACAGAAGTAGCATTTCTGGCCTTGGGGCACTGCTGTCTGGCCTTGGGACACTGCTGCGGTAGTTGGGCCATTGTTGGGGTGTGGCTGGGGTGGCACGGCGCTATGAGGCGGTCCTACCGTGTCCCAGGCTGTCATTCCCCGCGGCGTCCACGGTGCAGAGGAGTAGGCATCCATGCCCTGGTAGGCTGCATCCAACGATAGTGCGAGTTCAGAGGCCTTGTTGAGGTCGAGGTTACTCTGCTCCAACAGTCGCTGTCGGGTGTATTTGGATCTGTGGCCCGCTACAAAAGCATCCCGGATAAGTTCCTCTGTGTACACGGCGGCCTTTACATCCTTACAACCACAGGCCCGGCCAAGCACAGACAGTGCCTGAAGGTATTCCACGGTCGATTCCCCAGGTTGTTGTTTACGACTCCCCAGGAGGTGCCTGGCGTACACTTCGTTCACTGGGCGCGTGTACTGGTCCTTGAGTACACTCGGTGGTTCACTTTGGAGGTCAGGACATCCAGTTTGTCCTCGTCCGATTTGATTGCTTCGGAGGCGGTCAGGAATTTTTCGAAACACTTAAGCCAGTGAGTAAACTTGGTGGATGAGTCCGCCTCCCGATGATCTAAGTCCAGGCATGCTGGTGTGAGGATCTTCTCCATTATAAAATGTTGTTAATAAAATTGATGCGCTATCAATTACTCATAAAAGACTGAGAGTTAGAAGAGTAACCAAAGGCTTTTATTAACAACAGAATGGAGGTCTGCCTCGCGTGGTCGACCGGTCCATGATACTAAGGGCTGGGGAGCAGTCACCTTTATACTAGGACCTGTGGGAGGAGTCAGCCGAGGCATGTCCAGGCATGTACACAGTGGAATACAAACAGGACAAACAGGAATACAAACAGTGGTTTACCACAGGTAGTTATTCAATATTTGGATTTTGCAGTCAATTACTGTACAGCAGAGTATGCTAGTTCAAGACTTAAGAGTATTTTGGCCAATATTAATACCGCTCTGAATTAAAATATCAATAAAACCGATTATCATGAGGAAAATCCAATCAGCTGAAGCAACGCTGCCTATTGCAAATTTTAAAACAGTGCATGCCGTCAGTGCTACAATTTACATGCAGGCCAGGCTTTACCACCTGCAGTTGACTTATGCTTTGCTCTACCACGGAGGAGCTATCTCACTGGGGTGCAATCTCGCTGCCTGGGCTACTGAAAAGGTAATTTGTCAAGAAATAATGTTCTTCTATTGATGTGGAAAACAATCAAATCTATTACATGATCATATCTGACTGACTGAAAGATCATCCTGGCTGGGAGTGCAGCAAATATTCAATTCAAGCTGATACCTCTCTAATCTGAATGTCAAAAAATGAGTATGGGAGGGAGATCACCAACATGGACAATGCCATGTTCATCATCATAGAACTCAAGAGCAGATCAGCAAATGTTTCATGATGTGACAAAAACAACCCATCAAAAACTGCCCTTCTATTGTCGAGCACAAATAAACCATGTGTGTTCAGTTCCAAAACCTAAAGGGGGAGAAATTTGTTATCGTCCCGTTTCGGGTGCTATTATCGGCTGGGTGCAAAGTTGAGTGCCCGGCACTAATTATCACCTCTGACTGCAAAATTCACCTCTATCACCCCTGGAGGTGATCTGAGCACTAAATCAGGCGCTACACACCTCTCGTAAGGCACTAACGTTGAAGAGCGAGGCGCTACCTCAGAATGCTACCAATGCTCAGGCGATGCCAGTTACCATGGAAGCCAGACATACTGGCGCCATCCAGTTCTTAAGGGGGAAGGGCCATCTTGCTGGCCAGCCACTCCCTACTCATTGCAGCCTTGAATCTCGGCCTGGAGAGACCTCAAAAGCAATTGTGTTGGAAGCACTAATGGATAGGCCCAGGGGAAGAGCTCGGCGCTTAGGAACCTCAAAAGTGGTGCTGAGGGCCAAAACTCCTTAGGACAGCGTTAAAACAAAAAATTTTGCCGACAAGAAAAGGCAGGAAGCGTCCGCCTTTAAACAGCGCTCTCCCAGTCCCTTCCCGACTTGAAAACATTCCCCTCTACCTGTTGTTGCTAGCGGCAAGCGCTAAGGCAGGGGGCGCAACTCAATATCTGATCTGGGGCACTACTGGGGCGTTGCACGCTTGACTGACGTCACGATCTGTGGGCGCAGGAGATCATGGCAGTATTGTTTAGCGCCGCCGCAAAATTTCTGGTCAATTTCGCGAGCGGTGCTAAAATCGCCGCGCTCCGGCGCTAACTTCCTAGTGCCCCATTAGAGCCCTCCAGAGGCACTAATGGGAGGCACTAAGCAACTGAATTTTTCCCCTGAAAAGTTATTATTGAGGCCAATTTGGTTGTATCTGACAATGAATCAAATAAATGTCTTCACATATTGCTGTGCATAGCACCTGAACTGACCATTAAGCATTACCTGCAATAAGTGTCAGAAAGTGTATTATCATGGTATGATTGCTTGTATTTTTTTGTTGAGATTATCTGTTGTGTATTACCTACAAAATAAACAATACAAATCAGCTCTATGGAATTGTACAGCTACGTAACCTTTTCTTCACGCCACTGGAAATTATTACCATCTAGGAAGTTAAGTCCTAGTATATCACATATTACACACAAGACACTCAAACAACTATCATTATTGTATTAGGTACCAATCCATGTAGAGTACAGCATTGTCTACAACCTCCACAATTTAGTCATTAACACAGGAGCATTCATTGGGCATATATGATGTAGCACCTCTGGTTGATGATACATTATCAAAAATACAAAGGCTGCAGTCATTATACACTCAAGGGTTAAATAGAATGGTTGATAGGCTGAAGCTCAGAATGCTAACATTAAAGTGAAAGGTGGCAAATTTGGGCTCTGATTTGGGCACTACAAACCCCCTTAAGCTTCAAAAATGGTGTCCACAGCATTAACACTTCTGATGGGAAGTGTGCCGGGCGCCAGCTTCTTAAAGGTATTAGCGCATGCACCTAATATCCGCCAGCAGCATGAAGACAAGGCAGGTCATGCCGCCCATCAGTGTGCAATACTGATTTGATGGCAATGTTGCCATTTTGGTGCTCCATGCTCCAGCTGATGCCCTCTCTTACCCTCACACAGCTGAAAATAGCATTATATGGCATGAAGGACCCCCACCAGCGCTATTTAAAGGAAACATCAACTACTTACAGGTTAATTGATGGATTATTTCTTCTGTCTATTGCTGCAATTCTATGCATTTTGGATGCTTTCTATAGTTGGTTAAAGTTTGAAAAGCCTACAGGGAGTGGTGTGGCAGGTGCTGAATTACTATTTTGCTGACTTAAAGACTTCTGCATGAACCAGTTGCTCCCAAACATGGGTGGACTAGTAGGCCTTCCTCTTGTCATTGAGCATGACTGAGAGAATGAGCAGAGGCCACGCAGAGCAGAACAAGCTGCTAGAAGAGGGAGGAGGAGGAGGGGGAGAAGGGCTCTTAGCAGAAGGCTATAACTGCAGAGGATGTTTAGGGAGCAATTCTCCAACCTGAACTTCAGCGACAACCAATGTTTGAGCCATCTGCTTCACTAAAGAGGTCGTCACCTGGTCCAGCCACAACTGCAACCTCAGAGCACAGCAAGGACCCCACTGTGGCTGTCAAGGTGACTGTGGCTCTGAACTTCTATGCATCTGGCTCCATCTAAGCTGTTGCTGGAGATATAAGCAGCATCTCTCAGTTTGTAGTGCACTGCTGCAGAAGGGAGGTCACTGGGGCTCTCTATGCAAAGAGAGCTGGCTTCATCTCATTCTCTCTTGCCAGAGACAAGCAGGTGGAGCAAGCACGAGAGTTTGCAATGATTGTAGGCTTCCCCATGGTGCAAGATGCCATTAACTGCATGCAGATTGCTTTGTGTGTGCCTCATATCAACTCTGCCATGTACCTGAACCAAAAGAGATTTCACTCTCTTAACGTGCAGCTGGTATGTGTCACACAGAAGACAGGCACTAAGGGAATTTTGTACGCAATACGGCATGAGTTAATTCATAAATTTGGTTTGGAATGTCTATTTTGTGTTGGCTTTTATTTTTGCATTGTGGCCAAGAGGACAATGTGATGGTTAATGACAGAGGGAAGGTAAGGAGTGCAGGACTGTTGGTGAATGGGGAATTGGGGCTGAGGTTGCTGGTATCACACTTGAATTAGTTCTTCATGTACAGCCCGAGCAGAAAGGGGTTGTCTAGGTTGCAGCCTCCATTTCTTGACTTTCTCTTCAGCCTTCTCCTCTTCCTCGTCTTCCTCTTCCTCCTCCTCCTCCTCGTGCTCCTGCTCCTCAGCTTCTCACCTGATAGGTGGTGGCAAGGACTGTTCCGTCATGAAGGCGAGGTTGTGCAGCATGCAGTATACTGCAACAAATCTTGAGACCCACTTAGCCGAGTACTACAGGGCTCCTCCGGAGCAGTGCAGCCAGCAGAATCATTGCATCAGTATACCAATGGTCTGCATTTCAGATTTCTAGTGGTAGCATGGCTCCCATTTTATGCACGCTGCGCACATATGCATGGGCTACGAAATGGAGTCATGAACCATGTCATCAGCGGATAGATCTTGTCGCCCAGTGGCCACCCTTCAGTTTGCCGTGGTGGCTGAGATACAGCTGGCACAGTGGACTGCCACAGACTGAATGCACCATGGCTGCTACCAGAATACCGGGCATTGACCTGCATGATGTGTTACCTATGGTCACACACCAGCAGGATGTTGAGGGAGTGGAATCCCTTTTGGTTCAGTTACATGGCAGATTTGACATGAGGCGCATGCAAAGCAATGTGCGTGCAGTCAATGGCACCCTGCACCATGGGGAAGCCTACAATCCTTACAAACCCTGGTGTTCGCTCCGCCTGCTTCTCTCTGGCAAAAACGAAGGAAATGAAGTTATCTCTCTTTGAATAGAAAGCTTCAGCCACCTCCCTTATGCAACAGTATACTGCAATCTGTGAGATGTTGCTAATATCTCCAGCAGCAGCCTGGAAGGAGCCAGACGCATAAAGGTTCAGAGCCACGGTCACCTTCACAACCACAGGCAATGCGGTCCTTGCCTTGCTCTGAGGTTGACATTGTGGCTGCAACAGTTGGCAGATTTCAGTGACAAACTTCTTAGTGAAGCGCAGAAATCTCAAACATTGGTCGTCGCTGAGGTTCAGTTAGGAGAATTGCTCCCTAAACACCCTGGGTGGATATGTCCTCCTGCTGAGAGCTTTGTTCCCTTCCTCCTCCTCCCTCTTCTAGCAGCCTGTCCTGTTCTGTCTGGTGTGGTATTCTCTGACTATATAATCTGTGTCTATAGGCATCTCTCCACTTCACCTGACGAAGGAGCAGCACTCCGAAAGCTTGTGATTTCAAATAAAACTGTTCGACTATAACCTGGTGTTGTGTGACTTCTTACATCTGTTCTGTCTGTCCTCTGCTCATTCTCTCAGTCATGCTCAATTCCAAGAGGAAGGCCTACTAGTGCACCCATGTCTGGTTGCAACTGGTTTGTGCAGAAGCCTTGAAGTCAGCAAAGTGTACTTCAACACCTGTTACACCACTCCCTGTAGACTTTTGAAACTTGAAACAACTATGAAAAACATTAAAAACATGTAGTATTGTAGCAACAGCCAGAACAAATAAACCATCAACTAACCTGTAAGTAGTTGGTGATCCCTTTAAATAGCGCACATGGGAGGTCCTTAATGCTGCTTAACATCATGTCCAGCTGTGCAAGGTTAAGAGAGGGTGTTAGCTGAAGCGTGGAACTCCAAAATGGCAGCAATAGTATCAAATCAGTGTTGCATGCTGATTGACGTGATGATCCATCTGCTCTGCATACTTCCGGCAGACAGTATATGTGCACACTCAAACCCCTTTACCAATATGGCATCTGGCATGCTTCACACCAGAAGTGTGCGCGCTCACCGTGGACACCATTTTGGAACGCTAAGAGGACTCATAGAGCCCAACAAATGGGCACTACTGAGCCCAATTTGGCCCCCTTGGTCTCTAGGCAACCATACCCCGATTAAATTGGAGGTGAATCAAAGGCTGTCATCATCGAAAATGATGGACTAACTGATACGCTTATCAATTACTTCATAAAAGGTGATGAGTCGAAGAAGAGATGATGAGTCGAAAGAAGAGATGAATAAGGCTTTTATTAGCTAAGAAGAGACCATGCTTCTTCGTGAGTGACTGAACAAGTCTGAACGAAACCCACACAGTGGTGGGTGGAGTCAGCTGAGGCATGCCTCCATACACAGCGCCACCCAGAGGTGGCAATATACAATACAGTGGTTTACCACATTCACCCCTTGTTTAATGTGAAGTCCGGCGGGGTGAAGGGTACTACAAGTTAAGTCTATCAGGAGGCCTTGTCTGACGTCCTGATCGTCGTGGTGGCGGCGGTGGTGTTGCAGCATCCGACGTCGGGTCTGGTGTCTGGGTGGTTGGCGAAGATTCCTGGGGCTTTGGCATGCCGTCTGCAGGGGTTGGGTTGGGAGGGGTGGTGGGGGATAACAGTGGTAAGGGGGATAACGGTGGTAAGGGGGATAACGGTGGTAATTCAGGGGTACCCGAGGGTGCGAGATCTCGTATGGAGACCGTGTCCTCCCGCCCGTCTGGGTATGTCACCCAGGCATACTGGGGGTTGGCGTGTAGGAGGTGCACCCGCTCGACCAGGGGATCCGTTTTATGCGTCCTCACGTGCCTCCGCAGTAGGACGGGCCCAGGAGAAGTCAACCATGCCGGTAGCGAGGTTCCCGATGTAGACTTCCAGGGGAAAACGAACATTTTCTCATGAGGGGTCGCATTAGTGGCAGTACAAAGCAGTGACCGAATGGAGTGAAGCGCTGCAGGGAGGACCTCCTGCCAGCGGGAGGTCGGAAGGCCCTTAGATTTTAGTGCTAAGAGGACTGCCTTCCAAACCGTCGCGTTCTCCCTTTCCACCTGGCCGTTCCCCCGGGGGTTGTAACTGGTGGTCCTGCTCGTGGCGATACCTCTTGTTAGCAGGTACTGCCGAAGTTCGTCGCTCATGAACGATGAGCCCCTGTCGCTATGTATATAGCTGGGGAACCCGAACAGAGCGAAGATGTCATTCAGACACTTGATGACCGTGGTACTGGTCATGTCTGGGCAAGGGATGGCAAAGGGGAAACGGGAGTACTCATCAACTATGTTGAGGAAGTACACATTGCGGTCAGCGGAGGGGAGGGGCCCTTTAAAATCGACGCTCAGGCGTTCGAAGGGGCGGGTGGCCTTGATCAGGCTTGCTCTGTCCGGCCTATAGAAGTGCGGTTTGCACTCGGCGCAGATTTGGCAGCTCTTGGTCATGGTCCTGACCTCCTCGATGGAGTAGGGCAGGTTACGGGATTTGATAAAATGGAAAAACCTGGTGACCCCCGGGTGGCAGAGGTCATTGTGGAGGGACTGCAGCCTATCACTCTGCGCGTTGGCGCATGTACCACGTGATAGGGCATCTGGGGGCTCATTGAGTTTCCCTGGCCGATACAAGATATCATAATTGTAGGTGGAGAGTTCGATTCTCCACCTCAAGATCTTGTCGTTCTTGATTTTACCCCTCTGCTTATTATTAAACATAAAAGCTACTGAACGCTGGTCAGTGAGCAGGGTAAATCGTTTCCCGGCCAGGTAATGCCTCCAGTGACGCACCGCTTCTACAATAGCCTGGGCCTCCTTTTCGACGGAGGAGTGTCTCGTCTCGGGGCCCTGGAGGGTCCTTGAGAAAAAGGCCACGGGTCTGCCCGCCTGGTTAAGGGTCGCGGCTAGGGCGAAGTCGGAGGCATCGCTCTCCACTTGGAAGGGGATGGACTCATCCACCGCGTGCATTGCGGCCTTCGCGATATCGTTCTTGATAAGAGTGAAGGCTGCACACGCCTCTGGTGTCAGGGGGAAGGAGGTGGCTTTGATGAGGGGCCTGGCTTTGTCTGCATAGAGGGGCACCCACTGGGCGTAGTAGGAGAAAAACCCCAGGCATCTCTTCAGTGCTTTTTGGCAGTGGGGAAGGGGTAGCTCCATTAGGGGGCGCATTCTGTCGGGGTCGGGCCCGATGACTCCGTTCTCCACCACGCAGCCGAGGATGGCCAGGCGCTTGGTGTGAAACATACATTTTTCCTTATTGTACGTTAGGTTCAGCCGTTGGGCCGTACGGAGGAAATTTGCTAGATTAACGTCGTGGTCCTGCTGGTCGTGGCCGCAGATGGTGACGTTATCCAAATAGGGGAAGGTTGCCCGCAGCGCGTTCTGGTCAACCATTCGGTCCATCTCCCTTTGGAAGACCGAAACCCCGTTGGTGACGCCGAAGGGGACCCTAAGGAAGTGGTAGAGGCGGCCGTTTGCCTCGAAGGCAGTATACTGGCGGTCCTCATGGCGGATGGGCAGCTGGTGGTACGCTGACTTAAGGTCGATGGTGGAGAATACTTTGTATTGCGCAATCTGATTGACCATATCAGATATGCGAGGGAGGGGGTACGCGTCCAGCTGGGTGTACCGGTTTATGGTTTGGCTGTAGTCGATTACCATGCGGCGTTTTGCAGTGGTTTTAACGACTACAACCTGGGCTCGCCAGGGGCTAGTGCTACCTTCGATAATGCCCTCCTTCAAGAGCCGCTCCACCTCAGAGCTGATAAAAGCTCTGTCCCCGGCACTGTACCGCCTGCTTTTGGTAGCGATGGGTTTACAGTCGCGGGTGAGGTTAGCGAACAGGGGAGGGGGGGGACTTTTAATGTGGAAAGGCTGCAGGTGGTTTGCAGCGGGCGATTTAAAAGTTGTTGGTTGCAGACTGTGAGTGGGGGGAGGGGTCCACCGTATGCTAGTGTGACACTCTTAAGGTGGCACTGAAAATCCAACCCTAGCAGGACGGCAGCGCAAAGACGGGGCAGGACTAGCAGTTTAAATTTTTGATATTCAGTGCCCCCTACTGACAGGGTCACCACACAGTAGCCGCTGATGTCCATTGACTGGGACTTGGACGCCATAGAAATGCGATGGTGCGTTGGCAGAATCGTGAGGGAGTGGCTACGTACCGTGTCGGGGTGGACGAAACTCTCTGTGCTCCCGCTGTCGATCAGGCAACTGGTGGCGCGGCCGTTTACCGCGATATCCATCATGGAGCTGGATAGATGGTGAGGGTGGCCTTGATCCAGCGTCACGGAGGCCAGTATGTGGCTTAGTGAGTCACTATAGTCATCCGCCGAGACGGTGGTCGGTTCCGGTGACGAAATGGCGGTTGAGTGCGTTGGATACGATGGCGGCGGATGCCATGCGGCCGGGGGTACACAAAATGGCGGATAAGATGGCTGCTCCCACGGCCCGCACGCTGCGCTGCTGGCTGGCTTCCCCTTGCAGGCGTTAGCGTAATGGCCTTTCTTCCCGCAGCCCGAGCAGGTAGCTGTCTTAGCTGGGCAGTGCGCTCTGGGATGTTTTAACTGGCCACAGAAATAGCATTTTTGGGCCTGGTTACTGGGCATCGAAGCAGTTCTTACCGGAGGCTGCTGTCTCGGTTGGGTCGCTGCAGCGGTTGGTGCCGGGGGCGGCGGTCCCGTGTCCCACGGTTTCGATTGCCATGTCTCAGCGCCGTTACGGGGGTATGCCTCGAGGTTTCGGTGGGCCTCCTCTAACGAGAGCGCAAGGGCAATGGCCGTCTTCAGGTCGGGTTCCTTGCTTTCTAGCAGTCTCTGCCGGGTGTGGTCTGACTGGAGGCCCCTGACGAAGGCATCACAGGCGAGTCCCTGCGCGTGCTCCACAGCCGTTACCGCTTTACAATCGCAGTCTCTGCAGAGTGCCAGTAGCGCCCGTGCAAATGCCCCTACCGATTCTCCCGGTTGCTGCCTGCGGGATCCCAAGAGGTGTCGGGCGTAAATTGTGTTCACTGGGCGCGTATATTGCCCTTTTAGTAGCTCGAGGGCCGCCACGTACGTATTAGAGTCCCGGATTAGCATATATACTTGATGGCTCACCTGGGCGGTCAAAATTTTCAGTTTGTGATCCTCCTCTGTAACCTGTGAGATTGCGAGGAAGGATTCAAAGCAGCTCAGCCAGTGTTCAAACTTGGCTGATGCACCCACATCTTGAGGGTCGAGGTCCAGGCGTGGTGGTCTGAGGGCTCTCAGCAATGTCTGCTGTATCCGTTGCTGTTGTTGCTCCTCAGGTGTCGCCATTTAACTTTTAGCTAATAAAATTGATACGCTTATCAATTACTTCATAAAAGGTGATGAGTCGAAGAAGAGATGATGAGTCGAAAGAAGAGATGAATAAGGCTTTTATTAGCTAAGAAGAGACCATGCTTCTTCGTGAGTGACTGAACAAGTCTGAACGAAACCCACACAGTGGTGGGTGGAGTCAGCTGAGGCATGCCTCCATACACAGCGCCACCCAGAGGTGGCAATATACAATACAGTGGTTTACCACACTAACCATCATCATCACATATTCTGCTGACTAGGCATAGAGAAACATTGATGGGACTCCTCTGCAGCCCCCCCCCCAACCTCCAGCGAAGTGCCGGCTGCGCTCCGTGAGCCCGGCACTTCTCTTGAGTGCCGGGCTCTTTTGCTGGCACTCCAATCCCTGGTGGCCTAGCTGGGCCCCGGGTCGCGCTGCACTAGGCCCCTCCCCTTTAAGAAGGGGAGGTAGGCCTGCAGTACCACAGCACGTAGCGCCGCGATATTCCCTCGCAGCGCCCCAAGAGGGAAGCGGGGCGCTTCTAGTAGCACCCCACTTCCCTCTTGGGGCGCTACCGATGAATTTTGGCCATGGGGGTGCTAATTTATTTGGGGCGCTAAAAGTAGCGCCCTGGCAAAGTTAGCACCTCAAAGGGGGCGCAACTCAACTATTCCCCCTAAAAACTGAGAACATTATTTCTAAGGTAGATCTGAGTAAATGGGCTACACACATTGTTGTAACTAATTCAGATGGTAAGGTAAGGTTGTATGGTGATTTTAAGGTAACCGTAAACCAGGTTCTAGAGTGTAATCTACCCAATACGTTGCCAAATGCAGAAGATTTTTTCACAACGCTGACAGGTGGTCAGATCTTTTCGAAGTTAGATCTAACAAAAGCCTACCTACAACTAGAGTTAGATGAAGAGTTCAAGTCATGCTAGACTATAAATACTCACCGAGGCCTATATCAGTTCAATAGGCTACCATTTGGAGTCTCTTTTGCCCCTGACATATTCCAGGGGGTGACGAACCAAATTTTGCAAAGGGATTGAAGGGGTAGTGTGTTATTTGGATGACATACTTATTTCAGCACCAAACAGGCAAATCCTTGATGAGGTGGTGAATGAAGTGCTCAAATGACTAGAGAAGCATGGAGTACAAGTGACAACTCACAACTGTGAGTTGCCACAAAACTCAGTGGAGTACTTAGGGCACAGCGTAGACAAAGATGGTTTACAGCCAACCAAGGAAAGCTGGATGCAATGAGAAATGCACCCACTCCCAAGAATGCCTCTGAACTTCGATCATTTTTGGGTTTTTTGAATTATTATGGAAAGTTCCTCCCAAGCTTGGCTACATTGTTACATCCACTGAATGAGCTGTTGAGTAAACAGGTCCCTTGGAAGTGGTCAAAAGAATGCGACACAGCATTTAAAGAGTGTAAAAGCCAGTTAGTAGAGAGTACCATGTTAGTTCACTATGATGTATCTAAGCAGATCAAGCTAGCATGTGACACCTCTCCATACGGAGTTAAGGCAGTGACTAGATAGTAGGGAGGAGAGACCAATTGTTTTTGCTTCACGCACTCTCGGTGCCAGTGAGGGGAATTATGCGCAGATTGAAAGGAAAGCTTTGTCATTGATTTTTGGGCTCAAAACGTTTCACAAATATTTGTTTGGTTGTAAGTTTACCATAGTTACTGACCATAAGCGTCTGACAGCAATCCTCCATCCAAAGTTCTCAGTTCCAACCTTAGCTGCAGCCCACATGCAGAGATGGGCTTTGATTTTGTCAGCATATACGTACGACATTGAGTACAGCTGATCACAGAAATGATGATGCTATGTCCAGGTTGTGATCCCCATCACAAGTTACACCCAATAAGGAAGAAGTGTTCTATTTCTCATACATTAATGAGCTGCCAGTAACAGCTGAAGAGATTGGTAGGGCAAACAAACGTGACCCAATTATGTCAACAGTGTATAATTACATAGCAAATGGATGGCCAAACCAGGTATCAGAGGAAGATATCCATCCATACTTCGTTCATAGGAATGAATTGTCAGTGGATAAAGATTATATCATGTGAGGAGCAAGAGCAGTTATCCCAAATAGGTTCAGGTCTAAATTGTTAGGAGATCTTGTAGGGATCTTTCTCTTCCCCACCTGGGTTTCAGACTCTAGATTTATGGTATAAATGAGAGAAAGAAGATTCACACTGCAACCAAATGTTTGGTTCCGTTTAATACGATAGTTCCTTTATTAAACAAACACATACTTTCATCAAGCGTAAATCTCTAACAGTTTTCTTACTAGTAAATCTCTAGCAGTTTCCTCACTCTTCCCCTTAATTACTTAGACTATAATGTGCATACTCACTATCACTGGTCCAGTCGGTCTTTCGTTGGCGAAGTGGTTGTCTGTGAGATGAGTGACTGTTCCCAACTCCTGCTTCTTCTGTCTGTCTAGATCAGCAAATTATCAGCTGAACCTTGGCTCGCGGGCGCAGCCAGATAATGACGTCATTTCATTGTGCAACGCCTTTTTGGCACCACGTACCGGAAATTCAGTGGCGCCCCCCTCCGTTCCGCCTGGCGCTATTAGTGACAGTTGGATGGAACATTACCAGGTCCTTCTCGGACTCGGGGGGCGCTCTTTAAAGGGGACAGCACTAGTATAAAACCGGCAGCCATTTGGCCTGGCCATACTGCTCGCTGCTGGAGAGAGTTGCAGACCTTCAGTTACACAGGCTTGTTCTTATTGAGCCAGAGGCGCCTTGGGACCTTCAGCCTTGTCCAGAACAGTTGGATCCAGAAAGCTGACTGCGTCTTACTCGTCGGCCAGAATAATGGGAGCTGCTTTGGAGGGGAACGTCATCCTGGCTGAACAACTGGCAAGGGCACAGATACAAGAGGGAGAGAGGGCCGGGATTGGCCAGAAGGTGGAGGGCCAATGGACGTCGCTGAATCCGACCATACGCTGCCAGGGTTTTCAGGCAGCAGGTCTCCTACCTTACCATGTCGGAGGAGCAGTGTCTGCGAAGGCTCAGATTTGGTAAGGATGTTGTCACTGAGCTGTGCCACCTGCTTGCTGGGGATCTGCAGCCACGGAACGGTGCAGGACCTCTCTGTCGGTGGCCGTGAAAGTCACTGTTGCGCTCAACTTTTACGCCAGCGGATCGTTTCAGGCAGCAGCTGGGGACATATCAAATATCTCTCAATTTGCGGTGCATTGCTACATCCGGCAAGTGACAGCTGCCCCCTACAAAAGGAGGCGCGAATTCATCACCTTCCCTGTGACCCTGGAGAAGCAGGGGGAGCGCGCACAGGGCTTCGTGGCTCTTGCAGACTTTCCCATGGTGCAGTGGGCCATTGATTGCACACACGTGGCTTTGCGGGTGCCATTACAGAATCCGGAGGAGTTCCGTAACCGAAAGGGGTTCCACTCCCTTAATGTGCAGCTGGTCTGTGATCACTGGCAGATGATCATGGCGGTGAACGCACAATTCCCTGGCAGCAGCCATGATGCTTTCATCCTGCGGCAGACCTCAGTGGCTGACCTTTTTGAGGCCCCGGCTCACCCACAAGTCTGGCTTCTGGGCGACAAGGGCTATTCTCTCTGCCCATGGCTCATGACCCCGCTCCGTTTGCCCAGCACTCCGGCAGAAGAGCATTACAACAACAGCCATCAGGCCACCAGGAACATTGTGGAGCACACAATTGGTGTGCTGAAGCAGCGTTTCCGTTGTCTGGACCATTCGGGGGGCGCCCTACAGTACATGCCAGAGCATGTGGCGCGCATCGTTGTTGTCTGCTGCATGCTCCACAATCTGGCCATTCGACGCACCCAGCCAATGCCAGCCGACCCTCAAGGTCCAGCAGAGCAGGCGGACGAGGAGGAGGAGGAGAAGGAGGAGGAGGAGGAGGAGGAGGAGCATGCAGGCGAGGAGGATCAGGAGGAGGAGGAGGAGGAGGAAGATGGGAGGGCTCCAGAAACTGGAAGGGCCGTTCGTCAGAGGCTCGTAAGGACTCGGTTCTAGGCCCCTCGGCTGTGATTCGAACAGCGCCCTCCGGTTCGCTGTAAGCCTATGAAGGCCTCGATGATTGTAAATAGTGTACAGCTCGATTGTAAATAAAAAGTTTTCTTTATTTTCAAACGAGTGCTTCCTTCCAGCATGACAAGGTAATGGTAACAGAAATCATAACTAACAAACTAACAGATAACTGTCTGGCAACCTGGCGAAACTAACCAAACCATAACAAACGAACACAGCAGGTGTGGACGGCCTTAAGTCCGGAAAAAGCGACGTCTTAGCACCTCCCTCTACTGGTGACCTCTTGATGGAGACCGACTCCTCTTATGAGGTCGGCCCCTTCCCTCCCTGCAGCTCCTCCGTAATTGGACCCCATTGGCTGCGTCAAGGCTGGGGGACGCCTGCTGAGTGTCTGGAAGTGCTGAAGCCCCTGAGGGACGGCCTGGACGACCTCTGGGCTTGGAGGTCCCGCAAGCAGGCTGCTCCAACTGGGCATGTCTGCTAGCAGTCTGCCGCGCAGGTGGTGGCAGCTGCTCTGCTGACGTGCCAGCGGTGGCATCAGGACTGCTCACATGTAGAGAGAGGACACCTGCACCGTGGTCGGCCGAAACATTAGCACTCTGACGGGGCCGCACAGGATCATACGCCACAATCGACTGCTCCACAGATTCATGGCCTGCTGTGGTGCTGCAAGGGCCTGGGGTGATCCTGCCTGATGCAGCTAGGGTGGCAGCAGAGAGTGTTCGCGTGGTCTCAATTTGCGTTTGGACAAGGCCAGCAAGTGACTGCGTGGCAGCAGTGAGGACCTGCGTGGCAGGTGCCAGTGCGTGGGAAAAGCCATGGACAGTCCTTTCCACTGCTTCGGACAAGGCCTGGACAGACCTTTCCACTGCCTCGGACAAGCCCTGGACAGACATTTCCACTACCTCGGACAAGCCCTGGACAGACCTTTCCATTGTTGGGCCGAAGCCCTGGACAGACCTTTCCATTGCTGGGCCGAAGCCCTGGACAGTCCTTTCCATTGCTGCCCCAAAGTCCAGCACACTCTTTCCCAGTGTGTCGATCGACTCAGGCATCCTCCCCACTGCAGCCATCAGCTCAGTGTGCCTGAGCCGGGCCTGGGCGCTCATCTCGGCAAGGCTACGCACCTCCTCTGCACTCTGTGCAGCAGTCATGGTGGCCTGCCTTGCCCTCCGGTGAGACGACACCCGAGCGTCCCTACACCCCGCGCGTTGCTGCAGGCCGCTGGTTCCTGCAACTGGCTCCTCATCAGAGCACCCCCCCTCCCCTCCCCTCAAGTGAACTACTATCCCCAGTCTCCAGATGCGGTGGCTCCCCTGAGGCTAGCACGGATGGTCTGGCTTCCTCCTGGTCGTCGCCTCCGGAGGCACTGGCACTGGCAGCTTGAGGGGCCGGCTCCCGAGCTGGTGATGCAGCATCTGAAAGCAGGGAGGTTGAAGAGTGGCTTTAGCAAAAGGACAGTTTGGCAGCAAGGGATGCAACAGTGCGGCAATGCTATGACATTATTTGAATGGCAATAGATTGGGAGAAGCGGAAGTGCAAAGAGACCTGGGTGTCCTTGTGCACCAGTCGCTGAAGGTAAGCATGCAGGTGCAGCAGGCGGTTAAGAAGGCAAATGGTATGTTGGCCTTCGTAGCAAGAGGGTTCGAGTACAGGAACAAGGATGTCTTGCTACAGTTGTACAGGGCCTTGGTGAGACCGCACCTTGAGTATTGTGTGCAGTTTTGGTCACCTTACCTGAGGAAGGACGTTCTTGCCATGGAGGGAGTGCAGCGAACATTCACCAGGCTGATACCTGGGATGGCAGGAATGACGTATGAGGAAGATTGTGTCAATTGGGCTTATACTCACTGGAGTTTAGAAGATTGAGAGGGGATCTCATCGAAACCTATAAAATTCTGTCAGGTCTGGACAGACTGGATGCAGGACGGATGTTTCTGATGGCCGGGGAGTCCAGAACCAGGGGTCATAGTCTAAGGATAAGGGGTAAGCCATTTAGGGCTGAAATGAGGAGGAATTTCTTCACCCAGAGAGTGGTGAACCTGTGGAATTCTCTGCCACAGAGGGCGGTGGAGGCTAGTTCATTAAATATATTCAAGAATGAGTTGGATATATTTCTTGAGGCTAAAGGGATCAAGGGATATGGAGAAAAGGCAGGGACAGGGTACTGAATTTGGATGATCAGCCATGATCTCATTGATTGGCGGAGCAGGCTCGAAGGGCCGAATGGCCTACTCCTGCTCCTATCTTCTATGTTTCTATGTTTCTATGGCTCCACATTGAGAAAGCATGCTGGCGGGGGAAACAACTGGAAAGTGACAGCTGTAATAGTAGAGAACGTTACCATCGCTGTGGACAATGGGGTCGGCAGCTGCAGTTGTTACAGGACCACTCAGGCATCCTCTCACAATCTGGTGGACTCTCTCCTCAAGATCCGTCAGAGGCTCCAGTTGAGGACGGCCACCTCCGGTGCGAAGCTGCTCCTTGCGGTTTCTCGCCAGCTTGGCCTGCAGGGCAAAGGACGGGGAGTGATGTTACATGATGCCCTGAATTATGATCTCATGCCCCCCATGGTGGAACAGCCCTTACATGATGCCCTGAGTCAAATGTGCATTTGTGTGACCAGAAAGGGCCATGGGTGTTTGCTGACAGATGGCCAGTGGGGCATAGCGCACCCTGTATCCATAAAGTCAGGTGCTAATGGAGGGATGCATTAGTTTACATTAACTCCACTCACCCTCACAACCCGAGTGAGGTCATTGAATTTCTTCCTGCACTGCACAGGGCTCCTGGTCACCATGCTGCTGGAGTAGACCCTCTGAGAAACATCCCTCCAAGCTCGTCGGTAGTCCTTATGATTAGGCCTCCTGCCATTGTCGGGGTAGAGGACATCTCGCCGGCACTCCACTGCGGCCAACAATTCCTCCAGAGACTCATTGGTGAAGCGCTCTGCTCTCTGCCTCACCCTCTCCATATGCTCCAAGTTTTTTGCGCCAGAGAAGGGCCTGTGCCAATTTGCAGGCCTACAAGGTGCAGACTGTGGATGCTGGAGCTGCCTGACCCATCCCTTTAAGAGCTGGCCGGCGCCTGGAAGTCTCGTGGTCATGGGTAATTGAGAGCACCTGCACTGTGGCTGGATGCCCCGATATTGGGTAGCGCCGGCATGTTAGCGCCTTAGGTGCCCCGTGTAACGCCTGAACACGCGCCTCAATCACCTTTGGGGCGCTGCAACCCAATATCGCACGAGGTGTCGAGAAGTTGCGTCTGGCTGTAAAATTTGCGCTCCACCAATTCTAACGCCCCAAGCGGGGCTATACCCAATTTCTAGGCCTAAGAATTTACAAAACTTGTTAATTATTTTACTGCTTGTTTGGAGTTAAGGGAACAAATTGCATATGCCTATGAATTGTTATGTTTGCATTGTGAAAATGTAAGATACATTTATGGCTGAAGAATAGTGCCATTCAATAAAGTGCAAGGCAATTGCAATGTAATAAAAAAAAGTGGAAGCTCGTTGCCTTCCATGTGTATTTTTAGCAGGTGTGTTGGCTGGGTGACAATCCCATTAAAGATGTTGTATCATGTTAAAATTATGTTACAAGTGGTGCAGGGGTGTCAGACCCCCTCCATGCTTGACTTATTGTGAATATAAGTGGTGCAGGGGCATTGGACCCTGTCCGTGTATTGATTATTTAATTAATCTTGTTTTCTGTCGATAGATGCCTACCGTACTGCGATTCTCTCTGGGCAGGGGAGATGGAGGTGTCGGGGGATCATAGATAGATTTAGATAAGTATTAAGGGAAGGTTGTTTGTGGGGGGTCAGAAATTATTGCTCACTTTTGGACAGGATACTACAAGCAAGTTTTAGTATCCGATGGGGGACTGTAAGGATTTTGCAATAATTTCAAAATTTCCTACAGTTCTGAAGAGTGATTTTGATTAAAGATTACCTGGGTAATATACCTTTAAAAATCCAGGGAGCAAAATGGCTGTCAGACCTCGTGGCAGAAGACAAAAGACATTGAAAAGGCAGCTTGTGTGTGTCTGTGAAAAAGGGGTAATCAAATATGGCTGCCCGACTGTGGACATATGAAAAGGGAAGATCAAAGATGGCTGACTAAACAGCCAATCAAAGGCAGTTCAGGGAGTTCCCCTCCCTGCAGAGACAATCGACAGAAACTGCTACTATGTTTACACAAAGGATTAACCACTTGAGACTGCAGTTTCAGTTTGACCACAGGACAATGACTTTTGTTTACATTAACTTTCAAAGCTGTTTACTCAGCAATTACATAAAGACATGCTTTTTTTCAAACCAAGACAGCTCCATTCAAACTCACTGTGATGAATGGGAATACATTCACAAACCCATCACGTTAAATGGGTAATTCATCCAAACCCATCACAGACAATGGGGACAGTTTGGATCCCTTTTGTTCAGCCCAGATGCACCTGGATTTGGGCAGGAAGGTTTCGGCCCCAAGTGGGGTATAAGATAGCTTCTCAAAAAGCCATCCCTCTCTCTCTCTCTCTCTCTCTCTGCCGCCTCGCCTCCGTGCTCTGCCTACAGAAGAACAGCTCAGAAGCCTGCCTAAAGGAGTGGAATACCAGCAGTTTACTTTTAATACTGGGGTATTTTCTACTTCGTGGCAGTGAAGATCATAGACCGCAGGGGGCATGGAGCAGGCATTTTCATTGGTGAGCATACCTTTTCTGGCCCATTACAAGGCAACTTAGAATAGGTATGGGGTGGGAATTAAGGGGAATTTTGTTAGAACTGTAATTTTAGTTGATTTTCCCTTGTTGTGTCCGTTCTCTCCTCCCCTATTTAAGTAACAGTGTTGCACTAGCAGAGAAGTGCTGTAGAGAACACTGAGTTCTGTACTAAAAGTGCTGTATTTAAATAAAAGTGTTGCACTAAGCAGGGAAGTGCTGTAGAGAACATTAAGTGACCTGTAAGAAGTAAAGTGCTGTATTTGAGTAACAGTGTTGCACTAAGCAGAAAGGTGCTTCAGTGGACACAAAGCAGCTGCATTAAAGTGCTGTATTTAAGTAAAAGCCACTAAGCAGAGGTGCTGTAGTGTGCTAAGTGTACTGTATTAAAGGGGTGTTGCACTAGTTAAAGGTGCTGTATTTAAGTAAAGCCACTAAGCAAAAGAGTGCTGCAGTAAACGATAAGTGAACTGTGTTAAGCAAAAGTGCTGTACCAGGCATAGGTGTGTTGTATCGATTATTTTTAAGTTGTTTCTTTCTTTTGTTTCAATAAATACTGGTCTGTTTTGCACCCGGAGCACGAGTCACGTTTTTCTGTCTACATCGCTACCGAATAAGTCCGGCGGTCAGAACCAGGAATAGGGGAGCGCTTCGAAACCGCACGGGGGTCCCTGGAGCAGCTCAGAGGCTTCTGACTGGCCAGAGACAATAACCCCAACCCCGCTTGTTTAATTCCTGCACAGTTCTTGACCAACTTTCCCATCATTCCGTTGGTCTTGAGCAATAACCTGAGCCTGTCCTTTTAACTGGGCTGTTATGTCTCTAGTCAATTCACTACCTCTACAATGAGGCCAAAGTCACATTGTAGACAATTAGGGCCCTTCAATCTTCATGACCAGCCTGTGGGAATGTTATTGACCAAGAGCTTTGCACGCAGTTACTTATGGTGGCCAGGCTTAAAGAGATAGACTACATAGTCAGTCAGTGTACAACATGTCAACCGGTGAGGAAGAAACCACCGTCAGTACCATTGCAGCCATGGAAATGGCCTCCCAGAGTGTGGCAAAGGTTACATTTAGATTTTGCTGAGCTAGAAGGACAGCAATTGTTCAGAGTGATAGATAGTCACTCAAAGTGGGTTGAGGTGTTTCCAATGTAAATAATAACAGCAAGCAAAACACTAGACAATTTGCGAGGATTGTTTTCTTCATATGGCCTCCCACAAGAAATTGTGTGTGATAATGGGCCGCAATGTTTTTCAGAAGAGTTCGCACAGTTCATGAGCAGAAATTGTGTGCAACATATCAAAGTTCCATCGTACCACCCTGCTTCAAACGGTGCAGCAGAGCGCACAGTACAAATTGTCAAAAGTGCCTTCATCAAGCAAATGTTGGATCCAAATCCAAAGAAACGTCAGTTATTGTTGGACCACAAGCTGGCAAATTTTCTGATTACCTATCAGAATACTCCTCATATCATTACTGGTAGAAAACCAGCAGAGTTGTTTCTCAAATGACAGCCACAAACCAGGTTCTCATTGTTAAAGCCAAACTTGGCACAGTCCATAGAAGAGAAACAATCAAGGCAGAAAGAGAGTCATGATAAAGGTAGCATTAGAGAGAGAAGTGTAAAGTTGAACCAGAAGGTTAGAGTGAAGAACCATCACCATAAATGGTTAAAGTGGTTACCAGGAAAAGTAGTGAAGATGTGTGGTCCTCACACATATTTGGTCAAGATGCTTGATCATGGAAAGGTTAAGTTTGTTCACGTTGATCATATCTTACCTACAGATGTGGAAGGAGTTGAAAGCTGGGATAATTCAATTTATTCTGATGATGAGTCAGATAGTCTTGTTACAAGCAGAGTACCAGTAGCAAATCCTACATCAGACAAGTCCAAGATAAAGTCAGAATTTAAGTCTGAGCCCAAGTCAGGCAGATAATCAGTCTGAAAGTATAGAGAGTCCAAATGTTGATCAAGGTCAGCCTTGGAGGAAAATTCTCCGCAGGCTCAGCCTAGAATGAGTCAAAGTCCTACAACAAGATCTGAAAGTTCTGTTCAAGAAAGAAGGTATCCTCTTTGAAACAGAAAACCAGTGGTTAAGTTTAATCTGTAAATATGGAAAATAATTTCATATCTTTTGTTTGTGTTACAGAATTCCATAGTAGAATTTGGAAACATAAAATTGATTCCATTTGAGGAATGTATAACAAGAGTTGTGTATACCATGCAAGTCGTGTACAATGATTATTTGCTATGATTAACTTCTTCAATAAGGAAGGAGAAGTGTAATAGAGCCACCCGGTGGACTACTGATGTATATAATAATAAAGCCATGTGCAGTACAGTTCTTACTGGAAGCCATGTTGTGCTGTTGTATATATATGCTGTTTGTCAAGATATCACAGATAGCTCTTCAAGAGACGGCACAGGCACAATGGGCCAAATGGCCTCCTTCTGTGCTGTATGATTCTATGATTCTGCACAGTTTAGCTAGATCACGTTGTAAAGCCCCTTGATGAAAAGTGATCCAGGTACCAAAATCTCCTTGAGGCAATGGTTTATTCAATGACTGTGTGTCTGAGTGTAACTTTGGTATTTCTGCAGACCTGTGAAGTCTCACTCAATTGTTTTTTAAAAGTATATTTTTAATGAGATATCTCATCTCATAACGAATGTGGCAGTATGGGTTTTTGCTTATTATGAACTTTAAAAAGGTACTTCTGGTATGTAAGGGGTTAACTATCAATGCTACACAATGCATCTTGTCAAAAGAAGGTGTATGATCAAACCAAACGGTTGTCAGGGAGAGGAGCAAGTTGTTTTGGTTCACACAATATTGGTTTGAAATTTTAATTGGTTAATTATCCGAGAGGAAGTAATTATTTAGAATCATATAGAATCATAGAATAGTACCATGATTCAGGCGTGAACCAATGTCTAGGGCTTGCAGTCCAAAGTCATGCGGAGCAGGACACCAGATGGGAATGGTCTACTAAAGGCCGAACTTGCATCCTCTCCATTATTGGATGATGTACTTGTTACAGCAGGTGATAGAATAAACACTTTACTAGACAGTGGATTAAGCTATGAACTGCCAAACAGATTTATCAAACAGTAAACGGTTAAGAGTCTAAATGGGGTAGAGGAGCAAAGGGATCTAGGGTACACATTCACAATGATTAAAAGTTGTAACAAGGCCATAAAAAAGCAAACAAAACACTGGGGTTAATTTCTAGAGGAATAGAATTGAAAAGCAAGGAAGTTATATTAAACTTCTATAGAACCTTGTTTAGATCACACTTAGAATACAGTGCACAGTTCTGGTTTCCATATTACAAAAAGGATATAGAGATACTGGAAAGGTGCAAAATAGATTTACAAGGATGAGACCAGAACTGAGAGGTTATAACTATTAGGAAATACTGCACATGCTGGGGCTATTTTCTCTAGAAAAGCGAAGGCTTAGGGATGTCTTTAAAATTATGAAAGGATTTGCTAGTTTAGATGTAGAGAAGATGTTTCCACTTGTGGGCGAGTCCAAAACTAGGGGACATAAAGATAAGATAGTCACTAATAAATCCAATAAAGAATTCAGGAGAAACTTCTTTACCCAGAGAATTGTTAGAATGTGGAATTTTCTACCACATGGAATAGTTGAAGCAAATAGCATAGATGCATTTAAGGGGAAGCTACATAAATACATGAAGGAGAAAAGAATAGAAGGATATGTTGATGGAGTAAGATGAAGTAGGGCAGGAGGAGGCTCGTGTGGGGCATAGACATGGCCTATTTCTGTGCTGTAAAGTCTATGTCATTCAATATAATTCTATGTAAGTAAACAGAGGCAATGACATACAAAGGAACAATTAATTTGTTCTTGGGATGTGGGTAACACTGGTAAGGCAGCATTTATTGCCCATTCCCATTTGCTCTGAGCGCATTAACAGTCAAATGAAGTCACATGTAGGCCAGAGCATGTATGGGTGGTAGGCTCCCTTCCCTGAAAACCAGTAAGAAACCAATTGGGTTTTAACAGTAATCTGACAGCTTTCATGTCATTTTTTTCCTGATTCCAGCTGAAATATTACTATTATTACTATTGAATTCAATTTTACAAATTGTCATTGTAGTGTCCGCGTATCAATAATACACGGACTGCAGGAGAACAATAATAACAGGTATTTACTGAACAGAGGGTAAGCTGAAACTGAAAGTACAGAAGCCTGCTATGGCTTTATATACAGGTGTGGTCACTGCCGGTACTACAGTATAAAATCAGTTCTCTCTTAAAGGTACATACACAACAGTCATGATGGGATTTGAGCTCAAACCGCTTGGATTACTTGTCCAGCACCATGACTATTGCAATCCTATATCTGCTTCATCTATAGCACCTATGACGTCCACGTCCATATCCACATCAATGATTATTGTTGTCACAATCACTTGAAATTTAATCTTCATGCAATGAAATTAATCATGAAAAACCCCAATAAAAACAGAAAATGCTTGAAACACTCAGCAGGTCACGCAGCATCTGTGGAGAGAGAAACAGAGTTAACGGGTTGGATTTTACCAGCCCTGAGGAGGCAGGTTTGGAGGCATGACTGCTGGGAAAATGGGACAAAAATTGGGAGCGGGTCCCAACCCCGCTCCCAGCCCGCCTCCGAACCATCTTTCTGGGAGGCGGGTCCCTGACGTGTGCAGGGACCCGTCTCCTAGCAACGGGAAGGGGATTAGAGCCAATTAACTGCCTGTTAACAGGTAGTTTACATGCAGTTAAGAGGCTATTCCCCATTTTCAGCCTGCTGATGTGGCCTTCTCAATGGTGGGAAACCCCGCCAGCGAGGCGATCTGTGGGTCTGCTGCAGTGTAAGTGTGCAAATGACAGCTGCAGAGGTAGTGCGATGGATGCAATGGTGCACAGTAAGTATGACAGGTGAGAGAATGTGGTGAGAAATATTTTTATTCTGTTTATATGTATCTGCAGGTGACAAGATTTGGGGGGGAAAATGCGGTTGGTTTGCACCTTTCATTAGCGCCTTAAGAGGGCGCTAATGGGGCGCAAAGCAACTAGCGCCCGTGCGCAGCGATGTTTGCACCACTCACAAAATTAACTAGATATTTTGCGGTGGTGCTAAACACTACCGCCACAATCTCCTGCGCCGGCAGATCGTGACGTCAGTCGAGTGTGCAATGCCCCGGTAGCGCTCCGGACCGGATATTGAGTGGCGCCCCCTGTCTTACCGCCTGCCGCTAGCAATGACAGGTTGAGGGGAGCGTTTTGCAGTCGGGGAGGGACTGGGGGATCGCTATTTAAAGGCGACCGCTTCCTGCATTTTTTTGCCAGTGAAATTTTTGTACCATGCATTCTGAGTGAGAGAGAGACTCCTCGGCCTTTTCACCTTAAGACAGGTGCCTAGCGCTTGACTTAGCACTCCAATCACCTCCAGGGGCGAAATAAGCCAAGTTTACAGTCGGAGGCGATAATTAGCGCCAGGCGCTAATCTTTGCGCCCCACCGATAATTGTGCCCCAAATGGGGCGATACTGAATTTCTCCCCCTTGATTTTTCTGTGCAGCCTCATCTGATCAGGAGAATTGTCAGATGGCTTCTGCAATCTCACATACAGCTGCCATCTGTTTTCTCCTAAGGAGAGAGTCATTGGTGAGCCTGGGTGAAAGGGCTCACCTTTGGAGAGTGATTGTCAGTCTTTGACAGCACCTCAATGCTGTCAAACACTGACAATTCATCTATCAAAAAATTATGGGGCCTGTCCCTTTAAGAAAACCAGCTGATGAAGCGTCATGCACTGATGTCGTCTGACACTGGCTTTCTCTTAATTGGCCGGCAAGCCTGCAGGGTGGGCTTAACAAGGCCAATCAAGGGAAAATAGCATCTATTCATCAGACGTCGCTGGGGGTGGGACTAGAACCCAGAAGGCAGCAGTCCCGCCCCCAACTCGTCTCGGCAGGTAAAATCCAGCCAAACGGTTCAGAGTGATGGCCTTTCATTAGACCATGTGGGGAACTCCACATATATTCAGATGGCACCCATGCTGAAAGAACAGGATCTACCTTTGGTACCATTTTCTTGTCATTGACTTTAAAAAAAAATTACTAAAATGGTTTGAGAATGTCCTACACTACAGTGATCTTGTTAATCTTTCTATTTATGAAAATTTTCTTCCAGTAAGCCAGCTTGGCTGCAGCCTGTGGAGGTATCATTTATTTTGCACTTTACCTTCCATACCTTCTTTGCTTTGCCAGGAAGGACAACCTCACATTTCAAGTGAAGGTTTGAAATGTAAGTAAAATTTAGTATGATATTCACATTTAAATTTGCCTTCTTGGTGATATTTAGTAATGAAGAATTTTTAAGTTAAGCTTTTTAAATGTTTTAGCTTCAATAAATGTTGAGTGTAATCATTGATTTCTTATCGATGCACTAAGCAAGAATTATATCCACTATAGAGCAAACTAACAACAATTTGAAGTGTTTGGGCTGGATTTTGTCAGTGTGGGCGAGATGTGACGTGTCAGGTGGAAATCGTGTCAGGACCCCGCCTCCTAAGTGAAGTGTTGAAAAAGTGGGATTTTCCCCTGATTGGGCAATTGATTTCCTGTGTGTGGGACCCCTGTTGTGTATATACCTTTAAGGGAATAACTGGTCTCAGACTGCAGTACCGGCAGTGACCACCCCTGTATAAAAGGCCCTAGCAGGCTTCTGTAGTTTCAGTTTCCAGGTTGTCTCCATTCAGTCAAGACTTGTTATAATCAACTCCTGCAGTCCGTGTCTCAATTATACACGGACATAATACTGGCGACGAGTAAGAAACAAACTTACCTGCAACTCGGCAGCACCTCAGACAGCGTTATTGAAGGTCAAAGCCAGAAGAAAGAAAAAAAAAATAATCCAAAGAAACTCGAGAAACAGACGTCGACCGTGGGCAACCGCCCTCCAAATCATCGAATTGAAAAGTGCAGGAGAGACTGTCGAGAGCCAGGCTTGGTTCTCCAGTCTGTGGTTTCCCAGCTAATCGGGCTGGTGGCAGGTAGTGCACTGATCCTTCCTGGGCTGCGGCGGGCTAGAGCTCGATCGGGTGGCTCTGCAACGGGGCCGGGCAGCGAGTCGGGAAGCAAAGAGAGAGAGAGGATGGAGCACACAGGGCACGGCCGGTGCTTCGAAGCCGGGCAGCGTTCCGACCTAAGAAGAGGGAGGGAAGTGTCCCAGAGGGTCCGCTCCACGACGGGAACAGTTCTTCAATTAACGGAGCAAATATTGAAGCGCGATAGAAAAAGAAAAATACCGCGGAGAGCAGCGGCAGCGGCTGGAAAGCACGGGAGGCGCCATCTTAACTCGGCGGGGAAGAAGGAAAAGCGCGGGAGGCGCCATTTTGATCCATCGGGGACGAAGGCAAAGCGCGGGAGGTGCCATCTTAGATTTTCAAGATGCCAAAGACTGGCGATATCACTGCCTTCGATAATGCAATAGAAGACTGGACCACGTATGTGGAAAGAGTCGAGGTATATGGCGAGGCAAACAAAATAGCCGATGAGAAAAAGGCATCGTATTGCTAAATTTAATGGGCTTACGAACGTATGGCCTATTGCAGGACCTGATTACTCCAGCCAAACCGAAGGCGAAGAGTTTTAACGAAATTGTTGCTATCCTACAGGAACACCTAAATCCTACACCGCTGCTGATAGCAGAAAGATTTAAATTCCACAGGAGAAATCAGCATAAAAATGAGAGCAATGCTGATTACCTTACGGAACTACGCAAGCTATCAAAGCACTGCCAGTTCGGAGCAGGACTGGCAGATACATTACGGGACAAATTTGTCTGTGGTTTACTGAGCGAAGGAACCCAGAAGAGGTTACTCTCAGAGAAAGAGCTCACGCTAGATAAGGCTTTCAGCGTGGCAGTATTGTACGAAGCAGCAACAAGGGGAGCTGCGGAAATACAACAAAAGCCACAGGAATACGGCACCCACGAAATGACACGGGGATTTGCAAAATGTTATCGCTGCGGCAGAACAAACCATGACCAGAAGGACTGCTGGTCCAAGGACAAAATATGCAGGCAATGCGGAAAGATGGGACACATTGCACAAGTTTGCAGGTCTGGGAAGAAGACCAACGACAACAAAAAGGCTACTAAGGAACCGTACAGGAAAGTACAAAAGATGACGGACAGTAGTTCCGAAGACCAGATGAGCGGTAGTGAATCCAGGAACAAGAGACAAAGCCGTCTCAAACTTCACAATGTAATCGCAAAAGAGGATCAGTGAACCATTTGGGTCACCCTCACGATAGCAGGGTCCCAAGTCAAAATGGAATTGGATACAGGATCAGCTCTAACCGTCATGAATCGACGAGACTACGAGCGGCTATTCTCACACATACCCTTGAGAGAGACAGCCATTGTCTTGAGGACGTATACGGGGCAAAAAGTATACCCCAGAGGAAAAATAAGGGTGCCTGTCGAATACAACGGCAAGAAAATACAGAAATTGTATCTCTACATTCTGCAAGATGGTGGACCACCGTTATTGGGACGTGAATGGATCAGAAAGATCAGTTTAGACTGGTACTCCATTCAGGCACTGACGGTTGCTGGTAAAAAGGATGACGACATCACTCCTGGACGATTGTCAACAATCTTAACTGACGCCAAAGAGGTATTTCAACAAGAACTGGGCACTCTTAAAGGCGTAGCCGCCTCGATAAAAATAGAGGAGAATGCAATTCCCAAGTTTTTCAAAGCAAGACCGGTACCATATGCAATTCGCCCAGCCGTCGAGGCAGAGCTGGAGAATCTGCAGAATGCAGGCATGTTATCTAAGGTAGACTGGAGCGAGTGGGTGACACCTATCGTTCCTGTCATGAAGAAAACGTTAAACAATAAGTCTGAGGAGCCAAGGAATGTTCGCATCTGTGGGGACTTCAAGGTGACGGTGAACCCAGTCCTTCACACAGTACAATATCCTCTTCCAAGGATAGAAGATATCTTCGCCTCACTATCTGGAGGGAAGCGTTTTACAAAAATTGACCTAGCACAAGCATATTTGCAGCTGGAGGTTGAAGAATGCTCTAGGAAGTATCTCACGATAAACACTCACAAAGGTCTTTACCAGTATAATTGACTGGTATTCGGAGTAGCATCAGCTCCGGCGATATGGCAAAGAGCGATGGAACAAGTCCTGCAAGGGATTCCGGGGACTCAGTGTTACTTGGACGACATCCTAGTGACAGGTGAAGATGACAGTCATAGAGTCATAGAGTTTTACAGCACAGAAAGAGGCCCTTCGGCCCATCGTGTCCGCGCCGCCCATCCACCCCTGTCCTGTCTAATCCCATTTTCCAGCATTTGGTCCATAGCCTTGTATGCAATGGCATTTCATGTGCTCATCCAAATGCTTCTTGAATGTTGTGAGGGTTCCTGCCTCTACCACCCTTTCAGGCAGTGAGTTCCAGATTCCAACCACCCTCTGGGTGAAAAAGTTCCTCCTCAAATCCCCTCTAAATCTCCTGCCCCTTACCCTGAATCTATGCCCCCTTGTTATTGACCCCCCTACTAAGGGGAAAAGTTCCTCTTTATCTACCCTATCTATGCCCCTCATCATTTTGTACACCTCAATCAGGTCCCCCCTCAGCCTTCTTTGCTCCAAGGAAAACAACCCCAGCCTGTTTAGTCTTTCTTCATAGCTGAGGCGCTCCATCCCAGGTAACATCCTGGTGAATCTTCTCTGCACCCTCTCCAAAGCAATCACATCCTTCCTATAGTGAGGCGACCAGAACTGCACACAGTACTCCAGCTGTGGCCTCACCAGCGTTTTGTACAGCTCCATCATAACCTCCCTGCTCTTATATTCTATGCCTCGGCTAATGAAGGCAAGTATCCCATATGCCAACCTAGAGCAGGTGCTCACTAGACTACGTGAACATGGGCTACGAGCCAATCGCCCCAAGTGCGAGTTTTTTAAGAAACAGATATCGTATTGTGGCCACGTGATTGATGAAGAGGGGTTGCATAAGTCCCCTAACAAAGTTGAAGTGGTAGTTAAGGCTCCAGCGCCTGAAAATATGTCGCAACTGAGGTCATTCCTCGGATTGGTGAATTACTACCATAATTTTTGCCGAATTTGTCCACAATTCTGCATCCACTGAACGCCCTACTACGAACGGGAGTAGCATGGAAATGGAGCGATGAATGTAAGCGGGCCTTTCAGAAGAGTAAGGACCTAATCACTTCAAGTGAAGTATTGGCTCACTACAACCCATCACTACCGATAAGACTGGTGTGTGATGCGTCTCCCTTCGGCATTGAGGCGGTACTGTCACATAAAACCCTTGATGGTTCAGAGAGGCCGATAGCTTTTGCGTCACGCTCGTTAACTTCAGCCGAGCGTAAATACGCCCAGATTGACAGAGAGGCCCTCAGACTGGTGTGGGGGGTGAAGAAGTTCAATCACTACCTGCACGGTCAGAAATTTACTCTACTAACTGATCATCAACCTCTCGTCTCCATTTTCAAACCTCAGAAGGGCGTACCGATAATGACGGCACAACGGCTGCAGAGGTGGTCCCTTTTCCTAGGGGCACACCAATATGACATCGAGTACAAAGGAACTAAACAGCATGGGAATGCTGATGGATTGCCGCGCCTACTGTTGCCGATGGTGGAAGAAGAACTGGCAGTGGATCCAGTGGAGTTATTCCACTCGACTGTAGTCGAATGTCTCCCTGTGACGAATGCAAACATAGAAAAGGAAACACGAAATGACCCGACACTCTCCTGGGTCTATGATTTAACGGTGAAGGGATGGCCAGCACATGGCGAACAACTGCTGCCAGCATTCTCTCCGAGAAGAGAACAGCTGTCAGTGTGCAGAGGAACCTTGATGTGTGGATCCAGAGTAGTAATTCCACCCAAACTGAAGGATAGAGTGCTCAATGAGCTTCATGAGGGTCATCTGGGAGGGGTAAAAATGAAGAACTTATCCAGAGCGTTTGTGTGGTGGCCGGGAATCGATAGAGAAATCGAAGAGATGACCAAGAGCTGTACAGGATGCCAGAAGGTCCAAAACGCCCTACCACAAGCCCCTCTACATCCATGGGAGTGGCCCTCATCTCCATGGCAAAGGGTGCACATTGATTTTGCTGGTCCCTTTATGGACTCGATGTTTTTATTTGCGGTGGATGCACATTCAAAGTGGCCAGAGGTAATAAAAATGTCCTCAACCACCACAGAAAAAACTATCACAGTGTTATGAACCATATTCGCCAGGAATGGGCTGCCTGAACAGATTTGCTCTGACAATGGACCACAGTTTGTGTCTGAAGAGTTCCGGAGGTTCTTAAAGAACAATGGTGTTAAGCATTACACATCCGCCCCATATCATCCAGCCACTAATGGATTGGCCGAGAGGTTTGTTCAAACATTCAAGAAGGCTATCAAGGCAATGTGTAATGAAGGTATACCCCTACAACACAAGGTGGATAACTTCTTGTTTGCCTACCGGAATGCGACACATGCGGTTACCAACCAAACTCCAGCCATGATGTTCTTCAATCGAAGACTACGATGCCGCTTGGATTTGGTTAAGCCAAACATCAGAAGAGATGTGGAGAACAGGCAGGTTCAGAATGTGAATGAAAGGCCGACCAGGAGTTTTAAGATAGGTCAACCAGTTTTGGCCCGGGACTACCGCACAGAGAAATGGCAGCCAGGAATGATCTGTACACGGCAAGGACCTCTAATGTATACCGTGTATGTTGGAGAGAGCATTGTAAGACGCCATGCTGACCAGATTCTAGAGTCACTGGAAAACGTCAACTCCACACCACGATCTGATACACCTGGTGATGAAACCGAAGTGCCAATTGCATCTACCGCAGAATCGGTGATATTGGAAGCAGACGAACCAAACAACGACATTGATCCCGACTCAACCTTGCCAGAAGAACCTGATATCCCAAAGAGGCGTTATCCAGACAGAATCAGGAAGCCTCCACAAAGACTGAACTTATAATTGCTTAACTTCAACCAATGTATCTCGCAACCGTAATTGTAATTAGTTATTATTTAGTTGTTAAATGAATGTTATGTACTGTTTATCTAAAAGGGGAGGAATTGTTGTGTATGTACCTTTAAGGGAATAACTGGTCTCAGACTGCAGTACCGGCAGTGACCACCCCTGTATAAAAGGCCCTAGCAGGCTTCTGTAGTTTCAGTTTCCAGGTTGTCTCCATTCAGTAAAGACTTGTTATAATCAACTCCTGCAGTCCGTGTCTCAATTATACACGAACATAATAACCCCCTGGCCCAATTAGTCTTTTAATACAGAAAGTTGCCTCCAATGATGTCATCAATGCTGCTGAATTTAAGACCTGCAAGCAGCCTTGCTTTCTCTGGAGACTGCAAAGGCTCTGCAACCTGTATGAAGGGGGAGTTCATTTTGCGACAATGTCCATGATAAAGCAAAAGTGTGCTCCTCGATTTGATGAGCGCTCCCTCCAAGCTCTGGTGTACGGAGCCAGATGCAATAAGGAGGTGTAGTTCCCTTCCTCAGGGAGAAAAAAGCCACCCCAGCAGACAAAAGCTGTGTGGCTACAAGTGGCCTAGGAGGTCAGCTCCATTTTGCTGAGCCGCAGAACCTGGCTGCAATGCAGGAAGAGGTTTCATGACCTTCTCCGCACAGGAAAAGTGAGTATGACTTTCCCATCACCCTCAATCTGATCCCCATTGCCTCTCCTCACCAGCACTCTCCTTTGCCAACTTCTTCCTCCACATCCCACTTGACACTGTCATGCCTGCACCCTTACCCATTCCCTCTCTCTCTATGGTCACATTCACTTAACTATTTGACCATGTAGCCCTCACACTCCCTATCACTGTGATGCCATGACAACAAAACTTTCAAAACACAGGGAGGGTCCTTTGTATCCTTCTAAGCATCTACGCTATGGATTCTATACACTCACTCCTTCATTCTCACTCAAACTCCACTTGTGTCCCTCATTGCAGGGAAAGAGAGCCCACAATAAGAGGGAAAGAGCCATGACAGGAGGAAGGCTACCCTCAGTAGCCCAGCTCACCGACTGGGAGGAGTCAGCCCTGGAAATCGCCGGGATCGAGGAGGATTCCCAAGTGGGGGGCGGACAGATGGGCGCATCGCAGCAAGCTGGTGACAAAATAGTTTGGCATCTCTCTCATTGACATTGCATGAGTCACTGATAATGAATCTGATGCTCTAACAGATTGACTTATGATCATCTGCACTATTCAATGTTCATGTAACCTTGACCTCACATCTCTAACTCTTTCCTTTACTCCCCCACAGGACCATCGAAAGCCCCCGTCCCCACTGTCCAGGAGAAACAGCCTGAGCCTCCAGACTCCTCAGAGGAAGCTGCAACCTCTGAGGGCGCAGCGTCAGCAGAATTTAGAGCACCCAGCACCAGCGCAGACACTCACAACTCAGTGGGACCATCACAAGATAGAGTAGTGTTGGCACCTGGTGTATCACAGCTCACAAGTGAGCATCAGCAGATGGTGGAGACAGGGACAGCAGTGGAGAGTCCTCATCGGAGGGCGCAGGACTCTGCCAGCTCAGCTCAGCTGCATGTTGACCCTGTTGCCTCCGGGTCCATCCAGAACGAGAGCGGTGCTGGAACTCCAGGAACAGGTGCAGGAGTCTCTGTCAGGTTTTGTCTCCAGGGTCGCTGCGAGTGTCGAACGAATGGAGTGTAAGATTCGCAATTTTCAGCAAAAATCACGCAAGAAAACTGGATAAAATTAAGACTGTTTATTGACCAAAGTAAGCTTGCACAGAAAAACCTTTGATAAAAGGGCATACAAAATGGCCGCCAGGCCCCGTGATCAGTTTATGAACCATTTTATTTCTGTTACTGCAAGCCAGACAGGCTTGTGGATTGAAGACAGTGAGCCCACGAAAGCCAATCTCTGGGAACCGAAACTCAGAGCAACAGCATACATATTCAATGGATTATAAGTACAGGATGGGGCCCATCAAGATATGGGCGGACAATGTAAAAACACTTATACCCATTTATCGTACAAAGGAAAAACCGTTTAGCAGCCATCAAGGAAAATGTCCGGACCGATCAATATGCGAACCGAGCCACGGTGACAATGCAAAAGACATTGAAAGACATTATCGGCCAGGAAGGCCAGTTTAAGTTATCACCGGCTCCGTTACAAGACAAAGCGCCCCTGCAGAGATTTCTGCCCGCCAAAATTAATACAAAGACAGGACTATGATTTGGCGGGAGATAAGACTGTCCCAAAAGAGTATAACTATGGATTGAAAGTCCATCTAAAAAACTTCGGACTCCGGGTTACTTGAACAACTTCTTCTTCACTGCCACGGCTTTCTTGTTGGGCGACTTCAGGCTTCCATTTTCTTCAAGAACTTTCTTCTACGAGGAACGAACGAAGGGCGGACGGTGCCCGGATCGGCGCCTCTTCCACTTCGGCAGATCGATGAAAACGTTTTCGTCTTTTTAAAGACGGACGGTTTCGGTAAAAGGACAACGTGGTCGGTGTTCAGCCAAACAAGGCTCGGCCACGACGAGAAGACGACGAGGGTGGCCCGGGTACTGGGGTCGGGAGATCATCGACGATCCAGGCCGACGGAGAAGAAACCCTCTGGAGAACCGGCGATCGATGCCACAAGATTCTCCCAAGTGCATAGCCTGCATCTGGGTCTGCTCCATGAACCCAAATTGACTTGGTGGATCTCAACCTTAACGAGCGCTCATCGAGGCTGGGTCTACCCCACCGCCTCGAGGGAGGAGAGAATATCGACTGCGCCAGAAGTTTCCAAATCCACGTGACGACGGAAAGCGGTGCCAAAAAGGCTGCGAACCCCCCTTTCTCGCGATTTCGAGAGTGGTGAGCATGATCCCAAGTTCCCCAGGTCGAAACTTAGTTTAGGTATAGGGGAGGGAGTTAAGGGAAATCGTAATGTGTTTCCCCTTTTTCGATGTGCCGTGTGTTCCCCATTTCCATAGAGTCAAGTTCATAAATTTGTGCATGATTGTAGTAACTTTAATCTGTGCCTATGATATGTATTTTGTAATGCTTCAAACTGTTTAAAAATAAAAGCATCCATTTCGTGCTATTCAACCTGGTCTATTGAGTTCTTTCTCTGCACTACTGTTCTCTGCACCTAAGTCCAAGGTCTAGAACCGTAGGGGGGAGTGGGTCGAACCACTCAAGGGTAATTATTGCACGAAGCCTGGCAGGAGACCAGAAAGAGCAAGAGAAACCCCCTACAGAAATGGCGACCGCGGCAGGACCTTGGCAGCAGGAAAGTAGTGTGTTAGATCAAGATCTGAATAGACGAAATGTGATGGATGAAAGAATAGCAGATTATGTTTTCGGAAAAGTCAACCTCACAAAACAATGGATATCTGATCTACTAAGGGATAGGCGCCCGCTAGACGCAGCCATCAAGTGGACAGCGGGTAGAGAGCATAAGAAATCTGTAGAAAAGGCGGTCTGGCTGATGTGCTACAAGAAGCAAGTCCAGCTTTTGGACCAGGTAGTTGCAGCACAGACAGTCCAGATCAACGGCTTGCTTAAAGGCGTGGAGGAAAAGGTTGCGGGAGGTCAAAAACTGATTGAATCGCTTGACGCGCTGAACCAGGAACGCCGCTCTGTAATTCGCTGCCACGAAACCCGGGTAGAATATTTAAAATGTCAGGTCGTGGAGGCCAAGGCCAGTGAAGGTAGAATGAGAGAGAGGTGTTCCCGTCTAGCCAAACAAGTAGATGCCCAAGAGGAAAAGCTCCTGGGAGCCAGGGCAGCATATAAAATGGCCATGGAGGATAGATCTGAGAACACCGACCACAGCACTTGCCGCCGGGAGCTAGAGGACCTGAGAAAGGCCCTAGCGAAGGCAAACGGGTTGGTGTGTCTCATAAATCCACCAGCGAGTCAGCTGTTGCTAGCCAAGGAATCCAAAAGACCGATTCCACAAGAGGCAGTTGGGGTACCAACCCCCGAACCTTCTGCGCCTCCTGCCTATGAGGAGTCTTGGACTCCGGGACAGGAGACGGAGACGGTAGAGGAAAAGAGCCCTGAGGTAGAGCAACCCCAGACAGTAGAGTCGGGGTCGGCGCCAATGTGTCCAACGAGACACCGGAGGATCGGTCCAAATGAAGAAAATGGCGATGACGGACCCCTTGAGAGTCAGATCATAATGCCTCATAGCGCACGACAGCTAAGAGAGATGATAAGTCACATCCCAAAACTCTCCGAGTCAGGAGATCCCTCCGTGCATTTCAGGGACGTGGAGCAGACCGCAGCAGTCAATGACTGCGACGGGGTTGAACAGTCTAAAATGCTGCTGTTCTCCCTGGACAGTTCGCTCCTCCAGTGTCTCCCTGACGAGAGCAAGAGAGGGCACAGGGACTATGAGTTGCTACGGGATGAGATTCTGGAGATCATGGGAGAGGGGGACGGAACTCCGTTCCTCCGTTTAGAAAAGACAGTGCAGCTAGAGGGAGAACCCCCACGGGTTTTCGCCGACAGGTTGTGGCCAGTGTATCGGCGCAGCTGCCCGGGCGGGCCGGCCCGGGCCGGGCTGGATGGCGAACAAAGGGCTCACTGGCTTCGGTGCCTGGTAGCAGGTTGCCTGCCAGTAGTGAAGGAACAGGCCAAAGCATGGTTTGACCCCACTAACGCCCGCTCCACGGAGGAAGTAGTACTAGATCAGCTCACGATCAGTTATAGAAACAACAAGGGCAAGAAAACGCCTGTTGTGAAAGGAAAGGTGCATGAGGTGAGACCCGCAGCCTCTGCTAAAAAGGAATGGCGTCAGGAGGGAAATCGCCATCCCCAAGCAAATAGCAGTTGTTACGGGTGTGGGAAGGAGGGTCATTGGCGCAAGGACTGTAGGAATCCTTGGAAGGATAAGAGGGAGAGAGAGTTCGCCGCAGCCCAAGATCGAGCCCAAGCCCGAGTCGCCAATGGCCCGAGAGTTTCCCCAACACCAGCACAACCACAAGTGCAGGCCGCTGCCCCAACACCAGTCCAGAACCCAACCGTAGCTTTTGCCCCGAATGAAGGGGGTGGTGCGGTTGTGGACCCCGCTGCGATCGAGTCAGTCTTGGAGACTATGCGGTCTCTGATGACCTGGCAGGGGAAGGTAGCGGTTGCTAACAGCCCTATCGCCCCCGAGACCCCAGCCGAAACACCTAAATGACTGACGCCCGCGCAGCCCATCTACTTGTGTCCGCTCCGCTATGACGCTTGGAGAAGACCTGTGGTGGAGATGGAGGTGGAGAAACAAAGGGGTAGTTACCTGTTGGATACGGGAGCTTCGTGTACCTTGATCCACACGGACAAACCTTTTGCCTCACCTCTGTCCGCCCAGGCTCCATATTTAGTAGCGGGTTTCACGGGTAGAGCACAGGCTGGCGCGCACTCCCTCCCGCTCTCCATTCAGTTGGGAGCGCTCCACACCACATGGACGTGCATCCTATTGAAGTGGAAAGAGGGGGGGGGGAAAGGCATCCTCGGGGCTGATTTCTTGGTGGAACACGGGATCCTCGTGGACCTGAGAAATCACTGTCTCTGGGGAGCCGAGGGCGGTTTAGGTAAGGTAGTCGTAATCCCGGGGAAGGAAGAAAAGGGGGCCCTGTGCACTATGAAGCCATCAGGAGGTTACGATCTCGAGCTCATGATAACAAACGTCCCAACGGACTTGCAGGCGCGTGTGTCAGAAAATCTGACCGCGTTCGCCACCCACAAGCACGACTGCGGGAGAGTCACTGGGTTCGAAGTCAGCGTAGACGGGGACCCCATGATCCGACCCCAAAAGCAGTATAATTTCCCCAAGGAGGCAGAACCCGACATGGAGACAGCAATATCTTCATTGGTACAGCAGGGCGTATTGAGGACGATAGCCACCCACGTGAACTCCCCATTATGGCCGGTAAAGAAACCGGACAATTCGTGGAGAGCCACGGTGGACTATAGAGTCCTCAATAGTAATATCCCAGCCTGCGCGCCCACGGTAGCAGCAGTTGCAGACTTAATAGGGAGTATTCCAGCATCGGCGACCACATTCACGGTGCTGGACATCTCGAACGGTTTTTGGTCCATTCCGCTGCGGCGGGAGGACCAGTACAAGTTTGCCTTTACTTTCAAAGGGCAACAGTACACCTGGAACTGCTTACCACAGGGTTTTCACAACAGCCCCAGCATTTTCCATCAGTGTATGGCGGGGAGTTTGAAAGAGTTCAGCCAGCCCAACCAGATAGTGCAGTATGTGGACGACTTACTCCTGTTCACAGATACAAGGGAGCAGCACGGCCCACTGTTAGCCGAATTGTTGGAACTGTTAGAAAGGAAGGGTTTCAAAGTAAACCCAAAGAAAGCGCAGATCGGCCAGCAGGAAGTTAAATTCCTGGGTCTGGCCATCCGCGCTGGGGAAAGAGCCATAGATAAGGCCAGACGGGAATCTATACAAGATCTGCCGATTCCCAACACAGTAACGGGTGTAAGGTCCTTTTTGGGATTGACCGGGTACTGCAGAGATTTCATCGAGGACTATGCTGCCACAGCGGCCCCGCTACTTCGACTCTTACACAAGGGAGTCGAGTGGTCTTGGGACGAGGGGTGCCAGGCAGCATTCGAGAAGTTGAAAAGAGATCTGCAGACCGCGCCAGCCCTAGGGGCCATAGATGGGGGAGAGGAGTTCTTTCTGGAGGTAGCCGCTAGTGGGGACAGCCTGAGCGCAGTACTGCTCCAAGAGCGGCACGGCAAGCTAAGACCAGTAGTTTATTCCTCCAGGGTGCTCACGGATGTGGAGAGGAGTTTCTCCAATTGCGAACGGCATCTCCTGGCCACGCATTGGGCTGTGAACAGATCAGTGATCTTCACAGGGACCTCTCCCATTACGCTCCTCACCCATCACACCCCCACGAAGATGCTTCTGGACGGGAGGATTAAGGATGGGACCGTAAGCAGCGCTCGGATTGCGCGCTGGACCCTCCTCCTTTCCCAGATGGATCTCAAAGTTAAAGGCCTCTGCGCGCCAAGGCTCGCAGCCAATATGGCATATCCCGGGACAGCCCATCAATGTTCCGTAGAAGGGGTATGGGAAGTTAACATAGGTTTACGGGCCGGGATACATCCCACGGGCCGCGAGATCTACGTAGACGGTTCTAGCACTGTAGCTGACGGCAAGCGACTCACAGGGTGTGGAGTTTATGACCCTGCGGCAAACATTGCCCTGGCAATTAAGCTCCCCAGCACTATGAGCGCGCAGCAGGCTGAACTGTCCGCGGTGGCGTACGTGGTTACCCACCCCGAGATTTTCCCAACCCCATACACGATTTGCTCAGACAGCATGTTCACGTGCAATTCGTGTACGGAGTACCTCGCCATCTGGTCCCGACGCGGGTACACCTCCGCGGACGGGCGGCCTTTAACAGTTAAGCCCTTGCTGGAGAAGATCCTAGCAGCTGTGGGGGAGAAAGGAGAGGTGTTCATCCATAAGGTGAAGGCTCACTCCATTACAGAACCCCGCAGTCAGGGCAACCAGCAGGCGGATGCGCTAGCCAGGGAGGGTGCCCGCAGCGGCATTCTCTGGGACCCATACGAACCCGGACCCGTGGCGGCGATCCAAGGCAGGGAGGGAATTCCCGGGAACACAGGGGTGACACCGCCCCCAGACCTAAAGACCGTCCAAACCCTGGATCCCGCCCTAAAAGCAGTCCTAAAAGCCATCACAGAGGGCAAACAGGTAGAAGGTCCGTACAGTACGGCAGCCCTCACAGTCAAGGAAGGTATGCTGTTCCGAAAGGAGCAGTGGGTTGTGCCGCAGCAGCACCAAAGGGAATTCCTGCAATTGGCCCACGAGGGTCCAGGAGCGGGACACCCCGGACCTGAGGTCACCTGGCAACGGGTGGAACAGGCGGGATGGTGGCCGGGACTTCGGGACGATGTCCGCGAGTTCTGCGCAAGCTGTCTTGTGTGTGCTGCTAACAACCCAGACCCCCACAAAAGGAAGGTGCCCATGGGGCACATCAGGAGGGTAGAGGGTCCATGGCAGTCGATTCAGGTCGACTACATAGGGCCCCTGCCCGCCGCCCAGGGAGGCTATAAGTACTGCCTTGTCCTGGTAGATGTGTTCACCAAATGGGTAGAAGCCTTCCCGTGCAGAACAGCTACGGCACTGGGTACTGCTAAGATCTTGATTCGGGAAGTGTTCTCACGGTGGGGACTCCCCCGTTTTGTAGAGTCCGACCAAGGGAGTCAGTTCACCGGTCAAGTAATGCAGAACGCCCTCAGGCTCTTGGGCATTGAGGGAAAGTGGCACGTAGCATACAATCCCCAGTCATCCGGGATTGTTGAGCGTATGAATCGGACCCTCAAGGAAAAGCTGAGGAAAGAGACAATGGGCTCGCCCCAGAAATGGGCGGAGGTCCTGCCTTTAGTCCTCATGGGGATCCGAGCCAGCCAGTCCAAAAGCACGGGGTATTCCCCGCACGAGTTAATGACTGGAAGGATCATGCGAACACCCACCCATGTGCTAGCCCCGGTGCTCACTGAGGGCCAGCTCCGAGAGGTGAAACGGGACAAATTCGCCCAAACCCTCTTGGAGCGCCTGAGACAGATTTATGGGCAGGCGGCTGGGAACATGGGAAGACAGCACCAGGGAAATAAACTGTTGTTGGAACCTCGGAAACAACAAGAGTGGGTAGTCGGGGACCAGGTCATGGTCCGATACTACGCCAGGGTAGGGAGTTTTGAACCACTGTACATGGGGCCATACAGCATTGTAGACAAAGCCAGCCCCATGGTTTATGCAGTGAAGACGCCCCGACGTGCCAAATGGTTTCACATCAACCAGTGTAAACTGTTTAAACCGGGTACACCAGGGCCACCAAAGGGGACCAGGTCTGAGAACAAAGATCCTCAGCCTGTAACAGAGTCACAGACCACACAGGCTGGAGCAGTAGCCTGCGTGAAGGGAGAGGCCATCCCATTGGAGTGGGAGGTCTCATCTTTTGAATGGGATTTAGGCAGGGGAGAGCCCGAACAGCTCAACCTCGCTTTAGACCCAATCACGGAGGAGGAAGAGTCAGAGGACGGCAGTCCCGCCCTCGACTCAAGCTTGGGGGAGGTAGGGAGTGGGGGTGAAGACTCGTTACCTGTAGGGACAGGTGAGGTGGAGTCGGAAGCCACAGATCCCGACCCCGGGGGGGCGGAGCCTGAGGAAGGGGAGCTGGAGCCGGCAGCTGTGGAGGAACCACAGGCTGTGACGGTAACAGTCACGACCCCAGGTCCATCGGCCCCGGGAGCCCAACCCAAAGCAGCCCCTCGTAGGTCAGCTCGAGCGCCCCAGCCCAGAAAATTTTGGCCAGATTCTCCCCATCCTCCCCAACCACGGTTTAAAGCAGCCCCAGGAAGACATGATCCCCGTTCAGCAGCGACAGGCTGCGGGGGATCAAGGCCAAAGATCAATGCAGCCCCACCGCAGGGTGTGGCACACGACAGACCTCACAGGGATTCGGAAAGCCGCCCCACGGAGGGCGGCGCTGTACATAAGTTAAGATTGGTAATTATGGTCATAGTTTAAGGAATGTAAAGTATATGGTGTTAAGAGTACAATTTTGAAGTCTGCCCGGTATGTGTGTTTGTTAGGGAGCGGGGTCCAGGAACCCGCGCGTCCAATTAATTTAGGCCAGCACCTATCGGGAGCCCGGCTACATCATTTTGTTGGTTACAGAAACCTGGGATACGATGGAAAGGATTGTCGTCGCGTTCATGGCGATCGGGTGCGGGTGGGCCTACCGAGGCCGCACCAAGGACGTCATCATTTTCGGGTGCTCCGGGGACACGGCCCCCATCGCAACGGATGGGACGGGGGAGCGAGAGGTAGAGGAAACCGCCACCTACTTCCACCAAGGGAGATGGCCAGGTTGGCTGGGAACGAATTCTACGGAATATTCCAGCAATTTCGGTTTTGCCTACCAAGAGACTTCATTAACGTGCCCTCGAGTGAGGATCCTAGCGCCCAGAGTCAGCGTCACCGTGGGAAAGAGGATTTGTCTGGTGTGCAATGGGAACGTACCACCAAGGCGATGGTGGTGGCTACGAAAGCTGGGAAAGGACATGAGAAACTCTACGGTCGAGTGGGAGCGACTGGGTAATAATACCCATCGGACTATTACGGGAACTCATGGACAATTACGTGTGTGTTGGGACAAATGGTGGGAACCGGATGAGGGAATATATGTCTGTATGTGGGGTTCGAGACGCGTCTGCCCCAAGGGCGTGTCCATCTTCTTCCAGAGGCAGTGGCAGGATGAAGGGAAGGGGATGAGATGGGATGTTAGCACTCGAGCGTGCGGAGCCCCATACTCCCCTATTCCGGTGAACGCCACTGAACTCATCACCCGCCCACGCAAGCCCCTGCCCACGCTTCCGGTAGCACTAGCCCAGAAAGGAGGGTGCCCAACCACCACCAGGGGACCCGGGAACGGTTTAGTATTGGTACCCACCGGTCAGGTGCTGTACCAAGGGGTACACTACGCGGTGGCCTCAGTGATTTTAAATCTCACTGAGGTAAGATTGCCGGAGTGGTGTCCCAAAGAAACGGAACAATTATACCAGGTCCTGTTAACCAGTATGTTTAGACAATTTTACGAATTTGATTTTGCCGACATCGACAGAGACAAATTATACACCACACCGCCAGAAGTTTTGGATCGAGTCGGGAGGCAAAGAAGGGGTACTGTAAATGACATATTCACTGCTTTTAATACCGGGACATCTGTTGTCAACGCTCTAGATAACGTGGAACTGCAGACACAGATCAACGGTTTAAAAGCCCAGTTAAGGAACATATTGACAGACGAAAACAAGGTCGTGGGTTCTGAGTTGCATGAGGACCAGGCCATGACACTACACTTTAAGGACATAATTGCTGAGCTGGAGAAACACGCGAGAACGGTAAATGCACTCATTAAGGAGGATCGGAATGCGTCCGATCAAGCTGCGCAAAACGAGGCCTGTGTGCTGTACGGGGCGTGGTTATTGGGCGAGGGCCGCAGTAATCTTGAGGATTTAAAACAGGGTTTGGTCCCGTCCTGGATCAGCAACAAGCACTTGCAAGCGCTCCACCCTTTTGAGAATGCATTAAGCCCGTGCCAGCTCAGACTAGCCGCAGAAGCATACCCAGTTCCAGTGGACTGCGGACATTCGAATCACACTATTATGGGAATAGTAGTAAGAATGCCGGTGTTGGGTCCCGCAGCAAAGCCCGCCCCGGTATACAGAGTAGAGAACATTGGAGTCATTCAGGGGGGCGCACACATTCGTTACGCAGTGGTCCCGCCTTACGTCATCAGATGGGAGCGTACGATGACAGGCACCGACCTCTCGGGATGTCGGAGCCGGGGAGCACACATCATCCTGTGTCCCCAGCACTTGAATGCCTTTTTGAAACCACAGTGCGGGTTCAGAACCGCTAGCGCGAAGCCGGTGAATTGCACCATGGAGGCAATGGCAGAGGACCATGTGCCCCCACAGGTAGCATATATCGGGGGTGGGACATACTGCGTCACCACTGCAGCGCCTCAGTACCGATATGGACAACACGAGTGGTGTTCGGTCGGTGATAGCAGTTTCTGTTTCAAACCCAGGGCCGAGGTTCAAGTGGCACAACAACGAATTGTTCCCATTCCTGCGCCCTCCACTGTACACATCACTATCAAAGAGAATTTCACAGACTTACAACGATTTGTCGCGCATTTTGGTTATGTCATTCCCCCTCTTCCCGAACACCTCACCAAGGTTTTAAAAGCCGTTATAGTTTCGCAGAAACATTTCTATACACTCGAGCAGAAGACTTTAGAGATAGGAAAAGACATATTGGATATAACCATCCCACCATGGTGGGACTTGTTCACCAACATAGAGGTCCCCGCCTGGATTAGAATAGCATCCCACATCCTAGTAGTGTGTCAGGTTTTAATTGTGATATTTTTGCTCTTCGTGCATTGCAAAAGAGGCAAACGCCTCCAGAGGCACGAGAACACAGGAGAATGGAGAGAACGCTATGTGCAGATGGGGGAAGCAGATACCCCACTCTAAGCTACTAGTATAAGATTAAGCGTCCCTCCATTTAAAAAAAAAAATTTTTTTTTTTTTTTTGATTGTTTTGGGTTATAAGGAAATAAGTATTGTCATGTTATTAGTTGTTCTTAAGTTTTTTTGGATTAATAAAAGATGCATGCAGATGGCGCAAAAGGGTATCAACCCCTGCCCATCTGACAGGTGAAGGTGTTATAGTTTAAGATTTGCTGTCTATGATTCCAAATGTGCATGAGGTAATTTTCATTTTTCTCCGGAAATGGGAACTGCATGTGTCGTGAGGGGCATAGATAGTTAAGTGCCAGGAATGTTTGGATGTGGGGAATCAGGGAAAATTTGCTCATCAAGGATTATTGATACTTTAAGCAAGCTATCAGTATCACAGGGGGGCCTGTAAGATTCGCAATTTTCAGCAAAAATCACGCAAGAAAACTGGATAAAATTAAGACTGTTTATTGACCAAAGTAAGCTTGCACAGAAAAACCTTTGATAAAAGGGCATACAAAATGGCCGCCAGGCCCCGTGATCAGTTTATGAACCATTTTATTTCTGTTACTGCAAGCCAGACAGGCTTGTGGATTGAAGACAGTGAGCCCACGAAAGCCAATCTCTGGGAACCGAAACTCAGAGCAACAGCATACATATTCAATGGATTATAAGTACAGGATGGGGCCCATCAAGATATGGGCGGACAATGTAAAAACACTTATACCCATTTATCGTACAAAGGAAAAACCGTTTAGCAGCCATCAAGGAAAATGTCCGGACCGATCAATATGCGAACCGAGCCACGGTGACAATGCAAAAGACATTGAAAGACATTATCGGCCAGGAAGGCCAGTTTAAGTTATCACCGGCTCCGTTACAAGACAAAGCGCCCCTGCAGAGATTTCTGCCCGCCAAAATTAATACAAAGACAGGACTATGATTTGGCGGGAGATAAGACTGTCCCAAAAGAGTATAACTATGGATTGAAAGTCCATCTAAAAAACTTCGGACTCCGGGTTACTTGAACAACTTCTTCTTCACTGCCACGGCTTTCTTGTTGGGCGACTTCAGGCTTCCATTTTCTTCAAGAACTTTCTTCTACGAGGAACGAACGAAGGGCGGACGGTGCCCGGATCGGCGCCTCTTCCACTTCGGCAGATCGATGAAAACGTTTTCGTCTTTTTAAAGACGGACGGTTTCGGTAAAAGGACAACGTGGTCGGTGTTCAGCCAAACAAGGCTCGGCCACGACGAGAAGACGACGAGGGTGGCCCGGGTACTGGGGTCGGGAGATCATCGACGACCCAGGCCGACGGAGAAGAAACCCTCTGGAGAACCGGCGATCGATGCCACAAGATTCTCCCAAGTGCATAGCCTGCATCTGGGTCTGCTCCATGAACCCAAATTGACTTGGTGGATCTCAACCTTAACGAGCGCTCATCGAGGCTGGGTCTACCCCACCGCCTCGAGGGAGGAGAGAATATCGACTGCGCCAGAAGTTTCCAAATCCACGTGACGACGGAAAGCGGTGCCAAAAAGGCTGCGAACCCCCCTTTCTCGCGATTTCGAGAGTGGTGAGCATGATCCCAAGTTCCCCAGGTCGAAACTTAGTTTAGGTATAGGGGAGGGAGTTAAGGGAAATCGTAATGTGTTTCCCCTTTTTCGATGTGCCGTGTGTTCCCCATTTCCATAGAGTCAAGTTCATAAATTTGTGCATGATTGTAGTAACTTTAATCTGTGCCTATGATATGTATTTTGTAATGCTTCAAACTGTTTAAAAATAAAAGCATCCATTTCGTGCTATTCAACCTGGTCTATTGAGTTCTTTCTCTGCACTACTGTTCTCTGCACCTAAGTCCAAGGTCTAGAACCGTAGGGGGGAGTGGGTCGAACCACTCAAGGGTAATTATTGCACGAAGCCTGGCAGGAGACCAGAAAGAGCAAGAGAAACCCCCTACAGGAGGAGTCCATCGCGAACTTGAGCAGAGCCTTTGTGGAGGCATTGGCAAATGACCGCATCACCACGGAAAGGATGGCAACCTCCGTGGAAAGGATGGCTACAGTAGAGGAGAGGATGGCTATGGCCATGGAGGAGGTAAGTCGTCAGAGTGTAGAAAACATGGTCATTGTTCAGAATAGACTGACATCTCTTGAGGAGCGATGGTCAGCTATTGAGCATAGAAACCAGACCATCATGTAAGTCCTCTGGAGTAGGACTTCCAGTGCAGAAACGGGTCCTCAAGGCCCCCCTGAAGTGCAGCAAGGTGTTGTCGCATCACGTGCTTGCTCTGAAATGGGGCTGACCCATGAGAGGGATGTTGGTGGCAGACAAGGAAGTGGGGGCTCCTCTGCAAGTACTCACACGACCATGCCACTGCAAAGCCCTCAGTCAGAGCCCCACCAGAGTCCTCACCCAACTGAGATGGGCGTCTCATCCCCTGCACAGCCGCAGGAGCAGCAGACTGTTGCCGAGCCCTCACAGGTTTGCAACCCCAGAGGACGGCCACCAAAGGTGTCGAGACAGGAGCAGCAAGAAAGTGAGAAAGAGCCTTCACATCTGCTGAATCCACAGGGGAAGCACCACGTAGGAGCACATGTAAGAGGAAGATAATACACAAGTAGTCACAAGGGTAGTCACTTGGGTGTTATGTTGCGTTTAGTTTTGAAATGCCACCAGTTGCCTGTTGTGATAAAAAAAAATTCTGATGCTAAACTGCTGCAGTTGTGGCCTGTGTCATTTTACAAGTGGGACTTCCACATTGAGGGCTTAGAGCGACTTGCAATTGTCAGTATGGTGGTCAAAGTGATAGGAATCCACAGGTTCTTTTCCATTGTCGATGCTCTGGTAAGAAGGTGCGAGGCAAAAGTGTTTGATTGTACAAGCTAAGCAAATGTGACAAACATGAGTGCATCTCTTGCATCCCGGGCAGCAATATGGTCGCGCTCTGGCGTCTTCTGGCCTGTGCATCTTCAGGTGGGTGACTAGCAGCTTGGTGCTCCTGTTGATGCTCCTGCTGTTGGTGCTACTATTGCTCATGGTTCTGCTGCTGCTGTGACTGGTCTTCATCCGAATCTGATGTCCAGGAGGAAAGGAAATAAATAGTCACCATGCTTTTGGTATATGCCTCAGTTGAGGAAGCGCTTAGTCAGGGTGGCGAGAGGGGTTTCCCAGGTGGTCACACTGGAGATGGGAGTCAGGCTCCAAACTTCCACAACACTGAGTATGCCTGCCACAAGTTCCCCCAGACCTGAAACAACAAAGTTCTGCCACCTGAAAACGATCATTGGTGAAAACTCCTTTATAATGGTGGAGTTGCAGCTGTTTGTAAGCAATCCACTTGTGAGGCCGCTAGCATTACCTGGCGTGTTCCTGAGGAGGCGTGTAGGATGGGGGAAATATGTTAAAATCGGAAAGGCCTCTCAAAATGGGATTATAGAGGCATTTAAGTGGTTGTTAAGGGCCTATCCCGCCTCTTGGAGGCGGGCTGGAAAGCGGGTCAGAAAACACACATTTGGGAAAATTGTTTAGAGGCGGGATCAGGCCTGCCCGCCATTTTTGGTGATTTTAACAACTTACACGCCTCTAATCCCGCCTCCTCGGGCCTGGCAAAATCGAGCCCAATATCTCAGAAATGTTTGAATACAGAGAATAATGGGAATACCGTCTATTACAATGATAGTCACTTTTTGCAGTACTGTATAATGGTGAAATTTGATTTTCAAAATGTGTTGAGAGCATCATTTTTACACACAGATCCATATCCCACAATGACCTAACAGAACTTCAAACTCTCAGAACGCTGAACATTAAACTGATTGACTTCTCCAGTAATGCCATCTTTCACCTTATGAGTGCCATAAAAATGCATTCCACCAAAGGAAATAGGATATTGATTTTGCTTTTATTATAAATTGGTAGTAATGTTTGATTCATACTAAGCTTTCATCACAAAATGTACATGAATCACACGTAATACTTCTACTTATATAAGAAATTATGTTTGCAAGGTAACTTCTCTCAGTTGTTGTAATTTTCCATTTTGTTGAACACACTGGGGTCGATTTTAACTCCGGTGCAGGGAATTGTCGGGTTCCCCGAATTAGGTGTTTCCCACACAAATCTAAATGGGTGTGTGAGATTGATGCAATTTTAACTCAATTGGCCAATTGATTTCCAACATGTGGGAACCCTTGGCAAATGAGTATTTCCACTCAAAGTCGCATAATATGACATCATTATTGCTGCTGCATTTAGGGTCTGCAACAAGCTTGCTTCTTCTGCAGGCTGCCAACGTTTTGGCATTTGCTGATACACTGAGCTGGAAGCAGAATGGCAAGAGAAAGACCGAGGTCTGCCCCCCGTTTTGACGACGTTGCCCTGCAGGCTTTAGTGGAGGGAGCAAGAGCTCACAAGGAGGTGCTCTTCCCTTCATCAGGGAGGAAGATGCCGCCCCAGCAGACAAAGGCTGCGTGGCTGCAAGTGGCAGAGGAAGTCAACTCCTTATCAGCTACCCGCAGAACCTGGATACAGTGCAGGAAGAGATTTCATGACCTTCAGCCACTGGAAAAGTGAGTATGAAGTTCCCATCACTCTCAATCTGATCTGCACTGCCTCTCCTCACCAGCACTCAGCTTTAGCAATCTCTTCCTCCACATCCCACTTGGCACTGACATCCATGCACCCTTACCCATTCCCTCTCTCTCTATGCTCATATTCACCTTATTATTCGACTATGCAGCCCTCACACTCCCTATCACTCTGATGTTATGAAAACAACTGACAACACACAGGGAGGGCCCTTGGTCTTGCCACCTCACTCCATCTTTGTCTCCTTCTAAGCATTTATGCTATGGATTCTCTACACTCACTGCTTCATTCACACTCAAACTCCACTTGTCTCCCTCATTGCAGGAAAAGAGAACGAGCGAGGACAGGAGGAGGGCCACCATCAGTAGCCCACCTCACCCCCTGGGAGGAGGCGGTCCTGGAGATCGTAGGACTGGAGGATGAGGCGTAAGTGGGGGACCGACAGACGGGTGCTTCACAGCAAGCTGGTGATGGAATAGTTTTCCATCTCTCTCATTGACATTGCATGAGTCGCTGATAATGATTCTGAAGCTATAACAGATGGACCTATGATCATCTGCAATATGCAATATGCATGTAACCTTGACCTCGCATCTCTAACTCTTTCCTTTACTCCCCCACAGGACCATCGAGAGCCCCCGTCCCCACTGTCCAGGAGGAAGAGCCTGAGCTTCCAGACTCCTCAGAGGAATCTGCAACCTCTGAGGGCACAGCGTTAGCAGAATTCAGCGCACCCAGCAACAGCGCAGACACACACACCTCGGTGGGACCTTCGGACCAGAGTAGTGTTGTCACCTGATGTATCACAGCTCACAAGTGAGCATCAGCAGATTGTGGAGACAGGGACAGCAGTGGAGAGTCCTAGTCGGAGGGCGCAGGACTCTGCCAGCTCGGCTCAGCTGCATGTTGACCCTCTGCCTCTGGATCCATCCATAAGATCAGTGCCATGGGCTGGAACTCCAGGAACAGATGCAGGAGTGTCTGGCAGGTTTTGTCTCCAGGGTCGATGTGAGTGTGGAACGAATGGTGGAGTCCATAGCGAACATGAGCAGAGCCTTTGTGGAGTCATTGGCGCATGAACGCAACACCATGGAAAGGATGGCAACCTCCATGGAGGAGATAAGTCGCCAGGATATGGAAAACATGTTGAGTGTTCATAATAGAATGACATCTCTTGAGGAGCGATAGGCATCTATTGAACAGAGAAACCAGACCTTCATGGAAGTCCTTCTGAGTAGGACTGCCAGTGCAGATACGGGTCCCCATGGCCCACTGATGTGCAGCAAGGTGCTCTCTAGCCACTTCCAAGGGCTGGCCCCTTCTGGCCTGTGCAGCTTCAGGTGGGTGAGCAGCAGCCTGGCGCCCCTGTTGCTGCTGCTGTTGTTCCTGGTTCTGCTGGTGCCGCGGCTGGTGTTCAAGCTCATCTAATGCCCAAAAGGGAAGGAAATAAATGGCTCCCATGCTTCTGGTATATGCCTCCGTTGAGGAAGCACTGAGTGAAGATGGCGAGCGGGGTTTCCCAGGAGGTCACACTGGAGATGTGTGTGCGGCTCCAACCTCTCGCAGGCGTGGTTAAGCCTGGTAAAAGTTGCCCCAGGCCTGAAACAAAGTCCTGCCACCTGCAAATGATGACTGATCAAATCTCCTCTTCAATGGTTGACCTGCAGCTGATAGTCAGCAAGCCAATAGTGCTCACGCCAGGTTTCACAGGCGTGATCCCCACCAGTCGTGTTTTACGTGGGAAAAGGGTTAAAAATGCAAGGGCCTGTTAAAATGGGATTATAAAGGCCAATTATTGCTGATTAAGGGCCTTAAAGACCAGTCCCGCCTGTTGGAGGCGGGACTGATTTGGGACCATCAGACATGCCTGGGTTAAAATGACTCGGGGTCGGGAACCAGGCGGGGGGGGTCCCGACCCCCAGTTTTTGCGATTTTAACACCCCACACGCCTCAAAGCCTTCCTCATGGCTGAGTTAAAATCGACCCCACTGTATTTACTTTGTCTGTTTGTAATACCAAATGGATGTGACATCTTTCCATTTGTAAGAAAGTGAATGTGCATAATACCTTAGACTAAGCTTAACATTTCACTTGCACTGTTAGGTAAATCTTTAATTTCCCATCTGTTACTTAGACTCTTGCTTGCAATGCGTATTTTTTTTAAAATATAGCATAAAACAAAAAGAGCTCATCACAATATATTGTGAGCTACTGAATCAGGATGATGATTGTTTAATGAAGTCAATAGTTATCATTTTTACATTGAAACGACATTTAGCTGCAAACAGTGCAAACAGTGCAAACGTCTATGAGAACAAAAACAGCTTTCTGCAGTGAAAGTAATAATTGGGAACTTGAATATTTGCAAATGTGCTGAATATCTTAAATTGTAATTCACAATGAAACCAAATCCAACAAATGTCACACACTGGATTGACAGATACTCATTTTGTTGAAAAAATGTGACCTATTTTGATATGTAGAATCATAGAATCTAACAGTACAGAAGGATGCCATTCGGCCTGTTATGTCTCATTGAAAGAGCTGTCCAATTTAGTCCCACTCCCCAGCTTTTGCCCCAAAACCCTGCATGCGCCTAAACGAGGCCATCAGCAGGACCATGGCAAATAGTCCACTGGCTGCATTTGCTTATTACTGGTGAGCTGCCAGTGACAGTTATTGGGGCAAGGGGAAGGAAGATCAGCTAGCACGGACAACAACCGAGGTCATTAGGACAACACTCCTTCTCCTCTCGGCACTACAGTAAGGTAAGTGAAATGTTCAAACTTACCTTTCCAGTCAGGTATTTAAGCAGCACTGGTTTGGCTGGCGAGCCACAGTATGCACGGCGCATGCATAAACCAATTTTGACCAGGGGCTTCAAACAAGCATAAGGCCCCTTATTTGCATATGCGAAGGGCCTAATGCTTGTTCCAGGCACATGCCTAGGATGCTGGATGTGCAGGCCGCCCGCCATTCTGGACCCTCAGTTGCCCGTCTTACACCTGTAAAGCAGATGCTTCTAGGCCAGTGACTTTAAATTGCACTAAATTTATGAAAAAGAGATACGTTGGGGGAGAAATCCAGTATCGCCCTGTTTGGGGTGCCGTTATCGGCCATGCGCAAAATTTAGCGCCTGGCGCTAATTATTGCCTCCGATGGCAAACTTGGCTTTTATCGCCCCTGGGGTTGATTGGAGCGCTAAATCAGGTGCTACACACCTCTCTTAGGTGCAACGACCGAGGAGCAAGGCACTACCTCAGAGCGCGGGTGCAGCGCAGGTGCTGTCAGTTACCGATTGAACACAGACACACTGGCGCCGGTCAGTTCTTAAAGGGGAGGGTCGATCTTGCTCTCCAGCTACACCCTGCTCATTGGAGCTTTGAATCTCGGCCTGGATAGACCTGTGGCTAAATCTTGCAGGCAAGGACTATGGAGAGGGCCAGGGAGCGAGCACAGCGCTTCAGCAAGCGGGCCTTGGAGGCTCTGGTTGGTGCGGTGGAGCGCAGAAGATCTATACTGTACCCAGAGAGTGGCAGGAGGCCTTTGCCACGCAATTACAGAAGAGTATGAAGGGAGGTGGCTCCGAGCGTCTCCTCAAGGAGCAAGGTGACCAGGACCCATATCTGTAGTGTCTGAGGATCAATTATACTCAGACTGCAGGAGAACAATAAAACAGGAATTTACTTGAACAGAGGGTAACTTAAGACTGAAATACAGAAGCCTGCTATGGCTTTATATACAGGGGTGGTCACTGCCGGTACTGCAGTATAGAATCAGTTCTTCTCTTAAAGGCACATAACCAACAATTCCTCCCCTTTTAGAATAACAGTACATAACATTCATTTGACAACTAAATAATAACTAATTACAATTAAAATTTTCTCTGTACTATATACATCAACTGAAATAATCATTTATAAGTTCAGTCTTTGAGGAGGCTTCCTGATCCTGACTGGATAGCGCCTTTCTCGAGTATCCTGTTCTGGCTCATTGTCATTGGTTGGTTCGTCAGCTTCCAATACCATTGCTTCTGAGGCAGACGCAATCTGTACTTCGGGTTGATTACCAGGTGCACCTGCTCGTGGTATGGGTTTGGCTTGTTCCTGTGACTCTCGAATCTGGTCAGCATGGCGTCTCACGATGCTCTCTCCAACATCCACTGTGTACACTAGTGGTCCCTGCTGTGTGCATATCGTTCCTGGCTGCCATTTTTCTGTTCGGTAGTCACGGGCCAAGACTGGTTGCCCTATCTTGAAGCTCTTGGTTGGCTTCTCATTTATGTGCTGGAATTGCTTATCCTCAACATCTCATCTTATGTTTGGTTTGAGCAAATCCAGGCGACATCTTAGCCTTCGGTTGAAGAACATTATGGCTGGAGCTTGGTTGGCGACTGCATGTGTCGCATTCCGGTAAGCAAACAATAAATTATCCACCTTGTGTTGTAGTGGTATGTCGTCATTATGCACTGCCTTTATGGCCTTTTTAAAGGTCTGAACAAACCTCTCAGCCAATCCATTTGTGGCTGGATGATATGGGGCAGATGTGTAATGCTTCACCCCATTATTCCTCAGAAACCTCCGGAAATCCTCTGACACAAACTGTGGCCCATTGTCGGAGCAAATCTGTTCTGGCAAGCCATTCCCGGTGAAGATGGTCCCTAGGACTGCAATAGTTTTCTCCGTGGTGGTGGAGGACATTTTGATGACCTCTGGCCATTTCAAATGGGCGTCCACAGCGATTAGGAACATTGAGTCCATAAATGGACCAGCAAAATCAATGTGTACCCGTTGCCATGGAGATGAGGGCCACTCCCATGGATGTAGCGGGGCCTGTGGTGGAGCGTTTTGGACCTTCTGGCATCCTGTGCATCTCTTGGTCATATCCTCGATTTCTTTATCAATTCCCGGACACCACACAAACGCCCTGGCTAGGCTCTTCATTTTTACCCCTCCCAGATGACCCTCATGAAGCTCATTGAGCACTCTATCTCTCAACTTGGGTGGAATTACCACTCGGGATCCACACATCAAGGTCCCCCGGCACACTGACAGCTGTTCTCTCCTTGGCGAGAATGCTGGCAACAGTGAGTCGCCATGTGCTGGCCATCCCTTCACCGTCAAATCATAGACCCGAGAGAGTGTCGGGTCATTTCGGGTTTCCTTCTCTATACTTGAGTTTGTAACAGGTAGACATCCGACTATGGTCGCATGGAATATCTCAAGAGGGTCCACTGCAGGTGCTTCCTCTACCGTAGGCAACGGTAGGCGCGACAGCCCATCAGCGTTTCCATGCTGTTTCGTACCCTTGTACTCTATGTCGTACTGATGTGCCCCTAGAAAAAGTGACCATCTTTGCAGCCGTTGTGCCGTCATCACAGGAACGCCCTTCTTTGGGTTAAAAATGGAGACCAGGGGCTGATGATCAGTCAGTAGGGTGAATTTCTGCCCGTGCAGATAGTGATTGAACTTCTTCACCTCCCACACCAGGCTGAGGGCCTCCCTGTCAATCTGGGTGTAGTTACGCTCGGCTGAGGTTAACGAGCGCGACGCAAAGGCTATTGGCCTCTCTGAACTGTCAGGGAATTTGTGTGACAGCACCGCTCCGATGCCATAGGGAGAAACATCACATGCTAACCGAATCGGTAGTGTTGGAATGTAGTGGGCCAATACTTCTTTTGAAGTGATTAGGCATTTACATTTCTGAAAGGCACGCTTACACTCATCACTCCATTTCCATGTTACTCCAGTTTGCAGTAGGGCGTTCAGTGGGTGCAGAATTGTGGATAAATTTAGCAAGAACTTATGGTAATTGTTCACCAACCTGAGGAACGACCTCAGTTGCGACACATTTTCCGATGCTGGAGCCTTGACTACAGCCTCAATCTTGTCCGGCGACTTATGCAACCCTTCCTCATCAATCATGTGGCCACAATACATGATTTGTCTCCTGAAGAACTCGCATTTGGGGCGGTTGGCTCGTAGCCCATATTCCTGTAATCTCGTGAGCACCTGCTCCAGGTTGGCAAGGTGTTCACTGCCATTTTCGCCCGTAACCATGATGTCGTCCAAATAACACTGGGTCCCCGCGATCCCTTGCAGGACTTGTTCCATCACCCTCTGCCAAATAGCCGGGGCTGATGCTACCTCAAATACCAGTCGATTGTACTGGTAAAGGCCTTTGTGAGTGTTTATCGTGAGGTATTTCCGAGATGCTTCTTCCACCTCCATTTGTAGATACGCTTGGGCCAGATCAATCTTTGTAAAGCGTTTCCCTCCAGATAGTGAGGCGAAAATATCTTCTATCCGTGGAAGTGGATATTGTACTGTGTGCAGGACTGGGTTCACAGTTACCTTGAAGTCCCCACAGATGCGAACCTTCTTCGGTTCCCCAGGCGTGTGCTCAATGATTTCTTCATTACAGGAACGATGGGTGTAGCCCACTCGCTCCAGTCCACCTTGGACAGCACACCCGAACGCTCCAGACTCTCCAGCTCTGCTTCAATGGCTGGGCGGATCGCGTAAGGTACCGGTCTGGCCTTAAAAAATTTTGGGTTTGCATTATCTTCGATTTTTCTCATTGCCGTTACTCCTTTTAGAGTCCCAAGTCCTTGTTGGAACACCTCTTTCGCGTCAGTTAGAATTTTTGACAGTCGTCCAGGTGTGACGTCATCATCCTTTTTATCAGTCACAGTTAGCCCCTGAATGGAATTCCAATCCAATTGTATTTTTCGGATCAATTCACGTCCCAGTAATGGTGGTCCTCCATCTGGTAGTATATATAGATACAGTTTCTGTGTTTCCTTGCCGTTGTATTCAACTGGCACCCTTATTTTTCCTCTGGGGTAGACTTTTTGCCCCGTGTATGTCTTCAATACAATGGACGTGTCCTTCAAGGGTATGTGTGAGAATAGCCGCTCATAGTCTCGTCGATTCATGACAGTTAGGGCTGATCCTGTGTCCAATTCCATCTTTACTGGGGACCCTGCTATCATGAGGGTGACCCAAATGGTTCGGTGATCCTCCTTTGCGATCACATTGTGTAACTTTAGACAACTTAATCTCCTGCTGCCAGAGCCCTTATCACGCTCCTGATCTTCTGAACGACTGTCTGTCAATTTCTTTACTTTCTTGTACTTTTCCTTAGTAGTTCTTGTAGTGTTTGTTTTCTTTCCCGACCTGCAGACTCTTGCTATGTGTCCCATTTTCCCACATTGCCTGCATACTTTGTCCTTAACCCAGCAGTCCTTCTGATCATGGGTTGTTCTGCCGCAGCGATAGCACTTTTCTGCTCCATACGCCATTTTGTTGGTGCTGTATTCCTGTGGTTTCTGTTGTATTTCCGCAGCTCCCCGTGCTGCTGCTTCGTAAGATACTGCCACGCTGAAAACCTGTTCTAGCGTCAGGCCCTTTTCCGAAAGTAGTCGTTTATGGGTTCCTTCACTCTGGAGCCCGCTGACAAACTTATCCCGCAAGGTGTCTGCCAGTCCTGCTCCGAACTGGCAGTGCTTCGATAACTTGCGTAGTTCCGTAAGATAGTCAGCATTGCTCTCATCTTTGTGCTGCTTTCTTTTATGGAACTTGAATCTTTCTGCTATCAGCAGCGTTTTAGGGTTTAGGTGTTCCTGTAAGATATTAAGAATCTCTTCAAAACTTTTCTCCATTGGTTTAGCTGGGGTGATTAAATTCCACAATAGGCTGTACGCTCTCGCGCCCATCACATTTAATAATACCGACGCCTTCTTTCCATCACCCACCTCATTTGCCTTGCGGTACACTTCAATTCTTTGCACATACGTGGTCCAGTCTTCTACCTCGTTGTCGAAAGCAGTGATACTGCCACTCTTCGGCATCTTGAGTGATTTAAAATGGCGCCTCCCGCGCTTTTTCTTCTTCCCCAATGGAATAAAATGTCGCCTCCCGCGCTTTTCCTTCTTCCCCAATATAATAAAATGGCGCCTCCCATGCTTTTCCTTCTTCCCCTTGCTGCCATGCTGCTCCTAGCGTTCTACAGGGTAATGGTGGCGACCCGCGGCTTCGGCGCGTCTCACTTTTCCTTCCCCGCGTTCTATTCTCTCCACGCTGCCCGGTTCTTGAGCACCGACCGCGCCCTATGCGCTCCACCCTCTCTCTCTCTCTCTTCCTCCCGACAACGCTGCACGGCCCCTTTGCAGAGCTGCTCGATCGAACCCGAGCCCGCCGCAGTCCGGAGGGTCAGCGCACTACCTGCTACCAGCACGACTTGCTGGAACACCTCGACTGGGGAGCCAGGCCCAGCTCTCCACAGCCTCCCCTGCAACTCTCTGATGGATCCCTGGGCGGTTGCCCGCAGTCAACGCCCGCTGTTCAGACTTCGACCTCCAAGAAGCTTCTCTTCAGGGTAAAGATCCCCGTGAGGTGATGCAGTACTGCAGGTGAGTTCAAACCTGCCCGTCGCCAGTGTAGTATCCGAGGATCAATTATACTCAGACTGCAGGAGAACAAAAGAACAGGTATTTACTTGAACAGAGGGTACTCTTTTATTTGGACCCAAAAAAAACCAATTCGACTGTAAATAAACAAAAGTTCAACTAAAGCTTAACAAATCAAATTAAAATTTGGTTTTCCGTGTTGATGATGCACTCCAGTCCCCGCGGCGCCCACCGGTCGCGGAAATACTCAAGCGCACCGGCGGACACCGCGTGCTCCATCTCCAGGGCCACCCGGGCGCGAACATGGCCGCGGAAGAGATGCAGGCAATCCGGCTGGACGACCCCCTCGACCGCCCGCTGCCTGGACCAATTAATGGCTCTTTTAGCCAGGCCCAGGAGCAGGCCCACAAGGAGGTCCTCCAACCTGTCCGCTCCCCTCCGCACCGGGTGACCGTAGATCAAGAGCGTGGGACTGAAGTGCAACCAAAAATCGAGGAGCAGCCCCTTCAAGTAGTGAAAGAGGGGCTGCAACCTCTCACAATCCATATAAACGTGAAACACGGACTCCTCCAGGCCGCAAAAAATGCAGGCGGCCTGGGAGTCCGTGAACCTACTTAAAACCTTATTGCACGGGACCGCTCCATGCAACACCCTCCAGGCCAAATCCCCGATGGAACAAGGGAGGACTCCCGCATAGAGAGCCCTCCATTGGGGACCTCCGCTACCGCCGGTCGGCAAAACGCCACGCCAAGGCGTGTCCGGACGGTAGACGAAGATGGCAAAGTGGAGAGTGTGCAGGAGCAGCCCGTACAGGAAACCCCTCCGCGCGGAATGAAAAGGCACGGAGGGTATTTCCTCGAGACGGCTCAAGTTGTGAGGCGTCGGTTCCCGAGGGGAGTTTCGGGGCCGGGCGCCGATGAGGAATTCCGTCCGAACGGGGGTAAGCTCGGACGGGATCACCCCACGTGCTTGAGCCGCCTCGATACACCTAGTGGAGTCGGGGCCCAGTGCCGCTTTTACCGATTCGATGGTTTCGACTGCGAGCTGGACGTTGGCCCAGGACAGGCGCCGCGCCAGCTCCTCCGGCGCCATCCAGCCCGCTCCTCCGCCATCGAGCAGGTCCCCGACTCTGGTCACCTTGCCAGCCACAGCCCTACCCTCCGCCAGCCGCCCGAACCCGTGTTCGTGGAGGTGCGGATTCCTGAGCAGCGGCTCCCGAAGGAGAGCCGCCGCTCCTGACGGGGGAGAGCTCCGCCTGGAAGCGACGTAGTTCCAAACCCATAGTAGTTCCTGGTAGAAGACAGGCAGCTCCCGCAGGCCGGCATGCCTGCTGCCCACTTTTGCAAACAGGAGCTGCGTGTCGTAATTGAGGCCATGCAGCTGGCGGAAGAAAAACGTCGCCAGCGCACACCATCTCGGAGGATTCTCGACGTACAGGTATCTCTGCAGCGTCTGAAGACGGAAAGTCGCAGCCTGGGTGCGAAGGCACACCAGCGCCTGACCGCCCTCCCTAAGCGGGAGACACAGAACCGCGGCAGAGACCCAGTGCTTCCTTTTGTCCCAGAAGAAGTCGATGAGCTTCTTCTGAATCTTGGCGACAAACGCAGGGGGAGGGATCAAAGTGACCAACCGGTACCACAACATGGCGGCCACCAGCTGGTTTATGACCAGCGCTCGACCCCTGTAGGACAACACTCGGAGCAGTCCTGTCCAGCGTCCTAGGCGAGCGGTGACTTTGGCCTCCAGCTCTTGCCAGTTCGCCGGCCAAGCGTCCTCGGCAGGGCTAAGGTAGACTCCCAAATAGAGGAGGTGCGTGGTGCTCCAGGCGAAAGGCCTGAACTCCTCCGGCAGGGAGTCCACCCGCCACTGACCCACCAGGAGTCCGGAACATTTCTCCCAGTTGATCTTGGCGGAGGATGCGTCCGAGTAAATCTGCTGGCATTCCCGCATCCTCCGCAAGTCAGCGGGATCCGTGACCGTGAGGAGCACGTCATCGGCGTAAGCCGAGAGGACCACCTCCAAGCCCGGCCCTTGCAGAGCCAGTCCCGTCAACCTCTTCCGCAAGAGGCGCAGGAAAGGCTCCACGCAAATGGCATATAACTGACCGGACATGGGGCATCCCTGACGCACCCCCCTCCCGAAGTGAAGGGGCGCCGTCAAGGACCCGTTAACTTTAATCAGACACTCCGCGGCGGCGTACAGAAGTCGGATCCGGGCGACGAAATGCGTCCCGAACCAGAATGCGCGCAGAGTCACGAAGAGATACTCGTGATCCACCCTGTCGAACGCCTTCTCCTGATCCAGGGAAAGGAAGGCGACCGACAGACCAGCCCTCTGGGAGTGGTGGACCAGGTCCCGGACCAGATGGATGTTATCGTGGATGGTCCGGCCCGGGACCATGTAGGACTGGTCGGGGTGAATCATGTGGGCCAGCACGGTGCCAAGGCGAGCAGACATGGCCCTGGCAAAGATTTTATAGTCCGTGCTGAGGAGGGAGACCGGGCGCCAGTTCTTAAGGAGGCGGAGATCGCCCTTCTTAGGCAGCAGGACAATGACTGCCCTGCGCCAAGAGAGTGGCATCTCCCCGGTCGCCAAACTTTCCCCCAGGACCCGTGCGTAGTCGCCCCCCAAGACGTCCCAGAACGCCCTGTGGAACTCCACGGTCAGCCCGTCCAGCCCCGGGGACTTTCCCCTGGAGAGCTGGCGGAGGGCGCCGGTCAGCTCCGCCAGACTTAGCGGAGCGTCCAATTTTTCGGCGCCCTCCGGGCCAACCTTCGTCAGGTCCTCCCACAAAACTCTGCGCGCATCCTCGCTGGACGGATCCGGAGAGAACAGAGCCCCGTAATAGGCGCGGGTCTCCGCGCTGATTCCCTCCGGATCCGAGACCAGAGATCCGTCGTCGGCCAGCAGCCCCAAGAGCTGCTTACGGACCCCCCGTCTTTTTTCCAGCGAGTAGAAGAAGGGGGAGCCGCGGTCCAGGTCCCGCAGGAGCTGGATCCGCGACATCACGTACGCGCCTCGGGACCCGACGAGCTGCAGGTCCTTCAGCGCGCCCTTCTTCTCTTCGTACACCTTCCGCAGGGCCGGGTCCTCGACGACCTGACCGAGACGGGACTCCAGGTTGAGCACCTCCTTCTCCAACCGCCCGACCCGGGCCTCCCGCCTCTTGGTCGACCCCTTCGCGTACTCCTGACAGAAGAGACGGATGTGAGCCTTGCCCACATCCCACCATAGCCTCAAGGAGGGGAAGCCCCCCTGCTTCCTTCTCCAGTCGGCCCAGAATCGACGAAACGAATCCCGGAACCGTGCGTCCTCCAGCAGCAGGTTGTTAAAATGCCAGTACACGGACCCCCCCCGCGCGCGCAGCGGAGCGAGCTCCGCCCACACCAGGTGGTGGTCCATGCACGGCACCGGCCGCATGGAAGCTGCCGGAACGCAGGAGACGAACGCCCGGGAAATGTAGAGGCGGTCGATTCTGGACCTTCCTCCCCCAGACCTCACGCTAGTGAAGGCGCTGGAGTCGGGGTGGAGATTTCGCCAGACGTCCACCAAGTCGAAGGACCCAACCAGGTCCCTCAACTTCTCCATCGCCGCCGGGCTTCGCGGGGGACCCGAACGGTCCCTCGCCTCGAGAGTGCAGTTAAAATCCCCCCCGAGGATGACGTACTCGCCCACGTCGATGGAGCCCAAGAGAGCGGACACTTCTTCGAAGAAGCGCACTTGCTGCGCACTGGTCTGAGGGGCGTACACGTTCACTAGATGGAGCGGCACGCCCCCCAGGCGAACAGTGACATGGAGCAAGCGGCCCGGCACGTGCTCCTTGACCCCCAAGATCTCCGGCTGAAAATGCGGGGCCAGCAAGATAGCCACCCCGCTGGAATTGTTGGAGAGGTGACTCATGCTGACCCCTCCTTGCCACTCCAGGAGCCACGTGGCTTCGTCTCCCGGAACGGTGTGGGTTTCTTGCAGGAAGCACACCGCATACTTCCCGTCCCGAAGGACCGAGAAGTTATTGAATCTGCGGCGCGCCTCCCTGCTGCCGTTGATGTTGAGGCTGGCTATGGTTATCTTCATGTCAGAAGCATAGTGCAACCTCTACCTACACCTAACGGGGCGAGGAAGCGCAGCCGCTGGTCTGCCGCCACTTCCTCAGCAGCCCAGTGAGAAACGTTGTGAGCCGACGCAGCTCGAGCGGGTTCACACCATCGTCCGCGCCCAAGATCTTAACGGCGGCGCGGACGGAATCGATGAGCAGCGCCAGCTCCGACCACCTGTCGAGGGCCAGCCGGACCTTATTGCGCTGACCCAGGCACGTGGCCATAAAATCCCGGAGTTCCCTTACGGAAATGAGGGGAGACTCGGCAAGGGGCACGAGGTCATCCATCGCCACGTCGGCGCTGGAGTCCGAATCGTCCTCCGTGCCCATCACCGAGTCCCCATCCTCCTCCAGGGGGTCGTCACCAGCGGCCGACCCGTCCGCCGCGCAGTGCGAAGCGAACGACTCGGCCGCGCCAGCCAGCCCCGCCTCCGCCCGGATCCCACCCCCAGGATCGGCGGCAGAGGATTTCTCCCTGGGCTCCTCTAGGGGTGCCGGGCCAGAAGACGGCGGCGGTTCAGAGCTCCCCTCCGCCTCAGACGCCGGAACGACCGGAGAAACTGGGGAAGAGAACAATTTCCAGCTCCTCCAGTACGTCCGGCACCAGAGACGCAGCCAGGGGGCCATCCTCCTCCCCGCCACCAACCTCCGACCCAGCGGACGGGGGGTTTTGAATTAAAAGCTCTACCAGGACGAGCATCCCCTGGGAGACGTCCGGGTCGCATTGGGCGAGCTCATTAACTTCGAGCTCGCCCGACCCAGCCCCCAGGCTGCCCGACCCGGCGAGGGGTAATGACACCGATAAAAGGTCAACTTCAATTACTGCCGCGGGTTGTTCCGCAACCCCCCCCATGGGCAGGGTCTCATCCCCATCCCCGGGAGGCACGTGCTGGACAGACACATCTGCCTCAGCCTCCCGAGGGACAGGCGACCCCTGCCGATCGCTGGTGATGACGACAGCGCTGGGGGGGCGGGGGGGCGCAGTACCCGCGGCGGGCGACGACTCCCCCTGCTCGGAGGGACCTTCCTCCTCCCGGTCCTCCTCCTCATCCAGGGGGTCGCGCCTTCTTTTTAGCACGGAGGGAGCGAGGGAGACCTCCATGTCTGCAAAGGCCTCCTCCTCGACTCCCTCCGGCGGAGCAGGTTTGTCGGGTTCCTCGGGCCCGAGCCCGGCCGCAGGTATTGGCATTACCGCTGCGGCGGTTGCGGCCACAGGCTCGGGCACGCGGCCCCTCCCGCTCACATCTGCCCTGATCAACTCCGCGAGGAGCGCGGGTGTAAGGGGCTCAAGGGGCAAGGGCTCACCATCCACGGGGGGGCCTGCCCTAAGGTGCTTCTTTTTTCCCCGCGCCTTCTTTCCGGCCGGACACGCTCCCTCCCCCCCGCCGGAGGCCTTGGTGGCATCGGCCCCTGACGTCAACCGCGCATCAGACGTACTTGACGCGCCGGCAGATCCGGGGGGAAGGGCGGCGGCGGCGGCGCCAGCCTCGGCCGCATGAGATGATCCGGCGGCCTTGGAGGCAGGGCAGTTCCTCCTGATGTGCCCCACCTCCCTGCAGGCATGGCACCTCACACCGTCCGACGTCCAAAAGGCGCGGTAGGCGGTCCCCTCGTGGAGGACGACGAACGCCCCTTCAGTGTCCTCCTCCCGCGCCAGCTGGATAAACAGCTGGCGCCGGAAGGAGAAGACGTGGCGAAGGCTGGCCTCCCGGAAGCCGAGCGGGATGGGCGTGATCCCCGACCTCACCTCCCCAAGTTGTCGCAAATGGGGAAGGAGGAGCTCACCAGGAACATAGGGCGGGACGTTGGAAATAATGATCCTCTGCGCGGTGGCCTCGAGAGGATCCACCGGCAGGAAGGTCCCGCCCACGGTGAGCCCCTTGGCGACAGCCAGGGACACCGCCCGCTCCGACCCCAGGAAAAACACAGCCTTCCCATACATTTTCGAGGCCGCGACGATGGCTGAGGGGCCGACAACCCCAGCCATGGCCTTGACGCAGGCCTCGATGGTCATAGTGGGGTGAGTGTAGCTCTTCACCCCAAGCTTTTTTGTTATTAATCGAAAAGGTGACGGGGCAGCAGGAACAGCGGGAGCAGCTGTGGCTGTGGCTACCACTCTCGCATAGGTCCCGGCTGGCCCCGCCACCGGCGAAGATGCAGTCGCCATTCTGGGGTGCTTTTTTTAAGGGCTACACTCACCCCAAGTCACAGGCCTGAAGGTGTTAATGGCCTCGGTGTATATATATATTTTTTTGTCCTCTATTGAGCAGAGGGAGCTGATTAAAATGAGGACACACCTCTCTCCTTATTGATTTAAATTGGGAGAGGAGCCCTCGCCCCTCTGCTCTATTGGCAATTAATAAAATAGATGAAACTAAGGTGCCTTAGAAAGACAGGCAGAGAGAGACAAAGAGAGAGAGAGAGGTGGGGGGGTGGGAAGGAGGGAGGCCGCAAAGGGCAGTGTTGCCACTCAGGATGGTGGGTGGGTGTAGGCAGGGTTGCACTCTCCGATGGAAAAAGTCTTTGGTGATGGTGGTCTTCTGGCAGGGGGAGAAGACGTCTTCACCTGGAAAAGCTGGAGAAGCCCAGGCTTAGTCCTGCAACAGGTCTTAACGATGTAATTAAATTAAATTAAGGACTTCACCTTGGGCAGCTCCAAGCTCTCCCAGGGCAGGCAATAGAAGGGATGCTAATTAGTGGTGTGTGTGGCCTAGCTTTTAACAAGAGCACACACACTACACCCCTTGATGATCCGGCCTTGCTTCTTCTTTTCTCCCCCCACCTAAAATACAAAGTCTTGGGAGAGTGCCCCAAATAACACCCACCTGTAGATGTTCCGGATGAAGTTTTCTTCCCTCCTTTCAAGCAGTTGGTTTCTCTCCCCTCTCTCCCTCTCCTGAAGTGGAGGCCAAATTGGGGAGGCAGTGATAGAAAGGCCTCTCCCCTGGTTGATGTTGATGTAGGCCTCCTTTCTCCTTCTCCTCCTCTGTCCTCTCTCTCCAGGCACCTCAGTTGATGTAATGATGGTGGAGTTGGTGGTGGTGGTCCAACGTTCTCCTCCTCTTCCTGGTCAGGGGACCACCACTTTAATCCACTCTCCAAAGTCTGGCTGCTCCCTCTGCTCGTGCTTGCAGCTGAACAGAGGGTACTCTTTTATTTGGACCCAAAAAAAACCCAATTCGACTGTAAATAAACAAAAGTTCAACTAAAGCTTAACAAATCAAATTAAAATTTGGTTTTCCGTGTTGATGATGCACTCCAGTCCCCGCGGCGCCCACCGGTCGCGGAAATACTCAAGCGCACCGGCGGACACCGCGTGCTCCATCTCCAGGGCCACCCGGGCGCGAACATGGCTGCGGAAGAGATGCAGGCAATCCGGCTGGACGACCCCCTCGACCGCCCGCTGCCTGTACCAATTGATGGCTCTTTTAGCCAGGCCCAGGAGCAGGCCCACAAGGAGGTCCTCCAACCTGTCCGCTCCCCTCCGCACCGGGTGACCGTAGATCAAGAGCGTGGGACTGAAGTGCAACCAAAAATCGAGGAGCAGCCCCTTCAAGTAGTGAAAGAGGGGCTGCAACCTCTCACAATCCATATAAACGTGAAACACGGACTCCTCCAGGCCGCAAAAAATGCAGGCGGCCTGGGAGTCCGTGAACCTACTTAAAACCTTATTGCACGGGACCGCTCCGTGCAACACCCTCCAGGCCAAGTCCCCGATGGAACAAGGGAGAACTCCCGCATAGAGAGCCCTCCATTGGGGACCTCCGCTACCGCCGGTCAGCAAAACGCCACGCCAAGGCGTGTCCGGACGGTAGACGAAGATGGCAAAGTGGAGAGTGTGCAGGAGCAGCCCGTACAGGAAACCCCTCCGCGCGGAATGAAAAGGCACGGAGGGTATTTCCTCGAGACGGCTCAAGTTGTGAGGCGCCGGTTCCCGAGGGGAGTTTCGGGGCTGGGCGCCGATGAGGAATTCCGTCCGAACGGGGGTAAGCTCGGACGGGATCGCCCCACGTGCTTGAGCCGCCTCGATACACCTAGTGGAGTCAGGGCCCAGTGCCGCTTTTACCGATTCGATGGTTTCGACCGCGAGCTGGACGTTGGCCCAGGACAGGCGCCTGGCCAGCTCCTCCGGCGCCATCCAGCCCGCTCCTCCGCCATCGAGCAGGTCCCCGACTCTGGTCACCTTGCCAGCCACAGCCCTACCCTCCGCCAGCCGCCCGAACCCGTGTTCGTGGAGGTGCGGATTCCTGAGCAGCGGCTCCCGAAGGAGAGCCGCCGCTCCTGACGGGGGAGAGCTCCGCCTGGAAGCGACGTAGTTCCAAACCCATAGTAGTTCCTGGTAGAAGACAGGCAGCTCCCGCAGGCCGGCACGCCTGCTGCCCACTTTCGCAAACAGGAGCTGCGTGTCGTAATTGAGGCCATGCAGCTGGCGGAAGAAAAACGTCGCCAGCGCACACCATCTCGGAGGATTCTCGACGTACAGGTATCTCTGCAGCGTCTGAAGACGGAAAGTCGCAGCCTGGGTGCGAAGGCACACCAGCGCCTGACCGCCCTCCCTAAGCGGGAGACACAGAACCGCGGCAGAGACCCAGTGCTTCCTTTTGTCCCAGAAGAAGTCGATGAGCTTCTTCTGAATCTTGGCGACAAACGCAGGGGGAGGGATCAAAGTGACCAACCGGTACCACAACATGGCGGCCACCAGCTGGTTTATGACCAGCGCTCGACCCCTGTAGGACAACACTCGGAGCAGTCCTGTCCAGCGTCCTAGGCGAGCGGTGACTTTGGCCTCCAGCTCTTGCCAGTTCGCCGGCCAAGCGTCCTCGGCAGGGCTAAGGTAGACTCCCAAATAGAGGAGGTGCGTGGTGCTCCAGGCGAAAGGCCTGAACTCCTCCAGCAGGGAGTCCACCCGCCACTGACCCACCAGGAGTCCGGAACATTTCTCCCAGTTGATCTTGGCGGAGGATGCGTCCGAGTAAATCTGCTGGCATTCCCGCATCCTCCGCAAGTCAGCGGGATCCGTGACCGTGAGGAGCACGTCATCGGCGTAAGCCGAGAGGACCACCTCCATGCCCGGCCCTTGCAGAGCCAGTCCCGTCAACCTCTTCCGCAAGAGGCGCAGGAAAGGCTCCACGCAAATGGCGTATAACTGGCCGGACATGGGGCATCCCTGACGCACCCCCCGCCCGAAGCGAAGGGGCGCCGTCAAGGACCCGTTAACTTTAATCAGACACTCCGCGGCGGCGTACAGAAGTCGGATCCGGGTGACGAAATGCGTCCCGAACCCGAATGCGCGCAGAGTCCCGAAGAGATACTCGTGATCCACCCTGTCGAACGCCTTCTCCTGATCCAGGGAAAGGAAGGCGACCGACAGACCAGCCCTCTGGGAGTGGTGGACCAGGTCCCGGACCAGATGGATGTTATCGTGGATGGTCCGGCCCGGGACCGTGTAGGACTGGTCGGGGTGGATCATGTGGGCCAGCACGGTGCCAAGGCGAGCAGACATGGCCCTGGCAAAGATTTTATAGTCCGTGCTGAGGAGGGAGACCGGGCGCCAGTTCTTAAGGAGGCGGAGATCGCCCTTCTTAGGCAGCAGGACAATGACCGCCCTGCGCCAAGAGAGGGGCATCTCCCCGGTCGCCAAACTTTCCCCCAGGACCCGCGCGTAGTCGCCCCCCAAGACGTCCCAGAACGCCCTGTGGAACTCCACGGTCAGCCCGTCCAGCCCCGGGGACTTTCCCCTAGAGAGCTGGCGGAGGGCGCCGGTCAGCTCCGCCAGACTTAGCGGAGCGTCCAATTTTTCGGCGCCCTCCGGGCCAACCTTCGGCAGGTCCTCCCACAAAACTCTGCGCGCATCCTCGCTGGACGGATCCGGAGAGAACAGAGCCCCGTAATAGGCGCGGGTCTCCGCGCTGATTCCCTCCGGATCCGAGACCAGAGATCCGTCGTCGGCCAGCAGCCCCAAGAGCTGCTTACGGACCCCCCGTCTTTTTTCCAGCGAGTAGAAGAAGGGGGAGCCGCGGTCCAGGTCCCGCAGGAGCTGGATCCGCGACCTCACGTACGCGCCTCGGGACCCGATGAGCTGCAGGTCCTTCAGCGCGCCCTTCTTCTCTTCGTACACCTTCCGCAGGGCCGGGTCCTCGACGACCTGACCGAGACGGGACTCCAGGTCGAGCACCTCCTTCTCCAACCGCCCGACCCGGGCCTCCCGCCTCTTGGTCGACCCCTTCGCGTACTCCTGACAGAAGAGACGGATGTGAGCCTTGCCCACATCCCACCATAGCCTCAAGGAGGGGAAGCCCCCCTGCTTCCTTCTCCAGTCGGCCCAGAATCGACGAAACGAATCCCGGAACCGTGCGTCCTCCAGCAGCAGGTTGTTAAAATGCCAGTACACGGACCCCCCCCGCGTGCGCAGCGGAGCGAGCTCCGCCCACACCAGGTGGTGGTCCGTGCACGGCACCGGCCGCATGGAAGCTGCCGGAACGCAGGAGACGAACGCCCGGGAAATGTAGAGGCGGTCGATTCTGGACCTTCCTCCCCCAGACCTCACGCTAGTGAAGGCGCTGGAGTCGGGGTGGAGATTTCGCCAGACGTCCACCAAGTCGAAGGACCCAACCAGGTCCCTCAACTTCTCCATCGCTGCCGGGCTTCGCGGGGGACCCGAACGGTCCCTCGCCTCGAGGGTGCAGTTAAAATCCCCCCCGAGGATGACGCACTCGCCCACGTCGATGGAGCCCAAGAGAGCGGACACTTCTTCGAAGAAGCGCACTTGCTGCGCACTGGTCTGAGGGGCGTACACGTTCACTAGATGGAGCGGCACCCCCCCCAGGCGAACAGTGACATGGAGCAAGCGGCCCGGCATGTGCTCCTTGACCCCCAAGATCTCCGGCTGAAAATGCGGGGCCAGCAAGATAGCCACCCCGCTGGAATTGTTGGAGAGGTGACTCATGCTGACCCCTCCTTGCCACTCCAGGAGCCACGTGGCTTCGTCTCCCGGAACGGTGTGGGTTTCTTGCAGGAAGCACATCGCATACTTCCCGTCCCGAAGGACCGAGAAGTTATTGAATCTGCGGCGCGCCTCCCTGCTGCCGTTGATGTTGAGGCTGGCTATGGTTATCTTCATGTCAGAAGCATAGTGCAACCTCTACCTACACCTAACGGGGCGAGGAAGCGCAGCCGCTGGTCCGCCGCCACTTCCTCAGCAGCCCAGTGAGAAACGTTGTGAGCCGACGCAGCTCGAGCGGGTTCACACCCTCGTCCGCGCCCAAGATCTTAACGGCGGCGCGGACGGAATCGATGAGCAGCGCCAGCTCCGACCACCTGTCGAGGGCCAGCCGGACCTTATTGCGCTGACCCAGGCACGTGGCCATAAAATCCCGGAGTTCCCTTACGGAAATGAGGGGAGACTTGGCAAGGGGCACGAGGTCATCCATCGCCACTGGAGTCCGAATCGTCCTCCGTGCCCCTCACCGAGTCCCCATCCTCCTCCAGGGGGTCGTCACCAGCGGCCGACCCGTCCGCCGCGCAGTGCGAAGCGAACGACTCGGCCGCGCCAGCCAGCCCCGCCTCCGCCCGGATCCCACCCCCAGGATCGGCGGCAGAGGATTTCTCCCTGGGCTCCTCTAGGGGTGCCGGGCCAGAAGACGGCGGCGGTTCAGAGCTCCCCTCCGCCTCAGACGCCGGAACGACCGGAGAAACCGGGGAGAGAACAATTTCCAGCTCCTCCAGTACGTCCGGCACCAGAGACGCAGCCAGGGGGCCATCCTCCTCCCCGCCACCAACCTCCGACCCAGCGGACGGGGGGTTTTGAATTAAAAGCTCTACCAGGACGAGCATCCCCTGGGAGACGTCCGGGTCGCATTGGGCGAGCTCATTATCCTCGAGCTCGCCCGACCCAACCCCCAGGCTGCCCGACCCGGCGAGGGGTAACGACACCGATAAAAGGTCAACTTCAATTACTGCCGCGGGTTGTTCCGCAACCCCCCCCACGGGCAGGGTCTCATCCCCATCCCCGGGAGGCACATGCTGGACAGACACATCTGCCTCAGCCTCCCGAGAGACAGGCGACCCCTGCCGATCGCTGGTGATGACGACAGCGCTGGGGGGGCAGGGGGGCGCAGTACCCGCGGCGGGCGACGACTCCCCCTGCTCGGAGGGACCTTCCTCCTCCCGGTCCTCCTCCTCATCCAGGGGGTCGCGCCTTCTTTTTAGCACGGAGGGAGCGAGGGAGACCTCCATGTCTGCAAAGGCCTCCTCCTCGACTCCCTCCGGCGGAGCAGGTTTGTCGGGTTCCTCGGGCCCGAGCCCGGCCGCAGGTATTGGCATTACCGCTGCGGCGGTTGCGGCCACAGGCTCGGGCACGGGGCCCCTCCCGCTCACATCTGCCCTGATCAACTCCGCGAGGAGCGCGGGTGTAAGGGGCTCAAGGGGCAAGGGCTCACCATCCACGGGGGGGCCTGCCCCAAGGTGCTTCTTTTTTCCCCGCGCCTTCTTTCCGGCCGGACACGCTCCCTCCCCCCCGCCGGAGGCCTTGGTGGCATCGGCCCCCGACGTCAACCGCGCATCAGACGTACTTGACGCGCGGGCAGATCCGGGGGGAAGGGCGGCGGCGGCGGCGCCAGCCTCGGCCGCACGAGATGATCCGGCGGCCTTGGAGGCAGGGCAGTTCCTCCTGATGTGCCCCACCTCCCTGCAGGCATGGCACCTCACACCGTCCGACGTCCAAAAGGCGCGGTAGGCGGTCCCCTCGTGGAGGACGACGAACGCCCCTTCAGTGTCCTCCTCCCGCGCCAGCTGGATAAACAGCTGGCGCCGGAAGGAGAAGACGTGGCGAAGGCTGGCCTCCCGGAAGCCGAGCGGGATGGGCGTGATCCCCGACCTCACCTCCCCAAGTTGTCGCAAATGGGGAAGGAGGAGCTCACCAGGAACATAGGGCGGGACGTTGGAAATAATGATCCTCTGCGCGGTGGCCTCGAGAGGATCCACCGGCAGGAAGGTCCCGCCCACGGTGAGCCCCTTGGCGACAGCCAGGGACACCGCCCGCTCCGACCCCAGGAAGAACACAGCCTTCCCATACATTTTCGAGGCCGCGACGATGGCTGAGGGGCCGACAACCCCAGCCATGGCCTTGACGCAGGCCTCGATGGTCATAGTGGGGTGAGTGTAGCTCTTCACCCCAAGCTTTTTCGTTATTAATCGAAAAGGTGACGGGGCAGCAGGAACAGCGGGAGCAGCTGTGGCTGTGGCTACCACTCTCGCATAGGTCCCGGCTGGCCCCGCCACCGGCGAAGACGCAGTCGCCATTCTGGGGTGCTTTTTTTTAAGGGCTACACTCACCCCAAGTCACAGGCCTGAAGGTGTTAATGGCCTCGGTGTATATATATATATATTTTTTTTGTCCTCTATTGAGCAGAGGGAGCTGATTAAAATGAGGACACACCTCTCTCCTTATTGATTTAAATTGGGAGAGGAGCCCTCGCCCCTCTGCTCAATTGGCAATTAATAAAATAGATGAAACTAAGGTGCCTTAGAAAGACAGGCAGAGAGAGACAAAGAGAGAGAGAGAGAGGTGGGGGGGTGGGAAGGAGGGAGGCCGCAAAGGGCAGTGTTGCCACTCAGGATGGTGGGTGGGTGTAGGCAGGGTTGCACTCTCCGATGGAAAAAGTCTTTGGTGATGGTGGTTTTCTGGCAGGGGGAGAAGACGTCTTCACCTGGAAAAGCTGGAGAAGCCCAGGCTTAGTCCTGCAACAGGTCTTAACGATGTAATTAAATTAAATTAAGGACTTCACCTTGGGCAGCTCCAAGCTCTCCCAGGGCAGGCAATAGAAGGGATGCTAATTAGTGGTGTGTGTGGCCTAGCTTTTAACAAGAGCACACACACACACTACACCCCTTGATGATTCGGCCTTGCTTCTTCTTTTCTCCCCCCACCTAAAATACAAAGTCTTGGGAGAGTGCCCCAAATAACACCCACCTGTAGATGTTCCGGATGAAGTTTTCTTCCCTCCTTTCAAGCAGTTGGTTTCTCTCCCCTCTCTCCCTCTCCTGAAGTGGAGGCCAAATTGGGGAGGCAGTGATAGAAAGGCCTCTCCCCTGGTTGATGTTGATGTAGGCCTCCTTTCTCCTTCTCCTCCTCTGTCCTCTCTCTCCAGGCACCTCAGTTGATGTAATGATGGTGGAGTTGGTGGTGGTGGTCCAACGTTCTCCTCCTCTTCCTGGTCAGGGGACCACCACTTTAATCCACTCTCCAAAGTCTAGCTGCTCCCTCTGCTCGTGCTTGCAGCTGAACAGAGGGTACTCTTTTATTTGGACCCAAAAAAAACCAATTCGACTGTAAATAAACAAAAGTTCAACGAAAGCTTAACAAATCAAATTAAAATTTGGTTATCCGTGTTGATGATGCACTCCAGTCCCCGCGGCGCCCACCGGTCGCGGAAATACTCAAGCGCACCGGCGGACACCGCGTGCTCCATCTCCAGGGCCACCCGGGCGCGAACATGGCCGCGGAAGAGATGCAGGCAATCCGGCTGGACGACCCCCTCGACCGCCCGCTGCCTGGACCAATTGATGGCTCTTTTAGCCAGGCCCAGGAGCAGGCCCACAAGGAGGTCCTCCAACCTGTCCGCTCCCCTCCGCACCGGGTGACCGTAGATCAAGAGCGTGGGACTGAAGTGCAACCAAAAATCGAGGAGCAGCCCCTTCAAGTAGTGAAAGAGGGGCTGCAACCTCTCACAATCCATATAAACGTGAAACACGGACTCCTCCAGGCCGCAAAAAATGCAGGCGGCCTGGGAGTCCGTGAACCTACTTAAAACCTTATTGCATGGGACCGCTCCGTGCAACACCCTCCAGGCCAAGTCCCCGATGGAACAAGGGAGGACTCCCGCATAGAGAGCCCTCCATTGGGGACCTCCGCTACCGCCGGTCGGCAAAACGCCACGCCAAGGCGTGTCCGGACGGTAGACGAAGATGGCAAAGTGGAGAGTGTGCAGGAGCAGCCCGTACAGGAAACCCCTCCGCGCGGAATGAAAAGGCACGGAGGGTATTTCCTCGAGACGGCTCAAGTTGTGAGGCGCCGGTTCCCGAGGGGAGTTTCGGGGCCGGGCGCCGATGAGGAATTCCGTCCGAACGGGGGTAAGCTCGGACGGGATCGCCCCACGTGCTTGAGCCGCCTCGATACACCTAGTGGAGTCGGGGCCCAGTGCCGCTTTTACCGATTCGATGGTTTCGACCGCGAGCCGGACGTTGGCCCAGGACAGGCGCCGCGCCAGCTCCTCCGGCGCCATCCAGCCCGCTCCTCCGCCATCGAGCAGGTCCCCGACTCTGGTCACCTTGCCAGCCACAGCCCTACCCTCCGCCAGCCGCCCGAACCCGTGTTCGTGGAGGTGCGGATTCCTGAGCAGCGGCTCCCGAAGGAGAGCCGCCGCTCCTGACGGGGGAGAGCTCCGCCTGGAAGCGACGTAGTTCCAAACCCATAGTAGTTCCTGGTAGAAGACAGGCAGCTCCCGCAGGCCGGCACGCCTGCTGCCCACTTTCGCAAACAGGAGCTGCGTGTCGTAATTGAGGCCATGCAGCTGGCGGAAGAAAAACGTCGCCAGCGCACACCATCTCGGAGGATTCTCGACGTACAGGTATCTCTGCAGCGTCTGAAGACGGAAAGTCGCAGCCTGGGTGCGAAGGCACACCAGCGCCTGACCGCCCTCCCTAAGCGGGAGACACAGAACCGCGGCAGAGACCCAGTGCTTCCTTTTGTCCCAGAAGAAGTCGATGAGCTTCTTCTGAATCTTGGCGACAAACGCAGGGGGAGGGATCAAAGTGACCAACCGGTACCACAACATGGCGGCCACCAGCTGGTTTATGACCAGCGCTCGACCCCTGTAGGACAACACTCGGAGCAGTCCTGTCCAGCGTCCTAGGCGAGCGGTGACTTTGGCCTCCAGCTCTTGCCAGTTCGCCGGCCAAGCGTCCTCGGCAGGGCTAAGGTAGACTCCCAAATAGAGGAGGTGCGTGGTGCTCCAGGCGAAAGGCCTGAACTCCTCCGGCAGGGAGTCCACCCGCCACTGACCCACCAGGAGTCCGGAACATTTCTCCCAGTTGATCTTGGCGGAGGATGCGTCCGAGTAAATCTGCTGGCATTCCCGCATCCTCCGCAAGTCAGCGGGATCCGTGACCGTGAGGAGCACGTCATCGGCGTAAGCCGAGAGGACCACCTCCACGCCCGGCCCTTGCAGAGCCAGTCCCGTCAACCTCTTCCGCAAGAGGCGCAGGAAAGGCTCCACGCAAATGGCATATAACTGGCCGGACATGGGGCATCCCTGACGCACCCCCCTCCCGAAGCGAAGGGGCGCCGTCAAGGACCCGTTAACTTTAATCAGACACTCCGCGGCGGCGTACAGAAGTCGGATCCGGGCGACGAAATGCGTCCCGAACCCGAATGCGCGCAGAGTCCCGAAGAGATACTCGTGATCCACCCTGTCGAACGCCTTCTCCTGATCCAGGGAAAGGAAGGCGACCGACAGACCAGCCCTCTGGGAGTGGTGGACCAGGTCCCGGACCAGATGGATGTTATCGTGGATGGTCCGGCCCGGGACCGTGTAGGACTGGTCGGGGTGGATCATGTGGGCCAGCACGGTGCCAAGGCGAGCAGACATGGCCCTGGCAAAGATTTTATAGTCCGTGCTGAGGAGGGAGACCGGGCGCCAGTTCTTAAGGAGGCGGAGATCGCCCTTCTTAGGCAGCAGGACAATGACCGCCCTGCGCCAAGAGAGGGGCATCTCCCCGGTCGCCAAACTTTCCCCCAGGACCCGCGCGTAGTCGCCCCCTTATTTTTTTTTTTTTTTTTCTTTTTTCGGCGCCCTCCGGGCCAACCTTCGGCAGGTCCTCCCACAAAACTCTGCGCGCATCCTCGCTGGACGGATCCGGAGAGAACAGAGCCCCGTAATAGGCGCGGGTCTCCGCGCTGATTCCCTCCGGATCCGAGACCAGAGATCCGTCGTCGGCCAGCAGCCCCAAGAGCTGCTTACGGACCCCCCGTCTTTTTTCCAGCGAGTAGAAGAAGGGGGAGCCGCGGTCCAGGTCCCGCAGGAGCTGGATCCGCGACCTCACGTACGCGCCTCGGGACCCGACGAGCTGCAGGTCCTTCAGCGCGCCCTTCTTCTCTTCGTACACCTTCCGCAGGGCCGGGTCCTCGACGACCTGACCGAGACGGGACTCCAGGTCGAGCACCTCCTTCTCCAACCGCCCGACCCGGGCCTCCCGCCTCTTGGTCGACCCCTTCGCGTACTCCTGACAGAAGAGACGGATGTGAGCCTTGCCCACATCCCACCATAGCCTCAAGGAGGGGAAGCCCCCCTGCTTCCTTCTCCAGTCGGCCCAGAATCGACGAAACGAATCCCGGAACCGTGCGTCCTCCAGCAGCAGGTTGTTAAAATGCCAGTACACGGACCCCCCCCGCGCGCGCAGCGGAGCGAGCTCCGCCCACACCAGGTGGTGGTCCGTGCACGGCACCGGCCGCATGGAAACTGCCGGAACGCAGGAGACGAACGCCCGGGAAATGTAGAGGCGGTCGATTCTGGACCTTCCTCCCCCAGACCTCACGCTAGTGAAGCCGCTGGAGTCGGGGTGGAGATTTCGCCAGACGTCCACCAAGTCGAAGGACCCAACCAGGTCCCTCAACTTCTCCATCGCCGCCGGGCTTCGCGGGGGACCCGAACGGTCCCTCGCCTCGAGGGTGCAGTTAAAATCCCCCCCGAGGATGACGCACTCGCCCACGTCGATGGAGCCCAAGAGAGCGGACACTTCTTCGAAGAAGCGCACTTGCTGCGCACTGGTCTGAGGGGCGTACACGTTCACTAGATGGAGCGGCACGCCCCCCAGGCGAACAGTGACATGGAGCAAGCGGCCCGGCACGTGCTCCTTGACCCCCAAGATCTCCGGCTGAAAATGCGGGGCCAGCAAGATAGCCACCCCGCTGGAATTGTTGGAGAGGTGACTCATGCTGACCCCTCCTTGCCACTCCAGGAGCCACGTGGCTTCGTCTCCCGGAACGGTGTGGGTTTCTTGCAGGAAGCACACCGCATACTTCCCGTCCCGAAGGACCGAGAAGTTATTGAATCTGCGGCGCGCCTCCCTGCTGCCGTTGATGTTGAGGCTGGCTATGGTTATCTTCATGTCAGAAGCATAGTGCAACCTCTACCTACACCTAACGGGGCGAGGAAGCGCAGCCGCTGGTCCGCCGCCACTTCCTCAGCAGCCCAGTGAGAAACGTTGTGAGCCGACGCAGCTCGAGCGGGTTCACACCCTCGTCCGCGCCCAAGATCTTAACGGCGGCGCGGACGGAATCGATGAGCAGCGCCAGCTCCGACCACCTGTCGAGGGCCAGCCGGACCTTATTGCGCTGACCCAGGCACGTGGCCATAAAATCCCGGAGTTCCCTTACGGAAATGAGGGGAGACTTGGCAAGGGGCACGAGGTCATCCATCGCCACGTCGGCGCTGGAGTCCGAATCGTCCTCCGTGCCCATCACCGAGTCCCCATCCTCCTCCAGGGGGTCGTCACCAGCGGCCGACCCGTCCGCCGCGCAGTGCGAAGCGAACGACTCGGCCGCGCCAGCCAGCCCCGCCTCCGCCCGGATCCCACCCCCAGGATCGGCGGCAGAGGATTTCTCCCTGGGCTCCTCTAGGGGTGCCGGGCCAGAAGACGGCGGCGGTTCAGAGCTCCCCTCCGCCTCAGACGCCGGAACGACCGGAGAAACCGGGGAGAGAACAATTTCCAGCTCCTCCAGTACGTCCGGCACCAGAGACGCAGCCAGGGGGCCATCCTCCTCCCCGCCACCAACCTCCGACCCAGCGGACGGGGGGTTTTGAATTAAAAGCTCTACCAGGACGAGCATCCCCTGGGAGACGTCCGGGTCGCATTGGGCGAGCTCATTGTCCTCGAGCTCGCCCGACCCAGCCCCCAGGCTGCCCGACCCGGCGAGTGGTAACGACACCGATAAAAGGTCAACTTCAATTACTGCCGCGGGTTGTTCTGCAACCCCCCCCACGGGCAGGGTCTCATCCCCATCCCCGGGAGGCACGTGCTGGACAGACACATCTGCCTCAGCCTCCCGAGGGACAGGCGACCCCTGCCGATCGCTGGTGATGACGACAGCGCTGGGGGGGCGGGGGGGCGCAGTACCCGCGGCGGGCGACGACTCCCCCTGCTCGGAGGGACCTTCCTCCTCCCGGTCCTCCTCCTCATCCAGGGGGTCGCGCCTTCTTTTTAGCACGGAGGGAGCGAGGGAGACCTCCATGTCTGCAAAGGCCTCCTCCTCGACTCCCTCCGGCGGAGCAGGTTTGTCGGGTTCCTCGGGCCCGAGCCCGGCCGCAGGTATTGGCATTACCGCTGCGGCGGTTGCGGCCACAGGCTCGGGCACGGGGCCCCTCCCGCTCACATCTGCCCTGATCAACTCCGCGAGGAGCGCGGGTGTAAGGGGCTCAAGGGGCAAGGGCTCACCATCCACGGGGGGGCCTGCCCCAAGGTGCTTCTTTTTTCCCCGCGCCTTCTTTCCGGCCGGACACGCTCCCTCCCCCCCGCCGGAGGCCTTGGTGGCATCGGCCCCCGACGTCAACCGCGCATCAGACGTACTTGACGCGCGGGCAGATCCGGGGGGAAGGGCGGCGGCAGCGGCGCCAGCCTCGGCCGCACGAGATGATCCGGTGGCCTTGGAGGCAGGGCAGTTCCTCCTGATGTGCCCCACCTCCCTGCAGGCATGGCACCTCACACCGTCCGACGTCCAAAAGGCGCGGTAGGCGGTCCCCTCGTGGAGGACGACGAACGCCCCTTCAGTGTCCTCCTCCCGCGCCAGCTGGATAAACAGCTGGCGCCGGAAGGAGAAGACGTGGCGAAGGCTGGCCTCCCGGAAGCCGAGCGGGATGGGCGTGATCCCCGACCTCACCTCCCCAAGTTGTCGCAAATGGGGAAGGAGGAGCTCACCAGGAACATAGGGCGGGACGTTGGAAATAATGATCCTCTGCGCGGTGGCCTCGAGAGGATCCACCGGCAGGAAGGTCCCGCCCACGGTGAGCCCCTTGGCGACAGCCAGGGACACCGCCCGCTCCGACCCCAGGAAGAACACAGCCTTCCCATACATTTTCGAGGCCGCGACGATGGCTGAGGGGCCGACAACCCCAGCCATGGCCTTGACGCAGGCCTCGATGGTCATAGTGGGGTGAGTGTAGCTCTTCACCCCAAGCTTTTTCGTTATTAATCGAAAAGGTGACGGGGCAGCAGGAACAGCGGGAGCAGCTGTGGCTGTGGCTACCACTCTCGCATAGGTCCCGGCTGGCCCCGCCACCGGCGAAGATGCAGTCGCCATTCTGGGGTGCTTTTTTTTAAGGGCTACACTCACCCCAAGTCACAGGCCTGAAGGTGTTAATGGCCTCGGTGTATATATATATATATTTTTTTTGTCCTCTATTGAGCAGAGGGAGCTGATTAAAATGAGGACACACCTCTCTCCTTATTGATTTAAATTGGGAGAGTGGCCTCTCCCCTCTGCTCAATTGGCAATTAATAAAATAGATGAAACTAAGGTGCCTTAGAAAGACAGGCAGAGAGAGACAAAGAGAGAGAGAGAGGTGGGGGGGTGGGAAGGAGGGAGGCCGCAAAGGGCAGTGTTGCCACTCAGGATGGTGGGTGGGTGTTGGCAGGGTTGCACTCTCCGATGGAAAAAGTCTTTGGTGATGGTGGTCTTCTGGCAGGGGGAGAAGACGTCTTCACCTGGAAAAGCTGGAGAAGCCCAGGCTTAGTCCTGCAACAGGTCTTAACGATGTAATTAAATTAAATTAAGGACTTCACCTTGGGCAGCTCCAAGCTCTCCCAGGGCAGGCAATAGAAGGGATGCTAATTAGTGGTGTGTGTGGCCTAGCTTTTAACAAGAGCACACACACACTACACCCCTTGATGATCCGGCCTTGCTTCTTCTTTTCTCCCCCCACCTAAAATACAAAGTCTTGGGAGAGTGCCCCAAATAACACCCACCTGTAGATGTTCCGGATGAAGTTTTCTTCCCTCCTTTCAAGCAGTTGGTTTCTCTCCCCTCTCTCCCTCTCCTGAAGTGGAGGCCAAATTGGGGAGGCAGTGATAGAAAGGCCTCTCCCCTGGTTGATGTTGATGTAGGCCTCCTTTCTCCTTCTCCTCCTCTGTCCTCTCTCTCCAGGCACCTCAGTTGATGTAATGATGGTGGAGTTGGTGGTGGTGGTCCAACGTTCTCCTCCTCTTCCTGGTCAGGGGACCACCACTTTAATCCACTCTCCAAAGTCTAGCTGCTCCCTCTGCTCGTGCTTGCAGCTGAACAGAGGGTAACTTAAGACTCAAATACAGAAGCCTGCTATGGCTTTATATACAGGGGTGGTCACTGCCGGTACTGCAGTATCGAATCAGTTCTTCTCTTAAAGTCACATACACAACAATATCCAATGTAGAAAAAAGCTCAACGACCTCACTCAGGTCGTCAGGGTGAGTGGCTTTTTTTCAATACTTCTCCATCCCTTCATCTCAACATCACTCTATGGCCAGAGGGTCTTAAAAGCTCCAATGCCCAACACTCATCCAACACCTATGGCCCTTTAATCAAACACACACGCACATTCCACACTTTGCATACAGTAAGGGCTATTCAACTATGAGAGGCACATCAGGCAAGACCATGACTGCATACATTAAGAGCTACTCAACTATGGGAGGCATGTCAGGCAAGATCATGGCTGTATATTTACTCAGACGCCGTCCCTTTTCTTGCAGGCCAAGCTATCTCATAATAGGAGACAGCAGCAACGGATGGGTGGAGGGCAGCCTCAGCTGCAACCCGTCAGCGATCTTGAGGTGTGCGTCCACAGGATTGTGGCAAGCCGGGTGATCGGTCCCGTCGCCACTGGAGACGCCGACCCTGATCTGGACAGCAATGGTAAGGTCATCACCTTTTTGTCCGCTCTCCTTCCACTTGTTCCTCACAACACCAGCCTTTGACACTTTCAATCAAACTTACTAAATCGCTGCACTCATTCCTTCCTTACTGCCACCCTGTCCTCACACTAAAACCACTCTTGTACCTCCCTGCTTTCAGATGGTGATTCACCAGTTGAGGAGACAGGCCCTCAAGCTGCCAGTGGGAGTGAAGCTGCCGGCAAGGAGGAAGAGGAAGCCAGAGCATCAGCACCACCCTGTCCCGAGGAAGCCCATGCCCACACTGGGAACACGCCTTCCCTGGAGGGGAGCAAGGGGGAAGGATCTGATGAGGGTGAAGCTCCAGGGCCCAGCAGGCTGCAGCAACGCGATGGGGGTAGGGAAGCTTGGGGGCCTTCTCCCCGGAGGGAGAGTATGCCAGTGACTCCTGCTGCACTGGATGCAGAGGAGGAGCGGCTCATCGCTGAAATGAACACCCAGGCGGTGGACATGCACACTGAGCTCATGGGTGCAGTGGGAAGGGTGCCCGAAGCCATTGAATCACTGGCAAGGAGTGTGGAGCACTTTGCTGTAGCACAGGCGGATGCCACGCAAATGCTTAGTGCTGCAATTCAGTCACTGGCTGCCATGAGCCCATCTCTGACTGTTCTCATGCAGACTCAGATTGAGGCCACGCGAGCACTGACTGCTGCCATCCTTGCTGGTTCGGACACATTTCCCCAGGGCTCTCACCACGCCGCAGCAGGCCAGCAATTTGTGCTCCAGCAGATTGCTCCGGATGCTGAAGTGCTGCCCCGTGGGAGTGCCAGTGTGTCGGCCGAGCAGGGAGTTGCTGTCCTCTCTCAAGATGACAGCATTCCTGCTGCCACCACTGTCACTTCTCCAGTGCACTTGCCACCACCTGTAGGACAGACTGCTGCCGCCCATGCAGAGTTGGTGCAGTCTGCAGCTGGGCCCTCCAGGCCCAGAGCTGGTCGAGGCCGTCCTTCAAGGGCATCTGCAGTCTCAGGTAGTGACAATCAGCAGCCTTCCAGCAGTCTTGCTGCAGCCACTGGGGTCCCATTATGGAGGAGCAGTAGGGAGAGAAGGGTGGAAGTGCGCAAGGGAAGGAGATCACCCTCGAAGGGCAAAAAGTAGTTGTGACAAAATGTAGTTCATTTTTTTATTAAAGGCCAAGGTTGGTGGCAAAAACAGGAAGGCAGATTATTATTTGAATGGCAATACATTGGGAGAAGGGGAAGTGCAAAGAGACCTGGGTGTCCTTGTGCACCAGTCGCTGAAGGTAAGCATGCAGGTGCAGCAGGCGGTTAAGAAGGCAAATGGTATGTTGGCCTTCGTAGCAAGAGGGTTCGAGTACAGGAACAAGGATGTCTTGCTACAGTTGTACAGGGCCTTGGTGAGACCGCACCTTGAGTATTGTGTGCAGTTTTGGTCACCTTACCTGAGGAAGGACGTTCTTGCCATGGAGGGAGTGCAGCGAACATTCACCAGGCTGATACCTGGGATGGCAGGAATGACGTATGAGGAGAGATTGTGTCAATTGGGCTTATACTCACTGGAGTATAGAAGATTGAGAGGGGACCTCATCGAAACCTATAAAATTCTGTCAGGTCTGGACAGGCTAGATGCAGGACGGATGTTTCTGATGGCCGGGGAGTCCAGAACCAGGGGTCATAGTCTAAGGATAAGGGGTAAGCCATTTAGGGCTGAAATGAGGAGGAATTTCTTCACCCAGAGAGTGGTGAACCTGTGGAATTCTCTGCCACAGAGGGCGGTGGAGGCTAGTTCATTAAATATATTCAAGAATGAGTTGGATATATTTCTTGAGGCTAAAGGGATCAAGGGATATGGAGAAAAGGCAGGGACAGGGTACTGAATTTGGATGATCAGCCATGATCTCATTGATTGGCGGAGCAGGCTCGAAGGGCCGAATGGCCTACTCCTGCTCCTATCTTCTATGTTTCTACGTTTCTATGTTCATGGTCAAATTTTTTTTGGTGTTTTGGACATTATCTCCAGGTTGTGAGAACCAGTTATGTTAATGACTTTTTTTTGTGTTTCTTTCTATTAGTTTGTCATGCGGAAGTGACACACACAGAGTTTGTAAAATAGATACGTTTTTGTATTCAAAATGTACATGTTTGGTCTTTGCAATCATTGTTGCCTTGGCCGGCTTAGGAGTTGCGGGTTGGTTTTGTGATGAAATATTTGTCTTCATCAGCCCCTGTGTTTTACCTGCATTGTATTGTGTGTACCGTCCCCTTTTCCCCTATTGTGTTTATTGGCTCCGCCCCTGTCTTTTGTCATATAAAGGTCTCAAGAGCTGTATGAGTCATTCAGCCAGACGAATCCGATGTGGAATGACGTGCAATGTTCTTAGCGATTAAAAGCCTTCAGTTGAATCCTTTAACTTCTTGTCTTTGAGTTATTGATGGCACATCAATTTTAATCGCTAAAACACCAAGATGGATCGACTCCTGAAACCAGAGCGCTTGGACCTGGACCCCCATGCCACAGACGCAGCCACACAGTTCGGACACTGGTTCCAATAATTCAAATTTTTCATCGAAACCTCAGCCACCGCCATAGCAGCCGCGACCGCCACCGGAGACGTGAAACTGGGAATCCTGCGAAACCGGGTGAGTCATCGGGTCTCCCCTCTCATCTGAGATGCCACCAGCTACGAGGATGCCTGCACCATTCTGAAGGCCCACTACGTGCGGCCAATAAACGAGGTGTACGCCAAGCATCTTCTGACTACTCGCACGCAGCGGCATGGTGAGTCACTAGAGGACTTCATGCTAAGCCTAAAAGTACTGGGCAGAGACTGTAACTGTAAGGTCGTGTCTGCCACCGTGTACACGGAGGAGCTGATCCGAGACTCCTTTATTGCGGGCCTCAGTTCAAATTACATTCGGCAGAAACTGTTTGAAAAGGAGGGACTGGACTTAAAACAGGCTATGGGCATAGCGCGATCGCTGGATATGGCCCAGAGGAACTCTGAACCCTGTTCCTCAGGCCACGCGGCCCACTCCGCCTCGTGCACGCTGTGGGGGCCGCCATCTTGGAAGCCATCTTCACCTCCCAGGTCTCAGGCCAGCCTAGCACCGTCGGAGCCCCAGCCTCCACCCAGGAGCCCCACTACTGCCGCGATGCATCGGGGCCCGAAATGCTACTTCTGCGGCCAGGACAAACACTCCAGGCATCTGTGCCCAGCGAAGGGCACCACCTGTTTTAAATGCGGGAAGAAAGGACATTTCAGTAAAGTCTGCAGAGGGAACCCCGCCTCCAACTCCGCCACCGCCGCGTGCGCGCCGTGGGGGCGGCCATCTTGGACGCCATCTTGTCCACCCTCATGGAGTCCACCATCTTGTCCCGACTACACGGACCCCCAGGGCCCACTGGTGGCCTCAATCACAGTGGATCAATCCAGGCCGCATCCGTTGTCTAGATCGATGATGGACATAGCGGTAAACGGGAACAAGGTTAAATGCTTGATTGACTGCGGGAGCACTGAAAGCTTTATTCATCCTAGCCTGGTAAAACAACTTTCACTAATGATAGTCCCTACACAGGGCAAAATCGCCATGGCTGATAAGACTCATACCTCAAAAATTACAGGTTTCTGCGCGGTTATGTTGTCGGTAAAAGGCACTGATTACAGAGATTTTAAACTGTTGATAATGCCAGATCTCTGTGTGAGCGTGATCTTGGGTCTGGACTTCCAGTGCCACCACCGAAGTATCACGCTTACCTACGGTGGGTCCCAGCCGCCCCTCACAGTGTGTGATCTGGCTACCCTGAAGGTCAAGCCGCCCTCTCTGTTCGCCAACCTCGCACCCAACTGTCGACCCATAGCGACCAAGAGTAGGCGGTTCAGCTGGGAGGACAGACGGTTCATTGCGTCTGAAGTAGAAAGACTCAAGCGGGAGGGTATCATCGAATGAAGTACCAGCCCGTGGCGCGCCCAGGTAGTAGTAGTTAAGGGTAGCGAAAAGAAGCGGATGGTGATAGATTATAGCCAGATGGTTAATCTATACACCCAGCTAGATGCCTACCCTCTGCCCCGCATAGCGGATATGGTTAATCAAATTGCGCAATACCGGGTTTTTTCCACCATCAACCTAAAATCGGCATGCCACCAGCTCCCCATTAGGCCGGAGGACCGTCCATACACCGCCTTCGAGGCGAACGGACGCCTCTACCACTTCCTCAGAGTCCCCTTTGGGGTAACGAATGGGGTCTCGGTCTTCCAGCGGGAGATGGACCGCATGGTCGATGGGAACCAGTTAACAGCCACCTATCCATACCTAGACAACGTCACCATCTGCGGCCACGACCAGCAAGACGACGACTCGAACCTTGCGAGATTTCTGAAAACCGCCCTCAGACTCAATCTCACCTACAACGAGGATAAGTGTGTCTTTAGCACCACGCGCCTCTGTATCCTGGGCTGCGTGGTGGAAAACGGGGGAATCGGTCCGGACCCCGACCGATTGCGCCCCCTACGGGAGCTACCCCTACCAAACACTCCCAAGGCCCTGAAAAGGTGCATGGGGTTTTCTCCTATTACGCCCAATGGGTCCCCAATTATTCTAACAAGGCCCGTCCCCTCCTGAAATCAAGGTCCTTCCCGCTCACGGCTGAGGCCCACGCCGCCTTCAACAGCATTAAACACGACATTGAGAAGGCCGCGCTGCGGGCAGTGGGCGAAAACATCCCTTTCCAGGTCGAAAGCGATGCGTCCGGCTTCGCTTTAGCAGCCACCCTCAACCAGGATGGGCGGCCCGTAGCCTTTTTCTCAAGAACCCTCCAAGGGCCCGAGATCAGGCACTCCTCGGTAGAGAAGGAGGCCCAGGCCATAGTGGAGGCAGTGCAGCACTGGAGGCACTACCTAGCCGGCAAACGCTTCACCCTGCTTACCGACCAGCGGTCGGTAGCCTTCACGTTTAACAACAAATAGAGGGGGAAGATCAAGAACGACAAAATTCTCAGGTGGTGGATCGAACTCTCCACGTTTGAGTACGACATAATATATAGGCCGGGGGCCCTCAACAAATCCCCCGATGCCCTATCACGAGGGATGTGTGCCAGCATCCAGGGGGACAGGCTACAGGGCCTCCACAATGGCCTCTGCCACCCGGGGGTCACCCGGCTATTCCACTTTATAAAATCCCGTAACCTGCCCTATTCCATCGAGGAGGTCCGGTCTATGACCAGGGACTGCCGCACCTGTGCGGAATGCAAGCCCTGTTTTTACAGGCCCGACCGAGCCCACCTGATCAAATCTACACGGCCATTCGAGCGCCTGAGCTTAGATTTCAAGGGACCACTCCCCTCCACCGACTGCAATGTGTACTTTCTCAACATTGTGGACGAGTACTCCCCCTTCCCATTCGCCTACCCCTGCCCAGACATGACCAGTGCCATGGTCATCAAGTGCCTCGGCAGCCTGTTTTGCACGTTCGGCATGCCGAACTACATCCACACTGACAGGGGGGCGTCGTTCATGAGCGACAAACTGCGCCAATACCTGCTGTCGAAGGGGATAGCCACGAGTCGGACCACTAGTTATAACCCCTGGGGTAATGGGCAAGTGGAGAGGGAGAACGCGACAGTGTGGAAGGCGGTCACCTTAGCACTAAGGTCTAAAGGCCTCCCTACCTCCCACTGGGAAGAGGTCCTCCCAGACGTACTCCACTCGATAAGGTCGCTACTGTGTACTGCTACTAACGCCACTCCTCACGAGAAGATGTTTGTTTTTCCCCGCAAATCAACCTCGGGAGTGTCCCTACCTTCGTGGCTCTCCACCCCAGGGACAGTCCTATTACGGAAGCATGTGAGGGGCCACAAAATGGATCCCCTCATGAAGGCAGTACACCTACTCCACGCAAACCCACAGTACGCGTACGTCAAGCACGCCGACGGGCGTGAGGACACCGTGTCCATAAAGGACCTCGCCTCGGCAGGAAGTGACAACGACCCATCCTCACCACCCCCAGAAGAACCTCCACCATCTCCAGAGGTATCCTCACCACCCCCTGAAGCACCTGCAACACCCCCAGCACATGGGTATGCCCAGGAGGGCACCACGGACTCCCGGTCGGAACCCGAGGTACTGTTGCGACGTTCAGGAAGGACTATCACACCCCCGGACAGACTAAATCTGTAGAAGGGGTGAATGTGATGAAATATATGTCTTCATCAGCCCCTGTGTTTTACCTGCATTGTATTGTGTGTATTGGCTCCGCCCCTGTCTTTTTTCATATAAAGGTCTCAAGAGCTGTATGAGTCATTCTGCCAGACGAATCTGATGTGGAATGGCGTGCAATGTTCTTAGCGATTAAAAGCCTTCAGTTGAATCCTTTAACTTCTTGTCTTTGAGTTATTGATGGCACATCAGGTTTTATTCATGTTGTTCTCAATGGCAGAAGCCATTTTCTCAGCAGGGGCCTAAAAGCAGCTTGCTATCAGCCGTTGATGGACGGCCCTTTCAGTTTCTACATTGTGTGCCTCCCTCCCGCCTTGGTGCTGCTGATGATCATCCTCCTCATCTTCCTCTTCCTCTTCCTCCTCCTCCACTGCTGGTGCTCCAAGGCCTGGTGGCATTGGCTGGGTCCTGAGGATTGCCAAGTTATGCAGCATGCAGCACACAACAACAAAGTGGGAGATTCGCTCAGGGCTCCTCCAGAATGCTCCAGACAGCGGAACCGTTGCTGGAGCTACATAATTTTGCAGGTTGGTGAAATTCTCTTTTACAGTGAGGTGAACAGTGGAGGGTTCAATGGGTCAATTCGTTCCTGGGCCACTTGAACTTCTGCTTCGGGTTTAAAGCAGAAACTGCTGTCACTTACCGGACACCAGCTATGCTATCCATGCTGGTAGTGGGGCGCACCTGTGGTGACACAATATGTCCCACCTCCTATATATGCTACCTGTGGGGGAACATGGTCTTGTGCCATTACCTCCATGGTACAGTTTATAGGTTTTGCGCCAGCAGCTTTAAACCCGCACTGTGGTTTTAAATAGGCGTTCAAGTGCTAGGGACACAGGATTATGTGTGCTCCCCGGCTCAGGCACCCCGAGAGGTCAGTACCTGTCATAGCATGCTCCCACTTTATGACATAAGGTGGGACCGCTGTGAAACGGATGTGTGCACCCCCTTGAATGACTCCAATGTTCTCTACTCTGTATACCGGTGCGGGTCGGGCTGTCCCACCCATGACCGGCATCTTTACTACTATATCCATGATAGTATGGTTTGAACGTCCACAATCTACTGGGACTGGGTAGGCCTCAGAAGCTAGCCGGAGTTGACACAGGCTTAATGCATTCTCGAATGGATGGAGGGCTGTGAGGTGCTTGTTGCTGATCCAGGAGGGGACTAAACCCTGTTTTAAATCCTCCAGATTACTGTGGCCCTCGCCGAGCAACCATGTCCCATACAGTACGCACACCTCGTTCTGTGCAGCCTGGTCTGAAGCATTTCTGTCCTCTCTTATAAGGGCATTTACAGTCTTGGCGTGTCTCTCCAGCTCAGCTATGGTCTCTTTTAAATGGACCGTCATGGCCTGGTCCTCGTGTAACTCTGAGCCTACTATCTTATTTTCATCCATCAAGATTTTCCTCAATTGTGTCTTTAGACCGTTTATCTGTGTCTGCAATTCTATGTCATCCACGCTGTTGATGACAGAGGATCCTGTGTTAAACACTGTGAAAACATCACTCCAGGCACCCCTTCTTTGTCTCCCCGTATTACCAAAAAAATCATGGTGTGTGGTGTACAGTTTTGGGTTGGCTACATTGGCAAAATCGAACTCGTAGAATTTCCTAAACAACTCTTTTAGCAGGGCCTGCTTTAGCTGTTCTGTCTCTTTGGGGCACCACTCCGGTAAGTGTACCTCAGTGAGGTTTAAAATCACGGAGGCTACCGCGTAGCATACCCCCTGGTATAGCACCTGTTCCGTAGGCACTAGTACCAGCCCATTCCCTGGTCCCTTGGTGGTGGCGGGGCACCCCTCCCTGTGTGTCCTTGCTGCCTGGGTCGTGGGCAGGGGCTTTCGGGGGCAGGCCACAAATTCAGTGGCATTCACTGGGATCGGGGAGTATGGGACCGTGCACGCCTTCAGGCTGGAATCCCACTCCACCCCCTCCCCGGCATCTTGCCACTGCCGGTGGAAAATGATGGATATGCCTGTGGGGCAGATCTTCTCTGACCCCCACATACAGACATAAATCCCCTGATTCGGTTCCCACCACTTGTCCCAGCACACACTCAATCCCCCGTGAGTCCCTGTAATAGTCTGATGGGTATTGTTCCCCAATCGTTCCCACTCGACCGTGGCATTTCCTATATTCTTGCTCAGTTTTCTGAGCCAGCACCACCTAGCCAAAGGAATCTGTCCCTTGCATGTTAAACATACACATTTCCCTACAGTGACGCTGACCCTTGTGGCAACGACCTGTACACTGGGGCATAGGAGGGAGGCCTCCCCATACGTGAACCCGGTCTGGCTGGAGTACTGAGTCGAATTGGACCCCAACCACGCTGGCCACCTTCCCTCGTGGAAGTAGATAGCGAGCTCCTCCACATCCCGTTCACCACTTCCATCGGTAACTATTGGTGCTCTCTCTCCTGAGCACCCATAGATGTGGGAGTCCTCCACGTCACCTCGCATTCCAATGCTCATTCCTATCAGGGTGAGTAGGAATACGCCCCCTTCATCTTGAAATCCTCTCTGCAAAGAGATACAAGAACATATAGTCAGGTCCTGAGGAGATTCTCTAGCTTGGGTGAAGCATAGTCGGGTCTTGCGACCTCTACTCAATACGAACATTCTTAACAATACTACTACTTATATAAAACTACCAATCACCTCGTTTAAACTTAAACTAAACACCCAAACTTAACAATATCACACTTAAATTGCATAAACTATGTACATCTGCCGCCCATCTCCGGGCGGCCAGCCTAATTCCTGTTTGGGCTGCGACACACCGCTCCCTTCAGTGTGGCCGCACTGTCCTGTACTTTCATTCCCTCACAGCCTGTGGCTACTGGCTGGGGACCTCTGCCCTCATACCGATCCCTCACTCGAGAGGCTGCCCTTTTTATATGGGGAGCCAGTGACCATGGTTTCCTTGGCTGGGGCATCCGTGGGACCTTCTGGGGACTTGGGCGGGTGGGGTTTTCCTGGCTGGTGGTTCTTTATCCCGAGCTACTGCCCCCTCCTGTGCAGTCTGTGCACTTACCACTACCGCTGGCTGGGCATCTTCCTCCTCAGGCTTTACCTGTCCTGAACCTGGGCTAGGGGCAGGTAGCTCTTCGCAGCCTGGTGCTGCAGGCTGAGGGTCCTCGCCCTCAGGTCCAAAATCTGGGTCCGGGGCGGGATTTTCACCCTCGGGTCCCTCCTCCTCTAAACTTGAGTCGGGGCAGGGTCTTTGCTCTCGGGTCCCACCTCCACTAAACCTGGGTCCGGGGCGGGGTCTTCGCCCTCGGGTCCCTCCTCCTCTAAACCTGGGTCAGGGGCGGGGTCTTCGCCCTCGGGTCCCTCCTCATCTGAATCCCAGAAGAGTGGGGGAGTGTCCCAAGTGGTGGGCAGGATGGCCCCTCCCCTTAAACAAGCCACAGCGCCTGCCTGTGCAGTCTGTGAACTTGCTCCTGCTGCAGGCTGAGGATCTCTATCCTCAGACCTTGCCCCAACTGGCTGTTCTCTCCTCTCGGGCTTAAACAGTTTACACTGGTAAATATGGAACCATTTGGTGCACCAAGGCATCTTAATGACGTATACCATGGGGCTGGCCTTGTCTACAATATTGTAGGGCCCCATGTATAGCGGTTCTAGACATCCTACCCGAGCAAAATTCCTCACCATGACTTGATCCCCTATTTCCCACTCGTGGTGTTTTCGGGGTTCTAACAGCAATCGGTTACTCCGATGCTGCTTTCCCATGTTCCAAGCTGCCCGCCCGTGGACCTGCTTAAGGTACTCAAAGAGGTTCCTGGTGAACCTGTCCCAGTTTACCTCCCTGAGCTGACCCTCTGTGAGCACTGGGGCTAGTACATGGGTGGGGTTCCGCATAACCCTGCCAGTCATCAGCTCATGCGGGGAGTACCTCGTGCTTTTTGACTGGCTGGCTCGGATCCCCATCAGGACCAACGGTAGAACCTCGGCCCATTTTCTAGGTGAGTCCACCATCTCTTTCCTTAGCCTTTCCTTTAAGGTCCTGTTCATCCTCTCCACAATCCCTGATGACTGTGGGTTGTGAGCAACGTGCCACCTCCCCTTGATGCCGAGCACCATAAGGGTATTCTGCATTACCTGCCCGGTAAAGTGGCTCCCTTGGTCGGACTCCACATACTGTGGTAGCCCCCGGTGGGCTGTTCCAGGATATACCAGGTAGGCTGTGAGCTTTTGCTCGCAGAGACCCTTCACCTTTAGGTCCATCTGTGAGAGGAGCAGGGTCCAGCAAGCAATGCGGGCACTGCTCACTGCCCCATCCTTGATCCTCCCATCCAGGAGCATCTGGGTGAGTGTGTGATGGGTGAGAAGGGTGATGGGAGAGGTGCCTGTGAAGATCAGTGATCTTTTCACAGCCCAATGTGTGGCCAAGAGGTGCCTCTCAATTGGAGTAGCTCTTCTCCACATCCGTGAGTATCCTGGAGGAGTAGAGCACCGGCCTCAGCCTGCCATGCCGCTCTTGGAGCAGCACAGCACTCAGGCTGTCCCCGCTGGCTGCTACCTCCAGGATGAACTCTTTCCCCCAATCTATGGCCCCTAGAGCTGGTGCGGTCTGCAGGTCTTTCTTGAGCCTGACAAATGCTGCCTGGCAACCGGCATCCCACGCCCACTCCACTCCCTTGTGTAGGAGTCGGAGCAGAGGGGCTGCTTTGGCTGCATAGTCCTCAATAAAGTCTCTGCAGTACCCGGTTAGCCCTAAACATGACCTCACACCTGTGACTGTGTTGGGGACTGGTAACTACTGTACCGCTTCCCTCCTAGCCTTATCTATGGCCCTTTCCTCAGTGCGTATGATCAGGCCCAGGAATTTCACCTCCTGCTAGCCGATCTGCGCTTTCTTCGGGTTTACCTTAAAACCCTCCTGCCTGAGCAGCTCCAGCAGTTCGGCCAATAGTGGGCCATGCTCCTCTCTCGAATCCGTGAACAGGAGCAGGTCATCCACATACTGTACCAACTGTCTGGGCTGGCTGAAGCCCTTTAAAATGTTTGCCATGCACTGATGGAAAATGCTGGGGCTGTTGTGGAAGCCCTGAGGCAAACAATTCCAGGTGTACTGTTGCCCTTTAAATGTAAAGACAAACTTGTACTGATCCTCCCTCCTTAAAGGGGTGGACCAAAACCCGTTTGAAATATGCTGGGATACTTCCTATCAGGTCGGCAACTGCTGCTGCTGTGGGTGCACAGGCTGGGATGTTGCTGTTGAACACCCGATAGTCCACCGCGGCCCTCCAGGAATTGTCCGGCTTTCTAACCGGCCACAGTGGAGAGTTTACATGGGTGGCTCTCGGTCTCAAGACCCCTGCTGCACTAAGGAGGACATGGCTGCTTCCATGTCTGGCTCCGCTTCCCTGGGGAAGTTATACTGTTTCTGTAGTCAGGCCATGGGGTCCCCGTCTAAGCTGACCTCAAACCCATTGACCCTCCCACAGTCATGTTTGTACGTGGCAAATGCGGCTAGGTGAGCTCTCACAAATGCCTGGAACTCTTTTGGGGTATTACTGACCATGAGCTCAAGGTTATAACCCTCTTTAGGCTTCATGGTGCACAGGGTCCCCTTCCCTTCTTTCCCTGGGATGACTACTACCTCGCCTTCCTTTCCTGTACTTGCCCCCCCATAGGCAATGATTTCTTAAAGCCACCAGGATCCCGTGGCCTACAATAAAGTCACCTCCCAGGATCCCCTTTCCACCCTTCTGTTCCCACTTCATTAGGATACAGGTCCATTTAGAGCGGAGCGTACCTAAACAAATGGAGAGCGGGATGGAAAACGAGCCGGCCTGTTCTCTGCCTGTGAATCCCGCCAGATTGTATGGGACCCCGCTAGATAGAGGTGAGGTGGTGGAGTTAGCTGAATGGACCACGGTGCATGATGCCCCTGTGTCCAACAGGTAGGTCCCCTTCACCTTTTCTACCTCCATCTCCACGAGGGGTCTATTCCACACATCGTACCGAACGGAACACAGGTAAACAGGCTGCGCTGGCTCTAGTCATGGCTGTGGGTTGGATGGGGCTGAGCGGGGTCAGAGCACCGGTAGCGGCTGCTACTCTCCTCTGGCCAGTCCATAGGGACCTCATGGTGTCCAAAAATGACTCGACCATGGCGGGAGAGATTCCTGTCTCTGCCTTTTGTGCTGGGGCTGTGGAATTCTTTCCCTTGTTATCTTTCCAAGGGTTTTTGCACTCCTTCCTCCAGTGTCCATCCTTCCCACACCCGTAACAATTGAGCTTAGTGCTCGAAGGGTTATTCCCTTCCTGATGCCACTCCTTCCTACCCTGTCCGGGTTTTACCTCATGCACCTTCCCCTTAGGTGGGTGCGCATCGGTTCCCCTACCGTTCTTATAGGCTAGGGTCAACTGTCTGATCACCGTAAGTTCGGTGATCTGGGGATTCCTAGGGTCGAACCAGACTTCCGCCTTGGCCCGGACCTGTGGCAAGCTGTTTGCCACCAGGCAACGGAGCCAGTGGGCCAGTTGATCCCGGTTCAGGAATGCCCGGTTAGGTGCCCCAGGACAGGCATTCCTTTATACCGGCCATAACCTGTCTGCGAAAGCCTGCGGGGCTTCCCCTGCGAGCTGCACTGTCTTCTCCACACGGGAGAAAGGACTTCCCTCATTCATCCCCATGGCCTCCAGAACTTCATCCCTGAGCTCCTCATTCCCGCTCTGCCCCCTCTTACACTCATCAGAGAGGAACTGGAGGAGCCTACTCTCCAAAGAGAACAGCAGCATTTTGGCCTGCTCAGCATCGTCGCACTCGTTGATGCTGGCTGCCTGTTCCACTTCCCTGAAGTGGACCGAGGGGTCCCCTTTTTCAGCGAGCTTTGGGATATGGCTCACCATAGCCCTAAGCTGTTGGGTGCTATAGGGCAATACGAACTGGTTTTGGAGGGGTCCCACATCCTCACCATTAATGGGTAGGCCGAACCTCCGATGCCGGGCTGGGCACATCGGGCCTGGTTCCAGCCTCTCTTGCGGGGGTTGCTCCAGCTCCGCTTCTACCCCTGACTTCACCCCCCCCTTGCTGCCAGACCCCGCTAAAACCTGGCGCTACGGGTGGTGGTCGTGGGACCTCCTGTTCCTCAACCGGGTCGTCCCTTGGCACTACCTGTGGTGTCTGAACCGCTCTCCTCTCGTTCCCGGTAAAATCCGCCTGGCCTGCCTTCGGGCTTATGAGGCACACCATGCCCTTTGCCTTCCTTAGGGCCAGGCTCAGATTCTCTATCTGTTCCTTGCAGGGGCCATGGTCTGCATCTTCAAACCCCTGTTCGCTCGCTAACTTATAGGCTGCCTTCACATCTTTTACTTTCTCCTCCTGCTCTCTTACTTGTCTCGCTAGGCGGGCATTCTTTTCCCACAACCTCAGCTCATTACCCTTGGCTTCGGTGACCTGGCACTGTAGGTATTCCAACCTGGCCTTATGTTCTCCCATTAACTTTACCCTTTCCTGATTCAGGGCCTGCAATGCTACCAGTAACTTCTCCCCTGCTAGAGCCTTGTCCTGGACCTCCAGGGCTGCCTCCCTTATCTCGGCTGCCTGTGCTGCAACGAGCCTGTCCAAAAGCTGGACCTGCTTCTTGAAGCACATCAGCCAGACTGCCTTCTCTAGGGATTTCTTGTGCCTCTTCCCTTCTGTCCATTTAGCTGCGGCATCTACCGGACGCCCAGCCTTTAACAGATTGGTGATCCACTTCTTCGTGATATTCACCTTGCTGAACACATAATCAGAAATCCTTTCCTCCATCATGGTTTGCTCTTCTGAACCATTGTCTACTGTATCATACCCCTGTTGCCGGTGTCCTGCCGTGGTCGCCATTTCTGTAGGGGGTGGCGTGTGCCCAGTCAGCTCTGCCCCTGACTGTCTCTGAGCGGTTTGAATCGCTCCCACACCCCTGGGTTCTAGACACCGGACTTAGGTACGGGCGGCGATACAGAAAATAGAGTAGACAACTGGCTTGGTGCAAGAAAACCGTAATTTTTATTAAAGGCACAATAAAGTCACAACACTGAGAATTGCTAGAATAATTACAGGCAAATAAAAGTACACTTATATTGGAATGGGGAACACACGGCACATCGAGGGAACAATCCCCTTATCCTTATCCCACCCCCAATACCTAACTAGATTAAGCTATGAGGGGCCAGGGATTCATGCTCACCAATTCGAAACCTGTCGATTAAACCGGTTGTGGTTTTGGGGTTCACTCTTGTTGTCCTTTGGGGCCTGCCATCATCATGTGGTCCCAGGGCGCGGCGGTGGAGTCATCTGTGTAAAGTACCCTTCTTTTTCCCCCGTTAGAGAAATGGTGTAAAGTCTTTTTTGGGTACCTTACTTTGCAGAGATGGTTGTTCTTCTGGTGGTGGTTTAGTCGCCGACAGTTTTGTTTTGGTTGGCGGTTTATCTCATTACTTTAATCTTCCTACTCGTGCTTCAAATGCCAGCTTACAACTAGGCTAGTGTGTGTACCCGCTCCTCCCCAACGCTTCCTTTTCGCTGCCCTTCTCTGCTTTATCGGTTTTGCCGGTCTTCTCCCACGTTTGGCCCCCCGTGTTGTGATGGGCGCCCTCGGTGTCGAGCAGCACGGGGAGGGAGAAGAGAGCCAGCGACGAGGCAAGAGAGAGCTTGGCTACCGGTCGGCCTATAATTATACCCGGTTCTTCACCCCTTATCTGCACACCAAATCAGGTCAGTTCTTTGTCTAAATTTTGGCGGGCTCGCCTAAAGTGATTACATTCATCCACTTTAATGGGTTTTGGGGTGGTTGTTTACTGGTTTAATGGCTTCAATATCCTGGCTGTTTGTTATTTATGAAATTTAATCGTCTTTCCTGGCTTGGTAGCTATCTTGAGCTGTTACTGAGTATTTAAGCAGAAAGTTAATGGCCTCAAGATTATGTCCATCCTGACTTGATCTGTTCCAAGATGAAGAATGCATATTCTGTGTTTACCTAGCTGTCTGGCTTTACAAAGTCTTTCACAGATCCATGCATGTTAGGTTTCGTTTCAGGTTTTGGAAGGGCCTGCCTTTTGCAGGGCCTTGCTTTTAAAATCCTGTTGGTTTTGGTCACAAGGTTTCAGAAGCCATTTTGGGTACCCTTTTTTAATAACTTGTCCATACAGGGTCCCTTTATCCATAACATTTGGGGAATGTGGGAATTTTGAGAACCCTACAGAGACTAAACTGGACTGTTCAGAACCTTGCTAACCTATTTGACCCTGAGCTGAGCTTTTGACCCCATATCCTCTCCATCACCAAGATCGCCTCTTTCCACCTCTGTAACACTGCCTGTCTCCTCCCATGCCTCAGCTCATCTGCTGCTGAAACCCACATTATGCCTTTGTAAATCTAGACTTGATGATTCCAATGCTCTTCTGGCTGGCCTCCCATCTTGCACCCTCCATAAACTTGAGCTCATCCAAAACTCTGCTGCCCATATCCTAACTTGCACCGAGTCCCATCCACCCATCTGTGCTCGCTGACCTACATTGCCTCCTGGTCTGCCAACACCTCAATTTTAAATTTCACATCCTATTTTCCAATCCCTCCATGACCTTGCACCTCCTCTCTTTAACCTCCTCCAGCCCAAAAACCCTCCAAGATCTCTGAGCTCCTCCAATTCTGACCCCCTATGCATCCCCGTTTCCACTGCTCTGCCATTGGTGGCCATGGCTTCTGCTGTCTAGGCCCTAAGCACTAGAATTCCCTCCCTAAACATCACCGCCTCTCTACTTCTCCTCCTTTAAGATATTCTTTAAAACCATCCACTTTGACCAACCTTTTGGTCATCTGTCCTAATATCTCCTTATGTGTCTCGGTGTCCAATTTTGTTTGATAATGCTCCTGTGAAGCTTCTTGGGACATTTTACTATGTTAAAGGCACTATATAAATGCAAGTTTTCATTGTTGTCCCATTCTTCCTATATCTGCCTTCAAAGAATCAGTTGCCACTTGTCTATCAGTTAACTGCATTATTACAAAAGAAAGCAAGATTGCTTCTGATGATGCCCACCAGGTCATGGATCAAGGTTAAACAACAAAGTGGGAGTAAGCACACTTCCCTGAGGAATCCATCTAAGTGTGAGCCAGGTAGATGAGAAGGAATCAAAAGGACTAAAGCCTGAGGTCCTCTAAGGCCATGCACTAAAACAGTTGCTTGATAGAGGCATAGTAACTCAGATATGTCATTGACTTGAGCAGCCAATAACTTTAATAGCAGAAAGGCATACTCCCAAAAGAGTCCTGAGTTAATTCCCATCCTCCACTGACATTCATATTGGTCTAGTCTTGATCAATCAAGTGTTGGTTATTTCCTGGATCATTAAACTGGGTGCCTCAAGGCAACAGACCGCTCCATTTCAAGGTAGAGAAAAATCATTAAGGATACCTATTTTAAACCTTCAGTCAAACAAATTATTGCCGACTCCCTAGCTGGCTAGCTGAAGAAAGATAACATAGTTTAGGAAAAAAGCAAAAAGTGATAATATAAAATAAAATAAGAAACTCATTCCAAAGCACACAATATGTGTTGTCAGCTGAGGAAGCCGAAAGGCCAAAATTTACTGTCAAAACAATGGGGAGGCTAATGTGCAAATCACACAGCAATTTCAGGTGAGGGCAGATGAGAGGTTAAATACGAAAATCCGGAAGTTGCTGTCCGAGATGCCATTAGCTTCGTGAAAACAGCATCTCACTATCTGCCTCACAATTGAAATGCATTGAACAGCGCAAAGTTCCCGGACTTGCACAGTTCATACAAACAAAACTTGCCACAGAAAGTTAGGGCTTGTCCATTTCAGTCTAAGTGCCCTTTTGAGCAGCGTGATAATTCTTAATTGCTGCAAAACAACCTCTCTGGCACTGAAAATTAACTTTTACAAGTGTGGAGTCTCATTCCTTTAGCTTTAAATTGTTGGAGATTTTTTTTTAAATACATTTTTTACTTTTCTCTCTCTCTTAATTCAATGTTTCTGTTCCTCTCCTTATTTATCTTTCTGTACCTGATTTGATATTGAATTCAACATTCTAACTGACACTTCCTGGTTCAGACTCTAAGCTGTTCATTAACAATGCTTCAATCTGACTGGTTAAGGAGACAAACAGTTGCTTGCCCTGTTCATGCAGATCCCAGATGCCCTGTAGAGGGTACCACACTCTTTCCATTGCTCATTTATGGCAACTTGCCATGCAAAAGTTCATGGAAATTAAATGGGTAAGGCCAAGTCTAACTCATGACAGGCAGCGTTCAATCACTGGCTACAGTACATTCTGGCCTGGTATCTAACTGCTATGTATCTCATGCTAATTTATCCAATTTTATCCCTGTCAAAAAATCTGTTTCAAAAAAATCTGTATAAAGAGGAGATCCTACAACACACAGATATAGATACTCACTCACTCACACATACACTCACTCACATACAAACTCACACACACTTACGCACACACACACAATCGCACATGCATATGCACGTACTGGAGCAGGCTATACAGTAAGCAAGTCATGTGAAAATAATAACCATAATAAGGTGGAGTTTAGTGTCAGACTTATTCTGAAAGGGGTACTAGGGGAACGGTAGCATAGTGGTTATGTTACTGGACTAATTATCCCAAAATCTGTACTAATAATCTGGAATTCAAATCCCACCAAAGCAGCTGGGGAATTTAAATTTAATTAATTAAATCTGGAATAAAGAGCTAGTATCAGTAACGGTGACCATGAAACCCATCTGGTTCACTAATGTCCTTTTAGAGAAGGAAATCTGCCACCCTTAGCCAGTCTGGCCTATATGTGACTCCAGACCCACAGCAATGTGGTTGACTCTTAGATGCCCTCTGAAATGGCCTAGCAAGCCAAAAAGGCAGCTCATCACCAACTTCTCAAGGGCAATTTGGGATGGGCAATAAATGCTGCCGTTACTTGCCAGCGGCACCCACTGTGAATTAATAAAAGAAAGCACACACTCTTTCAATTTTCGAAAAGCTAATTCTGAGGGAATGAGATGTGATCTGAGTGGGATAAACGGGACTACATGTTTCGAAAGGAGGGAAATTGGACCACTGTTAGGAATACACTATTGTCAATACAAAGTAACAATGGCCCTGAATTTGCGGTTGGAGGCTTCCTTTGGGAAAATGCCTCCGATCCATAAATAAAATGCCCATGTAACTGGGGCCTCGGGATCCATGGAAATTCGCGGTCCTGGGGCTCTGTGGGCATGCATGGGTAGAGGCCCATGAATCTCAGGGGTGCAGGTGGTTCGCGAGTGCGCCTGGGATCACGTGGGCTTGAAGGGATAATTACTAGTCCTCACACTTTTAGGGCTATCCCAGATCAGGCTTATTCTTCAGACGTTCACTTTGAGCTAAAGCTTGAGGTAGCCGAATCCTAAAGATGCTTAATTGGGTCTAAAGGTCTGGACCATCTCTCCCTAAAGGAAAGGAACAACCTGAAAATGTTACTGTCCTCCAGATAGCACTTTTAATAAGTTTAGCTAGACTGAAACGTTCCGTGTATTATTAGGGCCCAGAAAACTCTCCCACAATTCTGCAACTCCTCACCAAAGAGTGTACAGAGATTGATTTTGCGAGTTTGATACAGAAGTCTTATGTGAGATAATTCTAAAAAAAAATAGATTTCTTAAATAACCAACTGTAAGGGGTTTTCCTGAGAGATGCTCCTGAGGTTTCTCTCTCTAGAGGCCTCTCTCTCTTGCACAGTAAAACCTTGAGTGGTTCGACCCACTCGCCCCTTAGATTCTGTACTCTGGACTTTGGGGCAGGAACTACAATGTAGAGAAAACTCTTGTAGACCAAGTTTGATGAAACAAAATGAAATTTTATTGCATAAGGAAAAATATCAAATCAAATGCAAGCAGATAAGAGAGTGGATGGGAGGGAAAAACACAAAACAAATCATAATGACACAGTACTAACTAAGGCAAATACAGGCATCTTATACTCTACAAAGATCATCATGAAATAAGGAAACACACGGAATATCGAGGGACAACAACTCATGTTAATTGTACCCTTAAATCCATCCCCTTATTAAACCTATCTAGATCTGATTGTGAAGGGCCAGAAACATGCTCACCAATCCCACTAGGAAGTGCAAGGTTTTGAAATCAAGTCTGTGTTTTGATCCCTTCAGGCGTTCCGTCTCCTCGTGGATCGTGGAACCCCTGCGAGCTGCACCACACCTTACTCCTGAGGTGGGGGTCGGGGCGGCTGGACACCGGCGGGCCTGGATGTCGGCGGGGTCGAGGATCGTCGGCTCGACCCCGGTCAGAGGAGCCTTGGGCTGGCTCCCATAGATTTCCTTGGTTCGTTACTGTATCTTTTCGAGCTGGAGCGGCTGGAAGGTTTCTCCTCTTGGGGCTTTATTTTTTTGTTTCTTCTCCCAAGCTGGGTCAATGGCCTCTCGTTTCGGCAACGGCCCGGGGATGGTCGATGATCTCCCGATGTGTTTCCCCGGGGCGGGACGCCAGCTTCGAAACGGCCTTCTTGATGTTGGCTTGGTTCTTCTTCCTCCTCTGATGGTGGCGAGGAGTTTGCTGATCTTCTCTTGAAGTGACTCCTCTTCACCCACCGGTTCTCTCTCCAAAGCTGTGTCTGTGTTCAAGCTTGCCTCCAACTGCTGAAAAGTCTTCCAGATATACCTTTCTTCCAGCAGCTTCAGTCTCCCGCCCAAAGTCAGTTAGTCTTTGTTTAACTTTTGATGGGCTGGGAGCACAGCGGGGTAGTTATTATATTTTTTAATGTTTTCGATGGCCGGTAAAGGCCCATCTCTGGTCTGGAATGACCTTCATTGTTTTTAATGTCCTGCTGATCTCGTTATCTAGTCCTGGGTGCTGTTCTCATCAATATGAAATTGTCCCCTTTTGTCTGGGTCAACATTTAGATGGCCTCTGTCTCCAGGCTGATCTTGACTGGATCTGCATCTAATCCATATGCATATGTCTGGGTCTGGTTTCGTTCTCTCAGAAACGGCTTCCAGAACTTGCTGTGGGTTGAATCCACAAAGCTGTCTGAGGTTGCGCAGGAACCATTTTAAAGTGTCCCAATAAGCTGGTCACATGGTATGGTGGCCATTTTGTATGCCCCTTTTTATGGGCTTCTTTTAAAACAGTCTTTAAAATCACGGCCTCTTCTGCCATTTGACCCTTATTAATAGAAAGTCCAATTTTGCAATTCCTACACTCCCCCCTGATGATACTGTAACTTGCTTGAAGTATCATATTCTGGGTGAGCAAAACTTTCTGACTTTCCACAATCTAACCATCCCCAATATTTACCTATCTATGACCCCACGACACATGCATTTCCCATTTCAGAAAAATCTAGTGTACATTAAGCATCTATAGATGGCAATACCTTGGAGTTAAAAATCTAACAACTTACTTCCAGGCGTGGAGGGGGTCCTTATACCCCTACATGACCTAGTGCATACACGTTACCTTCTAATAATAACATCACATCTAATAAGACTTCAATAATAAAATAAAGTACACACACGAAAAATTCAAAATGCACATGAATACATAAAAATCATACAGAGGAGGGAGGGAAAACTTTAACTTTATACAAAGCAGCAAAAATCTAAATGGGTGTCTCTTCTTCTACCCGCACATTATGCTCCCTCCTTTCCCCTCTATTCTCATACTTTTGCGAATGTTTGACCTTTTTACAGTGTACCAACAGTAAATAAACTACAATGATAACCTGGCACACTCCAAGAATACATAGATACATAGATACATAGAAGATAGGAGCAGGAGTAGGCCATTCGGCCCTTCGTGCCTGCTCCGCCATTCGATGAGATCATGGCTGATCCTTTAATTCAGTATCCCGTCCCCGCCTTCTCTCCGTAACCCTTAACCCCTTTTGCCCGTAGAAATATATCTAATTCCCTCTTAAATATATTTAATGAGCTGGCGTACACTGCCCTCTGTGGCAATGAGTTCCACAGGTTCACCACTCTCTGAGTGAAGAAATTCCCCCTCATCTCTGTCCTAAATGGTTTAGCCCTTATCCTTAAATTATGTCCTCTAGTTCTGTTCTCACCCGCCAAGGGAAACATTCCTTCTGCATCCAGTCTGTCTAGACCTGTCAGAATTTTATACACTTCTATGAGGTCCCCTCTCAATCTTCTAAACTCCAGTGTGTACATCCCTAAACTACATAGTCTCTCCTCATAGGTCATTCCCGCCATTCCTGGTATCAGCCTGGTGAATCGCCGCTGCACCCCCTCCATGGCAAGAACATCCTTCCTCAGATGAGGCGACCAAAACTGTACACAGTACTCGAGGTGTGGTCTCACCAGTGCCCTGTACAGCTGCAGCAAGGTATCCCTGTTCCTGTATTCTAACCCTTTTGCTATGAAGGCCAGCATACCGTTTGCCTTCTTGACCGCCTGTTGCACCTGCATGCTCGCCTTCAGTGACTGGTGTACAAGAACACCCAGGTCTCTCTGTACTTCCCCCTCTCCCAATCTATTGCCATTTAAATAATAATTTGCCCTCCCGTTCCTGCACCCAAGGTGGATAACTTCGCACTTGTCCACATTATAGTGCATCTGCCATTTATCCGCCCAATCGCCCAGTCTGTCCAAATCGCTCTGGAGCTTCCTGGTCTCTTCCTCTGAGCCCACCCCCCCTCCTAGTTTAGTGTCGTCTGCAAATTTGGAAATGCTGCATCCGACTCCCTGATCCAGGTCATTAATGTAAATTGTGAACAGCTGGGGGCCCAGGACAGATCCCTGTGGTACCCCACTTGTTACTGCCTGCCATTCAGAAAATGAGCCGTTTATTCCAACTCTCTGTTTTCTATCTGACAGCCAGTTCCCTATCCACGCCAAAACTTTCCCCTTTATCCCATGAGCCTCAATTTTCCATGCTAATCTTTTATGTGGGACCTTATCGAAGGCCTTTTGGAAGTCCAGGTACACCACATCTACTGGCTCTCCCCCATCTATTCTACCAGTTACTCCCTCAAAAAATTCCAATAGATTAGTCAAGCACGATTTACCCTTTGTAAATCCATGTTGACTCTGTCCTATCCTGTCCCCATTTGCTAAGTGCTCCGCTATTTCATCCTTAATGATGGACTCCAGCATTTTGCCCACAACTGATGTAAGGCTTACAGGTCTGTAATTACCTGCTTTTTCCCTACCCCCCTTTTTGAATAGTGGGGTAACGTTAGCTACCCTCCAATCCATCGGCACTGTTCCCGAGTCTAATGAATTCTGAAAAATCATCCTTAGTGCATCCGCTATCTCTAGGGCCACCTCCTTCAGTACCCTAGGATGCATGTTATCAGGCCCTGGGGATTTGTCCACCTTCAATCCCTTTAGCTTCCTTAACACCATATCCTTAGAGATATTGATTTGCGTCAGTTCCTCCTTTGCCAATGTCCCTATTTTTCCCGATATCCCAGGGAGGTTTTTTGTGTCTTCCTTCGTAAAGACTGACCCAAAGTATGCATTTAGTTGATCTGCCATTTCCTTATTTCCCATTATATATTCCCCCGTATCTGACTGCAATGGACCAACTTTGGTTTTCACCAGTCTTTTCCTTTTGATATATTTATAAAAGCTTTTGGAGTTAGTTTTTATATTTTCCGCCAGCTTGTTTTCGTAAGCTATTTTGCCCCTCTTGATCATGCCCTTTGCCCTCCTTTGCTCTATCTTAAACTGTTCCCAATCTTCCGCTCTGGCGCTTTTTTTGGCTATTTTATACGCCCTATCTTTGGATTTTATGCTGTCTCTAATTTCCCCTGTTATCCACGGTTGAGTCACCTTTTTAGATTTCCTTTTATGCCAGATTGGTATAAACAATTTTTGCAATTTTGTCATTCTATCTTTAAATGTTTGCCATTGTTTATCTACCTCCAGTCCTCCCAGGAACGTTGTCCAATCAGACCTACTCAGTTCCCGTCTCATGGCATCATAATTCCCCTTGTTTAAATTCAGGACCTTAGTCTCTGAGTCAATTTCTTCGCTCTCCATTTCGAGTGAGAAATCGATCATGTTATGATCGCTCTGACCCAAGGGTCCCCGTACAACAAGATTACTGATTAGTCCCTTCTCATTGCACAGTACCCAGTCCAATATAGCCTGTTCCCGAGTTGGTTCCTCGACATATTGATCCAGATAACCATCCCTTAAACACTCAAGGAATTCCTCCTCCTCATTATTTTTACTGATTAGGCTAGTCCAATCTATATGTAAGTTAAAGTCACCTATGATGACAGCTGTGCTCTTATTGCACGCTTCTCTAATTTCCCTCGTGATGCCCTCCCTAACCTCTATTTTACTATTTGGAGGCCTATATACCACTCCTATTAATGTTTTTCGCCCCTCGCTATTTCTTAGCTCCACCCATATAGATTCTGTATTAACTGAGTTAATATCCTTCTTTTCAATTGCATTTATCCCCTCTTTTACTAGCAATGCTACCCCTCCTCCCTTTCTTTTTTGTCGATCCTTCCTAAATACTGAATACCCCTGTATGTTAAGCTCCCAGCCCTGCTCACCCTGCAACCATGTTTCCGTAATCCCAATTAGATCATAATTATTAACCTCTATTTCCACAGCTAATACATCTACCTTGTTCCTGATGCTTCTCGCATTAAGGTATAAAACCCTCAGGCTTTTTTTATGCTCACATTTTTTATGAATTAGTTTGGCCCTTTGTTTTTTGTTCCTCACCCTTTTACCATTTATTTCTGTCTGCCTTTCACTTTCCTCTATTTCACTACATAGGTTTCTAGCCCCCTGCCATACTAGTTTAAATGCTCCCGAACTGCTTTATCAAAAATTACCCCGAGAACATCAGTTCCATCTCTGCACAGGTGTAGACCGTCCCTTTTGTATAGGTCACACCTACCACAAAACTGGTTCCAATGCCTCAAAAATTTAAAACCCTCCCTCTTACACCACTGCTCAAGCCACGTATTTAGCCTAACTATCCTGTTCTCTGTACTCTTACTAGCACGTGGCACTGGTAGTAATCCAGAGATTACTACCTTCGAGGTCCTACTTTTTAGCTTGGCTCCTAACTCCCTAAATTCTACTTGTAGGACCTCTTCCCTTTTTTTAGCTACGTCGTTGGTACCAACATGTATCACGACAACTGGCTGTTCCCCCTCCCCCTCCAGAATGTTCTGCACCCGCGCCGAGACATCCTTGACCCTTGCACCAGGGAGGCAACATACCATCCTGGAGTCTCGGTCGCGACCACAGAAACCCCTATCTATTCCCCTTACAATCGAATCCCCTATTACTATAGCCCTGCCACTCTTTTTCCCTCCCTTCTTTGCAACAGAGCCAGTCATGGTGCCATGAGCCTGGCTGCTGGTGCCTTCCCCCGATGCGTCACCCCCCCCGACAACAGTACCTAAGACGGTGAACCTGTTGCTAAGGGAGACAACCCCAGGGGATTTCTGCACTACCTTCCTGCCCTTGCTCTGCCTTTTGGTCACCCATGTACTGTCTACGCTGGCCTTAACCTGCGGTGTGACCAACTCACTAAATGTGCTATCCACACCCCTCTCAGAATCGTGGATGCTCCAAAGTGAGTCCATCTGCAGCTCAAGGGCCGTCATGCGGTCCCACATGAGCTGCAGCTGGACACACTTCCCGCACACATAGTCGTCAGGGACACAGGAAGCGTCCCTGATTTCCCACATGTTACAGGAGGAGCATGACACAGGTCCGAGCTCTACTGCCATGACTTAACCCTTATATTACTTTTTAATTTTCTAGTTTTAGTTTATTTATCGACTTTTGTTTTCCCGAAGCTTACTTAGACCAATGTATACTGTACTCCTCTTATTCCTTTTTAAACTAACCAAATCCCACTAGTTTTGGTTTTACTTTCTAGGAAGGTTTGAGGAAAGTACTTACCAGTTAGTCTTACCTCCCTGGTCTTTCACTGACTTCCCGGTCTTGTCCCCTTGGTCCTACGCCGACTTCCCGCTCCTCCCGGTTCCTGCCCTGCTGAAAAGAAACTGAGACCAAAATGTGGGAGGCTATCCTAATCCAGGAAGGGACTTCTACATTCGTGAACAGGTCCCACCACGGTGGGGTCACTATGTCAAATATGTCTGCCTCTATCTCTAAAGTCTTCTGCTCCAGTGTGTAGAAGTGTTTCTGTGAAACAACAATGGCTTTTAATACCTTGGTGAAGTGTTCAGGGAGAGGGTGAATGATATATCCAAAATGTGCAATGAATCGCTTTAGTTCGGTGAAATTCTCTTTCACAGTGATGTGAACAGTGGAAGGTTCAGGAATGGGGACAATTCGCTCTTGGGCCACTTGAACTTCTGCCCTGGGCTTGAAACAGAAGCTGCTGTCACTAACCGGACACCAACCGTGCTGTCCATGTTGGTAGTGGGGCGCTGCAGTGGTGACACAGTATGTCCCACCTCCTATATATGCCACTTGCGGGGGCACATGGCCTTGGGCCACTGCCTCCATGATGCAATTAATAGTCTTCGCGCCAGCAGTTCTGAACCCGCACTGTGGTTTTGAATGGGCATTCAAGTGCTAGGGACACAGGATGATGTGTGCTCCCCGGCTCCAGCACCCCGAGAGGTCGGTACCCGTCATTGCATGCTCCCATCGAATGACGTAAGGTGGGACCCCTGTGTAGCGAATGTGCGCACCCCCCTGAATGACTCCAATGTTCTCCACCCTGTATACCGGGGTGGGTTTTGCTGTCTTTCCCATCACCGGCATTCTTACCACTATACCCATAATGGTGTGATTAGACCGTCCACAGTCCACTGGGACTGGGTAGGCCTCTGAAGCTTGTCTGAGCTGGCACGGACTCAATGCATTCTCAAAAGGTTGGAGGGCTGCGAGGTGCTTGTTGCTGATCCAGGAGGGGACTAAACCTTGCTTTAAATCCTTCAGATTACTGCGGCCCTCGCCCAATAACCACGCCCCATATAGCACACAAGCTTCGTTGTGTGCAGCCTGATCGGATGCATTCCGATACTCCCTGATGAGAGCATTTACTATTCTGGCGTGTTTCTCCAGCTCAGCTGTTATCTCTTTTAAGTGTAGTGTCATGGCCTGGTCCTCATGTAACTCAGAACCCACTAACTTATTCTCATCAGTCAGTATCTTTCTTAACTGTGTTTTCAAACCATTGATCTGGGTTTGCAGCTCCACGTCATCCAGTGTGTTGATGACGGAAGTTCCTGTATTTAAAAACTGTGAAAATATCATTTACTGCACCCCTTCTTTGTCTCCCTACTCTGTCCAAGACCTCATGTGGTGTGGTGTACAATTCGGCTCTGTCGACATCGGCAAAGTCGAATTCGTAAAACTGTTTAAGCATGTTTGTTAACAGGACCTGGTATAATTGCTCCATTTCCTTGGGGCACCATGCTGGCAATCTTACCTCAGTAAGGTTTAAAATCACTGAAGCCACCACATAGTGGGCCCCTTGGTACAGTACCTGACCTGTGGGTACCAATACCAATCCGTTCCCGGGTCCCTTTGTCGTGGTGGGGCACCCTTCCTTGAGGGCTTTAGCTACTGGAACTGTGGGCAGGGGCTTGCGGTGTCGGGTGATGAGCTCGGTGGCGTTTACTGGGATCTGCGAGTAAGGGACTCCGCACGCCCGTGAGCTGATGTCCCACCTCATTCCTTGTCCAGCATCCTGCCACTGTGTTTGGAAAAAGATGGAGACGCCTGTGGGGCAAGCGCGTTCTGAACCCCACATACAGATGTAGATCCCCTCATCTGGTTCCCACCATTTATCCCAACAGACACTCAACCCCCCGTGAGTTCCCGTAATTGTCTGATGGGTGTTATTACCCTATCTCTCCCTTTCCACAGTGGAATTCTTCATGGTGCTGCTCAACTTGCGCAGCCACCACCAACGGTCCAAAGGTACATGTCCGTAGCAAACAAGTCATAATCTTCTTGCCCACGGTGACACTGACCCTGGGTGCAATGATCCGCACCCTGGGGCACATCAGAGACGTTTCTCTGAATGCAAACCCCGTCTGGCTGGAGTATTCAGTAGAGTTCAACCCCAGCCAGCCTGGCCATCTTCCTTCATGGAAGTAGGCAGCAATCTCTTCAGCGTCCCGTGAGCCGGTTCCGTCAGTCATGATGGGGCCTCTGTTGCCAGAGCACCCGTAGATGGTAGAGTCCTTGGTGTGGCCCCAATAGGCCCAGCTCCACCCGGTCATCAAGAACACGACGAGGATCCCTCTCATCTTTCTCCTGGTCCTACAATAAATCAAACAATATAGCCAGGCTCCTGAGAGATTCTGGCTTAGGTGACGGCATGATCGGGTCTTTTGACCTTGATCCAAAACAACACACATACTGGGCAGATTTAAAACTACTTAAACTCTAATCATTTTAATATTTACACACTTTAAACTTAAATCTCAACTTAACTCATGTATAGTGCCGCCCGTCCCCGGGCGGCTTGCCTAATCCCTGATTGGACTGCAGCTCGCCGCTCCCTGTGGCGGGGCTGCAGTGACCTGTGGCTCAGGTTCCCCGCAGCCTTGTGCTGTTAATCGGGGACTGTGTTTTTTCATGGATTTCTGAAGTCGGTGTTTACTGGGAGTAGGGGACTCGGGCCAAGGTTTTTCTGGCTGAACCGTTCGAGTCGACCTGCGATAAGGTGCTTTGGGCGTGGCTCCCTTAGCGAGTGGACCTTCGGGTGGGACCTTAGCTCTCACAGCCCGTGGCTCTTCCATGACTGTGGGCTTCGGCTCCCTCCCCTCAGGCTCCGCCCCTTCGGGAATTGGGCCTGTGGCAGACGGCTCCGCCTCACCTGTCCCTACAGGTGGAGAATCTCTGCCCCCAATTTCTACCTCCCCCACGCTCGAGTCGAGGGCGGGACCTCCGTCCTCCGACTCCACCTCCTCCAGAATCGTGTCGAGGGCGGGACCTTGTTGTTCGGGCCCCTCCTCATCCGAGTCCCAGGCCATCGGGGAAACCTCCCCCCAGGTGGGCGGGACAGCTTCTCCTTCCAAGCAGGCTACAACGCCAGCTTGTGTGGTCTGTGACTCATTGCGCGCCTCAGGCTGAGAATCTTTACCCTCAGACCTGGCTTCGGTTGCTGATGTTCTCGCACCCGGTTTAAACAGTTTGCACCGCTTCATGTGAAACCACTTGTTGCGTCGGGACACCTCCACTGTGTGAGTGGCGTAGACCGGTGGATTTTCCACCAATTCTGGCCTATCCTCCTGGTCTACAACTCTCTCGCCAGCGCATAGGGTTAGACCCAAGAATTTTACTTCTCGCCGGCCAACCCGTGCCTTCGTAGGGGTTTCCTTAACACTCTCTATCTCCTTCACACTTGTAGTCGCTCCCCAGAGACAATGATTTCTTAGGCCCACGTGGATCCCGTGGGCTACCAAGAAATCAGACCCCAGGACTCCCGTTCCACCTCCCACCTCCCACGTCATCAGGGTACACTTCCACGTGGTGCGGAGTGGTCCTAAACGAATGGAGAGGGGAAGGGAATGTGCGCCAGCCTGTTCTTTGCCCATGAAGCCCGACAGAAGATATGGGACCCCGGTGGACAGAGGCGAGGCGGTGGGGTTATTTGCGTGGATTACGGTGCACGATGCTCCCGTATCCAACAGATAGGTTCCCTTCAACTCCTCCACTTCCATCTCCACGAGGGGTCGTCTCCTTACATCATATCGCAGCACACACAAGTAGACGGGCTGCGCCAGCTCTAGTCATTTGGGCACAGCGGTCGGGATTTCGGGAGCGACAAGACCGGTGGTGACAGCTATTTTCCCCTGCGAAATCATCAGAGACCGCATTGTCTCCATGATTGATTCAATCGCAGCAGGATCCATAACTGCACCAGCTCCTTGTGCTGGGGCAGGAGCTACGGTTTGGGTTTGGGCTGGTGCTGGGGCAGCAGTCTGGGCTTGGGCTTGGGCTGCGGGAAATTTCCCTTTATTATCCTTCCACGGATTTCTACAGTCCTTGCACCAATGTCCATCCTTCCCACACCCGTAGCAATTGAGCTTGGCTTGGACAGGGCGATTCCTCTCCTGACGCCACTCCTTCTTGCTTGGGGCTGCGGGTTTTGCCTCATGCACCTTTCCCTTCTGGGGAGGTGTTTCCTGACCTCTACAATTCTTGTACGCCACATTTAGCTGACGGAGTACCGTCTCCTCCGTGACGCCGGGACCTTGGGGATCAAACCAAGATCTGGCTAGGGCCCGTATCTCTGGCAAGCTGTTGGTAACCAAGCAACGGAGCCAATGAACCCACTGTTCGTCGCTCATTACAACCCATTCAGGCATACCTGGACAGCTTCGTCGATACACTGGCCACAGCCTTTCTGCGAAAACCCGTGGGGGTTCTCCAGATAGCTGCACGGTCCCTTCCACATGGTCGAACGGACTACCGTCGTCCACTCCCATTACTTCTAAAACTTCCTCCCTGAGATCCGTATACCCTTTCTGTCCCCTCTTACTATCCTCTGAGAGGCACTGAAGGATTGTGCAATCCAGGGAGAAAAGCAACAGTTTCACCTGTTCCTGATCATCACAGTCATTAATGGTTGCTGTTTCCTCTATCTCCCTAAAATGAAGCGAGGGATCTCCCTTTACTGTGAGTCGTGCGAGGTGGCTCACCATGGACCTTAATTGCGGGCCAGCGTAGGGCACCACAAGCTGGTTCTGGTGGGGTCCGATACTGCTATCGGCAGCGTTGGGACCGAACCTCTGGTGCTGAGCGGGACACATTGGTGTCCGTCCCGGCTTTGCTACCAGTGGTTTTTCCTCACACTCCACCTCGGCTACCTCCTCATTCACTACCCCCTTCTTTTCCGGCCAATTCTCACTATAGCTCGGCAGTGCTGAGGGCTCGGTGGCTGGTACCACAATTACCTCAGCTGGAATCGGCTGTTTTGATTCCTTTAAAAAGTCCATGTGACTAGCTTTCGGGCTGACGAGACACACCATGCCTTTTGCCTTAACCAGGGCCGTTATTAGGTCCTCTATGGTCTTTTGGCAGGGGCCGTGGTCTGTGCTCTCAAACCCGTGCTCGAGGGCTAGCTTGTAAGCTGCCTTAACCTCCACTACTCTCTCCTCCTGTGCTCTTAGCTGTTGTGCGAGGCGGGCGTTTTTCTCCCGTATCCTCATTTCATTAATCTTTGCCTCAGTAACCTGGCGCTCCAGGTACTCTATCCTAGCCAAATGTTGACTAGCTAACACTTGGCATTCCTGATTCAGCGCGTGAAGTGCTGTGATAAGTTTTTCCCCTCCCATGGACTTTTCCTCTATCTCTGCTGCCTGGGTTATGATCTTGGCTGCCTGTGCTGCAACGACCCAGTCCAAGATCTGGACCTGCTTCTTGTAACACATCAACCACACTGCCTTTTCCACTGACTTCTTATGCTCTTTGCTCTCTGTCCACCTGATGGCTGCGTCCACCGGACGCCCATCCAGCAAGAGATCGGAAATCCACTGTTTAGTGAGATTTACCTTGCCAAAGACATAGTCCGCTATCCTCTCATCCATTGCATTTCGACCATTCAAACTTGGATCTACTAAATTGCAATCCTGCTGCCAGAGTCCTGCCGCGGTCGCCATTTTCTGTAAGGGGTTTTCCTGAGAGATGTCCCTGAGGTTTCTCTCTCTAGAGGCCTCTCACTCTTGCACAGTAAAACCTTGAGTGGTTCGACCCACTCGCCCCTTAGATTCTATACTCTGGACTTTGGGGCAGGAACTACAATGTAGAGAAAACTCTTATAGACCAAGTTTGATGAAACAAAATGAAATTTTATTGCATAAGGAAAAATATCAAATCAAATGCAAGCAGATAAGAGAGTACATGGGAGGGAGAAACACAAGACAAATCACAACGACACAGTCCTAACTAAGGCAAATACAGGCATCTTATACTCTACAAAGATCATCATGAAATAAGGAAACACACGGAACATCGAGGGACAACAACTCATGTTAATTGTACCCTTAAATCCACCCCCTTATTAAACCTATCTAGATCTGATTGTGAAGGGCCAGAAACATGCTCACCAATCCCACTAGGAAGTGCAAGGTTTTGAAATCAAGTCTGTGTTTTGATCCCTTCAGGCGCTCCGTCTCCTCGTGGATCGTGGAACCCCTTCGAGCTGCGCCACACCTTTCTCCTGAGGTGGGGGTCGGGGCGGCTGGACACCGGCGGGCCTGGATGTTGGCGGGGTCGAGGATCGTCGGCTCAACCCCGGTCAGAGGAGCCTTGGGCTGGCTCCCATAGATTTCCTTGGTTCGTTACTGTCTCTTTTCGAGCCGGAGTGGCTGGAAGGTTTCTCCTCTTGGGGCTTTATTTTTTTGTTTCTTCTCCCAAGCTGGGTCAATGGCCTTTTGTTTCGGCAACGGCCCGGGGATGGTCGATGATCTCCCGATGTGTTTCCCCGGGGCGGGACGCCGGCTTTGAAATGGCCTTCTTGATGTTGGCTTGGTTCTTATTCCTCCTCCGATGGTGGAGAGGAGTTTGCTGATCTTCTCCTGAAGCGACTCCTCTTCACCCACTGGTTCTCTCTCCGAAGCTGTGTCTGTGTTCAAGCTTGCCTCCAACTGCCGAAAAGTCTTCCAGATATACCTTTCTTCCAGAAGCTTCCGTCTCTCGCCCAAAATCAAGTTAGTCTTTGTTTAACTTTTGGCGGGCTGGGAGCACAGCGGGGTAGTTATTATATTTTTAATGTTTTCGATGGCCGGTAAAGGCCCATCTCTGGTCTGGAATGACCTTCATTGTTTTTAATGTCCTGCTGATCTCGTTATCTAGTCCTGGGTGCTGTTCTCATGAATATGAAATTGTCCCCTTTTGTCTGGGTCAACATTTAGATGGCCTCTTTCTCCAGGCCGATCTTGACTGGATCTGCATCTAATCCATATGCATATGTCTGGTTCTGGTTTCGTTCTCTCAGAAACGGCTTCCAGAACTTGCTGTGGGTGGAATCCACAAAGCTGTCTGAGGTTGCGCAGGAACCATTTTAAAGTGTCTCAATAAGCTGGTCACATGGTATGGTGGCCATTTTGTATGCCCCTTTTTCTGGGCTTCTTTTAAAACAGTCTTTAAAATCATGGCCTCTTCTGCCATTTGACCCTTATTAATACAAAGACTAACTTTGCGACTCCTACACAACATGTAATTTAAAGTTGGTGAGTGAATCGCAACATTTACAGTTCCAAAAAGAGAAAGCTTACAATTCTATTATCAGAGAACCTACTCAAAAATCTTAACTTCGCCACAGTTTTACAGTTCTTAGTTTTCTACAGGATATTGTAGGATTCGCAAAATTGAACTTTATGTTATAAAGGGTCGAATGGCAGAAGAGGCCATGATTTTAAAGACTGTTTTAAAAGAGGCCTAGGAAAAAGGGGCATTCAAAATGGCTGCCAGACCCCGTGACCAACTTATTGGGACACTTTAAAATGGTTCCTGCAGTCCTCAGACAGCTTTGTGGATTCAGCCCACAGTAAGTTCTGGAAGCCGTTTCTGAGAGAACGAAACCAGACACCCACATATACATATAGATTGGATGTGTATCCAGTCAAGATCGGCCTATAGATAAAGGCCATCTAAATGTTTAACCAGACAAAAGGGAACAGTTTCATATTCATGAGGAGAGCATCAAGGATACGTTAAGGACATCACCAGGACATTAAAACAATGAAGGTCATTCCAGACCAGAGATGGCCCGTTACCGGCCATCCAAGAACAGTTTAAAATATAATAACTACCCCGTTGTGCTCCCAGCCCGCCAAAATTAAAACAAAAGACTAACCTGATTTGGCGCGAGATAGGGGCTTCTGATGAGAAGTATATCTGGGAACCCAGAGGTAGAAAGGAAAGGAGAGGAAGCCATAGATGGAGAGGCCATCATGGAAAGAAGCCATCGTGGTGCTGCCATCGTATCGGTAGCATCATCGCTAGAAGAAGGAGAAGAATACGGTTTGAGCCGCTGTCCCGCCCCCGGGTAAAACATCGGGAGATCATCGACCAACCCCGGGCTATTGACAAAACGGAAGGCCATCGACCCGCTCCGGCTCCGGAGAAGAGACAATTAAAACCGACAGAAGAAACGATGGGGGCCAGCCCAAGGCTCCTCTGACCGGGGTCAAGCAAAAGATCCCCAACCCCGCCGACATCCAGACCAGCCGGTGCCCAGCCGTCCCCGACCCCCACCTCAAGAGAGAGGTGTGGCGCAGTTCGCTGGGGCTCCACCAACCATGTGGAGACGGGACGCCTGAAAGAATGAAACGCAGACATGTTTCAAAACCTTATACTTCCTAGTTGGATTGGTGAGCATGTTTCTGGCCCTTCATAATCCGATCTAGATAGGTTTAAGGGGATGGACATTTAAGGGTGTAATTAACATGAGTTGTTGTCCCTCGATGTTCCGTGTGTTTTCCCCATTTCATGATGATCTTTGTAGAGTATAATATGCCTGTATTTGCCTTAGTTAGTACTGTGTCGTTATGTTTTGTTTGTGTTTTCCCCTCCCATGTACCCTCTTATTTGCTTGCATTTTGATTTGTTTTACATTATGCAATAAAATTCCATTTTGTTTAATCAAACTTGGTCTATAAGAATTTTCTCTACATTGTAGTTCCTGCCCCAAAGTCCAGAGTATAGAATCTAAGGGGCGAGTGTGTCGAACCACTCACGGTTTTACTGTGCAAGAGAGAGCGGCCTCGAGAGAGAGAGAGAAACCTCTGTGATCTAAAACCCCTTACAATATCCACTAAAATCAAATACCTTTGATCCTCAAGGTACAAAGAGTTGAAGACTTACATCTGAAGCCGAGAATCACTTTGCCCCCTTAAAGCGAGTCTACTATCCCATTTGAGAGTTCAATATTTATACCCTTTTCCAGTGTTATTTCCTTTAAGGTTTTCTGCTGATGTAAGCTAATTATTTCTAGTCATTTTTCTGCTGACCCCTGCAATTCTTACAGTCACCTCAGCTGGTAGCATTACAGAATTATATCTCTTCTCTAGGTGTTCTAAGTTTACCATAAAAAACGGTGTAATGGCAGGTGCGTTTTACTTGATGTCATTTTTACGAAGGCAGATGTTTGTGCTTCTTTACGAAGTGTAAATTAGAACACCTTAACCAGGGTGAATCATTGTCTTGTTCTGAAAGCTCAGCCTACCGGAGCCTTTAACCTGTTTCAATAAGGTTATTGATTCAGTGTCAACAACTATCTTCTCTCTATAGCCAGAATACTTTCCCAGCTTTTTCATAGTTAGGTTTCTAGATTTCCGGACCCAGTTTGTCATGTGTTAATAAGGCCAGAATTCTTTCGTAGAATGGTGTATTTCTCTGAATAGGTTATATGGCTTATTCCTTCACAGGCAGGCCCAACAAATGACAGAAGGGGATCCCCATTCATACTAATGAAGACTTCATACATACATACAGAATCCCCATAAGCATGAATGGGAATACCCCCAAAAATACACCTAGACATCAAATAAATAAAAAAAAATATTTAAAGTTAATTAAAATTATATTTAATTAAATATTTAAAACAAAAATGTAATTTTGTGAACAATACGGGCAGCACGGTGGCATAGTGGTTAGCACTGTTGCCTCACAGCACCAGAGACCCGGGTTCGAATCCGGCCTCGGGCGACTGTCTGTGTGGAGTTTGCACATTCTCCCCGTGTTTGCGTGGGTTTCCTCCGGGTGCTCCGTGTTTCCTCCCACAGTCCAAAGATGTGCGGGTTAGGTTGATTGGCTATGATAAATTGACCCTTAGTGTTAGGGGGATTAAATACATGGGGTTACGGGGATAGAGTGGGATATGTGTTGGTGTAGGGGTTACGGGGATCGGGTGGGATATGTGTCGGTGCAGGCTCGATGGGCCGAAATGGCCTCTATCTGCACTGTGGGGTTTCTGTGATTCTGTGATTCTGTGAATACATTTGCATGTTTTAAAGGGGCTTAAAATAAACATACCTTATTTAAACTTACCAAGTTTTTAAATGTCTAAATTATTGATAACATTTTATTTTTCTGTTTTTTGAAACACTTACATTGGTAAAAGCAGGCCTTATGCCTGCTTTTACCAGGCGTAAAAATTTCATGGGCATTCGCTGGGCAGAAGTCCACCCACGGATGCCCTTTTCCTGGGGATGCATACGATCTGTCAAGAAAATTCTTGACAGATCACAAGTTCCGGGTTTTAGTGCATGCGCAGCGCATGCCTAAACCCAGAACTTGCGTGACCCTTACGGGTTCATACACACCTCGTACGCACCTGTCGGAGCTGCAAATTATGGCCCACAATATCATAGCAATATAGGAGAGCGTGCCAGAAATGCCAAGGAAACTAAATCAGGGACTGGGACTCAATAAAATTAATGTAAGTAAAATAACAGTAATAAAGAAAATAATGGCACTAAAGAGTGACAAATCCCCAGGACCAGATGGTTTCCATCCTACTCTAGGAAGGACAGAGGATCAGAGGGACCTTGGTGTGCATGTACATAGATCCCTGAAGGCAGCAGGACAGGTAGATAATGTGGTTTAAAAGACATATGGGTTACTTGCCTTCATTAGCCGAGGCATAGAATATAAGAGCAGGGAGGTTATGATGGAGCTGTACAATACGCTAGTTAGGCCACAGCTGGAATAGTGTGTGCAGTTCTGGTCACCACACTATAGGAGGGATGTGATTGCATTGGAGAAGGTGCAGAGGAGATTCACCAGAATGTTACCTGGGCTGGAGCGCCTCAGCTATGAAGAGAGACTGGACAGGCTGGGATTGTTTTGCTTAGAGCAGAGAAGGCTGAGGGGGGACCTGATTGAGGTGTACAAAATTATGAGGGGCATAGATAGGGTAGATAGAAAGGAACTTTTCCCCTTAGTAGAGGGGTCAATAACCAGGGGGGATAGTTTCAAGGTAAGGGGCAGAAGGTTTAGAGGGGATTTGAGAAGAACTTTTTCACCCAGAGGGTGGTTGGAATCTGGAACTCACTGCCTGAAAGGGTGGTAGAGGCAGGAACCCTCATAACATTCAAGAAGCATTTAGATGAGCACTTGAAATGCCATAGCAAACAAGGCTACGGGCCAAGTGCTGGAAAATGGGATTAGAATAGACAGGGCTTGATGGCCGGCGCAGACACGATGGGCCGCAGGTTCTCTTTCTGTGCTGTATGACTCTATGGGCTGGATTTTCATTGACGAGGCGGGTAGGAGGCGGGACTACAACTTTCGGGGTTGTAGTCCCACCTCCATTGAGTTCTCGCCAACTCACGTGATTTTGACTTGATTGACTTTGTTGAGCGTGCCCAGCGGGCTCAGCAGGCCAATTAAGGGCCACCCGGCATCACAGATTGATATTTCATCTGTCAAGATCTTTTGACAGATGAAATATCAGCGTTTGACAGCTGTTTGAAGCTGTCAAACACTGACAATCTGTACTCCAGTTTAATTCATTCTTCTCAGGATGATTTAGAGATCTCCCCAGAACAGAAAGCTGAATGCTGCAATTTTTGACAGATCGCGGCCATTCTGCGCCGGTGAGATGAGGGACTCCCGAGAACTGAAGGAATGAAGCCTGTAAAGATAAGTACATGTAAGTAAAACTTCTTTTTAAACTCTTTACACACACCAAACACACTTACCTCTTCACGCATGCACTCATCATTCATTTGAACACCGGACATCTTGACTCCTCCAAGCCCTTCATCCCGACGGCCCACCTCGCTAACTTGGTGTGGTTTGGAGCAGTCGGGAATCCCACATTTCACCAATGAAAAGAGGGATTAGGCTAAAAACTGCCTGTTAACTACCTGTTAACAGGCAGTTAATTGACACTAATCCCCCTCCTGCCTCGGGGAGGTGGGTCCCAGTGCGGGTCGGGTACCCGCCTCCTTTGAAACTGGCATGGAGGTGGGTTGGGGGTGGGATTGGTTCGTGCCCCCCAATTTTGGGATTTTAACCCCCACATGCCTCCAATCCCGTCTCCACAGCCCAATTAAAATCCTTTCCTATGACCCTATCCCAGGAAGTAGGTGAATACATTGCAGATGCCCTAACTATAATCTTCCAAAGTTCTCTCAATTCAGGAACTGTTCCATTAGAGTGGAAAATTGCGCATGCCACTCCGCTATTTGAAAATGGTGAGAGAGGGAAACCAGACAATTATAGACCAGTTGGCCTAACATCTGTTGTCGGGAAATTGCTAGAGTCTATAATTAAGGATAGGTTGACAGAACACCTCAAATTTTCAACTGACCAGAGAGAGCCAGTACGGATTTGTGAAAGGTAGGTCATGCCTGACAAACTTGATTGGATTTTTTGAGGAGGTGACTAAAGTAGTGGACAGGGAAATGTCTACAGATATTATTTATATGGACTTACAGAAGGCATTTGATAAAGTCCCACATAAGAGATTGTTAACTAAGGTAGAAGCCCACGGAATTGAGGGCAAATTATTGACCTGGTTAGGAAATTGGCTGAACAGCAGGAGACAGAGTAGAGCTAATCGGCAGGTACTCAAAATGGCAGGATGTGAATAGTGGTGTCCTGCAGGGATCTGTGCTGGGGCCTCAACTAGTCACAGTATTTATTAACGACTTAGATGATGGCATAGAAAGTCATATATCCAAATTTGCTGATGACACAAAGATAGGTAGAATTGTCAGCAGTGTAGATGGAAGCATAAAGTCACAAAGGGATATTGACAGATTAAGTGAATGGGCAAAACTGTGACAAATGGATTTCAATGTAGGCAAATGTGAGGTCATCCACTTTGGACCTGAAAAGAATAAAACAGGGTACTTTCTAAATGGTGAAAAGCTAAAAACAGTGGAGGTCCAAAGAGACTTGGGGGCCCAGGTACATATATCATTAAAATGTCATGAACAGGTACAGAAAATATTCAAAAAGGCTAATGGGATGCTGGCATTTATATCTAGAGGACTAGATTACAAGTGGGTAGAAGTTGTACTGCAGCTATCCAAAACCCTGGTTAGACCACACCTGGAGTACTGAGAGCAGTTTTGGGCATCATAACTTAGGAAGGATATATTAGCCTTGGAAGGAGTGCAGCGTAGGTTTACCAGAATGATACCTGGACTTCAAGGGTTAAGTTATGAGGAGAGATTACACAAATTAGAGTTGTATTCTCTAGAATTTAGAAAGTTAAGGGGTAATTTGATTGAAGTTTTCAAGATATTAAGAGGAACAGATAGGGTAGATAGAGAGAAACTATTTCCACTGGTTGGGGATTCTAAGACTAGGGGGCATAGTCTAAACATTAGAGCTAGATCTTTCAGAACTGAAATTAGGAAACACTTCTACACACAAAGGGTGGTAGAAGTTTGGAACTCTCTTCTGCAAACAGCAATTGATGCTAGATCAATTGTTAATTTTAAATTGGAGATTGATAACTTTCTGTTAACCAAAGGTTTTAAAGGATGTGGGCCAAAGGCAGGTATATGGAGTCAGGTCGCAGATCAGCCATGATCTCATTGAATGGTGGAACAGGCTCGAGGGGCTCAATGGCCTACTCCTGTTTCTATGTTCCTACGTTCCTACCACCTGGTGAGATCAGCAATAAACAAAAATGGAGACCAATGCATGTGGCAAGGAGATAACTGTATGGGGTAAGGACAATAAAAAGAGAGCTTTCCTCAAGTATAAATTTACAAGAAGACCAAAGGATTGGGATGAATATAACAATAACATTAGGGAAACTAAGAAACTGGGCAAGAGAGTTGACAATAGTGTATTCCTAACAGTGGTCCACTTTCCCCCCATTTCAAAAGTATAGTCCAGATTATCCCACTCAACTGGTCAAGAGAGCTAAAACATACAAGATCAGCGCTACAGTGAAGGATTTTATAAATATATTTGTGGCAAATAGGCTGTCAGTCAGGGAAATAGTGGCATCCCTTAGGAATCCAAAGGTGATGTTATATTATGTGGTCAAGGAATAACAAGTATTCTAAATTAATCCTTTGTACCTGTGTTTATGAACCTGAGAGCCTTCCTACTGCTACAGCAAAACCTCTAGAACAAGATGATGAGATTGTAAGAAAAGCCGATGTAACTGATAAAGAGATGATGGACAGACAGGTGGTACCGACGGAAGCCAAGGAAGATCCGAACAGATTCATTATTAGATCACCTAGTTGAGATTCTTGCATCCCAGATTGTACCTTTTGGATGACAAATTGAGATTGATATACATTACTGCCACTTTTAATTTATAATAAAAAATGAAGCATTAGATTTCTTGAAATTCTGGCATATGATGTAATTCTACACAGAGAGAAGCCATTATTATTATAGTTTTACACTTTGGGTTACACAAAAATGATCTAAATTTCAGGTAGTAAGAATTAAAATACTGACAAATTAGCTATTATTAGTGGTGTTGCTCATGCCAAGGTGGGGATATCAAGCACAGTGTTACTTGTCTTGGATTAATGTTGCTTCCTTTGTCATTGAGATCTTGTCTTGCAATAGTCTCTCAAGGGCTTTATATATCTGTTAGGGTGCCAAAGAGGGGACCCTATAGCCTTTCTTCATCCTCCCTACCAGGATGGATTCTCACCAAGCCCTCCAAGGTGAAAAGGTACTGTTCTAAGATATTCCATCATACCAGCATGGTAGATGACCTCTTAATGTTATTGGGTGCTTTAGAAATTGGACTCTTAGTTACTTAACTTTGGTTTTCACATTCTTGTCAGTTGTTTGGAGCTAGCTTGTACAACAACAACATCTTGCATTTATAGAGCACCTTTAACATAATAAAACATCCCAAGGCACTACACAGGAGTGTTTGTAGGGTTCTCAAAATTCCCACATTCCCCAAAAGTTACAGATAAAGGGACCCTGTCTGGACAAGTTATTAAAAGGGTACCCAAAGAAAATGGCTTCTGAAACCGCGTGACCGAGGCCTCCAGGAGTTTAAAAGCAAGGCCCTGCAAAAGGCAGGCCCATTCAAATCCTGAAACGAAACCTAACATGCATGGATCTGTGAAAGACTTTGTCATTTTCTAAAGCCAGACAGCTAGGTAAACACAGAATATGCATTCTTCATCTTGAAAACAGTTTAACTCAGGATAGACGTAATCTTGAGGCCATTAACTTTCTGCATAAATAATCGGTAACAGCTCAAAGTAGCTACCAAGCCAGGAAAACCCAATTAAATTTCATAAATGTCAAACAGCCAGGATATGGAAGCCATTAAACAAGGAGACAACCACCCCAAAAGCCGTTAAAGTGAATGACTGTAATCACTTTAGATGAGCCTGCCAAAATTAGACAAAGAACTGACCTGATTTGGTGCACAGATTAGGGGTGAAGAGCCGAGTATAATTGTAGGCCCACCGGTAGCCAAGCTCTCTTGCCTCTTTGCTTGCTTCTCTTCTTCCTCTCCTCCCTCCCCGTGCTGCTCGACACTGAAGATGCCCATTGCAACACCGGGGGCCAAACGCGGGAGGAGAGCGGAACCTGATTCAAACACGCACAGGACACACGGGGCCGCAAACAGGCAGACTAGATGAGACGAATGGAAAAAAAACGATAAGCAGAGAAGGGCAGCGCAAAGAAGTGTTGGGGACGAGCGGGCACACACCCCGGTCCAGTTATAAGCTGGCGTTCGAAGCATGGGTAGAAGAATCAAGCCAACACTATAGACCACCAACCGAACCCCAACCACAACAAAACCGTCGGTGACCAAACCACCACCAGAAGAACAACCATTTCTGCAAGGTAAAGTACCCAAAAAAGACTTTACTCCCTATCTCTAACTGAGGAAAAAGAGGGTACTTTACACAGACGACTCCACTGCCGCGCCCTGGGACCACGTGACGATGACAGGCCCCAAAGGACAACAAGAGCGAACCCCAAAACGACAATCGGCTTAATCGACAGGTTTTGAACCGTAACAAGGAACGCCATTGGTGAGCATAAATCCCTGGCCCCTCGTAGCTTAATCTAGTTAGGTATTGGGGGTGGGACAAGGGTAGGGGGATTTTTAATGTGTTTGTTCCCTCGATGTGCCGTGTGTTCCCCATTCCCAAATAAGTGTAATTTTATATGCCTGTAATTATTCTAGTAATTCTCAGTGTTGTGATTTTATTGTGCCTTTAATAAAATTTACGGTTTTCTTGTACCAAACCAGTTGTCTACTCTGTTTCTGTATCGCTGCCTGTATCTAATTCCGGTGTCTGGAACCCAGGGGTGTGGGAGCGATTCAAACTGCTCAGGCAGTCAGGGGCAGAGCTGACTGGGCACACACCACCCCCCTTACACGTTATCAAACAGGGAGTACAAGAATAGATTGGCAGCTAACAAAAAAGGGATTCCAAAGGTCATCCAAAGGCATATTAACAGTAAAAAGAGTGTCAGAGGAGTGGTGGGGTGATTAAGGAACAAAATGGAGATCTATTGGTGGAGGCAGAAGGCATGGCTGAGGTACTAAATGAATACTTTGCATTGGTGTTTACCGAGGAAGAAGACTTTGCCAAAAAGCTATAGTAAAGAAGGAGATTGCTGGTATACTGGATGAGTTAAAAAGAGATAAAGAGGAGGTATTAGGAAGACGGGCAGTAGTTAAAGTGGATAAGTCACCCAGTCCGGATGGGATGCATCCTAGGTTGCTCAGGGAAGTAAGGGTAGAAATTGCAGAGGTGCTGGCCACAATCTTCCAGGCCTCCTTAAATACAGGCGTGGTGCCAAAGGACTGGAGGATTGTGAATGTTACACACTTGTTCAATAAATGGGAGAAGGATAAACCTGGCAATTACAGGCCAATCAGTTTAACGTTGGTGGTGGGGAAGCTTTTAGAAACAATAATCGATGAGAAAATTAACAGCCAATTAGACAAGCATGGACTGATAAAGGAGAGCCAGCACATATTGTTAAGAACGAATCCTGTTTGAATAACTTGATTGAGTTTTTTGACGAGGTAACAGAGAGGGTAATTGAGGGCAGTGCAGTTGATGTTGTGTATATGGACTTTCAAAATGTGTTTGATAAAATACCACATATTAGGCTTGTTAGCAAAATTGAAGCCCATGGGATATAAGGGGCAGTAGCAGCTTGGATACAAAATTGGCCAAGGAATAGAAAACAGAGAGTTGCGGCGATTGGCTGTTTTTTAGACTGGAGGGAGGTATACAGTGGAGTTCCCCAAGGTTCAATACGAGGAATACTGCTGTTTTTGACATACATTAATGACTTGGATGGGTACAGGGCACAATTTCAAAAATTTGCAAATGACATAAAATTGGAAGTGTATTAAACAGTGAGGAAGATAGTAATATAGTAAGAGGACATAGACAGGCTCGTGGAATGGGCAGACATATGGCAGATGAAATTCAATGCAGGAAAGTATGAGGTGATACATTTTGATAGGAAGAATGAGGAGAGACAATACATTCTTCTATGTGAAATCGTACAATGTTCAAGGGGGTTCAGGAATAGAGAGAAACCTGGCGGTGTTTGTGCACAAATCTTTGAAGGTGGCAGGACAGGTTAACAAAGCAGTTAATGAAGCATATTGGATCTTGGGCTTTATAAATAGAGGCATAGAATACAAAAGCCAGGAAGTTCTGCTAAACCTACATAAAACATTAGTTCGGCCCCAGCTGCAGTATTGTGCCCAATTCTGGGCACCACACTTTAGGAAGAATGTGAATGCTTTGAATAGGGTATAGAAGAGATTTATTAGAACATACGAAATAGGAGCTGGAGTAGACCATACGGCCCTTCGAGCCTGCTCTGCCATTCAATAAGATCAAGGCCGGTCTATTATATCAACTATACCTTCCCACACTATCCCCATATCCCTTGGTTCCCTTAGTATCCAAAAATCTATTGACATCTGTCTTGAATATACTCAATGACTGAGCATCCACAGCTTTCTGAGGTAGAGAATTCCAAAACCTCACAACCCTATGAGTGAAGTAATTTTGCCTCATCTCAGTCCTAAATGGCTGATGCCTTATTCCAAGGCTGTGACCCCAAGTTCTAGACTCCCCAACCAGGGTAAATATCCTCCCAGAATCTATTCTGTCTAGCCTCTTAAGAATTTTATATATTTCAATGAGATCACCTCTCATTCTTCTCAACTCTAGGGAACATAGACCTGGTCTACTTAATCTCTCCTCATAAGAAAAATCCTTTATCCCTGGAATCTGTCTAGTAAACCTACATTGCACTCCCTCTAAGGCAAGTCTATCCTTCCTTTGGTAAGGAGACCAAAACTGTACATAGTACTCCAGGTGTGGTCTCACCAATGCCCTATATAATTGCAGTAAAACCTCTTTACTCTTATACTCTAACCTCTTTGTAATAAAGGCTAACATATCATTTGCTTTCCTAATTGCTTGCTGTACCTGTATGTTAACTTTATGTAATTTGTGTACAATAAATTGTTGGTATTCCCTCTGAATACCAACATTTCCCAGTCTCTCACCATTTAAAAAATATTCTGCTTCTCTATTTTACCTACCAAAGAGGATAACTTCACACTTCTCCATGTTATATTCCATCTGCCATATTCTCACCCAATCACTTAACCTGACTAAATCCTTGTGCAGCCTCCTTGCATCCTCCTCACAGCTTACTTTTCAAACTAACTTTGTACCATCAGCAAACTTGGATACATTGCACTCGGTCCCCTCATCTAGGTCATTGATATAGATTGTAAATTGATTCTTGCGGTACCTCACTAGTTACAGACTGCCAACCTGAAAATGACCCGTTTATTCCTACTCTCAGTTTTGCATCCTTTAACCAATCCTCAGCCCATGCAGATATATTACCCATAATCACATGAGCCCGAAATTTGTGCAATAACCTCTGTATGGCACCTTATTGAATCCATATATATTACATCCACTGGTTCCCCCTTATCTACCCTGCTAGTTACAACCTCAAAAAATGCTAACAGATTGGTCAAACATGATTTACCTTTCATAAATCTGTGTTGACTCTGCCCAGTTGTATTATGATTTTCTAAGTGCTCTGTTATCACATCCCTAATAAGAGATTCTAGCATCTTCCACACTACTGATTTCAAGCTAACTTGCCCATAGTTCCCTGATTTCTCTCTCCCTCCTTTCTTGAATAGAGGAGTTATGTTTGCTACCTTCCAATCCAAGGGGAGCATTCTAGAATCTAGGGAATTCTGGAAGAGCAAAACCAATGCATCTACTATCCCTGTAGCCACCTCTTTTAAAACCCTAGGATGTAGGCCATCAGGTCCAGGGGATTTGTTGCTTTTGAGTCCCATTAATTTCTTTAATACTATTTCTTTACAAATACTAATTTCTTTATGTTCCTCATTCTCACTGGACCCTTGGTTCCCCATTATTTTTGGAATGTTTTTAGTGTCTTCTCCCATGAAGACAAATAAAAAATGTTTGCTTAATGTCTCTGCCCTTTCCTTATTCCCCATTATAATTCCTCCTGTCTCTGCCAATAAGGGACCCACATTTACTTTTGCTGATCTCTTCCTTTTTACATACCTATAGAAGCTTTTACAATCTGCTTTAATGGCCACGATTTAGCCTACCGAGGCAGGTCCAAGGTGGGTCTGAGGCAGGCGATGTCAGTGGCGGATCACAGCCCCACTGCTGGCTCCATCCCGGCCTCCGAAATGACTTTCCGATCATTAGGCTTGTTAAGGTGATGTAAGATTTGCAAAATTTCTACATTTCCCCAAAGGTTGTTATTAATAATCGGGACCCTGCGTTGGCATTTTAAATCAAAAAGGGTACCCAAGTTGGCGTCCGTGCCTCGTGGCAGAAAGCCTGTGACATTTTAAAACTTGGACTCTGCAATGCAGGCAGCTTGTGGAGAAATCGAAACCAAAGCTGCAGTTTCTGTGAAGAGAGACTTTGCATTTTGAAACCAGACAGGATGAATTATGTATTAGATCAAATTGGAGACACATCCAAATTCAGTTAGGACTATAATTAAGGCCATCAAACAGTTTGCATATATAATCGGCAACAGATTAAGAAAGCCATCGAGGCTGGACAGGCCCATCAAGGAACATTCATGACAAAACAAGTCAATTATCGGGCCGGTAGATGTGATTACCGGCCATCTAAAAACAGTTAGTATAGATCGCTACCATTATTTAAAATAGGCCACCAAGATTAAGACAAAGAACTAACCTGATTTGGCGTGCAGATAAGGGTTTTCGAAAAGAGTATAATTGAAGGCCCCGGGTAGCAATCTCTCTCACTCTCTGCTCGGCTCTTCTGTCCCTCGCCCTCGTGGCTGTTGCTCTTTCCCCATCCCGCGCTTACCCCCTGGCCTTTGCCCATGCCTTTTCCCACTCCATCTGGAAATCGCCCAGGCACTGCATCGGGCAGACACGGACAATTCAGGCCAGGCGAGGCGGGACGCGACGAGGGGAGAAGGAAGACCAACAGAGGAAGACAAACTGATGAAGACTAACTGAGGAAGACGAACTGAGGAGACAAACTGAGGGTAGGCTTCAAATCATCGGGCCTTCAGCCTTAGCCAACCTGCGACTATCTTCATACAAACTTAAACTGTCGGCCGAAGAACAGGAATCATCCCTGCAAGGTAAAGTACCCAAACAGAGACTTTAACTATGGGGTACTCGAACCTAGGCAATGCCCTTGCAGTGCCCGGAGACCACGTGATGACGGCAGGCTCCAGAGAGCACCAAGAGCGAACCCCGAACCCCACCACTGTTTTGAGTCCAAAAAACCTTTTTGATTGGTGAGCATAAGTTCTGGCCCCTCATAGCTTAATCTAGTTAGGTATAGGGGGTGGGATAAGGATAAGGGGATTGTTAAGATAGTTGTTTTCCCTCAATGTGCCGTGTGTTCCCCAATCCCTGTATAAGTATAATTATTGTATGTGCCTGTAATTTTATATACTGGTAACTTCTCATAAGACTGTGTTAATTTTCTGTTTAATAAAATCTTGCGTTTGCTTACATCCAAACCACCTTTATTTTCTGTATCGCTACATGTACCTCAGTCCGGTGTCGAGAATCTCAGGGGCGTGGGAGCGATTCGAACCGCTCACGGGCAGTCAGAGGCATAAGTGACTGGGCCCTCCACCCCTACATAATGATGACCGCGGCAGGACTCCGGCAACAGTGTTGCGTTACAGTAGACAATGGTTCGGATGAGCAAACCATGATGGAGGAAAGGATTTCTGATTATGTGTTTAGCAAGGTGAATATCACTAAGAAGTGCATCACCACTCTGTTAAAGGCTGGGCTTCCGGTAGATGCAGCAGCTAAGTCGACAGAGGGAAAGGAACACAAGAAGTCCTTAAAGAAGGCAGTTTGGCTGATGTGCTTTAAAAAGAAGTCCAGCTTTTGGACAGGCTCGTTGCAGCACAGGCAGTCAAGTTAAGGGAGTCAGCCCTGGAGATCCAGGATAAGGCTCTCGCAGGGGAGAAATTATTAGTAGCTTTGCAGACATTGAACCAGGAGAGAGTGCATTTAGTGGGAGAACACAAGGCCCAGTTGGAATACCTACTGTAGTGTATGTACCTTTAAGAGGAGAACTACTTTTACAGCTCCTGTATACTGTAGTACCGGCAGTGACCACACCTGTATATAAACCCTGTGTAGGGATCTGTACTGTTAGTTTTTAGACTACCCTCATCCAGTAAACACCTGTTGATTGTTAATCTGCAGTCTCCGTCTATTTATTGAAGAACACCATACTTTGAGATTCACGGTTTTAACAGTGGTGACGAGGTCAATTCGAACCTACCTGCAACTCTGCATTTCTTCCCAGGGATTCACTCCTGGAGGACAGTGGAAGAAAGTCGAGGCCAGAAGCATGGGCGTCGACCACGAGCAACCGCCCAGTCATCCGGTAGAGAGTGAGCATCGCAGCGGAGGCTGTTGAGAGCTGGGCTTGGTTCTCCAGCCACGACGATCCAGCAACAGGCTGGCAACAGGTACAGCGCAGACCCTTCCCGGACAGCGGCGGCTGGAGCCGACCGACGGCACAGAAAAGGCCGAGCAGCGTCAACGGGGTAAGAGAGAGGGTAAAGTGCACAGGGCGCAGCTGGGGGTTGAAGACCGAGTGGCGTCAACGGAAAACAGAAAGAGAGAGAAGGTAAAGCACAGCCGGGGTTCAGGACCGAGCGGCGGCAACGAGAGAGGCGCACAGGAGAACGCGCAGAGCGCAGCCAGGGCTCAAGGGCTGAGCAGCGTCCGCAGGGGAAGAAAGGAAGTGCGGGAGATGCCATTTGCGCCACGGAGAAGAAGGGAGAGCGCAGGAGACGCCATTTTTGAAGCCGCAGCGGAGAAGAAGGGCGAGCGCGGGAAGAAAGGGAAGCACGGGAGACGCCATTTTGAGCCAGCGGAGAAGAAGGGAGAGCGCGGGAGATGCCATTTTAGCCAGTATAACCACACCCAGGGATGCCGAAGAGTGGCAGTGTCACAGCATTTGACAATGAAGTCGAAGATTGGGCGACATATGTGGAACGCATTGAGGTGTACTGCAAGGCAAATGAAGTGCCAGATGCCAGGAAAGCACTGGTTTTGTTGAATTCCATGGGTGCAAAAATGTATGGCTTACTGCGAAACCTAGTAACCCCAGAGAAGCCAGTGGATAAGGATTTCGAAAGCATAGTGGCAATCCTACAGGACCACTTAAACCCCACACCGCTGCTGATAGCAGAAAGATTTAAGTTCCACAAAAGGAACCAGCATAAAGACGAAAGTAATGCTGAGTATTTAACGGAACTGCGCAAGCTATCGAAACACTGCCAGTTTGGAATGGGACTAGCAGATACGTTAAGGGACAAGTTTGTGTGTGGGCTTCAAAGTGAAGGAACCCAGAAACAGCTTCTATCAGAAAAGGATCTTACGCTGGACAAGGCTTTCAGCATGGCAGTATCACACGAAGCAGCCGCACGGGGCGCTGCAGAGATACAATGGAGACCGCAAGAACATGGCACCAATGAAATGTCATATGGAGCAGTGAAGTGTTATCGCTGCGGCAGAACAACACACGACCAGAAGGATTGTTGGTTCAAGGACCAAGTGTGCAGACAGTGTGGAAAAGCAGGACACATAGCAAGAGTCTGCAGGTCGGGAAAGAAAACAAGCAGCATGAAATCTCCACAGGATAAGTACAAAAAGGTACATAAGGTGACGGAGAGTAGTTCAGACGAACAGAAAAGTGATACAGACTCCGGAAGCAAGGAGCTGGGTTGTCTGAAACTACATAATGTAATCAAAATGGAGGATCACCAAACTATCTGGGTCACGCTCAAGATAGATGGAGTCCAAGTGAAAATGGAATTGGACACAGGATCAGCCCTAACAGTCATAAACCGAAGGGACTACAAGCGGCTATTCTCACATATACCCTTGAGAGATACAGAGATTGTCTTGAAGACGTACGCGGGGCAAAAAGTCTACCCCAAAGGAAAAATAAGGGTGAATGTGATATACAACGGCAAGGAAACACCAAAAATGGATCTATATGTATTGCCAGATGGAGGACCACCATTACTAGGACATGAATGGATCCAGAAGATACAGTTAGATTGGCATTCCATACAGGCACTGAAAGTAGAGGCCAAAAAGGATGACGACGTCACACCTGGACGACTGTCAAAAATGCTAACTGACGCACAAGAAGTGTTCCAGGAGAGACTCGGAACACTAAAAGGCATAACAGCGATGATCAAAATAGAGGAAAATGCAAGCCCAAAGTTTTTAAAGGCCAGACCGGTGCCTTATGCAATCTGCCCAGCCGTCGAAGCATAGCTGGAAGGCTTGGAACGTTCAGGAATACTGTCCAAAGTGGACTGGAGTGAGTGGGCTACACCCATCGTTCCTGTAATGAAGAGCTCGTTGAGTAATACGCCTGGGGAACCAAAGAAGGTTCGCATCTGTGGGGACTTTAATGTAACAGTGAACCCAGTCCTTCACACGGTACACTATCTGCTTCCACGGATTGAATATATTTTCGCCTCGCTATCTGGAGGAAAACGCTTCACTAAGATTGATCTGGCCCAGGCGTACCTGCAAATGGAGGTAGAAGAAACCTCGAAACAATACCTTACGATCAACACTCACAAAGGTCTCCAGCAATACAACAGGCTGGTGTTCGGGGTAGCATCAGCTCCGGCTATTTGGCAAAGGGCAATGGATCAAGTCCTGCAAGGGATTCCAGGGACCCAGTGTTATTTGGACGATATCCTGGTCACGGGCGAAAATGACAGTGATCACCTCGCCAACCTGGAGCAGGTGCTCACTAGATTGAAGAAATATGGGCTACGAGCTTATCGCCACAAATGCGAGTTTTTCCAGAAGCAGATCTCATATTGTGGCCATGTTATTGATGAGGAGGGGTTACATAAGTCCCCTGAAAAGATTGAGGCAGTAGTCAAGGCTCCAGCACCAGAAAATGTGTCACAACTGAGGTCGTTCCTCGGGCTGGTGAACTACTACCATAAGTTCTTACCAAATTTGTCTACAGTGTTACACCCACTGAAGACCCTACTGCAAACGGGGGTACCATGGAAGTGGAATGACGAATGTAAATGAGCTTTCCAGAAGTGCAAAGACTTGATCACATCAAAAGAGGTGTTGGCTCATTTCAACCCAGCACTACCAATTCGGTTGGCGTGTGATGCATCACCCTATGGTATTTGAGCGGTGCTGTCGCACAAATTCCCAGACGGGTTGGAGAGGCCAGTAGCCTTTCCGTCTTGGTCACTAACCTCAGCCGAGCGCAACAACGCCCAGATTGACAGGGAGGCCCTCAGCTTAGTATGGGGAGTGAAAAAGTTCAACCACTATCTACACGGGCAGAAGTTCCCCTTGCTGACTGACCACCAACCACTTGTCTCCATCTTTAATCCAAAGAAGGGCGTTCCGGTGATGACTGCGCAACAGCTACAAAGATGGTCCCTTTTTCTAGGGGCGAACCAATATGAAATAGAGTATAAGGGCACGAAACAGCATGGAAACGCTGATGGGCTATCACGCCTGCCACTGCCTACTGCCGAGGAAGTACCAGCAGTGGACCCCGTCGAAATATTTTATTCAACTATAATTGAACGCTTGCCAGTAACTGACGCGGATATAGAGAAGGAGACCCGAAATGATCCGCCACTGTCTCGGGTATATGATTTGACGGTGAAGGGATGGCCAACAGATGGCGACTCACTGTTGCCAGCATTCTCATCCAGAAGAGAACAGCTGTCAGTATGCCAGGGGACAGTGATGTGTGGATCCAGAGTGGTAATTCCACCCAAGTTAAGGGAGAGAGTGCTCAATGAGCTTCACGAAGGCCATCTGGGAGGGGTGAAAATGAAAAGCCTTGCTAGGGCTTATGTGTGGTGGCCGGGGATCAATCAACAAATCGAGGACCTAACAAAGAGCTGCTCAGGATGCCAGAAGGTCCAAAATGCACCACCACATGCCCTCCTCTCCATGACAATGGGTGGATATTGATTTTGCTGGTCCATTCATGGACTCAATGATCTTAATAGCAGTGGATGCGCACTCAAAATGGCCTGAGGTGATCAAAATGTCCTCCGCCACTACGGAGAAAACGATTGCAGTCCTACAGACCATATTTGCCAGGAACGGCTTGCCAGAGCAGATTTGCTCTGATAATGGACCACAGTTTGTGTCTGAAGAGTTTCGGAAATTTATGAGAAGGAATGGGGTAAGGCATTACACATCCGCCCCGTATCATCCAGCCACAAATGGATTGGCTGAGAGGTTCGTACAAACCTTTAAAAAGGCAGTAAGGGCCATGTGCGATGATGACATTCCACTTCAGCATAAGGTGGACAATTTCCTGTTAGCCTACAGAAATGCGACACATGCAGTTTGATGTTGTTTAACCGAAGGTTGAGATCTCGTCCGGATTTGCTCAGACCAAATGTGCAAAGAAATGTTGAGAATAAGCAATTCCAGCACATCAATGAGAAGCCGACAAGGAGCTTCAATGTAGGACAACCAGTCTTGGCCCGCGACTACCGAGCAGAGAAATGGCAACCCGGAACGATATGCACACGGCAGGGGCCACTAATGTACACAGTGGATGTTGGGGAGAACATTGTGAGACGCCATGTCAACCAGATCCTAGCGTCACAGGAACGAGTCAACCCCATGTCTCGCGTACCTGGTGATGAACCCAACATACTGGTAGCATCTACCCCAGAAACAGTAGCATCGGAAGCTGATGAACTAACCGACGACAGGGGGCCAGAATCACCTCCACACCAAGAGCAAGACACTCAGGAAAGGCGCTATCCAGAATGGATCAGGAAGCCGCCCCAGAGACTGAATTTATAAATGGACTATTTCAGTTAATGTGCATGTTAAAAGTGTTATCTGTTAAATGAATGTTATGGTACTGTTAATCTAAAAGGGGAGGAATTGTAGTGTATGTACCTTTAAGAGGAGAACTACTTTTACAGCTCCTGTATACTGTAGTACCAGCAGTGACCACACCTGTATATAAACCCTGTGTAGGGATCTGTACTGTTAGTTTTTAGACTACCCTCATCCAGTAAACACCTGTTGATTGTTAATCTGCAGTCTCCGTCTATTTATTGAAGAACACCATACTCTAAGATTCACGATTTAACACCTACGGTGCCAAGTCACCGAGGCCAAGGGAAATGAGTTAAGGTTGCAGGAGAAAAACGCCCGCTTGGCAAGGCAGATTAGGGAACAGGAAGTGAAAGTGCAGGAGGTAAAAGCCGCTTACAAGCTAGCGAGTGAACAGGGGTTTGAGGAGGCAGACCATGGCCCCTGTAGAGAGAGGATAAAAAATCTGAGCCTGGCCCTCCGGAAGGCAAAAGGCATGGTATGCCTCGTAAGCCCTAAGGGAGGCCAGGCAGATTTTCTGGGGAACGAGGGGAGGACAGTTCCAATGTCACCGGTAGTGCTTAGGGACGACCCGGTTGAGAGAGAGGAGACCTCACGGCCACCACCCGTAGTGCCAAGTTTCAGCGAGGTTTGGCAGCAAGGGGGGGTGGAACCAGGTTGGAACCCGAAGTGGAGCCAGAGGTGGAGGCAAAGGTAGAGCAAACCCCGCCCGAGAGGTCGGAGCCTGGACCGATGTGCCCAGCACGGCATCGGAGGTTCGGCCCACCCGCCAATGGCGACAATGAGGGACCCCTCCAAAACCAGCTCGTGTTACACTTTATCACCCAACAGCTCAGGGTTATGGTCAACCATATCCCGAAGCTTTCCGCAAAGGGAGACCCATCGATCCACTTCAGGGAAATAGAGCAGACCGCCAGCGCCAACGACTGTGATGACGCTGAGAAGGCCAAGATGCTGCTATTCTCCCTGGAGAGTAATCTCCTCCAATCCCTCTCTGACGAGTGTAAAAGGGGGCAGAGCGGGTACGAGGGATTAGAGATGCGGTTCTGGAGGCCATGGGGATGGATGAGGGAAGTCCTTTCTCCCGTGTGGACAAGACGATCCAGCTCTCTGGGGAAGCCCTGCAGGCTTTTGCGGACCGGCTGTGCCCGGTGTACCAGAAAGCTTGCCCGGGGACGCCAGGCCGGACGTTCCTGACCGGGGATTCCCTGACGCATTGGCTCCGTTGTCTGGTGGCGAATAGCTTGCCATAGGTCCGGGCCAAGGCAGAAGCCTGGTTCGACCCCAAAGATCCCCAGACCACAGAACTCACGGTAATCAGGCAGCTCACTCTGGCTTACAAATACGGTAGGGGAGCTGATGCACACCCACCCTAGGGGAAGTTGCATGAGATATAACCCAGACCGGGTAGGAAAAAGTGGCACCAGGAAGGAAGTAACCCCCCCAACACTAAGGCCAATTGTTACGGGTGTGGGAAGGATGGGCACTGGCGGAAGGAGCGCAAAAACCCTTGGAAGGACAACAAGGGAAAGCATCCCACAACCCCAGCCCAAAATGGCGGGGGTAGGGGCCCCTCCCGCAGAGGTCGAGTCACTTTTGGATGCCATGAGGTCATTACTGACTGGCCAGGGGAGAGTAGCAGCCGCCACCGGTGCTCTCACCCCGTCAGCCCCATCCAACCAACAGCCGTGACTAGAGCCGGCGCAGCCTGTTTATCTGTGTTCGCTCCGATATGATGAGTGCAAAAGACCCCTTTTGGAGATGGAGGTGGAGAAGGTGACAAGGACCTATCTGTTAGACACGGGGGCATCATGCACCGTGGTCTACTCAGCTAACCCGGTCGCCTCACCTCTCTCCAGCGGGGTCCCATACAGTCTATCGGGGTTCACGGGTAGAGAACAGGCCGGCTCGTTTTCCATCCCGCTCGCCATTTGGATAGGACCGCTCCGCTCCAAGTGGACGTGCGTCCTGATTAAATGGGACGTGGAGGGTGGAAGAGGGGTCCTGGGGGCTGACTTTATCATGGGTCACGGGATCCTAGTTGATTTGAGGAATCACTGTCTTTGGGGGGCAGGTAGAGTAAAGAGCGGAGAAGTCGTAGTAATCCCGGGAAAGGAAGGGAAGGAGACCCTCTGCACCATGAAGCCCAAAGAGGATTATAACCTCGGGCGCATGGTCAGCAACACCCCGCCAGAGTTCCAGGCATTTGTGCAGGCCCACCTGGCCACATTTGCCACTCACAAACATGACTGTGGGAGGGTCACAGGGTTTGAGGTCAGCGTAGACGGGGACCCCATGGCCCGACCACAGAAACAGTATAACTTCCCCAGGGAAGCAGAACCGGACATGGAAGCAGCCATGTCCTCGTTAGTGCAGCAGGGAGTTCTCAGACCGATAGCCACCCACGTGAATTCTCCATTATGGCCGGGCAGAAAGCCGGACAATTCCTGGAGTGCCACGGTGGACTATTGGGTGCTCAATAGTAACATCCCAGCCTGTGCACCCACAGTAGCAGCAGTTGCCAACCTCATCGGGAGTATTCCAGCATCCGCGACCACTTTCACGGTGCTGGATGTTTCAAATGGGTTTTGGTCCATCCCTGTAAGGAGGGAGGATCAATACAAGTTTGCCTTTATGTTTAAAGGGCAACAGTACACATGGAACTGTTTGCCACAGGGCTTCCACATCAGCCCCAGCATTTTCCATCAGTGCATGGCCAACTGTTTGAAGGATTTTAGCCAGCCCAGGCAGTTGGTTCAATATGTGGATGACCTGCTCCTGTTCACTGATTCGAAAGAGGAGCATGGCCCGCTATTGGCTGAACTGCTGGAGCTGTTAGAGCAGAAGGGTTTCAAAGTAATTCCCAGGAAAGCGCAGGTCGGCCAGGAGGAGGTGAAATTCCTCGGTCTGACCGTGCGCACTGGAGAAAGGGACATAGATAAGGCTAGGAGGGAGGCGGTACAAGAACAACTGGTCCCTAACACAGTAACGGGTGTGAGGTCGTTTCTAGGGCTAACTGGGTACTGTAGAGACTTTATTGAGGACTATGCAGCCACCGCAGCCCCTCTGCTCCGAATCCTACACAAGGGAGTGGAGTGGTTTGGGATGAGGGTTGCCAGGTTGCATTTGTCAGGCTCAGGAAGGGCTTACAGACCGCGCCAGCTTTAGGGGCCATAGGTGGGGGGAAAGAGTTTTTCCTGGAGGTAGCAGCCAGCGGGGACAGCCTGAGTGCTGTGCTGCTCCAAGAGCGGCACGGCTGGCTGCGTCCGGTGGTCTACTCCTCCAGGATACTCACAGATGCGGAAAGGAGCTATTCCAATTGTGAGCAGCATCTTTTGGCCACACATTGGGCTGTGAAAAGATCATTGATCTTCACAGGCACCTCTCCCATCACCCTCCTCACCCATCACACACCCACCCAGATGCTTCTGGACGGGAGGATCAAGGTTTGAACAGTGAGCAGTGCCCGCATTGCCCACTGGACCTTGCTCCTCTCACAGATGGATCTGAAGGTGAAGGGTCTCTGTGAGCCAAAGCTCGCAGCCAACATGGTATATCCTGGAACAGCCCATCGGTGTTCCATTGAAGGGGTTTGGGAAGTAAACATAGGTTTACGGGCCGGGATACATCCCACAGGCCGCGAAATCTATGTAGACGGTTCCAGCACGGTATCTGCGGGCGAGCGTCTCACGGGGTGTGGAGTTTACAACCCAGCGGCAAACATTGCCGTTGCGATTAAGCTCCCCAGCACCATGAGCGCCCAGCTTGCTGAACTGTCCGCGATGCTTTACGTTGTTTCACACCCTGAAATCTTCCCCACCCCCTACACAATTTGCTCGGAAAGCATGTTTACGTGCAATTTGTGTACGGAGTACCTGGCCATCTGGTCCCGCCGCGGATATACCTCCGCTGACGGGAGACCCCTCACAGTAAAGCCCCTGCTGGAAAAGATCCTGGCAGCAGTGGGGGAGGAAGGGGAGGTTTTCATCCATAAGGTGAAAGCCCATTCCTCCACAGAAACCTGCGTCCAAGGCAATCAGCAGGCTGACTTGCTCGCCAAGGAGGGTGCCCGTGCAGGCACTTCCTGGGGCCCTTTTGGGTCCAGACCCATGGTGGCAGTCAGAGGCAGGGATGGGACCCAAGGAAGTGTAGGGGTAGCGTTAGCCCCGGACCTTAAGATGGTCCAAGCCCAAGACCCCTTCCTCAAAGCAGTCCTCAGTGCCATAGCTGAGGGAAAGGGAGTACAAGGTCCGTACGGCACAGCGACCCTCTCCGTTAAAGAGGGCATGCTGTTCCGGGGGAAACAGTGGGTTGTGCCGCAGCAGCACCGGAGGGAATTCCTTCAACTGGCCCATGAGGGTCCAGGAGCTGGACACCCCGGGCCTGAGACCACCTGGCAATGGGTGGAACAGGTGGGATGGTGGCCGGGAGTCAGGGACGATATCCACGAGTTCTGTGCAGGCTGTCTTGTGTATGCTGTGAACAACCCTGACCCCCACAAAAGGAAAGTACCTATGGGACACATCAGGAGGGTAGAGGGATCATGGCAGTCGATACAGGTCGACTACATCGGGTCCCTGCCCACCGCCCAGGGAGGCTATAAATACTGCCTAGTCCTGGTGGACGTGTTTACCAAGTGGGTAGAGGCCTTTCCCTGCAGAACGGCCACAGCTCTGGGTACTGCCGGAATCCTGGTCTGGGAAGTGTTCTCGAGGTGGGGGCTACCACAGTTTATGGAGTCCGACCAAGGGACTCACTTCACCGGACAGGTGATGCAGAACACCCTTATGATGTTAGGCATTGAGGGGAAATGGCACGTGGCCCACAACCCCCAGTCATCCGGGATTGTAGAATGTATGAATTGGACCCTGAAAGAAAGGTAAAGAAAGGAAATGGTGGACTCGCCCCGTAAATGGGCCGAAGTCCTACCGTTGGTTTTGATGGGCATCCAGGCCGACCAGTCTAAAAGCAAGGGGTATTCCCCATATGAGCTAATGACTGGCAGGGTTATGCGGGCCCCCACCCATGTACTCGCCCCGGTGCTCACGGAGGGTCAGCTCAGGGAGGTGAACCGGGACAGGTATGCAAAAAACCTCTTTGAGCACCTGAAGCAGGTCCATGAGCAGGTGGCTGGGAAGATAGGAAGGCAGCATCGGAGTAACCGATTGCTGCTCAAACCGAGAAAGCACCACGAGTGCGAGGTAGGAGATCAGGTTATGGTAAGGAATTATGCCCAAATAGGTAGTTTGGAGCCATTGTACATGGGGCCCTACAGTATTGTAGATAAAGCCAGCCCCATGGTATACGCCGTGAAGATGCCCTGGAGTACAAAATGGTTCCATATCAACCAGTGTAAGCTGTTTACACCTGAAAGGGGAAAGCAGCCAGTTGGGGAAAGGTCTGAGGATAAAGATCCTCAGCCTGCAGCAGGAGCGAGTCCAAAGACTGCACAGACAGGCGCTGTGGCTTGCTTGAAGGGAGGGGCCTTCCTGCACATCGATTGGGACACTCCCCCACTCTTCTGGGACCCAGATGAGGGGGAGGGACCTGAGGGCAAAAACCCCGCCCCTAACCCAGGTGTAGAGAGGGAGGGACCTGAAGTCGAAAACCCCGCCCCGGACCCAGCCATGGGACCTGGGGGCTGTAAGATTTGCTAAATTTGTGCATTTCCCTGAAGGTTATTATCGATAAAATGGACCCTGCCTGGACATTTCTTTTGAAATTAAAAAGTTTACCCAAGATGGCATCCGTGCCTCATGGCAGAAAGCCTACGGGTCTCCAAAATGGATTCTGCAGCCGAGGCAGTTTGAGGTAAATCGAAACTAAGGCTGCAGGTTTCCTGTGAAAAGAACTTTGTGGTTTGGGACCCAGACAAACTGAATTATGCATTATCCCGAATTAGAGGCAGATCTGAATTCAATGAGGCCTACAGTTAAAGCCATCAAACAGTCTGCATACATAATCGGAAACAGATTAAACACATCCATCGAGGCTGGACAAGCCCATCAAGGACTTTCAGGACAATATGAGTCAATTATCGGGCCGGTAGATGCAATTACCGGCCATCTAAAAACGCGTCAGTATAGATTGCTACCATTGTTTTAGCTAAAAATAAAACAAAGAACTAACCTGATTTGGCGGGCAGATAAGGGTTTTTCGACTAAGGTATAATTGAAGGCCCCCTGGTAACAATCGGTGGAAGAAGAAGAAGGAACTGCTGCTCGGCTGCTGTTGGTACTGCCGCTCCCCGGTTCTTCGGCCCCTCGTTCTCGTGGCTGCCGCTCTTCCCCCGTCCCGCGCTTACCCCCTGGCCTTTGCCCGTGCCCTCTCCAACTCCATCTGGACTTGCCCCGACACCGGGTCGGGCGAACACGGGCAATTCAGGCCAGGCGAAACGGGACGCGACGAGGGGAGGAGGAGGGAAGACAACCTGGGGAAGGCCAACTGAGGGTAGGCTTCGAATCAACGGGCCTTCAGCCTCAGCCGGCCTGCGACTATCTTCATGCAAACTCAAGCTGCCGGCGAAAAATCATCCCTGCAAAGTAAAGTACCCAAACAGAGACTGAAACTTTGGGGTACTCGAATATGGACAACGCCCTTGCAGAACCCGGAGCCCATGTGACGACGGCAGGCTCCAGAGAGCACCAAGAGTGGACCCCGAACCCAACCGCTGATTTGAGTCTAACAAACCCTTTTTATTGGTGAGCATGAATTCTGACCCCTCATAGATTAACCTAGTTAGGTATAGGTATAGGGGGTGGGATAAGGATACGGGGATTGTTAAGATAGTTGTTTTCCCTCAATGTGCCGTGTGTTCCCCATTCCCTGTATAAGTATAGTATTATTATGACTCTCTTCTAATTTTTGCCTGTAGAAGTGTACACTAATAATTTTCCATAAGATTGTATCCAGTTTTCCTCTTCAATAAAATCTTGGTTTTGTTTGCATCCAACCACCTGTCTACTCGAGTGTTATCTGTATCGTTGCCTGTATCTAAGTCCGGTGTCCAGAACCCAGGGGGCGAGCGAGTTGAACCGCTCAAGAAAGGTAGTCAGAGGCAAAGCTGAGTGACCCGAACACGCCTGTGCAAAACCCCCTACAGAAATGGCGACTGCAGCAGGACACCGGCAACCAGGTTGCGATATGGTAGACAGTGGTTCGGATGAGCGAACTGTGATGGAGGAAAGGATTTCTGATTATGTTTTTAGCAAGGTGAATATCACTAAGAAGTGGATCACCACTCTGTTAAAGGCTGGGCATCCAGTAGATGCAGCAGCCAAGTGGACAGAGGGAAAGGAACACAAGAAGTCCTTAGAGAAAGCAGTTTGGCTGATGTGCTTTAAAAAGCAGATCCAGCTTCTGGACGGGCTCCTTGCTACACAGGCAATCGAGTTAAGGGAGTCAGCCCTGGAGATCCAGGATAAGGCTCTCGCAGGGGAAAAGTTGTTAGTAGCTCTGCAGGCTTTGAACCAAGAAAGAGTACATCTAGTAAGGGAACACAAGGCCCAGTTGGAATACCTACGGTGTCAAGACACCGAGGCCAAGGGAAATGAGTGAAGTTTGTGGGAGAAAAACGCCTGCATGGCAAGGCAGGTTAGGGAACAGGAAGAGAAAGTGCAGGAGGTAAAAGCCGCTTACAAGCTAGCTAATAAACAGGGGTTTGAGGAGGCAGACCACAGCCCCTGCCGAGAGAAAATAGAAAATCTGAGCCGGCCTCAGGAAGGCAAAAGGCATGGTATGCCTCATAAGCCCAAAGGCAGGTCAGGCAGATTTTATGGGGAACGAGGGGAGAACAGTTCCAGTGTCACCGGTTGTGTCTAGGGACGACCCGGTTGAAAGAGAGGAGACCTCACGACCACCACACATAGCGCCAAGTTTCAGTGAGGTTTGGCAGCAAGGGGGGGTGGAGCCCAGCGTGGAGCCAGAAATGGAGGTGGAGGTAAAGCAACCCCCGCCCGAAAAGTCAGAACCGGAGCCGATATGCCCAACACAGCATCGGAGGTTCGGCCCACCCGCCAATGGCGAAGATGATGGACCCCTCCAAAACCAGTTCGTATTACCCTTTAACACCCAACAGCTTAGGGTTATGGTCAACCATGTCCCGAAGCTTTCCGCCAAGGGAGACCCCTCGATCCACTTTCGGGAAATACAGCAGGCCGCCAGCGGCAACGATTGCGATGACGCTGAAAAGACCAAGATGCTGCTATTCTCCCTGGAGTGTAATCTCCTCCAATCCCTCTCTGAAGAGTGTAAGAGGGGACAGAGCGGGTACGAGGAGCTTAGAGACGCAGTTCTAGAGGCCATGGGGATGGATGAGGGAAGTCCTTTCTCCCGCGTGGAGAAGACGGTACAGCTCTCAGCGGAGACCCCGCAGGCTTTTGCGGACCGGTTGTGGCTGGTGTACCGGAAAGCCTGCCTGGGGACGCGGGACCGGGGATTCCTCAACGGGGATCCTTTGACGGATTGTCTCCGTTGTCTAGTGGCGAACAGCTTGCCACAGATCCGGGCCAAGGCAGAAGCCTGGTTCGACCCCAACGACCCCCAGACCACAGAGATCATGGTAATTAGGCAGCTCACTCTGGCCTATAAAAACGGTAGGGGAGCCGATGCACACCCACCCAAGTGTAAGCTGCATGAGGTAAAACCCGGACCGGGTAGGAAAGAGTGGCACCAGGAAGGGAGTAACCCCCCCAACACAAATACCAATTGTTACGGGTGTGGGAAGGATGGTCACTGGCGGAAGGAGTGTAAGAACCCTTGGAAGGATAACAAGGGAAAGCATCCCACAACCCCGGCCCAAAAGGCGGGGTAGGGGCCCCATCCGCAGAGGTTGAGTCGCTTTTGGACACCATGAGGTCCTTACTCACTGACCAGGGGAGAGTAGCAGCCGCCACCGGTGCTCTCACACCGTCAGCCCCATCCCACAACAACAGTGACTAGAGCCGGCGCAGCCTGTGTATCCGTGCTCGCTCCGATATGATGAATGGAGGAGACCCATGATGGAGATGGGGTGGAAAAGGTAGCGGGGACCTATTTGTTGGACATGGGGGCATCACGCACCTTGATCTACTCAGCTAACCCCACCACCTCGCCTCTCTCTAGCGGGGTCCCATACAATCTATTTGGGTGCACGGGTAAGGAACAGGCTGGCTCGGTTTCCATCCCGCTCGTCATTCGGATAGGACCGCTCCGCTCCACGTGGACGTGCATCCTGATGAATTGGGAAGTGGAGGGTGAAAGAGGGTTCCTGGGCGCCGATTTTATGAAGGACACGGGATCCTGTTCGATTTAAGGAACCACTGTCTCTGGGGGGCAGGAAAGGTAAAGAACGGTGAGTTCGTAGTTATCCCGGGTAAGGAAGGGAAGGGGACCCGCTGCACCATGACACCCAAAGAGGATTATAACCTCGGGCTCATGGTCAGCAACACCCCACCAGAGTTCCAGGCATTTGTGCAGGTCCACCTGGCCGCATTTGCCACTCACAAACACGACTGCGGGAGGGTCACAGGGTTAGAGGTCAGAGTAGATGGGGACCCCATGGCCCGGCCACAGAAACATTATAACTTCCCCAAGGAAGCTGAGCCGGACATGGAAGCAGCCATGTCCTCGTTAGTGCAGCAGGGAGTTCTGAGGCCGATAGCCACCCATGTGAACTCTCCGTTGTGTCCGGAGGGCCACGGTGGACTATCGGGTGCTCAATAGTAACATCCCAGCCTGTGCACCCACAGTGGCAGCAGTCGCCGACCTGATCGGGAGTATTCCAGCATCCGCGACCACTTTCACGGCGCTGGATATTTCCAATGGGTTTTGGTCCATCCCTGTAAGCAGGGAAGAGCAGTTCAAGTTTGCCTTTACGTTTAAAGGGCAACAGTACACGTGGAACTGCTTGCCTCAGGGCTTGCATAATAGCCCCAGCATTTTCCATCAGTGCATGGCAGACAGTTTGAAGGACTTTAGCCAGCCCGGACAGTTGGTACAATATGTGGATGACCTGCTCCTATTCACTGATTCGAAAGCGGAGCATGGCCCACTATTGGCCGAACTGCTGGAGCTGTTAGAACAGACGGGTTTCAAGGTGAATCCCAAGAAGGCGCAGATCGGCCAGCAGGAGGTGAAATTCCTCGGTCTGACCATGCTCGCTGGAGAAAGGGCCATAGATAGGACTGGGGAAGGAGAATCCCAGGACCACTATCGAGCAGGTCCAGAAGCCGCAGTCCGGGACAAGGGAGGAACACGGGGGGTAGTTTTGGCCCCAGACCCGAAGCAGGTCCGGATCCAAGATCCCGTCTGTAAGACCGTCCCGGTGAGAAAAGAGAAAGGAGAGCCCCTGGAGGGTCCGCTCGGGGCAGCGGGTGAGCCCTCCACACAGGTTTTAAAACAGGCCGCTGGTTACACCAACCAGTGCAAACTGTATCAACCTGAAAGGGGAAAACAGCCAGTTGAGGTAAAGTCTGAGGATAAAGATCCTCAGCCTGCAGCACGAGCGAGTTCACAGACCACACAGGCAGGCGCTGTGGCTTGCATGAAGGGAGGGCCATTCAGCCCATCGATTGGGACACGCCCCCAATCTTCTGGGATCCAGAGGAGAGGGAGGGACTTGAGGGCGAAAGCCCTGCCCCTAACCCAGGTGTAGAGAGGGAGGGACCTGAGGTCGAAAACCCCGCCCCAGACCCAGCTATGGGACCCGAGGGCGGAGACTCTCAGCTCACAGCAGCAGGCTGCGAAATGTTACCTGCCAGCAGCCCAGGTTCGGGAGGGGTCAAGCCTGGGGGAGCAGCGGTTCGGGTAAAAGGCCCAGCGGCCAAGAAAGCCCCACCTGCCAAAGCCCCCAGAAAGTCCCCGCGGATGCCCTAGCCGACAAAGCCATGATCACCAGCCCTCCAGTTACCAAGGGCCACCCCTCGAGCCAGGGAGAGGTCCAAGGGCAGAGGTCCTCAGCCAGCAGCCTTGGGCTGCGAGGGACCAACCGTGAAGGACGGTGCGGTCACGCCGGGGGTAGCGGCGAGCCGCAGCCTGACCAGAGATTATCCTGGCCGCCCGGAGACGGGCGGAGGATGTACATAGTTATAGTGTTAAGTTTAAGTATTAAGTAGGTGTAATTATTTGGCTTAAGTTTGAGTGTTTAGCTTAGGTTAAATAAGGTGATGGGTAGTTTGAATAAGAAATCTGCCGAGAGTGTGTATATTTGGGTTGAGGTCGCGGAGCCCGACCATGCCTCACCAAGCCAGAGAATCTCTTTGGGACCTGGCTGCATGTTTTTACATCTTTTTGCAGAAAGATGTTCGGATGGACTGGATCGTGGTCCAATTCGCCCTGATCGGGATGAGCAAGGAGAGGAGGGGTGACGTCGAAGACTCCCACATCTATGGGTGTTCGGGAGACAAGGCGCCCCTGGCGATCGATGGGAGCGGCGAACGGGATGCGGAGGAGACCGCCGTCTACTTCCACAAGGGAAGGTGGCCAGGATGGTTGGGGTCCAATTCGTCTCAGTACTCCAGCCAAACCGGATTCATATACGGGGAAGCCTCCCTCCTGTGCCCCCGGGTGCGAGTCATTTCCACGAGGGTCAGCATCACCGTTGGAAAGCGTACATGTTTAACATGCAAAGGACACATTCCACTTGACCGATGGTGGTGGCACCGAAAGTTGAGCAAGAACATGAGGAACCACAAAGTCGAATGGGAGCGCCTGGGGAATAACACCCATCGGACAATTACCGGGACTCATGGAGTACTGAGTGTATGTTGGGACAAGTGGTGGGAACCTGACCAAGGGATTTACATCTGTATGTGGGGGTCAGAGATGGTCTGCCCCGCAGGCATATCCATTATGTTCCACCGGCAGTGGCACGACACCGGGAAGGGGATAAGGTGGGATGCCAGCCGGAAGGTGTGTGCGGTCCCGTATTCCCAGATCCCAGTCAATGCCACTGAGCTGGTAACCCGCCCCCGTAAGCCCCCACCCACGGCGCAGGCGGCGAGGCTATCCAGGGAAGATTGCCCCACCACCACCAAGGGACCAGGGAATGGGTTGGTACTAGTCCCCACCGATCAGATGCTGTACCAGGGGGTACACTACGCGGTAGCCGCCGTGATTTTAAATCTCACGGAGGTACATTTACTGGAGTGCTGCCCCAAAGAAACAGAGCAGTTGTACCAGGCCCTATTAAAGGACATGTTCAGGAAATTTTACGAGTTCGATTTCGCCCACGTGGACAAGACCGAACTCTAAACCACACGCCCGAAATTTTTGGGTAACCCAGGGAGACAATGAAGGAGTGTATGGAACGATGTTTTTACTGCGTTTAACACTGGGTCCTCCGTCAGCAACAGCTTGGATGACATAGAGCTGCAGACCCAGATAAATGGTTTAAAAACACAGTTAAAAAGAATATTACTGGATGAGAACAAGGTAGCGGGCTCGGAATTACATGAGGACCAGGAAATGACGGTCCATTTAAAAGAGATCATAGCCGAGTTGGAAAAGCACGCAAAGACAGTAAATGCTCTCATAAGGGAGGACAGAAATGCTTCTGACCAAGCTGCGCAGAATGAGGTGTGAATGTTATACGGGGCGCGGTTACTGGGCGAGGGTCGCAGTAACCTGGAGGATTTAAAACAATGTTTGTTCCCCTCCTGTATTAGCAACAAGCACCTCGCAGCCCTCCACCCTTTTGAGAACACGTTGAGCCCGTGCCAACTCTGGCTAGCCTCCGAAGCCTATCCAGTCCCCGTGGATTGTGGGCGGTTCAAGCACACAATCATGGGAGTAGTAGTTAGGATGCTGGTCATGGGTAGGACAGCCCGACCCGCACCGGTATACAGGGTTGAGAACATTGGAGTCATTCAAGGGGGTGCACACATTCGGTTCACATTGGTCCCGCCTTACGTCATTAAGTGGGAGCACGCTATGACAGGTACTGACCTCTCAGGGTGCCGGAGCCGGGGAGCACACATAATCCTGTGCCCCCAGCACTTGAATGCCTTCTCAAGACCGCAGTGTGGGTTCAGAGCTGCTGACGCGAAGCCTATAAATTGCACCATGGAGGCTATGGCACAAGGCCATGTTCCCCAGCAGGTAGCATATATAGGGGTGGGACATACTGTGTCACCATCGGCGCGTCCCATTACCAGCATGGACAGCAAAGCTGGTGCCCGGTTAGTGACAGCAGTTTCTGTTTTCTACCCAAGGCAGACGTTCGAGTGGCCCAGGAGCGAATTGTCCCCATTCCTGAACCCTCCACTCTTCACCTCACTGTGAAGGAGAATTTTACGAACTTGCAGAAGTACGTAGCGAACTTTGGGTACGAAATTCCTCCTCTCCCTGAACATTTGACCAAAATTCTAAAATCCGTTGTAGTTTCACAGAAACATTTATACAATCTCGAGCAGAAAACAGTAGAGATAGGGACTAAGATATTGGATATTGTGACTTCACCCTGGTGGAAGCTTTTTAATAATATAGAGGTCCCTTCGTGGATCAGGCTGGCCTCCCACATTCTCGTTGTTTGCCATTTATGAATAGTGCTGTATTTAGTTTGCATCCAGTGTAAGGGAAATGGTCGGTTGTCAGAATTCCAAAACCAGAGCTTTTGGAAAGAACGTTATGTAAAGGTGGAGGAAGATACGCCAGTTTAACTTTTTCCTGTATTTCGATTGAAGAAGTGTTGTTTCTTTGTGTTTGTTTTTTAATTAAAGGTTTTGCTTTTGTTGCTTTCTTTTGCGACGCGGTTTAATAAAGATATGTGTACCAAGTGGTGCAGGGGTGTAGGTCCCCCTCCATGCTTGGATGTGTGTGTAAAGTCTGTAATTTTATCCTATATATGCTGATATACACAACATTTTCGCGGAATGGGAAGTGCATGTGTCGTGGGTATATTAGATAGGTAATTGCAGGGTAAGGCTGACTGTGGAGGGTATGAAAAAATTTGCTCACCTTGGAAAGTATGATACTTCAAGCAAGTTTTAGTATCACAGTGGGGAGTGTAAGATTTGCAAAATTTCTACATTTCCCCAAAGGTTTTTATTAATAAACCGGACCCTGCGTGGACATTTTAAATCAAAAAGGGTACCCAAGATGGTGTCCATGCCTCATGGCAGAAAGCCTGTGAGATTTTAAAACTTGGACTCTGCAACGCAGGCAGCTTGTGGAGAAATCGAAACCAAAGCAACAGTTTCTGTGAAGAGAGACTTTGTATTTTGAAACCAGACAGGACTTTGAATTATGTATTAGATCGAATTGGAGACAAATCTAAATTCAGTTAGGCCTATAGTTAAGGCCATCAAGCAGTTTACATATATAATCGGCAACAGATTAAGAAAGCCATCGAGGCTGGACAGGCCCATCAAGGAACATTCATGACAAAACAAGTCAATTATCGGGCCGGTAGATGCGATTGCCGGCCATCTAAAAACAGTTAGTGTAGATCGCTACCATTATTTAAAATAGCCTGCCAAGATTAAGACAAAGAACTAACCTGATTTGGCGCGCAGATAAGGGTTTTCAAAAGGAGTATAATTGAAGGCCCAGGTTAGCAATCTCTCTCACTCTCTGCTCGGCTCTTCTGCCCCTCGCCCTCGTGGCTGTTGCTCTTTCCCCATCCCGCGCTTAACCCCTGGCCTTTGCCCGTGCCTTTTCCCACTCCATCTGGAAATCGCCCAGGCACTGCATCGGGCGGACACGGACAATTCAGGCCAGGCGAGGCGGGACACGACGAGAGGAGGAGGAAGACCAACTGAGGAAGACCAACTGAGGAAGACCAACTGAGGAAGATGAACTGAGGAGATGAACTGAGGGTAGGCTTCAAATCATCGGGCCTTCAGCATCAGCCAACCTGCGGCTATCTTCATACAAACTCAAACTGTCGGCCGAAGAAGAGGAATCATCCTTGCAAGGTAAAGTACCCAAGCAGAGACTTTAACTTTGGGGTACTCAAACCTGGACAACACCCTTGCAGTGCCCGGAGACCACGTGATGACGGCAGGCTCCAGAGAGCACCAAGAGCGAAACTCGAACCCCACCGCTGTTTTGAGACCAACAGACCTTTTTGATTGGTGAGCATAAGTTCTGTCCCCTCATAGCTTAATCTAGTTAGGTATAGGGGGTGGGATAAGGATAAGGGGCTTGTTAAGATAGTGGTTTTCCCTCGATGTGCCATGTGTTCCCCATTCTGTGTATAAGTATAATAGTTATTTATATTTGTCTGTAATTTTATATACTGGTAACTTCTCATAAGACTGTGTTAATTTTCTGTTTAATAAAATCTTGAGTTTGCTTACATTCAAATCACCTGTCTACTCGAGTCTTTTCTGTATCGCTACCTGTACCTAAGTCCGGTGTCGAGAATCTCAGGGGCGTGGGAGCGATTCAAACCGCTCACGGGCAGTCAGAGGCATAACTGACTGGGCCCACGCGCCACCCCCTACAGTGATTGCGGAGAATGTTGGTGTTGTTGTTGGTGCTGCTGGTGTGCCTGGTGCTGTTGGTGTTGTGGGTGATCGTGGTGAGACTGTTTCAAGGGTATCCATGCTCATGGAATAGATGGCAGGTGAAGTAGAGATGACAGAAGCCATCTGTCAATGGTAGGAGAGGTAATGAGGTCAGGCTGCATGGAGACTTGTGTAAAGTCTTGCAGCATCCTGAATCTGTAGTGGAAATGCAGATTAGAGAAGCTCGGGGTTAAGGGAACATTTCTCAAACAGCTGGGAGCTTTGACTTGACATTTGAAGCTGTCAACTCATCAGCTGGTTCAATGGCGAGTGATCTCATGCCTCAACTTCACAGATGAGGTCTAGGCACAACGGGAAACCGGTGGGCGACCTGTAAAATCCAAAAAGCTGGGAAAAAACCATTGACAAAAAAGCCATTTTTAATTGGATGGCAGACTTGACATCGGGAAAGTCCAGTGTGCATGTTTTGACAGTGGGTTCCCGACCCGCTGTCAATCATTTTAAATTTAACAGCTGACCCGCCGCCCATCCCGTCCGCTGAACACCAGCAAAAGTTCGGCATATGTCTCTTGCTACTTTACTCTCAAATTCTATTTTCTCTTTCATTATCAATTTCTTGGCCCTCCTTTGCCATTAAGAAGGTGATGGTGAGCCACCTTCTTGAACCGCTGCAGTCCCTGTGGTGAAGGTGCTCTCGCAGTGCTGTTAGGAAGGGGGTTCCTCTTTTTTGACCCGTCGACAATGAAGGGACGGCGATATATTTCCAAGTCAGAATGGTGTGTGACTTGGAGGGGAACTTGGAGGTGATGGTGTTCCCATGCGCCTGCTGCCCTTGTCCTTCTCGATGGTAGAGGCCTTGGGTTTGGGAGGTGCTGTCGAAGAAGCCTTGGCGAGTTGCTGCAGTGCATCTTGTAGATGGTACACACTGCAGCCACGGTACGCCGGTGGTGGAGGGAGTGAATGTATAAGGTGGTGGATGGGGTGCCAATCAAGTGGGCTGCTTTGTCTTGGATGTTGTCGAGCTTCTTGAGTGTTGTTGGAGCTGCAACCATCCAGGCAAGTGGAGAGTATTCCATCACACTCCTGACTTGTGCCTTGTAGATGGTGGAAAGGCTTTGGGGAGTCAGGACACACTCATTGCAGAATCCCTAGCCTCTGTCCTGCTCTTGTTGCAGCAGTATTTATGTGGCTGGTCCAGTTAAGTTTCTAATCAATGGTGACCCCCAGGATATCGAAGGTGGGGGATTCGGCGATGGTAGTGCCATTGAATGTCAAGGGGAGGTGGTTAGACTCTCACTTGTTGGAGATAGTCATTGCCTGGCACTTGTGTGGTGCGAATGTTACCTGCCACTTATCAGCCCAAGCCTGAATATCATCCAGGTCTTATGATAGCAAAATACTGCAGATGCTGGAAATCCGAAATAACAACAGAAAATGCTGGAAAATCTCAGCAGGCCAGGCAATATCCGTGGAGAGAAAATAGAGTCAACGTTTCGGGTCAAACACTTTGTCAAGACTTTGTCCAGGTCTTGTTGCATACGGGCATGGACTGCTTCATCATCTGAGCAGTTGCGAATGGCACTGAACACTGTGCAGTCATCAGCGAACATCCCCACTTCTAACCTTATGATGGAAGGAAGATGAAGCAGCTGAAGATGGTTAGACGTAGGACACTGCCCTGCGGAACTCCTACAGCGACGTCCTGAGGCTGTGATGATTGACCTCCAACCACCACAATCATCTTCCTTTGTGCTAGGTATGAGTCCAGCCAATGGCGAGTTTGCCCCCCGATTCCCATTGACTTCAGTTTTACTAGGCCTCCTTGATGCCACACTCGGTCAAATGCTGCCTTGATGTCAAGGGCAATCACTCTTACCTCACCTCTGGAATTCAGCTTTTTTGTCCATGTTTGGACCAAGGCTGTAATGAGGTCTGGAGCTGAGTGATCCTGGTGGAACCCAATCTGAACATCAGTGAGCAATTTATTGGTGAGTAAGTTCTGCTTGATAGCACTGTCGCTGACACCTTCCATCACTTTGCTGATGATTGAGAGTAGATTGATGGGGCGTTAATTGTCCAGATTGGATTTAACCTGCTTTTTGTGGACAAGGTTTACCTGGTTTCACTTTGTTTTTGGTTTCTGGTACCAAACTTATAGTTCTCTTCTATTTCTAAAGGCTTTGGGTCAAAATGGTCCTCGAGTTTCTCGACACTGTCTTCAATCGGCGCATCCTTCGCTTTCCCGGGCGCGAGTAGGTTTGTCAATATTTCGTAAACAACTGGCCCGATCTCCATTAGAAAAATTGTTTTCTTCCGTTCACGAATTACTTTATTTTCAGCTTGAACATTCTCATCTGCATAATTCGGTCTCAATAATGTTATTGACCCTAAAAAACATCTCCATCCGCTCAATGTAAGAACTGAATGGTTCGCAAGCTTGGTCATACATGCCGAGGCTTCCGATGAATCCCGTAGGTGCGGCCATGATTGTGTCAATCCCATCAAACAGTGACTCAGCATGCTACCTGTGTACATGTGAGAATCAACACCACTGTCGCTGTGTATACATACACGCAAAGGCGAAGCACAGACGATTCTGCCTGAGCATTAACAGTAAAACATCGCAAAAATTCAGTTTAGGTGTCACAAATTCACCTTAAACTTGTCCACTTGAAGGTTGAACACTGCGTCCTTCCATGATCCCTAAAAAAGGCTTTGGGTTCCCAATCTCGTCGCCAAAATGTAATATATGTGGGTAAAATAAATGAAGGACAGAGACACGATGAGTTGCTAATCTATGTGCTTGTTTTTTAGGCCAGGGCAAACTGAGCATTCTCATACCAAACCATGTAATAATATACATTACATCATTGAACCAGGGTTGGTCCCCTGGCTTGATGGTAATGGTATAGTGAGGGACATGATGGACCATGAGGTTACAGATTGTGATGGAATACAATTCTGCTGCTGCTGATGGCCCACAGCACCTTATAGATGCCCAGTGTTGAGCTGCTCGATCTATCCCATTTAGCACGGGGGTAGTGCCACACAACATGATGGAGAGTGTCTTCTGTGTGAAGACAGGACTTTGTCTCCACAAGGACTGAACAGTAGTCACTCCTACCAAACCTGTCCTGAACAGATGCATCTGCAACAAGTAGATTAGTGAGGACAAGGTCAAGTAGGTTTTTCCCTTGTGTTGGTTCTCTCACCACCTGCAGGAGGCCCAGACTGGCAGCTATGTCCTTCAGAACTCGGTAGGCTCAGTCAGTAGTGATGCTACCGAGCCACTGTGCCCTTGCTGCCCTGAGTACTTCTTCCAAGTGGAGTTCAACATGAAGGAGTACTGATTCATCAGCTGAGGGAGGGCAGGAAGAAGTTTCCTTGTCAATGTATTATCTGATGCCATGAGACTTCATGGGGTCAAGAGTCAATGTTGAGGACTCCTTGGGCCACTCTCTCTCAACTGTTTACCACGGTGCCACCACCTCTGGTGTGTCTGTCCTGCTGGTGGAACAGAGCATACCCAGGGATGGTGATGGAGGAGTCTGGGACATTGGCTGAAAGTTATGATTATGTGAGTATGACTATGTCAAGCTGTTGCTTCATTCATTTCTTAATATTGGCTTAACTGCTTTTTAGTAGGCATTTTGAGGTCGATTTTCATTGACCCGTGGAGTCGGGATTGGAAGTGTGTGGGGGGTTAAAGTCCCGAATTCGGGGGTCCCGACACCATCCCGCCCCCAACCCGCCTCCATGTAAGTTTCAAAGGAGGCGGGTACCAGCCCCGCACTGGGACCCACCTACCCGAGGCGGGAAGGGATTAGTGCCAATTAACTGCCTGTTAACAGGTAGTTAACAGGCAGTTTTTAGCCTAATCCTTATTTTAAGCTTGAAGTGCAGGATTCCCGACGGCTCCAAACCACGCCAAGTTAGAGGAGTCGGGACGCCGGGCTGAAGGACTTGGAGGGGTCGAGATGCTGGTTTTCAGGTGAGTGATGTGTGCATGAGTGCAAAGGTAAGTGTGTTTGGGGTGTCTAAAGTGATTAAAGAAGTTTAAATTACCTGTACTTACCTTTTCAACCTTCCTTCCTCTAGGTTTCGGGAGTCTATCATCTAACCGGCACAGAAAGCAGAATGGCTGCGATCTGTCAAAAGTGACAGCCTGCAGCTTTCTGTGCCAGTGAGATTTCTAACTGAGTCTGTGTAGAACGACTCAGGTTGGAAGTAAGACTGTCAGTGTTTGACAGCTTCAAACAGCTGTGAAACACTGATATTTCATCTGTCAAAATGTCTTGACAGATGAAATTTCAGTCTGTGACATCACCTGTTGCCGGGTGGCCCTTAATTGGCCTCCTGAGCCCGCTGGGTGGGCTCAACAAGGTCAATCAAGTTAAAATTACGTGGATTGGCTGCATCTCGATGGAGGCAGGACTACAACCCTGAAAGTTGTAGTCCCGCCTCCTTCCCGACTTCTGAATGAAAATCACCCCCTTTGACTCCGTTCTGCTTCAAGTTTAATACAAACACAATGCAATTGCTTGGTGTCATCAATTGAAGTTATATCTTCAAAGTCTTCTTGGTATGGTTATTATTATATGTAAATCAAAACCACTTTAACTGTGTGTTTACTTGTTTTCTAGCTATCTCAATTGGTTGCATATTTAATCGTTTTTCCTGTCATCCAAGTTTAACATAAAACTATTTGACCAGCATATGTTTCTTTTCTTGATGTCACGTTTCAAAGGCACATGCCTCTTTTAATGTTTGTATTTCTGTTTTATCGTGTTAGTTTTTCACACTTTAAACTATGTCTCTCATTGTGTTCGTTGCAAACCATAGACCTTTTGGAACCAACAATGGTTTGCTTCAATCTTTCATTGTTTTAGAATATTTAACTCATTCTCATTTCAAAGCTTGTTTGCAACTTTGTTATCAACTGATCTTTTCTCAGAAGCCTGTATTTCTGTTTACAGCCTAGTCTGCTGAGACTTGTGTCTTTTAAACCCAGCAGGTCTTTTACTAATAATATTATAAATCTGTTCATGGTATCGTGTATTTCTCTGAATCATGGCTATTCCTTCACAGCTTCACTAGTCTGTGGGACAGCTCTCCCAATTTTGGCACAAGTCCCCAGATGTTAGTGAGGAGGAACCTTTGTTAAGCTGTCAGTTCCTTCCTGATCCACTCTACTTATTTTTACCCAAATAGCTACTCTGCACTACAGCCTTGACATTTCGCTTACTGCTTTTGAATTTACCCTTTCCTGAATCCTCCCACTCCCCCTTCATTAGTTTAAAGCCCCATCTACTGCCCTAGTTATTCAATTAACCAGGACACTTGTCCCAGCCCAGTTTAAGTGGAGACCATCCCAATGGAACAGCTCCCTCTTTCCCCAGTACTGGTGCCAGTGCCCCAATCACCAAAACCCCCTGCCTCGCACACCACTCTTTCAGCCACATATTTAAATTTTGAATCTGTTTGTCCCTATGCCAATTTGCATGTGGCTTGGGTCACAATCCAGAGATTATTACCTGTAAGGTTCTGTGTATTAATTCCAAACCTAGCTCCTCAAATGCTTTCAGCAGAACCTCATTCCTAGTTCTACCTATGTCATTGGTTCCTACTGGACCAAGACTACCGGATCCTCACCCTCCCATTCTAAGTTCTTCTCCAGCCGCGAGGAGATATCCTTAACCCTGACACCGGGCAGGCAACTCAACCTTCGGAAATCCCAGTCGCGGCTGCAGTGAACAGTATCTATCCCTCTGACTGTACTGTCCCTGTACTATGGTGTTATGGTCAGTTTGTTCATCCACACTGCAGACTTTGCCCTCATCCATACAAGCAGCAAGAACTTTGTACCTGTTGGATAAGTGCAAAGGCTGAGTTTCCTCCAGCACTGCACCTGGGGTTCCTTTACCTGCCTGACTCGTAGTCACACCCTCCTGTCCCTGATCACTAATCAGACCTGTATCATTTCCTAACCTAAGGAGTGTGACTAACTCTTGGATCAAACCGTCCAGGCACCTTCCCCCTCCCTGAAGCACCGCAATGTCTGCAACTTGGACTCCAGCTCAAAAACTCTGAGCCGAGGTTCCTCAAGAGGCAAACAACTTACTGCAGATGTGGTGGTCCAGGATCACAATGCTCTCCACAATCTCCCACATGCTGCAATTGCGGCACACCACCTGCACTGCCATCCCTATATACCCTAGTTTTATTTGTTTAATTAATTAAAATTCATGCATTTAATCAACTTCGCTTATATTTTTTAGTTTTTTAAACAAAATAATTGGTCTAGTTTAACTAATAGTTAGTTTAAATTGATATTTACCTGTAACTTACCCCGCCTCCTCCGTGTTTACTGTGACGCCACTTTCTCAAATTCCCTTGAAGTCTGCTGATTCTGCTGCTTCTGTTTACCAATATGCTTTAATCATACTGAAGGTGGTCAATCCCAATGAATCCCAAATATAATTCAAGACTCAGTTATGAATTCAGATGCATTCATACAAAATCAATTTTTCTTCTGTTTTTAGAAGGGTTTAGGTTGTGCTCAGGAAACTGAAGGCACAGTGCAGGAGCAGTTAATAATTAAGAGGAGATTTGATAAAGGTGTTTAAAGTCATGATAGGTTGAGATAGAGTAAATAAAGAGAATCTGTTTCCAGTGGCTGAAGGGTCAATAATGAGAGCCCACAGAGTTAAGGTGATTGACAAAAGAACCAGAGGCAACATCAGGAAAGGTTTTTTTACGTAACGAGTGGTTCAGATTTGGAATGCACTGCCTGATAGAGTGGTGGAGGCAAATTCAATAATAGCCTTCAAAAAGGAATTGGATAAATACTTGAAGGAGAAACAATTGCAGGGATATGGAGAAAGAGCAGGGGAGTGGGACTAACTGGGATGCTCTTCGAAAAAGCCAGCGCAGACTCAATGGGCAGAACAGCCTCCTTCTGTGCTGTAATATTCTATGATTCTATGAACATTTCAGACCGAGCCCAATAAGGAGATATCAGAGCAGGTAACTAAAAGCTTGGCCAAAGAGTTATGTTTTAAGAAGAGTCTTAAAGCAGGAGTTAGAGGTAGAGAGGTGGAGAGGCTTAGAGAGGGAATTCCAGAGCCTAAGGCCCAGGAAGCTGAAGGCATAGCGCAGGAGCAGTTAATAGGTAACAGCAATAACTTGCATTTATATAGCACTTTTAATGCAGTAAAATGTCCCAGAGCACTTCACAGGAATGTTATCAAACAGAGTTTGACACGATGAGTTACTGATATAACTTGCATTCATTTCTCAAAACAGGCAGTAGGCAGGAATTCAATGATCACCTCTGTTTCACTTGTTTATTTGATCAAAATGACATAAGCACATGTGGGCTTAATTATGCAGTGAATATCTAAAGCAGTGAATATCTAAAGCAGTGAATATCTAAAGCAGTGAATATCTAAAGCAGTCAAGAAGCAGCTCAATATTTTCCATTGCTCAGATTCTTTCTCTCCTTTGAGACTTGCTACATACAAAGCACTAAAATCTTCACATAATAGCGTTGAATTCTAGACTCTCATTTAAGTACCAAATATACACTGTTCCACCCACAGCAAATAACAATCAATCAGATATACAGACGTTGCAATTTTCTTTTCCTCAGCTAGTCTGCAAGTTAATAATTACTGAGTTTCATTAAAAAGCTGAAGCCAAAGGCATTATATCACCAACTGGCCAATCGAGTGACAGATCAAACCATTTTAATGCAAAATTATAGTGTCACTATATACTGTGGGTCGCTTCAATCATTCCCCATCCAGCAGGCAGTTTGTACTGCTAGTTTATAGAATTAATTTCACTTCATTGTACATGCATTGCCCATGTGCCCTGGAAGCAAGGCCAAGTCAATAATTCAAATGAAAATTTCAACTGATACTGTTTATTGAAGAAATGTGAAAAACATTATGTAGAATTTTTGATAGCACTTGTTCTCAGATGGCAAATTAAAAAAAACTGCATCACCATCTCTTACAAGCAAAACAAATGGTAAATTGCCTATTAACTGAAAGATTAGCCCAGCAAATCACAAATAATTTGGGGAAAGTTTCATGATAAATAGAAAATAAAACCTGTGTGCCAACTATATATAATAGTAATTAAAGCTTTACACCCTCAGTATGATTGTGAGCAGTAATGCACTGACACAAATTCAGGTGAAGCTGCTGATAAATCAGTTCAGCCAGTAGGTGCCATTGCTCCGTCACAACATTTCCACCATCTCTTTCAGACACATTTCATTCTCATATGCTATTCCTTTGACAATCATGGCAACAGAGTAAATCTAGGCAAAGTCAAAACAGAGCGGCAGAGAATAAGGTTGAAGCGCAGAAATCTTAGAGTAAGCAAGGTGATTAAATGACAGATTGAGAGAACGGATTGTAGACATTTAAAATTTAGCAGTCTGCGTTGTAATGATTTTACCAGCCAGATGGACCTGATGTAGAACAGAACCCTGCCAATCTGCTGCAAAACAATTGAAATGCATCAGATATTCTCCTGACAAGTAAAATGCAATTACTGTCAATTAACAGTGAAATTGTGCAGATAAGTGAAAATCCACACACTGGACCCTGCCAAAAGCAAAGTATTTCTAGATACCAGTGTGTGTTAAAGTTGCACAGTGACCAGTGATCATGGTCAGTTCGCCTTCAGTTGACAGAAGAGTTAATACTTTGATATTATCATATTGCATTCCTTACTTCATTGCTTTTTACAGACAAGAGAATTTGCTTCACTGTCAGATGAAGACCAATAAACATACAAATACCATACATACACACAGGTGGACTCATTAGCTCACATTGCCTTGCATGCAAGCCAAAAATCCAAAATGACAAACATTAAGATTGCATTTCAGACAAGCTATGATGATTCATTCTTCTGTGGTAATTGCATTCATTTTGACAATGTCACAGAAATTGCACAGATTTTACAAATGTAGGCATCCCTTGAGTTGCTTTGTCAAAAGAAAATAAGATTAAGGCTTGTTTGTGGATACAAGCTCAGGAGACATTGTTCATGAATATGAAGTAATCAGAGATTGGGTTTCATACTACAATAGCATATATGATTCATCATATCCGCTGTCTCTTGGAATTTTTAAAATCTTCTAGTAATGAGTTCATTCAGATGTTTGTGTTGTTGACAGAAATTAGGTTTGTAAATGCTGAAATTTACTTGGCAGGTTAATCTATGGATTTACCATGAAATGTCAGTATAAATTATAAACAGTAATTAGTTGTTCTGCACTTTAATATATACAATTTTAATGATTGTATTTTTACTGCTTTAATGCTTTATGCTCCACATTGTCTCCTGATTATAATTAACTCACAGTTGATGTGTACTGAATACATAGGAAACAATACAAGTAGGTACACTGATATTAAAATGGCATGTGGCTTTGTTTGTCAAGTTGATTAATTTTACTTCTACCTTGTTATAAAGACAATGGGTAATTTTAGGCAATGTCAGATTTGCCGCCTGTTGTATTGACAGCGGGGGTCACTGTATAGCAATCAGAAGCAAGAACCATGGCTGATTTCCCCCCCTAGCCCGAGGACACAGAGGTCAATTTTAATGGACATTTTATCTCCTGGTTAAAGCTAGGGTGGAGCCTATGTATTTATACACTGAGCTATTGGGGTATCACTAACTAGTCCCGTTTTAAAGCGGTTGTTTAAGGACACATTTTAGACAGCTGTTATGTTCACAGTTAAATACTTGTAGAGTTACTCAGCTGGTCTTGTGGTACAATAGGTAAAGAGTTGAACAATTCATGTTTTTGAAATATTTTCCACTGACAGTCTAAATAATTAATTCTAGATCACGATGAAATGAAAATACACAAACTTTACAGTTAATGTCTGCATCATGCATCCAAAAATAAGTGAACAAAGTCTAATGCATAATATGTGGAGAGGAGGATATTTGCAACTGATCTATTCATGAGAAGTTCTCAGAAAATGGCTAACAAACTCTGACAGCTGGCAGACAAGCAATGCAATTTTATATCACAGATCCTGAATTAATACACTGAATGAGCTAGCTTGTATCTGACAAACAGCCAATTGCAATGTCAAAGGCCACAGAATAAATCCAGGCTAAAGTCATAATAGAGAGGCAGAGAATGAGACAGTGAGCGCAAAAACCTGAGTTAAAGCAAAGATATGAAACTACAGATTGAGAGAAAGAATTGTAGACGTTTATAATTTGGCAGTCCATGTTATAATGGCCCAGTACTTCGGGTCCCAACGCGTGAGTAATGTAAGGGGTTTCTCTTGCTTGCTCTGGTCTCCTGCCAGGCTTCTTGCAATAATTACCCTTGAGTGGTTCGACCCACTCTTCCCTACGGTTCTAGACCTTGGACTTAGGTGCAGGGAGCTGTAGTGCAGAGAAAACTCAATAGACCAGGTTGAATAGCACGAAATGGATGCTTTTATTAAACAGTTTGCAGCATTATAAAATACATGTCATAAGCACAGATTAAAGCTACTACAAGCATGCACACATCTGTAAACTTAACTCTATGGAAATGGGGAACACACGGCACTTCGTAAAAGGGGTAACACATTACAACTACCCTTAACCCCCTCCCCTAGACCTAACTAAGTTTCGACTTGAGGAACTCGGGATCATGCTCACCACTTTCAGAATTGCAAAAAGGGGTTCGCAGCCTTTTTGGCACAGCTTTCCGTCGTCACGTGGATTTGGAAACTTCTGGCACAGCTTGTTTTCCTCTTGGTTCTCCCGCGATGAGTCTGCCGATACAGCCTTGGTGAGCGCTTGCCACGGATGAATCCGTTACCGGCGTGGTGTTGAAGCACTGAATGCACCTGTGTTACCATTACCGATGGGCTGTTGAGACACTGGAGTGCTGGGCCCAGAGTATCCTTTTATCTCCGGCCTGGATCGTCGTTTTCCCGAGGGTGTCTTCTCCTTCGGCCTGGGTCGTCGATGATCTCCCGACAAAAGTACCCGGGCCACCCTCGTCAGCTTCCCGTCGTGGCCGAGCCTTGCCTGGCCGAACACCGACCACGTTCCGAAACCGAAGTGCTGCCTTAACCGAAGAGTCGTAGAAGTTCCGAAGCTACGAATCGTCCTGAAGAAGTGTACTACAAGTGAAGCGTACTGATGGACTTTTTCAATCCACAGTTATACCTTTTTGGGACATTATTATCTCCCGCCAAATCATAGTCCTGTCTTTGTAATAATTTTGGCGGGCAGAATTCTCTGCAGGAGTGCTTTGTCTTCATAACGGGAGCCGGTGATAGCTTAACTGGCCTTCCTGGGCCGATAATGTCTTTGCTTTGTCACCGTAACTCGGTTTGTATATTGATCGGTCTGGAGATTGCCCTTGATGGCTGTTAAACGGCTTTTCTTTGTACAGTGTAATGGGTTTAAGTGTTCGTTCAATGGTCGGCCCATTTCTTGATGGGCCTCATCCTGCTACCCAAATCTGTCCTGTACCTATAATCTAATTAATATGTATGCTCAGTTCCCTGAGTTTCGATTTCCCGAAACTGGTTTTCGCGGGCTTAATATCCTCAATCCTCAAGCCTGTCTGACTTGCAGTAACAGAAATTCAAATGGTCCCAGAAGCTGGTCACGAGGTCCAGCGGCCATTTTATCAAAGGTTTCTCTGTACAAGCATCTTTTGGTCAATAAAACTGTCTTATTAACCCTAATTTACTGCGTGGTTATTAATGAAAATTTCGAATCTTACAGTAAGGACGGGGTACTCACGCGTGGACCCGATGGAAGTGCCGATTTCTTGCATGCACAGCGCATGCGCGGGAAACCGGCATTTCCTCCAAGGGGTTCAGAGGTCCAACGCGTGCACGCAGGACTCTGCGCGCACGCGTTGAACTTCCTTCTTTTTTACAGGTTTGCCCGTATGTAAGGGCCTCAACTTTTTACGAATGTAAAAAGGAGATGTAAGGACTTGATTCTTTAAGGTAAGTGGTCTATTATTTAAAATTATAACATTTTTTCCACAGCTTTATTGTTTTTAAGGACAGTAAGTTAAGTTTATTTTTAGACCCGATTTAAAAAAAAAAAAATTTTTCAAAAATTTGAATAATTGTTTAAAATTGTTTTTTAAAGTTATTTATAGTTCATTTAATTAGTGGGATGTTTAAAAAAATTATTTAATGTTTAAGTAGTGTTTTGGGCGCCCGTAGTTTTCATGAGTTTGACAGTTCTTACTATCAAACTCATGAATGAAGTTTTCCCTCCCCTGATTGGCTGCCCACTGCTCACCTGATCCCAGCCGGCACATCGAACTAACTGCGCCGCTGGATCAGGCAAGCACAGCGCGCCAACAGCTGAACCGGGCCAGTGACAGGAATTCCAAGCAGGCCCAGGCTTCAGCTGTCGGCGCACCGGGTAAGTGCACATCGGGGGCTTGCACGCGCGGCAAGCCCCCGAACCTAATTTCTGGGCCATTGATTTTATCTGAATTCATGATCTTCAAAGTTTTTCACGTCATGTTGTCTCAACAAAAAAGTGAACATAATCGATTCCATGATAATAACCCAAATTCTTCAATGATCATTTCTTCCTTCGAAATAGTTAAGACTTATAATCAAAGAGTGCATTGTGTGCAAATCATTTACAAAACAGCAACAGTTTTCCTCTACATTTTGTAATTATGAAGGTGGAATCTCATTAAATTTAAAATACTCAACTAACCTTTTGAAGCATATTGAGTAATGCTGATGGTATAGCTAGGATGAACCGTGCAAACCAGAGTAAACTGTTTCTCAGACTCACCAAGTTTGACATCACCTTCAAACACCTTTCATTTTTCATGTGCTGTCTATCTGGTGATCATACAGATTGAAAACATAAAAGCCAGTGTCATGAACATGGGAAGTGTGCTTCCAATGTATTGTGTGGAACGGTTGAGAAAAACATGTATGGAAAATGGCTTAAAGTGCATCTTAAACTAAACAGAATATCTAGCATAAATCCTTTTGTGACTTTTGCTGAAAAGTCACTTCTCACTAAATACATACTTAGAGACACACTAAGTATCCTTTTTTTTTGCATCTCTCAATTTTATTTTGACCCTACCCTTACAGGTCTCCCTATAACAGGTGACATTACCCGGGCTAAGAAGGTAGCAATGCTACCCTGAATCCACTGTCAGGTATGAAAGAGACCAGCTCAAGGTAGCTAGCTCTTCTTTATGACAACATTTCATTTACATAATGAAACTCCTCTTATCAGGAACTGAAGAAACAAAAATTAGCTAATGCAACCAAAAGAATAACTTGACGCGAGTTTCCCTCTCACCTACTTACTAAAAATATATGGCTCTAATTTTAGATCAAAAACTAAGGGGGGAATTTTGTGGGGGTTCAGCGGGCATGATCGGTGGCGGGTCAGGTGGGAAAGTGTTGGGACCCCGCTGTCATCCCGCTGCCACGCCCCTTTCGCAAATGTCGGGCCTGTCACTGCTGAGCAGACCCGACAGGCAGTGGCAGGGGAGGCAACTGAAATCATTAGTGGCTTGTTTACAGCCACTTATCAATGCTTTTATCACAGCTTTTTTATTTTCACAGGTCACCCACTGGTTTCCCGCTGTGCCTAGACCTTGTCAGTGAAGATGAGACAGGAGGTCACTTGCCATTGGTTCAGATGATAAGTTGACAGCTTCAAATGTCAAGTCAAAGGTCCCAGCTGATTCAGATATCTTCCCTTAGCCACGAGCTTCTCTAATCTGCATTTCCACAACAGATGCACCAGGCTGCAAGTCTTTACACAAGTCTCCATCCAGTCTGACCTCATTACCTCTCTCACCATTGACAGATCGCTTCTGTCATCTCTACTTCATCTGCCATCTATTCCATCTGCATCGATGCCCTTGAAACTCTCTCACTTTGGTCCTCAAAAGCCCACCACGATCAGCCCCAAAATTAGTAGCAACCAGGCACACCAGCAGCACCAACAACACCACACATTCTCCACAATCAACTGATCCTGCACAGGACACAGGGCATCAGCAGCTGACCATATTGCTGCCCAGGATGCCAGGGATGGCCTTACCATAGCCAAATTTACTTCATTTGACGCTGTACACCCTGGCTGCCACATGATGTGCCAGGTTGGCAACAACCCACGCCAACATCATTAAGCATCCCTACAAAGGCCAAACCATTCCTTTCACATGCATCAGTTTTGCCGGGGTACTTTTATGTCTCACCATTCACTGCAACTCACTAAGACACTTCCAAAGGTGCACACAAATCTGTCCAAGAACGCAGTGTTGAAAATAAAGATTTTTATGTTTGACAGTACATTAACAGAAACTTCACATGAACACTGGCTAAAACACACAAGTGCCTACCTTTGTGTGTTGTTAGTTGGTATGATTGGACTAGGGTGAGTGTGAGGGGTGGCTAGTGAGATGGGGAAGTGATAATGTAGATAGAGAGAGATGGATGGAGGTGCAAGGCATGTTGGTGTGAGTAAGGATGTGCGGGAGTAGGGTAGGGAAGGCAGAGTGATGGGGATGCGATGAATGGCACAACAGGATGAGGTTGAGTGTGGCTTTGCAGTAACATTTTGTGATCTACTGAGATTGTTGAAAGGTTTGTGCCACTGCAGCCAGGTACTCCTGATGATGTCCCTGCTTGTGCCCTCCTGTGCAATATGCAACCAGTTTGTGTTGGTCTCCTGGGGCGGTCTCTACCGCCCATTGGAAGGGAAGAGAATCTCCCTATGTGCTGTGACTCCCTCCATCATATGGAGGGAGTCATGGGAGAGCCTGGGTGCAGCCATGCACCTCTGTGCAATGCTTGTCAGTGTATGCAGCACCTCAATGCTGTAGAACACTGACAGTACAATTGTCAATAACAATTTGTGCATGGTCCCTTTAAGGAAACCGACTGATGGTGTGTCATCAAACGATGTCATCTGACCCACTTCCTTCAGTTGGACCGGGAAATGCACTGGGCGGACTTAACAAGCCCAATCAGGGGCAAATCATTCTACACAGCGGGCCGGAGCCAGCAGTGGGGCCGGGACCCGTCACTGATGGCGCCTGCCACAGACTCGCCGAAGTAGGGGAAATCACGGCCTAAAAGTCTGAAATTTTAATTTGAAGTATACAGACATAGTAAGTTGCCAATATCAAACAATGAAAAAACAGTGTGGTCCAAAGAGTTTGGTTTTCAATTGATATCACACAGATTTACTGAAAAACAATAATCTATCCTGAGAACAAATTCTAGCTCAAAACTGGGCATCCATGAGTGGCTGTGGGCCATCATCAGCAGCAGAATTGAATACCACCACAATCTGTAACCTCATGGCCCAACATATCCCTCACTGTACCATTACCACCAAGCCAGGGAGCCAAGCCTGGTTCAATAAGGAGTGCAGAAGATCATTCCAGGAGCAGCACGAGGCGTACCTAAAAATGAGGTGCCAACCTGGGGAAGCTGCAATACAGGACTACATGCATGCTAAATAGCAGAAGCAGCATGCTATCGACAGGGTTAAGTGATCCCACAATCAATGGATCAGTTCAAAGCTCTGCAGTCCTGCCACATCCAGTCGTGAATGGTGGTGGACAATTAAACAACTAATGGGAGGAGGAGGCTCCATGATGATGGAGCCCAGCACACAAGTGCAAAAGACAAGGCTGAAGCATTTGCAACCATTTTCAGCCAGAAATGCCGAGTGGACCATTCATATCGGCCTCCTCCTGAGGTCCCCACCATCACAGAAGCCAGTCTTCAGCCAATTCAATTAACTCCATGTGATATCAAGAAACAGCTGAGCGCATTGAATACAGCAAAGGCTATGGGCCCTGACAACATCCTGGCTGTCATGCTGAAGACGTGTGCTCCAGAACTAGCTGCACCTCTAGCCAAGAAGTTCCAGTACAGCTACAAGACTGGCATCTACCCGACAATGTGGAAAACTGCCCAGGTATGTACTGTCCACAAAAAGCAGGACAATTACCACCCCATAAGTCTAATCTCTATCAACAGCAAAGTGATGGAAGGTTTCATCAACAGTGCTATCAAGCAGCACTTACTCACCAATAACCTGCTCTCCGATGCCCAGTTTGGGTTCCGCCAAGACCACTCAGTTCCAGACCTCATTACAGCCTTGGTCCAAACATTCAAAAAAGGTGGTAGAGAAAAAGCGGGGAATTATAGATCGGTAAGCCTGATATCGGTAGTGGGGAAAATGCTAGAGTCTATTATAAAAGATGTAATAGCAGAGCACTTGGAAAGCAGTGACAGGATCGGACAAAGTCAACATGGATTTACAAAAGGTAAATCATGCTTGACTAATCCACTGGAACTTTTTGAGGATGTAACTGGTAAAATAGATAAGGGAGAACCAGTGGATGTGGTGTATTTGGAATTTCAGAAGGTTTTCGATAAGGTCCCACATAAGAGATTAGCATGCAAAATTAAGGCACATGGGATTGGGGGCAAGGTATTGACTTGGATAGAGAACTGGTTGGCGGACAGAAAGCAAAGAGTTGGAATAAACGGGTCGTTATCCGAGTGGCAGGCAGTGACTAGTGGGGTACCGCAAGGATCGGTGCTAGGATCCCAGCTGTTCACAATATATATTAATGATCTGGATGAGGGAATTGGATGAAATATCTCCAAATTTGCAGACGACACAAAGCTGGGTGGGAGGGTAAGCTGTGAGGAGGATGTCGTGAAACTCCAGTACGATTTGGACAGGTTGGGTGATTGGGCAGAAACATGGCAAATGCACTATAATGTGGATAAATGTGAGGTTATCCACTTTGGTGGCAAAAACAGGAAGCAGATTATTATTTGAATGGCAATAGATTGGGAGAAGGGGAAGTGCAAAGAGACCTGGGTGTTATTGTGCACCAGTCGCTGAAGGTAAGCATGCAGGTGCAGCAGGCGGTTAAGAAGGCAAATGGTATGTTGGCCTTCGTAGCAAGAGGGTTCGAGTACAGGAACAAGGATGTCTTGTTACAGTTGTACAGGGCCTTGGTGAGGCCGCACCTTGAGTATTGTGTGCAGTTTTGGTCGCCTTACCTGAGGAAGGAAGTTCTTGCCATGGAGGGAGTGCAGCGAAGATTCACCAGGCTGATACCTGGGATGGCAGGAATGACATATGAGGAGAGATTGTGTCGATTGGGCTTCTACTCACTGGAGTTTAGAAGATTGAGAGGGGATCTCATCGAAACCTATAAAATTCTGTCAGGCCTGGACAGACTAGATGCAGGAAGGATGTTTCTGATGGCTGGGGAGTCCAGAACCAGGGGTCATAGTCTAAGGATAAGGGCATGGTTTGGAGATGCTGGTGTTGGACTGGGGTGGACAAATGTAAGAAATCACACAACACCAGGTTATAGTCCAACAGCTTTATTTGAAATCACAAGCTTTCGGAGCGCTGCTCCTTTGTCAGGTGAAGTGGAGAGATGCATAAAAACACAGCAACACAGCTTATATAGTCAGAGAATAATGTCAGATGTTTACAGGTAATCTTTCTAACTGCCATTTATCACACCTCGGCAGAGAGATAATCACAACAATCAAAGGTGTAAATGGTGTCCAAACAGGTCAGTCAGGAAAACATTACATCAAAGAACAAAGAGGTGGGGTCACAAGGGGTCAAATGTTGCAGATGCTGGGGTCTGTATGAAAAACAAAAAAACAGACAAAAAACATTTTTTTTGCTGGAAATCACAGCAGGTCCGGCCGCATCTGTGTGGAGAGAACAAGCCAACGACGACTCGAGTCTGGATGACCCTACGTCAGGTGGGGTTACATGTAGCGTGACATGAACCCAAGATCCCGGTTGAGGCCGCCCTCATGGATGCAGAACTTGGCTATCAGTTTCTGCTCGATGAATTTGCATTGTCGTGTGTCTCGAAGGCCGCCTTGGAGAATGCTTACCCGAAGATCGGAGGCTGAATGTCCTTGACTGCTGAAGTGTTCCCCGACTGGGAGGGAACACTCCTGCCTGGCGATTGTTGCGCGGTGTCCGTTCATCTGTTGTCGCAGTGTCTGCATGGTCTCGCCGATGTACCATGCTCCGGGGCATCCTTTCCTGCAACGTATGAGGTAGACAACGTTGTCCGAGTCACATGAGTATGTACCATGTACCTGGTGGGTGGTGTCCTCACGTGTGATGATGGTATCTGTGTTGATGATCTGGCATGTCTTGCAGAGGTTGCTGTGGCAGGGTTGTGTGGTGTCGTGATCGCTGTTCTCCTGAAAGCTGGGTAATTTGCTGTGAACGATGGTCTGTTTGAGGTTAGGCGGCTGTTTGAAGGCGAGTAGTGGAGGTGTGGGGATGGCCTTAGCGAGATGTTCGTCATCATCGATGACATGTTGAAGGCTGTGAAGAACATGGCGTAGTATCTGCGCTCCGGGGAAGTACTGGACGACGAAGGGTACTCTTTTGGTTGTGTCCCATGTTTGTCTTCTGAGGAGGTCTATGCGACTTTTCGCTGTGGCCCGTCGGAACTGTCGATTGACAAGTCGAGCGTCATATCCTGTTCTTACGAGGGCGTCTTTCAGCATCTGTAGGTGTCCATCGCATTCCTCCTCGTCTGAGCAGATCCTGTGTATTCGCAGGGCTTGTCCATAGGGGATGGCTTCTTTAACGTGGTTAGGGTGGAAGCTGGAGAAGTGGAGCATCGTGAGGTTGTCCGTGGGCTTGCGGTAGAGTGAAGTGCTGAGGTGTCCATCTTTGATGGAGATTCGTGTGTCCAAGAATGAAACCGATTCTGAGGAGTAGTCCATGGTGAGTTTGATGGTGGGATGGAACTTGTTGATGTTATCGTGTAGTCTTTTCAGTGATTCTTCGCCGTGGGTCCATAGGAAGAAAATGTCGTCAATGTATCTGGTGTACAGCGTTGGTTGGAGGGGTAAGCCATTTAGGACTGAAATGAGGAGGAATTTCTTCACCCAGAGAGTGGTGAACCTGTGGAATTCTCTACCACAGAGGGCGGTGGAGGCCAGTTCATTAAATATATTCAAGAAAGAGTTGGATATATTTCTTGACGCTAAAGGGATCAAGGGATATGGGAAGAAGGCAGGGACAGGGTACTGAATTTGGATGATCAGCCATGATCTCATTGAATGGCGGAGCAGGCTCAAAGGGCCGAATGGCCTACTCCTGCTCCTATCATCTATGTTTCTATGTTTCTATGGACAAAAGAGCTGAATTCCAGAGGTGAGGTGAGAGTGACTGCCCTTGACATAAATGCAGCATTTGACTGAGTGTGGCATCAATGACCCCTAGTAAAATTGAAGTCAATGGGAATCGGGGGGAAAACTTTCCATTGGCTGGAGTCATACCTAGCACCAAGGAAGATGGTTGCAGTTGTTGGAAGTTAATCATCTCAGCCCCAGGACATCGCTGCAGGAGTTCCTCAGGGCAGTGTCCTAGGCCCCACCATCTTCAGCTGCTTCATCAATGACCTTCCCTCCATCATAAGGTCAGAAGTGGGGATGTTCACTGATGACTGCACAGTATTCAGTTCCATTCACAACTCCTCAGACAATGAAGCAATCCATGCCTGAATGCAGCAAGACCTGGATGACATTCAGGCTTGGGCTGATGAGTGGCAAGTAACATTCGCGCCACACAAGTGCCAGGCAATGACTATCTTCAACAAGCGAGAGTCTAACCACTGCCCCTTGATATTCAATGGCATTACCATCTCCGAATCTCCCACTATCAACATCCTGGGGGTCACCATTGACCAGAAACTTAACTGTAGCAGACACATAAATACTGTGGCTACAAGAGCAGGCCAGATGCTGGGAATTCTGTGGCGAGTGTCTCACCTCCTTACTCCCCAAATCCTTTCCACCATCTACAAAGCACAAGTCAGGAGTGTGATGGAATACTCTCCACTTGCCTGGATTAGTGCAGCTCCAACAACACTCAAGAAGCTCGACACCATCCAGGACAAAGCAGCCCGCTTGATTGGCACCCCATCCACCACCGTAAATATTCACTCCCTCCACCACCAGCGCAACGTATCTGCAGTGTGCACCATCTACAAGCTGCACTGCAGCAACTCACCAAGGCTTCTTCGGCAGCACCTCCCAAACCCGCGACCTCTACCACCTAGAAGGACAAAGGCAGTAGGCGCATGGGAACACCACCACCTTATGATGAAGTGAAAACAGTTGAGAGTTTCCTCCAACTCATGAAAGAGGGCTTGTTTCACGTGATCATCCGTAGACCTGCCTGCAATGTACTTATCACATTTTGGGGAGCGAATTCACCAAGTACTTGCAAAGAATGTGCTGATAAAGAATGTACTGTGGCCATGGGGATGCTTTCCTTGACTTCTGACATTTGCTGGTAAGTGATAATTCTAGTGGAGGCCTTAATTTATTATCTCGTTTCTCTGAATAGCTGCCAATCAAGCATAAATGGAAACAAGGGAATGGAAGAAGATTAAACCATATATACGTAAGGGAAGGGAACAGAATGAAATGGAGACAAGCTAAAGAAAATCTACCACACAGGAAAGGATAAACAGACACAAAAATAGGTACACACATACTTCTGCCGTGACATAAATTATTAATCATCACTATCAGCTTTTAAAATTAGGCTAAAGAAAATTGCTTATTTTAATTTGTGCAATTATCTATCTAGAGGATACTGTTTTAAAAAAAATGCAACACTTGGCCCAATAATTACTCAGAGTCACGTTGAGAGTGCGGGGGGTGGGGGAGGTGGGGGGAGTTCCGATATCGAGTGGGAACCCCGGAAGTAAGTTCAGTGCATCTGGCTTTTTAACACAGCCGCCTCATTATCATTTTACTTCCGGGTTTGCCATCCAATCCGCGGCTTCGGGCATGATGAGGGCCCGTATGATGCGATCTCAACTCCAGTATTTAAAGGGCCAATTCAAAGATGGAATTTGGAGGATCTTGGAGTTGGAAGCAACAGAGGAAGAACTCTCAGTATGGAATCAGGATGGTTAAAGGCTGTGCCCCACTTTAATAATGCCACCCTTGATGTGCTGCTGAGGGCAAGTAGGAGTCAGAGAGAAACACTATTCCCCAGCAACGGGAGGAAGAAATCTGCTGCTGACACCAGCAATGCGTGGCTGGAGGTAGCACAGGAGGTCAGCAGCAGGAGCATAGTGCCACGCTCCTGGATTCAATGCAGGAAGTGCTTTATTGATGTAACCAGGTCAGGAAAGGTAAGTACAGTTGCACATACACCTACATCCTGCTGTTGTGCATCACCTCAACCTCTCACTGTGCCTTGTCAAACCTTGTCAAGTGTCAGCTGTGACTCAGTTGGTAACATAATCAGCTCTGAGTCAGAAGGTTTCGGGTTCAAGTCCCATTCCAGGGACTTCAGCACATAAAGCTAGGCTGACACTCCAGTACAGTGCTGAGGGTGTGCTGCACTGTCGGAGGTGCCGTATTTTATTAAATCGAGGCCCTGTCTGCTATCTCAGGTGGACGTAAAGTATCCTATGGCACTATTTTGAAGGAGAGCAGTGGAGTTATCCCCGGTGTCCTGGCCAATATTTTTCCCTCAATCAACATAACAAAAACAGATTATCTGGTCATTATCACATTGCTGTTTATGGGAGCTTGCTTTGTGCAAATTGTCTGCCGGGTTTCCCACATTACAACAGTGACTCCACTTCAAATAGTATTTAATTGGCTGTAAAGTGCTTTGAAATGTCCAGTGGTTGTGAAAAGCTCTATATAAATGCAAGTCTTTCTTTTACTCCATCACATTGCGCCTCACACCCACTTACCTTGCACGCCCACCCATCCTTCTCTTTCTAACCACTTCCTCACAGCTCAATCCATCCATCCACCACTGCCACTCACCCTCATCCTTATGAAATTTCATGCCTCTCCCTCAGAGTCACCCTCACCAAATGCTCTCCATTCATTGGATGAACACATGCCATTACACTTACTCTTAGGTCTGTATTCTCCCTCATTGCAGAAGAAGAGAGTACAGAACATGAGGGAGAGGGAGAGGATTGGAGGTGGTCCACGATGCATTTTGCTACTTACAAGCGCAGAGGAGGCGCTGGAAATCAATGGAGATTCAGCATCCCTGGCCGTCGGAGATGGGGAAATTGGTGATACAATTAAATAATAGTGACCCACATGCCATATGGCACTCAGTCATGTTTGCTTGATTTCAACAGTGAGTGAAATATGATCATCGACATAACGATAACTTGCAACATATTCTTATCTTGCCAGGAGGTCCAGAGAGCTGCACGGCTGCGCAACTTAAAGGGAACATTGCTGCTGAGTCCTTCTGAGGGTCCACTGTCACAGGATCCATGCATGCCATGCATCAGCTCAGATACTCACACTAGGCAGATAGTTGGGTTTTCACCAGGTGACTCACACCAGTGAGCAAGAGCAGATAGTGGTGGCTGGGAGTGGAGAGTCTGCATCGAAGGGCACAGCCCTCTACACACTCTGCTCAGCTGGACGCAGTTGCTGTACCCCGGGCGCCGACGATGAAAAGGAGAATAATTGAGCAGCAGCAGACAATGTGCGATGCACTGACAGGCCTTCCAAGCACACTGACCATGATTGCAGACAGAATGGAGGAGTCCAACTCAAACATGAGTCAGTTGATGTCACAGGGCATTCTTGCATGGATACAGTGGCCAGCTCTATGGGCCATCAAACGTGGCTATCAACTGAGTCCATGCATGCCTTGACCATGGCTTTGCAGACTCTGGATGCCAACATATCTGCTACCATAAATAGGATGATAGATAGCTTAGCATTGACCTTACAATGCCCCACTGATCTGCACCAAAGTGCTCACCACAGTGGTAGCAGTGAAATGCTGCTGAGCCATGAGAGGGATGAAGGCGAAAGGGGACCTGAAAGCACCTCCATTTCTCACCCGTTGCCCCCCTTCAGTCAGTAGCCCACATACTGCCTTGTCTCCTGATGGCCGAGTCTGCCCCTGCACAAGTGCAAGTGGAGCAGTCTTTGGCGAGGCTCCATACTCCAAGAGCATCTCAGCAGTCAGAGCAGTGAGCTGAGCAACTTGCCTCTGCCTCTGCTCAAGCCACAGGGGTTGCACCACGTCAGAGTAGTAGGGAAAGGAAGAGTAAGGCTTTGTGGTTGCACAAGGATATGCACATGGGTGTATGAGAAAATGTTGTATTGTTAAGTTTCTGTTGTTTAGTTAGGTCACATAAATATTATTATTTTGCTCCACTTTTCGGTCTTGTCTATTCTTGGGTGCTGGATGGCAAGTCGCCTTTTAATGAGTTTGATGATTAATGCGAAGACGTGAATTGATGGGGACCAATGGGGTGGTCGGTTGGTTGGTTGCAGTACTGGTTTGTGTCAGTGGCATGGCGGGAGGGGGAAGAGTGACCGGTGCATGTGCTTGGGACATCGGTCCACTGGTGCAACCTAAGTGAACCTTGCAAAAATAAAGGCATCCCGGGCAGCAATGTGAATAGCTGGGGCTGCCTTGCCCTCCTCCTCCCATTCCAATTTGCCCGAGGAGGATTTGAGCTCCTCATGTCCAAAACTCGCTGCTGCACAATGTTGTGCAGAGTGTAGCACACCATGACCATTCTGGACACTTTGACTGCCGCGTACTGAAGGGCGCCTCCAGATCTGTCTAGGCACCTGACGCGCACCTTCAGCATGTCAATTGCTTGTTCGGTAACACATCTGATGGTCATATGGCACTCATTGTCATGCTGTTGGGCTCCATTGTTCAGGTTTCTGATGGGTGTCATCAGCCAACTTAGAATTGGGTGTCCCTTGTCTCCTTGCAGCCACCCCATGAGTCTGCTTGCAGGCCCGAAGACGTCCAGGAGCTTGGACTCCGCAGGACGAAAGCATCATGGCAGTGCCCCGGGAATCTGGTGCACACCTGCAGAAGTCTTTTATTGTGGTTGCCTACCAGCTGCACATTGATGGAGTGAAAGCTCTTGCAGTTGACGAATACTCCTGGTCAATGTTCCCACTAAGCTGCGTAGTCACGCAGTCAACTGCAAGGTCCGAGGTCCAACCTAAGGCAGCTAAGGCGCCACCCATCCTGATGTGATTGAGAAAACCTTCAAAGTGTAGAAAGTAACCTCTATGCAAAAGTACTGTGAATAAATCCACGAGCAGGTAAGAAAGCAGCTGCAGATTCTGGAAATCTGAAATAAAAACAGAGAATGCTGAAAATACTCAGCAGGTCAGGCAGCATCTATGGAGAGAGAAACAGAGTTTGTTGTTGTAGTTGTGAGTACTGAGTATTTATTGCAGTATTCCCTTGAGCTTGATTCAGTCCCCTCAATTGCCGCTGTGTTCCCGCCTTGCCTTCACTGGCGACTCTCAGGAAGCCTGGGAAACCCGTGGATGCGCCGTTAAATTTGAAAGTGAGTTGAAATATCGCTCTAATTGAGTGTTTAACTTAAGTTAAAAGGCAACCTGCCTCTCCTGAGGGGGTTGCGTGCAAGCAGCCGAATCCGCTCGAGTTAAACTCGAAAGTCAGTGGGTTGGAGCTGGCTTCTCAACGCGCTTCACATTTTTGCCGGTTTTAACCCCTCACCCGCAGCCAAGCCCACATGCTCCTACAGAATAAAGTTCCACTCTTTGATTCAGTAGATCTTGAAGCCAGGCAATGCTGCCTCTCTCTGCTCTACCTCTGACATAGATATAATGGTGAGCATACTGCTTCTACTCTACCATATCATGGGCACAAAGTAAGTTAGGTTTTAGATAAGAGGGAACATACAAAGTTCCTTCAATCTGTCGTAATTTAAAATAGTGCCAAAGGTAGGTAGGAAATTACTGATTTAAAATAAATGAATGTTATTCTGTGTCTTTATTAGTTGGCAGTAGAGCTGGAATTATCAAAATTCTACCACTAATTTCAGCTGAGGCATTCCATTCCATTTATTGCCAGTCTCGCAGAACATTTTGCAGACTGCAGGCATTGAACCTTTGGCTTCTTTATCAAACCTTGACTATCGTTTACTTGCTGATCTATTTTACATGCTAAATAATTAATGCCTAAAAAAATTTCAATGATTAATAATTTAAACAGCACCATGGAGACAACTAACCTGAAACATAATTAATAAAGGATCAGAGCTGTGACATTTTTTATGACCCACATTCATCTGATCTTTACTGTCACAGGTCTCATAATAATAGCTATTCAGTAACTATGACTTCATTTATGAATTTAATATCTTCATATACTGCAAACATGGCTGTCAGAACAGACCTCATAGAATGGTGCATTCAATACAATTAATGGTTATTATGCATTTAATGTATTTTATATGTTGTGACAAAATTAATGTAAACACCTTGGTGTAGAGTTTCCGCTATGGGCACAATCGGGAAATTGAGCAAAAATTGCACTTGAAATTGCGCTGGTTTGGTTATGCTTCAACTTTCCACTAAATGCATTTGCATAATCACAAACGTAAAATCTTCCATGAATCAGCGCAATTGGTCAGCCTAATGGAACGCAAAAGTTTATTTTTTATTCTTTGCATTTAGAAGTATTTGTTCATATATTTAAGAGCGGTAACCTGGTGCAGATTTATTAATACAGCTGAAAATAGGATTAATCGCAAAAATAAACATTTTTAATAAGTATCCAGTCCTCCACCTGTGAGTAAGCTGATTTTCAATCATTGAAAATGCCTTAGAAAAAGCTATACTGAATTATTTACTAGTTTCATTGGTGTGCACTACTCAGTTTCTTAGTCAATGAATACGTAAAAAACCTTTAAAAATGCCTACTATTGCCTGTGCACCTAAGAAAACGAGCTTAATTTGAAGAGTCTCCTCGAAGGTCTGCAAACGAGCGCAATTGACAAAAACTCGCCATCGTCATTATTATGATCTGGGCGCAAGGCTAGTTTTGAGGGTGGCACTGGCTTCGGTCAAAATGATTTTTAAACCAGCATTAAAGATCATGGAAACTCAATTTACTCTTGACATAAATTTGGTTGGATTTTCGAGATATTTTAAGCTGGTTCGGCCAATTTCACCCAGATTGTGCTGATAAAATTAACGCAAACTAGCGGAAGCTTGAGGCCCTTACATTCAATTTGAAAACCTAAGTATAGTCGAGGAGGTGAGAATCTGCCTTGATTTCTTTTAAATAGCAATTTTACAAACTATGCTTCACCACAAAATTATAACTTTTAATAACAAATTACTATTTAAATATTTCTGATTCCAACCTGCTTTTACACTGTGACATCGATGTAAAGTAATTTAACTTAGCAGTAATGCTACATTTGCAGTGTGAATCCAGAAGTATGGCCCGGCCAGGCACTAGAGTGAAGGAATTGAAATTCCTTGGGAGAATGACTCTCAATTCACAGTGTAGTGTATGTAACTGTTCTACCTTTAAGAGAACTATTGTATGTAACCGTCCACCTTTAAGAGAACTATTTTAGGTGTGGCACTACTTTATCCTGGCTGCTGTATACTGTAAAACCGACGGTGACCACACCGGTATATAAGTGCTGTGGCAGAATTTATTGGGCAGATTCGCCCTGACCTTCGAATAGTAAAGTCCTGTTAAAATTACTCTTGTAGTCTGTGTATTACTTCGCTATACAACCCACAGACTTTACAGTGGCGACGAGTTCGATCTTACCCTGCGGCAACAATACTTCTGAAGAAGTAAACGAGCGTCGAGAAGAGGCACCCGCCCTCGTCGTTTTGCTGAGAGAAAACTCGAGTCTGCAGACAAAGAAAGGAGGAAGATTTCAAACACGAAGTCTTCCATCAGCAACAGGCACGGATTGTCCCTTCTGCCACGGTGGTGAGTGAGCCGATCAACACGAGAAGCAAGTCGGCCACGGTGACTGTGAGTAAAGGGAAAATAAAATAAAATAATAAACGGAGGATAAGGGCAGTGAACTCGACCACGGTCGAGGGGGAAAGGAGCCGGACAGAAGTCGGGCCCAGAGGCGCTGAGACGGGGCAGCGTGGAGCACAGAAGCCGCGGTACAAGCGGGCGAGGGAGCGTCATGAGACGGCTAGACCGCGACGGCGAAAAAGGCCGGACAACTACCGCGACCACGAGGCGCTGCGACCGGGATCGTAAGGCGCGGGAAGATATAAACATAAATAAGCCACGGAGAACTCAGCCGCAGCCGGGGAGGAAAGCACCGGACTGCGAGAGGGCTAGGAGGCGCGATTGGAGCGAAAAAGGCCGGGCACCTACCGAGGCCGCGAGGCGCTGCGACCGGGATCATAAGGCGCGGAGGCAATAAATAAATAAATAACTAAATAACCCGCGAAGAATCAGCCGCAGCCGGGGAGGAAAGGGCCGGACTGCGGGAGGTCTGGGAGAGGCGTTTAAAGCCGCTGAGGGAGAGCCGCGCGAGCGGGAGAGACAGAGCAGAGAGAGAGCGAGCGAGAGCCGAGCGAGCGGGAGAGACAGAGCCTGAGAGAGAGAGAGCGAGAGCCGCGCGAGCGGGAGAGACAGAGCCCGAGAGAGAGACCGAGCGAGGGTCCGGCCAGCGGCTTGCAGCAGCTGCCGTGAAGGACCAGGAGCTGGATCTGTCCGACGCCAACTGGTTGTCCTCAGCGCCGGTTGCCCCTGCCGAAAAGAAGAAGGGGGGGGAACAAGGAACGCGATCGGCTTTTCTAGCACGCGCTTCAGAATAAACTGAAGCCGGCGCACAGGCTACAAACCCCGTAAACCAGCGGTCGTCGCCCGAGGGCAAAGCTTACCCCTCCCACCAGAGGAAGAAGTCAGGAGCGGGAAACCGCCATTTTGCCAGTAGGGGGGAAGAAGACAAGCGCGGGAAACCGCCATTTTGCCAGTAGGCGGGGAAGAAGACAAGCGCAGGAAACCGCCATTTTTGGAAAAAAAAGAAAAAGTTAAAAAGTTAAAGAGAAATCCTGTTGTTTCGCAGAAAGATAGTGAGAGATAGTGAAGATGCCTAAGCATGGTAACATCAACAACTTCGATGCCGAGGTGGAAGATTGGGCCACGTACGTAGAACGTATCGAGATATATTGTGATGACAATAAAATAGAAGATGATGATAAAGCTATAACCTTGCTAAACTCGATGGGCGCGAAGACATACGGGTTATTGAAGCATCTTCTATCACCAGCTAAACCGGCGGATCAGACTTTCGATAATATTGTTGCTGTTCTGAAGGATCACTTGAACCCCACACCGCTGATGTTGGCGGAATGATTCAAATTTTATGCGAGAACGCAACGGAAAGAGGAAAGCAACGCGGAATACTTGGTCGAACTGCGTAGACTAGCGAAATACTGCCAGTTTGGAAGAAATCTGACAGAGGCATTGCGAGACAAGTTCGTGTGCGGGCTGTCGAAGGAAGGAACGCAAAAGCGACCACTCGAAGAGAACGACCTTACACTTGAGAGGGCTGTCCTTATTGCAGCATCGCACGAAGCCGCAGCGAAAGGAACTGCGGAAATGCAGCTAAAGGCAGCGGTACTCAGTGTGGATCAAATTACTTCGGGTACAACGAAATGTTATCGTTGTGGGAAGACAACACACGACCAGAACCAATGCTGGTTTAAAAACCAGGAATGTAGAAAATGTGGCAAACTGGGTCACATAGCTAAAGTATGCCGGTCAGGAAAGAAGACCAACAACCAAAAAAAGCCATCACAGGGAAAGTACAACAAAGTACACAAGGTGGCTGAGAAGAGTTCAGACGAACAGAATTCGGATTCAGACCCAAACGGCCAGGAACTGGGTAGTCTGAGAATTCACAATGTGAGTAAGAAAGCTGACCTACAAACTATCTGGGTCATGCTAAAAATAGCCGGAGTCCAAGTGAAAATGGAGTTGGACACTGGATCAGCCCTATCAGTCATAAATCGAAGGGATTACAACCGGCTATTCTCACATATACCCTTGAGAGATACCAAGTTCGTATTGCAGACATACATGGGGCATAAAGTATACCCCATGGGGAAGATAAGAGTCAAGGTGAGAGACAGGGGCAAAGAACACCCAGGAATGGACTTATATGTACTACCTGAGGGAGGACCACCACTTCTAGGACGGGAGTGGATCAAGAAAATAGACATGGAATGGCACTACCTAAAAGCAATAACGAGTGAGGACTCGGTGCAGACAATCAGCTCAGACTCTGAAATGGATGACGATGAGACCAGCCCAAGTATGAAAGACAAGTCTAAAATGAACTTGCTGACTGAGGTTGGAAAAACGAAGGCGTGCATAAAGGCTTATGCTCCAGAGGAGAACAAAGTTTCAGAACAGAATTCCACTGAACAACAACAACATAGTTTGACAGAGAATCCTGAGTCTGTCCAGTTTACAGACATATACATTACTGAGGAACACCGAGCTCAAACTCAACTTTATTTCAAATTACAACAGCAATTAGAACAATTGAGTTGCCGTCTTGAGCAAGAGACAACAGCAATGAAAAAGTTCTTGGACACAGAGTGGGAGAATCTGGAAAGACAACAGAAGCAGCTGGGGGAGAAAATGGAGCAGGAGCACACAAACCATCTGCGCGAGGAGGCCAAACGAATCAAAGCTGCTTCGGTCTCTGAAGGTGCGTGCTCTAATCTGGTGGAGCAAGATGTTCAGTAACTGAAGGCGCTTGTTAGCAGGTTGCAGGCAGAAAAGGCTGATTTGGTCGCCATGAATTCCGAGCTCCTACTGAAGTCGGGTGCAGCATCACCGGACGATTCATTTGTGGAAATTTGAATGGCGGAGGCTGCGGATGATGGCGAAGTAGAAGCAGCAAAGGGACCCCAGTGCAAGGTTCTAAACAGCCCTGCAGCTAATGGGAAATGGATGATGGCAGAAGAGTTAACAGTCAGCCAACTCCTCCAGGGCAAGGTTATAAACAGCCCTGTAGTTAATGGAAAAGGGATGATGGCAGAAGAGTTAACAGTCAGCCAACTCATTCATATGCTGAGGGATAAAACTCTAAAATGGGAAAAACTTAAATACGAGCCTCAATCTTCAAAGGGAAGGGAGCTCTCAAAAGTCATTGGAAGAGCTGAGGTGGCAACCCAGACTGAGAAGTCTGCAGCAGAACAGCCCTTGGATGCCAAAAGTACGCTGACGCACGGCAATGTAGAACAACAGAATACTGAAACAGCTACTTCAGTAGAGGGATTGAATAGTCCGATCAATCAATCTCCGAATGAAGTTGAAGTATTGAAATCACAAATTAGGTCATTAGTAAAAGACTTGCAGGAAGCCCAGAAAAAGCGGGATGAATCTGAACGCATGATGAAGTCTCTTCAGGACAGATGTCGGGATTTGGAACAAAAGTCAGCTAACGTCCAGCTGGGTAAGGAGGAAATAGAAGACCCTCTCACTGGCCTAGCTCAGGATGACACCGAATATTACCATGATCTGTTGAGTGACACTGAATATTACGAGGACCTGGTCTGCCCAGCTTGTGCCGAGAACTCCCAAAGTGCCGAAATCAGGATGAATCACTTAAAGTCTAAGGAACATAGGGAGATGGTGGCGTTACAGCTGGCAGCTGACAATGGAGCTCCGAGAGTCTCCAAGAAGCAAAAAAGGAAAAGACGAAGCAGAAGATGATAACCATCTGAACCATTTTTACCTCTACCCGATCACACACGTGGTCCCCCGAACGGAGCCAAATCAGTTGGAAGGTAGGAAAATTTCCCAAGGCAATCCAACTGTTTTTTACTTGTTTTAAAAAGTCAGCAATGCTGGTTCAGAAGTGATGGAAGTAAAGCTGTTAAGTCTAGGGAAGGACTATGGGATGAGTCCCTCTAGCAAGGTGACCCGACTACACCACGGAGGCGTGGTCCGGACCGAGTCAAGAAGATCAGAGACTGAATCTGTGAACTGTTTCCCGCAGAGACTGAATCTGTGAACTGTTTCCGCAGAGACTACCTCTGTGAACTGTTGTAACATGAAGTTGGATATGTTATGATGTTATGTTAATGGGGAATAAGTATGTTGTAAGCTAAAAAGGGAGGATTGTAGTGTATGTAACTGTTCTACCTTTAAGAGAACTATTGTATGTAACCGTCCACCTTTAAGAGAACTATTTTAGGTGTGGCACTACTTTATCCTGGCTGCTGTATACTGTAATACCGATGGTGACCACACCGGTATATAAGTGCTGTGGCAGAATTTATTGGGCAGATTCGCCCTGACCTTCGAATAGTAAAGTCCTGTTAAAGTTACTCTTGTAGTCTGTGTATTACTTCGCTATACAACCCACAGACTTTACACACAGTGCTCTGGTTGATCAGATTGGGCCCTGCTTGTGGATTTACATTAGAACATCTTAGCATTGGTGCAAAGCTTGATGTAGTGTAAATGCAGTTTAAGATAGAATCCATATGAGGGCAGTGATTTTCTTCCAGTATTGGGAATGTAAGAAGCAGGATTTTCTTTGGTGCTCATCAAGGCACAGGGGCCTAGCAATTTGGATGGTTTGCGCCACCTGTTACTGCCATGAAATGGTGAAAAAACGGCAGCCAGCACTCTTCCACCAGGTGGTGGTGGACCCCGCGGTGGTCGCCATTTTCGACAGTTTGGCAGTGCTGCTGTTGCCTGCTGTCTGCGAGAGTATTTTATAAGGTGGAGTGTGATGTCAATCGGCTTGCAATGGCACGTTGATGCCAGCTCATTCATTTTGGAGTTCTCCGCTCGCATTGTCACCCATGCTAAATCACGCCAGGTCGTTCAGCAGCGTTAACGGTCATGAGGAGTCTTGCAGGACCTATGAGGATGGACGCCGGAATTTCAAATGCCTCCTTTGCCAAGGTTCTTCTTTTAAATTTTATAGTTTGCCCATCAGTGGCGGGGTTTGGTGTGGGGGGTGGGGGGGAGGGGGCGCGGTGGAGTGTGGCAGTGGGGGGGGGGCGGGTGGATTGGATTTTCTGACAGCTTTCCAGGAAGCCTACAGATTTTGTGGGTTAGTAAATAATTTCACCCCTCAACAAAAACGCACCCATTTCCTATCAATACTCAACTCAACAACTGCACCTAAACAGTAGTTGTTGGTCGACGTCCGCATAAAACATAACTCGCAATGAAATTCACACCCACCTCTGTTCATGCAGCTCTTGGTAATTAAATGTTATTCCATTAATTGATACAGGTCAGTAGTATAATTCCATCTGCCTAAACTGAAAACCAAACATGATTGCAATACATTCACAACCAGTGGTAGTGGATTCAGACTGTATTATATGACAAGACTCACAGTTGGATTTCAGACGCATAGGCCCAGATAATCAACAGGCTCCATTAGGCACAGAAGAAACCTAGTGATGAGACTCTACCGGACCTGTTCACAACTTAGATACTTACACAAGTATTTTTCATAATCCCTTTAATAAATGAGCGGACATCACAGGATTCACTGTTGGGAACTACATTTGCAGTCATGCACCTCTCAGTCTTTGCAACACAACAGGGAATATAGACATTTCAGTTACTCGTTTATTATATGGAGAAATATATGTAATGAGCCAGCATTATATGTTCCAGGATATGTATTATCTAAGAATAATTTCATGGCAGGTTGAGAAAGCAGTTAAAAAAGCATTTGAGATCCTGGGCTTCATAAAAAGAGGTATAGAGTACAAAAGCAAGGAAGTTATGATGAACCTTTATAAAGCACTGGTCCGACCGCAACTGGAGTATTCTGGGCACCGCGCTTTAGGAAGGCTATAAAGGCCTTAGAGAGGGTGCAGAAAAGATTTATAAGAATGGTTCCAGGGATGAGGGACTTCAGCTACGTGGATAGACTGGAGAAGCTGGGGTTGTTCACCTTAGAGCAGAGAAGGTTGAGAGGAGATTTAATAGAGGTATTCCAAATCATGGGGGGTCTAGACAGAGTAGATAGAAATAAATTGTTCCCATTGGTGGAAGGATTGAAAACCAGTGGACACAGATTTAAGGTGATTGGCAGAAGAACCAAAGGCGATGTGAGGAAAAACTTTTTTACACAGCGCGTGGTTAGGATCTGGAATTCACTGCCTAAGAGGCTGGTGGAGGCAGATTCATTCGTGGCTTTAAAAAGGGAATTGGATAAGTCCCTGGAGGTAAAATATTTGCAGGGCTATGGGGAAAAGGTGGGGGAGTGGGACTAGCTGAAGTGCTCTTGCAGAGAGCTGGCATGGGCCCGACAGGCCAAATGGCCTACTTCTACGAACATACGAACATACGAATTAGGAGCAGGAGTAGACCACTCAGCCCTTTGAGCCTGCTCCGCCATTCAATAAGATCATGGCTGATCCGATTACTCCACATTCCTGCCTACCCCCGATAACTTTTCACCCCCTTGCTTACCAAGAATTTATCTACCTCTGCCTTAAAAATATTCAAAGACTCTGCTTCCACCGCCCTCTGAGGAAGAGAGTTCCAAAGACTCACGACCCTCTGTGAGAAAAAAATTCTCCTCATCTCTGTCTTAAATTGGCGACCCCTTATTTTTAAACAGTGATCCCTAGTTCTAGATTCTCCCACAAGAGGAAACATCCTCTCCACATCCACCCTGTCCAGACCCCTCAGGATCTTATATGTTTCAATCAAGTCAACTTTTAATCTTCTGAACTCCAGCAGATACAAGCCTAGCCTGTCTAACCTTTCCTCATAAGACAACCTGCCCACTCCAGGTATTAGTCTAGTGAACCTTCTCTGAACTGCTTCCAACACATTTACATCCTTCCTTAAAATAGGAGACTAATACTGTACACAGTACTCCAGATGTGGTCTCACCATTGCCCTGTATAACTGAAGCATAACCTCACTACTTTTGTATTCAATTTCCCTTGGATTAAACGATAACATTCTACTAGCTTTACTAATTACTTGCAGTACCTGCATAGTAACCTTTAGTGATTCATGCACTAGGACACCCAGATCCCTCTGCATCTCAGAGCTCTGCAATCTCTCACCATTTGGATAATATGCTTCTTTTTATTCTTCCTGCCAAAATGGACAACTTCACATTTTCCCACATTATACTCCATTTGTCAGATCTTTGCCCACTCACATAACCTGTCTATATCCCTTTGTAGCCTCCTTATGTCCTCTTCACAATTTACTTTCCTACCTATCTTTGTGTCATCAGCAAATTTAGCAACCATGCCTTTGGTCTCTTCATCCAAGTCATTTATATAAATTGTAAAAAGTTGAGGCTCCAGCACTGATCCCTGTGGTACACCACTCGTTACATCTTGCCAATCAGAAAATGACCCATTAATGCCTACTCTCTGTTTCCTGTTAGCTAGCTAATCTTCTAACCATGCCAATATGTTACCCCTTAAACCATGAGCATTTATTTTCCGCAATAACCTTTGATGTGGCACCTTATCAAATGCTTTCTGGAAATCTAAGTACAGTACATCCACCGGTTTCCCTTTATCCATGGCACATATTACTTCCTCAAAGAACTCCAATAAATTGGTTAAACATGATTTCCCTTGCACTAAAAATGTTGACTCTGCCTGATTACTTTGAACTTTTCTAAGTGCCCTGCTATAACATCTTTAATAATAGCTTCTAACATCTTCCCTATGACAGATGTTAAGCTAACTGGCCTGTAGTTTCCTGCTTTCTGTCTCCCTCCTTTTTTGAATAAAGGAGTTACAGTCGCTATTTTCCACTCTAATGGAACCTTCCCCGAATCTAGGGAATTTTGGAAAATTAAAACCAACAAATCAACTATCTCACTAGCCACTTCTTTTAAGACCCTAGGATGAAATCCATCAGGACCTGAGGACTTGTCAGCCCGCAGCTCCAACAATTTGCTCAGTACCACTTCACTGGTGATTATAATTTTCTTGAGTTCCCCTCTCCTTTCCATTTCCTGATTTACATTTCTGGGATGCTACTTGTATGCTCTATAATGAAGACCAATGCAAAATACCTGTTCAATTCAACTGCCATCTCCTTATTTTCCATTATTAATCCCCAGACTCACTTTTTATAGGACCAATGCACACTTTGTTAACTCTTTTCTTGTTTAAATATCTATAGAAACACTTACTATCTGTTTTTATATTTCTAGCTAGCTTTCTCTCATACTCTAATTGTTCTCTCCTTATTAATCTTTTAGTCATTCTTTGCTGTTTTATATATTCTGTCCAATCTTCTGACCTGCCACCCATCTTTGCTCAATTATATGCTTTTTCTTTAAGTTTAATACTATCTTTAACCTTTTTAGTTAACCACGGATGGTGGGTCCTCCCCTTGTAATTTTTCTTTCTTATTGGAATGTATATATTGTGTGTACAGGAAACTTCGCGATATCCGGCACCGATGGGACCGGCATGATGCCGATCTATGAAAACTTCCGGACAGACCAGCGCTAATGTTGAAGGATACGGAGGTTTTCATCTCCGTATCTGACAACAAACACTGTTGCTTAGCAACAGCTTGTTAATAGTCGGCCCGTACCTTGGAAGCGTCTCTGTAGCTTAGCAACAGCTTCAGAGAGGCTTTCCAGAGAGTGACTGTTTTTAAAAAATGCTAGGAGAAGAAAAAAAAAGAATAAAAAACTAACAAAACGGCTGCTGATTTCTGCCGTTAGATCGAGGTTTCCGGCCATACAACCTCCGGATAAACCAAAGTTTCCTGTATTTTGAAATATCCCCTTAAATGTCTGCCACTAGAACTCTATTGACCTACCCCTTAACCTAATTTGCCTGTTCACTTTAGCTAGCTCTGCTTTCATGCCCTCATAATTGCCCTTATTTCCGTTTAAAATACTAATCTTGGACCCACTCTTCTCTTTCTCAAACTGAATGTAAAATTCAATCATATTATGATCGCTGCTACCTTGGGGCGCCTTCACTATGAGCTCATTAATTAATCCTATCTTATTGCACAGTACCAGGTCTAGTATAGCCTGCTCTCTGGTTGGCTCCAGAATGTGCTGTTGTAAGAAACTATCCCGAAAACATTCCATGAACTCCTCATCTATGCTACCTCTGCCCATCTGATTTTTCCAGTCTATATGCAGATTAAAATCCCCCATGATTATTGCCATACCCTTCTGACAAGCTCCCATTATTTCTTCCTTTATACTCCATCCTACCATGTGGTTACTGTTAGGGGGCCTGTACACCACTCCCACAAGTGACTTCTTGCCTTTATTATTTTTCATCTCTACCCAAAGCGCTTCTACATCCTGGTTTCCTGAAATTAGGTCATCCCTCTCTATTGTGCTAATACCATCATGAATTAACAGAGCCACCCCTCAACCTGTTCCCACCTTCCCGTTCTTCCTAAATGTCATGTACCCTTCAATATAAATGTCCCAATCTATGTCATCCTGCAGCCATGTTTCTGTAATGGCTATCAGATCGTACTTATTTATTTCTATCAGTTCATCTGTTTTGTTTCGAATGCTATGTGCATTCAGATGCAGAGCCTTTAGTTTTGTCCTTTTATTATTTTTGTAACCTCCAGCCTTATCATTTGATTTACTCTTAGATTTGTACTCTCTATCCCTTCCTGTCATGGTCTGTTTATCATTTCCCCTTTAATACTTTTCTCTATTGCCTTGTCTCTAATCTTTGAATTACCACATCTTCCCAAATTTGATCCCATGACCCCAATATTTAGTTTAAAGCCCTCTCTACCACCCTAGTTATACGACTCGCCAGAACACTGGTCCCAGCATGGTTCAGGTGAAGACCATCCCAATGATACAGATCCCACTTTCCCCAGTACTGGTGCCAGTGCCCCAGGAATTGAAACCCATTTCTCCCACACCAGTCTTTGAGCCACGCATTCATCTCTCTAATTTTATTTACCTTATGCCTATTTGCTCGTGGCTCAGGTAATAATGCATACATTATTACCCTTGATAATCTGCTTTTTTAATTTAGCCCCTAGCTGCTCATACTCTCTCAGCAGAACCTTTTTCCTAGTTCTACCTATGTTGTTGGTACCTACATGGACCATGACCAGTTGCTCCTCCCCCTCCCACTGCAAGTTCCTCTCCAACCCAGAGCAGATGTCCCAAACCCTGGCACCAGGCAGGCAACACAGCCGTCTGGACTCTCACTCTTGGCCGCAGAGAACTGTATCTGTCCCCCTGACTAGGCTGTCCCCAATTCCCACTATATTCCTATTAACTCCCCCCACTTGAATGGCTTCCTGTACATCAGTGCCATGGTCAATTTGCTCATCCACCCTGCAGCCACCACTTTCATCCATACAGGCCACAAGAACCTCAAACCTGTTGGACAATTGCAAAGGCTGAGGCTCCTCCACCTCCTGGGTCCCCATACCTGCCTCACTCACAGTCACATCCTCCTGTCCCTGATCGCTAATCAAAGCAGAAGACCCTATCCTGAGGGGTGTGACAGCCTCCTGCAATAAAGTGTCCAGGTAACTTTCCCCCTCTCTGATGCATCGCAGAGCCCGCAGCTCGGCCTCCAGCTCATCAACTCTGAGCCGAAGCTCCTCAAGCCGCAGACACTTACCGCAGATGTGTTCGTCCTGGATCACACTGGCGTCCAGGAGCTCCCACATACTGCAGTTGCAACACATCACCTGCCCTGCCACCTTTGTTGAGTCTTAATTCATTTATTTTTATTAATTAATAATTAATAAACTCTACTACACCTAATAAGATTCATTAGTAAACTAGTACTAATGAAAACTTACAATTACCAATAAATTTCCTGGGCTTTAAAAGATAAGGGAAGTGAGCAAAATACTCACCAACCAATCACTTACCCTTTTCCCTGTGATGTCACTTTTTATTTTTCTCCAAATGCGGTTGGGGGGTGTCACAGAGCCGAACTCCCACTGGTTCTCTATCCCCTCTTGTACAGCTTTTTAACTCCTGCTCTCCTGGAAGCTGACAAAGATAGAAAAAGAAAGGAACACCTCCCTCCCCAAACTCCCTCACTCACCAAACTCACAGCTTTACACTCTGTTCCGAGCTACACTCCGTGCTGTAACCATTCTATGATTCTATGATTCTACGTGTGAGGTGTTGATAATCAGGCATATTGTCCACTATGTCAAAGAGGATGGAGGAGTGCAACTAAAGCATGGTGGGGTGATGTTGCAGGGTTTTCAACTTGGCAGTCTACGATTGAGTATGTGGAAAGCTCTATGGAAATTATAGCAAGACACTCACTTGTGTCAATGCTATCAGCCATTATGGCCTGCCTACAGGCTCAGACGGCCTCTTTGTAGACTCTGGGCATGAGCATCTGTACTGGATTTAACAACAACAAGGTCTTGCATTTATATAGTGCTTTTAACATAGTAAAACATTCCAGTGAACTTCACAGGAGTGATATCAAACAAAATTTGACAGCGAGCCATGTAAGGTGATATTAGGACAGGTGACCAAAAGCTTGGTCTAAGAGGATGCCAAGGTTGCGAATGGTTTGGTTCAGCCTCAGACAATTGGCAGGGAGAGGAATGGAGTCGATGGCTAGGGAACGGCGATTGTGGCAGGGACCATTAGCTTCATAAAAATGGCACCCCACTGTCTGGCTTACTATTGAAATACAATGGGCCGGATATTCCGATCCCTACGGATGCGTACGCGCTGTGTACCCATCCGTAGGGACATTGGAAATGCCGTTTTCAGGCATGCACAGCGCATGCGCTGAAAACCGGCATTACCGACCTGTCATGAAAGCTCTTGACAGATCCTTCGGCTGCCCTGGAGAAGGGCCCCTGCAGGCAGAGAGTTCCACTTTTTGGAGCACCTCCGCCCGCACAAAACACCTACAATTCTTGCGCCTGCTTTTACCAGGATAAGATTTGAAAAAAGTAAAAATAAAGAATGTTTCCACTGATTTATCATTTAAAAATACTTTAAAGAAAGATAAGTTTATTTTTAGCCCCATTAAAAACTTTAATTATTTTTTTCAAAAATTTAAATTTTTGTTTAAAATAGTTAATTTATGTAATTTCAAGTCATTTAAAAAATGTGATTTTTAAAAAAATTTATTGGAAGTTTTATTATGTTTTGGGAATTATCTCCATTCATATATTTGACAGGTCTTCCTGTCAAATGTAGGAAGGGAAATTCCCTTCTCTGATTGGCTCCCCCTGGCCCACGTGATCCCAGGGATGCTTCGAATTGCCTGCGCCTCTGGGATACGTGGGCCCCGCACACCGGCAGTTTGGAGAGGCCCAGCAGCGGAACTGTGTACCTCCTGGGAGCCCTCAGGTAAGGGCACAGATTTTTCCACATCACAGCCCTCTGCCCGCAGGAGGCCAGCGATCGGAATATCTGGGCCATTGAATGGCATGATTTTGCTGTATTTGCATGGTAGATACAAATTAAACTTGTCACAGAAAGTTAAATCTTGTTCATTTCAATCTAAGTACCTTTTTAACAATGTGATAAGTGTTAATTATTGTCATTCAATCTCTGGTGCTGAAAATTAACTATTACAAGTGTGGTGTCTCATTTCTTCAGGTTTTAATTGTTGTTGGGGATTTTAAAACTGTAAAAGTTAAAATGTAATTTTTTTAACTTTTCCTTTCTGTCTCTTTTTTCTCTCTCCCTTAATCCAATCTTTCTTTCCCTCTCTTTATTTCTCTTTCTGTATCTCATGTGGCATTGAAGTCACCCACTGTAATTTACATTTTCTTCCCCGTCCTTCCGCTGTTAATTTCACAATACTTGAATCTAATTGATTAAGGAGATACACATTTGCCTGCCTTGTTCACTCATGTCCCAGATGCCCTGTTTCCCTCACTGCATCACTATCAGCTCACACTTTCAGCAACTTGCCATGCAAAAAATTTAAAACTTAAACATGCTAGGGCCATTCTAAATAACGGCAGACCCTGTTCGATGTCCTGCAACAGCAGATTGTGACCCAGTGGCTTTGGGCTTCCACCTCCTTCTGCCTCTGCCTCTGCCCAGCTCACCCTGAAACTCTCATTCATACTTTTGTCACCTCCAGACTATATAATTCTAGCCTCTCATCCTCCACTACGTAAAACCCTCTGGCCTAGAAATTCAGTATAGCTACATTTGGGGCGCTCCAGCCAGGCGTTCGCTAAATTTAGCGCCCGGCGCAACTTAGCACCACCTTTGCTGATATTCAGTTGCATCGCCCCAAGAGGTTGCTGCTGCGCTAAAGCAGGCGATGCATGACTATCATAAGGCGCTAAGCCGGCGAGCCGGGGCGCTAGCACCGAGGGTGGGCGCAGCGCAGGTGCGGCGAGTTTCTGAATGAAGGCAGACATGCTGGCACCGGTCAGCTCTTAAAGGGGGAGGGTCGACTTGTTTGGCTGCCATGCCCTGCACACTGCAGCCCTGAAGCAAGGCCTGACCATTGTTGGTTCATCAGTTCTACGCCCTGGACCATGGGGAAGCCTGCTATTCTTCCAAATCCCATTGCACACTCTTGCTGCTTGTCCAGGGTCATGGGGAAGGAGATGTACTGATGTCTCCTTCTGAAAAGGGCATTGGTCACCTGGTGGATGCAGCAATGTACCGTGAACTGGGAGATGTTGGCAATGTCCCCAGTTGCGGATTGGAAGGAGCCAGTGGCATAGAAGTTGAGAGCCACCATGACCTTCACTGCCACCGACAGAGACATCCTGCTCCTCAGCTGTGGCTGCAGATCTCTGCAAAGCAGGTGGCAGATCTCAGTGACCACCTCCCTTCTGAATCACAGCCTCCGAACACACTGCTCCTCAGACATGTTCAGATATGCAAACTGCTGGCGGTATACCCTGGGTGGGTAAGGCCTCCTGTGCCGACGCCAGTTGGCCCTTCTCCGTCTGGCCATGACTGGCACTCTCTCACGGTGTCTCTGAGCCCTTTGAATGCAATGCAGAAAGCCAACGTTTACACCCATTGCAGCTCCCATTATATGTGGCGACTCAAGGCTATGGCACTGAAAGTTAAATTCAAGTGCAAAGCTCTGGCCTGAAGCCACATGTACCTGTGCGAGCGTTGAGTCAAACCAGAAAGCTCTCTCCCTTTGTCTCTCTCCAAATATCCGTCTCTCACAAGGAAGGATTGGAGCAACAAGGATGCCATTTATACTGCAGGAGGAGTCCCCTTTAATTAGCACCCCCCGCGCCCTGCAGTGACTGGGAACCGTTCGCCTTTACCAGTCGCTGGGGGCGCCAGATGCACAATAGGCCGGCGCCACTGAATTTCCGGTTCGGGACGCACAAAGGGCGTTGCACCATTAAATGACGTCAGGATCTGCGTGCGCAGATGAGCGCGCGCAAAGGTTTTGCGCCGCCGCTAAATCATAACTGAATTTCGCGAGAGGCGCAGATTGCGCCGCGCCCGGTCGCTAGCCGTTTAACGCCCCACTTCTTGCCCTCTTAAGGCGCTAGCGGCTGGTGCAACCAACTAAATTTCTAGGCCTCTGTCTCACTCTCCTCCTTAAAACCGAACTCATTGACCAACCCCTCATAATCTCTCCTTCTTTGGCATCTGTTTTTATTTTTGCCTCTTTGAAGTGCCTTGAGACGTTTTTCTATGTTAAAGGAACTTTTAAAAATGAAAGTTGGCATTGTTGCTGTTATCTCCCAAATGTTCTACTTCAAGTTATTTACTTGACCTGCTCTATCACCAAGATCCAGTTTTAGCACTGCAACATTCCTTGGTCTGTCCACCTACACCTCTGGCACTTTCCCCTCCTTTGAACATCTCACCTTATTCCACTCCTCTCACCTCTCATTTAAAATTCTCGTTCTCTACTGCCCACCCAAGTATCATAAAAATGTTATTACCGAGATATCTTCACTGCTTTCCTTCCTCAGCTTCTACACCAAGCGCCTTCTCATCCATGTTCTCTTTCCTCTGAGCTCACTAGCCTCCTATCCTCCCTCCATGTAAACTCACCAAACCATTGTCACGGCCACCTCCTTGAGTTTGCCATCTCTCGTGGGCTCGCTACTCCCACCACGTCAATCGCAGATAAGTCCATCTCTGACCACATCCTCGTATCGCTCTCCACCCGCATCCCCTTCCCCCCACCACCCCCCTCCCCCATAACCCTACTTCCTTCTGTTCCACCCCTGGAGAAAACTCTCCCCCAACGATCCCTGTGTCTAGAACTTCATTTTCCAAACTTCAATTCAAATCAATGGAATATAGTAGGGATTCCCTTGTGCGAGCTGCTGTGATGTCAACAGGTTGTCCAAGCTGCCAATCAAAAGGCAGAATTCTTACAGACAGTGAACTTGGAAGTGAGTAAGCGCTTAATATTCTAAAGTTTTAAAAATGTTAGAGAAAGCAAAACAAAGATTGGGGCTCTAAAATGGGGAAATGGCAAACATGAAATAAAGACGGACAAACTTTAAAAAAACATTTTTTTGAAAAGTTTCTTAAAAATGTAAATTTTTATTAAAATGGACAAATTTCACTCAGCACAAAATTACATTTTGTTTTACAGGCCCTTAATGTTTGATTAGCAGTCAATACACTGTCAAAACCCCAGTTACACCTAATTCCCTTTTAGTGGGGAATTTAACAGCGTACTTGCTGCAGAAGAGCTGAGGTTTTCGTCGGTTTCCCTGATTTTGCTGATTACACAGATTTCCAGGGGGCACAGCACAGCCTGTTTCAGAGCTGGCATAGACAGACCGCAACTTCAGGATCTCCACATGCGTTTCCGCATTCGCCAAGTCCCGACTTTGTGGTCAGTTTCAAAGGTGGAATGACAGCGAACGCCGCCAGTTCTCCGTCATCTTGACCGCAAATTCCAGGCCAATAATTTAACCTGTACATCAGAATAATTTTCCAATGTATGCTGGTGGCAGGAAACCTCATCTATCTCCAGTCTTTGACAGAAAACTGCCTATGGCCCATTGATTACTAAACTTAGTAGAGCCTGAAGATAGCTTTTGTCATTTTTCTGGGGCTCTTCTGCCAAAGTTATTGCGGCTGATTGGGAAAACTCCCATAGAAATTCACCCTGTATTTGTTTATTTCCTGAAACATAGATACAAGCAATTGCAAAATATTTTCACTTACAACCAATTTACTAAAACAATTCACTGTGAAAAATAATTAAATAATGACGCATTTTTTGATTTAATTAATTTGTGTAAATTGGTCACAAATGCTAGTATTGATTTGACAGTATCTGCATTTGTCAGCGACATGCATATGCTGCAAATACCACACCACAAATAACACGTCCCTTTTATGATAACTTATTGGCCCAGAAATTCGGGTCCCAACGCGTGAGTACGCACGGGGTACTCACGTGTGGACCCGATGGAAGTGCCGGTTTCTTGCATGCACTACGCATGCGTGGGAAACCGGCACTTCCGATCCTCTGAACAAAGGGGTTCAGAGGTCGAACGCGTGCGCGCGGGAGTCTGCACGTGCGCTTTCAACTTACGTTTTTTTTTACAGGTTTTTCCGTGAGGGTAAGTCTTTAGATTTTAGAAATATAAAAACCAGGCGTAAGAACATAAGAACATAAGAACATAAGAAGTAGGAGCAGGAGTAGGCCATACGGCCCCTCGGGCCTGCTCCGCCATTCAATAGGATCATGGCTGATCCGAATCTAGACTCACGTCCACTTCCCTGCCCTCTCCCCGTAACCCCTAATTCCCTTATCTGCTCGGAAACTATCTATCTCCATTTTAAATTTATTTAATGTTGCAGCTTCCACAGCTCTCTGGGGTAGCAAATTCCATAGATTTACTACCATCTGAGTGAAGAAGTTTCTCCTCATCTCAGTTTTGAAAGGGCAGCCCCTTAATCTTAGATTATGCCCCCTAGTTCTAGTCTCACTCATCAGTGGAAGCATCCTCCCCGAATCCACCTGATCAAGCCACCTCACAATCTTATATGTTTCGATAAGATCGCCTCTCATTCTTCTGAACTCCAATGAGTAGAGTCCCAACCTACTCAACCTTTCCTCATACGTCAACCCCGTCATCTCCAGAATCAACCGAGTGAACCTTCTCTGAACCGTCTCGAGAGCAAGTATAACTTTTCTTAAATATGGAAACCAAAACTGCACGCAGTATTCCAGGTGTGGCCTCAACAATACCCTGCATAACTGCAGCAAGACTTCCCTGTTTTTATACTCCATCCCCCTTGCAATAAAAGCCAAAATTCCATTGGCCTTTCTGATCACCTGCTGCACCTGCATACTAACTTTTTGTGTTTCATGCACCAGGACCCCCAGATCCCTTTGTACTGTAGCACTTTGCAGTTTCTCTCCATTTAGATAATAATTGCTCTTTGATTTTTTCTGCCAAAGTGCATAACCTCACTCTTTCCAACATTATATTGCATCTGCCAAATCTCTGCCCACTCACTTAGCCTGACTATGTCCTTTTGCAGGTTTTTTATGTCATCCTCACTCATTGCTTTCCCTCCCATCTTTGTATCGTCAGCAAACTTGGATATGTTGCACTCGGTCCCTTCCTCCAAATCGTTAATATAGATTGTAAACAATTGGGGTCCCAGCACTGACCCCTGCGGAACACCACTAGTTACTGATTGCCAGCCCGAGAATGAACCATTTATCCCAACTCTTTGTTTTCTGTTAGATAGCCAATCTTCCCCCCAATCCCGTGATTTCTTATCTTGATCAGTAATCTTTTGTGTGGAACCTTGTCAAATGCCTTTTGGAAGTCCAAATACACTACATCCACTGGTTCCCCTTTATCCACCCTGTATGTTACATCCTCAAAGAATTCGAGCAAATTTGTCAAACATGACTTCCCCTTCATAAAACCATGCTGACTCTGTCCTATTAAATTATGTTTATCCAAATGCTCTGTTACTGTTTCCTTAATAATGGACTCCAACATTTTGCCAACCACAGATGTTAGGCTAACTGGTCTATAGTTTCCAGCTTTTTGTCTACTTCCCTTCTTAAATAAGGGTGTTATATTAGCAGTTTTCCAATCTGCCGGGACCTTTCCAGAGTTCAGGGAGTTCTGGAAAATAATCACCAATGCATCCACAATCCCTACCGCCACTTCTCTCAAGACCCTAGGATGTAGGCCATCAGGTCCGGGGGATTTATCCGCCTTAAGTCCCATTATTTTACTGAGTACCATCTCCTTAGTGATTTTAATCGTCTTTAGCTCCTCCCCCCCCCCCATTGCCCCCTGTTTGTCCAGTGTTGGGATATTTTTAGTGTCCTCTACTGTAAAGACTGATACAAAATATTTGTTCAGTGTCTTTGCCATCTCCATGTTCCCCACCACTAGTTTCCCGGTCCCATCCTCTAGGGGACCAACATTCACTTTAGCCACCCTTTTTCTTTTTATATAGCTGTAGAAACTCTTGCTATCTGTTTTTATATTTTTTGCTAGTTTACTTTCATAATCTATCTTCCCTTTCTTAATTAATCTTTTAGTTATTGTTTGCTGGCTTTTAAATGCTTCCCAATCTTCTATCCTCCCACTAGATTTGGCTACTTTATATGCCCTTGTTTTCAGTCAGATACTATCCTTTATTACTTTACTAAGCCACGGATGGCTGTCTTTTCTTTTACTCCCCTTTTTCCTCAATGGAATATATTTATCTTGAAAGATGTGAAACATCTCCTTGAATGTAGACCACTGCTCTTGTACCGTCTTACACTTTAATCTGTTTTCCCAGTCCACTTTAGTCAATTCTACTCTCATACCTTCATAGTCTCCTTTATTTAAGCTCAGTATGCTGGTTTGAGATCCAATTCTCTCACCCTCAAACTGAATTTGGAATTCAAACATATTATGGTCACTCATTCCAAGGGGATCCTTTACTAGGACATTTTTTATTAATCCTGTTTCATTACACAGGACCAGATCTAAGATTGCCTGTCCCCTGGTTGGTTCAGTTACATACTGCTCAAGGAACCCATCCCTAATACACTCTATGAACTCTTCCTCAAGGCTGCCATGCCCAATTTGATTAGTCCAGTCAATATGAAAGTTAAAATCCCCCATGATTATAGCTGTTCCCTTATTACAAGCCCCAACTATTTCCTGATTTATACTCCGACCAACAGAGTTGCAACTGTTAGGAGGCCTATAGACTACACCCACTAGTGACTTTTTCCCTTTCTTATCCCTTATCTCCACCCAAACTATTTCACTATCCTGATCCTTTGACCCAATATCATTTCTGACTATTGCAGTGATTCCATCCTTGATTAACATAGCAACCCCACCTCCCTTTCCTTCCTGTCTGTCCTTCCTAATTGTTAAATACCCTTGTATGTTTAGTTCCCAGTCATGATTATCTTGCAGCCATGTTTCCGTAATGGCCACCAGATCATACCCATGTGTAGTTATTTGTACCGTCAACTTGTCAATTTTGTTACGAATGCTGCGTGCATTCAGATAAAGAACTTTCAAATATGTTTTCTGACAATTTATTCCTGCTTTTACCCCTTTTACTACTTTACCTTTATCATTATACATTCTGTCCCTTCCTGACACGCTCTGGTTTTTAATTCCCCCACTGCTACCTTGCTCTATTGCCTTCTCCGCTGTCATTTTTATTTTTCGCTCTCTTAAAACCTCCCCCCCCACTAATTAGTTTAAAGCCCTCTCTACAGCCCTAGTTATTCAATTCACCAGGACTCTAGTCCCAGCACTGGCCAAGTGAAGTCCGTCCCAACGGAACAGCTCTCTCCTATCCCAGTACTGATGCCAGCGTCCCAGGAAGCAAAACCCATTTCTCCCACACCAGGCTTTGAGCCACGCATTTAACTCTCTAATTTTATTTACCCTAGCCAAATTTGCACGTGGCTCAAGTAGTAATCCAGAGATTATTACCCTTGTGGTTCTGCTTTTTAATTTGGCCCCTAGCTGCTCAAACTCCCTCAGCAGAACCTCCTTCCTTGTCCTATCTATGTCCAACTGGATCCTCCCCCTCCCACTCCAAATTTCTCTCCAGCCCAGCGGAGATGTCCTTAACCCTGGCACCGGGCAGGCAACACAGCCTTCGGGACTCTCGCTCTTGGCTGCAAAGGTCTGCATTTTAAAAGGTAAGCGGTCAAATAATTAAAATTAAAAGATTTTTTCCACAGGTTTATTATTTTTAAATACTTTAAAGCAAGGTAAGTATATTTTTAGCCCCATTTTTTTATAAAATTATTTTTTTCAAAAATTTAAATTATTGTTTAAAATAGTTATTTAATGTAATTTATAGTTTATTTAAAAAGTGTGATTTAAAAAAAAAATTATTTTAAGGTTAACCACTGTTTTGGGCCCTCAGCATTTATATGTTTTGACATGTCTTTCTGTCAATCTTATGAATGGGCTTTTCCCTCCTCCGATTGGCTGCCCATGGCTCACGTGATCCCAGGGGACGCATCGCACTAACTACGCCCCTGGGACACGCAAGCACAGCGCGCCGACCTCTGGGCCAGGCCCCGGAGAGGAATTCCACGCAGGCCCAGAGCTCAACTGCCGGTGCGCTAGGTAAGTGTAGGTCGGGGGCTTGCACCCGCGGGAAGCCCCGACCCGAATTTCTGGGCCATTGGGTCTCGCTCCCAAATGTGTATCTAGGGTTGGTTGAGGGAGAAAATGTTGGTCTGTCCAAAATACTGGGATCTTGAACATCCACCTGAACCAGCAGAACACATTAGATCTTGGTTTTGCAGGATGGAACATAACCTAATCTGTTAAGAGGACCGAATATAATCCAAGTGTGAATGCATGGCTTATTAAATTCAAAGATAAACATCATTTTGCACAAATATATTTTAAATCAATAGTAGGAATGATAAATTAGGATAATTATATTGAATAACAAAGGTAAACTGAGGGCTGCAAGCCAGCTATTAGGGAAAACATTTTATAACTGGAAATTACTGTTGGCAGTATTAATGGATATATACTCAATATAGTTGTGTGATATTGTGCTGTACAATATTTTAACAGAAGCATTAACTTAGTTAAAATAAATGTATTGATACCGCCTTAAAAATAGTGGAGAGAGGAATGCCATATGTCGATAGCATCAACAGTAATTTCAAGCCTCATAAGTTGATAATGGAGAGCAAATGATATACACATAATTAGGGGATATGGATTTGTAATGCTCAGTTTAATATTTTAAAATTATGTTCAATATTCTGTCTGTGAGCCGTGCCATGTAAATTATGCAGAATTAAATCAAAAAATAAAATGCCACTGCATCATAATACTGCCCCTCTTGATTTCTGTTGACCAGCAAAAATTTCTAAATAGGCAAAATTTAGAATGACAACATTTGGTCTCTCCTGAGAAAAATGGCCATGAATAAAGATGCCATCTGTTGTCTTCATGCAAGGAATCACAGGGGAAATCACAACCAAATTGTTGCAAATAAAAGAGTTAAATCACAGGACTTCTTGCAAAATGCAATACTTGTTCAGGAAAAACATCCTAGCAGCTAAAAATAATTCTTATCAACCTACAGTTCATCAACCAATCGTACTACATATTAGAAAACTTTGCATCAGTGTGATAACGCAAATGTAGGATTCCTCTTTATTTTCACAAATTATGGTTGTATTCCCAAGAATTTAGAAGGTTAAGGGGTGATCTGATCGAAGTTTTCAAGGTATTAAGAGGAACAGATAGGGTAGATGGACGGAAACTATTTCCGCTGGTTGGAGATTCTAGGACTCAGGGCATAGTCTAAAAATTAGAGCCCGACCTATCAGGAGTGAAATTAGGAAACACTTCTACACACAAAGGGTGGTAGAAGTTTGGAACTCACTTCCGCAAACGGCAATTGATGCTAGACCAATTGTTCATTTTAAATCGGAGATTGATAGCTTTTTGTTAACCAAAGGTATTAAGGGATATGGGCCAAAGGCAGGTATATGGAGTTAGATCGCAGATCAACCAGGTTTCATTGAATGGCAGGACAGGCTCGAGGGGCTGAATGGCCTCCTCCTGTTGCTATGTTCCTATGTTCCTTCCTATGTTTCTGGGGTTCATTTCTCTGCTAGATTTTTGGCCTAGTGCCCATTATGCTACAGTTTCCTTGATACAACTTACACTGCAATTACGCTGGTTTCTACGCTGATCTTTTCAATGTGAACGTATGGTGAAATTTCCGGAGAATCTCATTAGCATACAGCGTAAACACTGGCAAAAAAAAATGGAAATCAGTGTAAACAATCAGGCCCCAAGAAAGCAGAAACATGTCATCTTTCTTCTTTAAGTTCCTTTTGTGCTTATTGATGTTATGGAAATTAAAGTTTGATGGCATCAAAGCATAATTTATGAACATTAAGCACAGTGGTGGTGGTGGTGGTGGGGTTGTTTCCACTTGTTTCCGTTAGTTTTGCACCCAGATTCTAGGACAATCTTATCGCAATCAGCTGAACCAGCGCAAAAGAGCAGGGAATTTAAAAGGTAGGTGATTTACGCCCAAAAACACTTATGCTTGTGTTTTCCATGATTGTTTATGCTGGTTCAAGATCAATTTGCTTGGATCAGGCTCGGCCACAAACCTGGTAACACCCCCAGGTCAAAATTGTGAGATTCCACCAATGTCGCTGTTAGGAAGGCTCTTCAAATAGCATTCATTTTCCGAGGTGCACCTGCATAAGTAGGCACGTTTTAAAAGTTTTTTCACATCAAAACATATTTCATTTACTAAGAAACTGGCTAGTGTATACCAATGAAACTATTAAATGGTTCAGAGTAGTGTATTTTTTAAGTCATTTTTTGTGAATTTAAATCAGCTTACTCGCATGTGGAGGACTGGTCACCCTTATTAAAAATGCTTATTTTTAGTGATAAACCCATTTTCAGCTGTATTAATAAAACTGCACCAGATAACCACTCCTAAATACATCAAGGAAAACTTTTTAATGGAAAGAAAAAAAAAGAAACAATTATGTTCTTGTACATTGGCCGACTGCGCTGGTTCATTGAAGTTTTTACATTTCGGTTATGAAAATTATTTTAGCGGCAACTTGAAGCATAACCTAACCAGCGCAATTTCAAGTACGTTTTGGGCACAATTTTGTAATTGCATCCATAACGGGTGTAAGGCTCGCAAAATTATACAAATTCCCCCAAAGTAAGAAAAGAAGAGATATTGGACTGTTTGAAATAATATTGGGCCAAAGGGGGCCTAAAATCAAAACCCCAGGAAGATTTGGCTAGTTTAAAAGGCATGTTCAGGCCTGTGGAAAAAGCTGCAACAAAAGGAATGGGTGGGACAGATAGTTTGAGTATTGGAAAAGGGGCCAGATTGTCTGAGAATGTTCTGGGCCATCCCAGTCATTCTACATAAAGAAAATAAGCTCACGGAAAAGACTGTTCCCGCCAAAACTCACAGGGCCACCAAGTACATGAATAATAAAATACATGCCAACAACCAACAAAAGAGAACCTGGCCCCAGCAGGAGACAACAATCAAACAACAGTTTAATACCACTCAGAAAGATTTCCAAAACACTTTGCACATTTTAAACTGATTTCAAAGCAATCCCGTAACCAGTTAAAAGCCAATTAAAAATAGATGGGACCATCCCCGAAACTCGATGAGAATTTAAACATATTAAAACTAATAAGCCTGCCAAAATTAACAAAGGACCAGAGGAGATTTGGTGGTCAGATAAGCCAGGCCTCAAAACAGTATAATTGAGGCCTGCCTGTTCAGATCAGATCAGAAGATCAGAGCATGTTGCGTTCAAGAGACAGTACAGTTCACACAGTTGAGGACACAGCTCAAGAAGGTTCAAGTTCAGTACAGGAGAGAGAAAGTATGGTTCAGAAAAAGATCTCATCATCACCATACTCAGTCGAAGGATCGGAGACTTGAGGAAAGAAGAACAAAATGGAAGGAAAAGGAGGTCACGGCAACCAAAGGCCTCAAGAAACCAACAACAAACAATATTAACACCAGCTAGGTAATATCGGGCCACCGCGACCAACCAGAAACCAACCAACAAAAGGCCGAAAATTCACAAACTTGTTTTCCTCTCTACAAGCTAGTCTGACTTACCCCAGGTTAAGATTTGACACAAAAGACCCTAAAAACTATACCTAACCAAAGAAAATTGGGTACTTACCCGATAAATCCAACTACACATCCAACCGCATCAGCGGACAGGCGAAGACTGAAAACCCAATGCAGGTGCAATCTGCCACCACGTCCGGGATATGTCAGGCCCCAACCACCATAACTAAAGAGAACCCCGAAATCGTGAACCTCTACAACCTGTCAAGAAAGTTGTTTGGTGAGCATTTCCTGGTCCTCTGGAATTCAGCCTAGTTAGGATAGTGGGGTTGGGAGGGTAAGGTATTTTTGTCTATTGTAATTCTCCCTCGCATATTCCGAAGTGTTTCCCCTTTTAGAGTGTTAAGGTTATTGTATTGTATATTTTCCTGTCTCAAAATAAAAATCTCAATTATTTTGACCAACTCAGGTATCTGTTGCTATTTCATTATAACCCCCAAATAAGTCCAAAGTCTAGAACCAAGGGAGTGGGAGCGATTCAAACTGCTGAGGGAGCCAGAGGTGAAGCTGACCACACAGACACCACCCTTTATACGTGTAGGTGGTGGTGTGGGGTTGGCGCGTGCGCCCAGTCAGTTATGCCCCTGACTGTTTGTGAGCGGTTCGAAACACTCCCATGCCCCTGGGTTCTAGACACCGGACTTACGTACAGGCAGCGATACAGAAAAGACTCGAGTAGACAGGTGGTTTGGATGTAAGCAAAACCAAGATTTTATTGAAGTAGAAGTTAACACAATCTTATGAGAAGTTAATAATATAAAATTACAGGCAAATACAAAATAACTATACTTTTACAGGGAATGGGGAACACACGGCACATCAAGGGAAAACAACTATCTTAACAATCCCCTTATCCTTACCCACCCCCATACCTAACTAGATTAAGCTATGAGGGGTCAGAATTCATGCTCACCAATCAAAATCTGCTGAAGTCAAACAACGGTGAGGCTTGGGGTTCGCTCTTTGTGCTCTCTGGAGCTTGCTGTCATCACGTGGTCTTGGGGCACTGCAAGGGCGTCGTCCATGTACCAGCACCCCAAGGTTAAAGTCTTTGCTTGGAGTTTGCATGACGATAGTCACAGGTCGGCTGGATTGAAGGCCCGATTGTTCGAAGCTTTTCTTCAATCGGCTTCCCATTCATCTTCCCAATTCATCTTGCCTCCTCACCTCATCTCGTCCCGCCTCGCCTGGCTTGGTTTGTCCGTGTGCACCTGGTGCAAGTGCCGGGCGTTCCTGATGAGATGGGGAAACGCACGGGCAGTGGCCAGGTGGTAAGCGTGGGATGGGGGAAGAGCAGCAGCCACGAAGGTGAGGAGCAGGAGCAGAGCGAGAGCCAGAGAGAAGAGAGAGATTGCTTCAGTTATACTCCTTCGGATGGCCCTTATCTGCGCGCCAAATCAGGTTAGTTCATTGTTCCAATCTTGGCGGGCTATTTTAAATAATGGTAGCAATCTAAACTAACTGTTTTTAGATGGCCGGTAATCGCACCTACTGGCCTGATGTCTGAGCTGTATTGTTATTAATGCATCTTAATCGGCCTGTCCAGCCTCGATGGCTTCCCTAAGCTGTTTCCGATTATTTATGCAAACTGCTTGATGGCCTCAAGTATAGGCCTAGCTGGTTTTGATCTGTCTCCGATTTGGCTTAATGCATAATTCAAAGTCCTACTGTCTGCTTTTCAAAATACAAAAAGTCTTTCTTCACAGAAACTGCATGTTAGGTTTCAATTTCAATGAGGTGCGGATGCAATCTTTGGGTACCCTTTTATTAAAATGTCCATGGCGGGTCCCTTTTATTAATAATAACCTTTGGGGAAATGTGGAAATTTTGCAAATCCTACACTCCCCCCTGTGATACTAAAACTTGCTTGAAGTGTCATTGTTACAAGGTGAGCAAATTTTTCTGACCCTCCATAGTCAACCTTCCCCTGTAATTACCTATCTAATACACCCACGACACATGCACTTCCCATTCTGTGAAAATGTAGTGTATATAAGCATACATAGGATAAATTACAGAATTTACACACATCCATGCATGGAGGGGTTCCAACACCCCTGCACCACTTAGTACACACACATCTTTATTAAACGCGTCGCAAAAAAACAAAAGAAAAACCTTTATTAAAAACAACAAACACAAAAAATCAACAATCTTTAATCAAAATGCAAGGAAAAAGACTTAAAAAGGTTTATCTCCCTCCACCTTTACATAATGTTCCTTCCAGATACTCTGGTTTCGGAATTCTGACCACTGACCTTTTCCCTTACATTGAATGCAAACTAAATACAACACTATCGCTAACTGACAAACCATGAGAATGTGGGAAGCCAGTCTGATCCACGAAGGGACCTCTATGTTATTGAAAATGTCCCACTAGGGTGGAATCATAATAGCCAATATCTTAGTCCCTAGCTCTACTGTTTTCTGCTCTAGAGTGTAAAAATGTTTCTGTGAAACTATAACGGCTTTGAGTATTTTGGTAAGGTGTTCAGGGAGAGGGGGAATTTCGTAGCCAAAGTGCACTACGTACTTCTGCAAATTCATAAAATTCTCCTTCACAGTGAGGTGAACAGTGGAGGGTTCAGGAATGGGGACAATTCACTCCTGGGCCACTTGAACTTCTGCCTCGGGTTTAAAACAGAAACTGCTGTCACTGACCGGACACCAGCTATGCTGTCCATGCTGGTAGTGGGACACGCCGGTGGTGACACAATATGTCCCACCTCCTATATATGCTACCTGCGGGGGAACATGGCCTTGTGCCATTGTCTCCATGGTACAATTTATAGGTTTCGCGCCAGCAGCTCTGAACCCAGACTACGGTTTTGAATAGGCATTCAACTGCTGGGGACACAGGACTATGTGTGCTCCCTGGCTCCGGCACCCTGAGAGGTCAGTACCTGTCATAGCATGCTCCCACTTTATGACGTAAGGCGGGACCACTGTGAAATGAATGTGTGCACCCCCTTGAATGACTCCAATGTTCTCCACCCTCTATACCGGTGCGGGTCAGGCTGTCCTACCCATGACCGGCATCCTAACTACTACTCCCATGATTGTGTGGTTGGACCATCCACAATCCACGGGGACTGGGTAGGCTTCGGAAGCTAGCCGGAGTTGGCACGGGCTTAATGTATTCTCAAATGGGTGGAAGGCTGCGAGGTGCTTGTTGCTAATCCAGGAGGGGACTAAACCCTATTTTAAATCCTCCAGATTACTGCGGCCCTCGCCCAGTAACCATGCCCCGTATAGCACGCACACCTCATTCTGCACTGCCTGGTCAGAAGCATTTCTGTCCTCCCTTATGAGGGCATTTAACGTCTTTGTGTGCTTTTCCAACTCGGGTATGATTCCCTTTAAATGGACCATCGTGGCCTGGTCCTCATGCAACTCCGAGCCCACTACCTTGTTCTCATCCAGTAATATTTTATTTAACTGTGTTTTTAAGCCGTTTATCTGGGTCTGCAGCTCTATGTCATCCAAACTGTTGATGATGGAGGACCCAGTATTAAACGCAGTAAAAACATCATTCCATACTCCCCTTCTTTTCCTCCCTGCATTACCCAAAAACTCTCGGTGTGTGGTGTACAGTTCGGTTTTGTCCGCATGGGCAATATCGAACTCACAGAACTTCCTGAACATGTCCTTTAATAGGGCCTGGTATAGCTGCTCTGTTTCTTTGGGACACCACTCCGGTAAATGTACCTTGGTGAGATTTAAAATCACGGAGGCTACTGTGTAGTGTACCCCCTGGTACAGCACCTGATCGGTAGGTACTAGTACCAGTCCATTCCCTGGTCCCTTGGTGATGGTGGGGCACCCTTCCCTGGGTAACTTCGCTGCCTGCGCCACGGGCGGGGCACAAGCTCAGTGGCATTGACTGAGATCGGGGTGTATGGGACCGCACACACCTTCAGGCTGGTATCCCACCTCATCCCCTCCCTGGCATCTTGCCACTGCCGGTGGAAAACGATGGAAATGCCTGCAGGGCAGACCTTCTCTGACCCCCACATACAGATATAAATCCCTTGGTCCGGTTGCCACCACTTGTCCCAACACACACTTAATCCTCCATGAGTCCCTGTAATCTTCTGGTGGGTGCTGTTCCCCAACCGTTCCCACTCGACTTCGGGGTTCCTCGTGTCTTTGCTTAGCTTTCTGAGCCGCCAGCACCTATCCAGAGGAATGTGTCCTTTACACGTTAAACATAATCGCTTTCCAACGGTGACGCTGACCCTTGTGGTAACAACCCATACCCTGGGGCACAGGAGGGAGGCTTCCCCGTACGTGAATCCGGTTTGGCTGAAGTACTGAGATGAATTTGACCCCAGCCATCCTGGCCAACTTCCCTCGTGGACGTAGACGGTGGTCTCCTCCGCATCCCGTTCACCATTTCCATCAGTCGCTATAGGTGCCCTGTCTCCCGAGCAACCATAGATGTGGGATTCTTCTACATCGTCCCGCTTTCCCAGGCTCAGTCCCATCAGGGCGAGTAGGATTATGACCCTTTCCATCCCGACAGTCTTTCTGTAACAGATACAAAACATACAGCCAGGTCCCCAAGAGATTCTCTGGCTTGGGTGAAGCATGGTCGGGTCTCGCGACCTCGGCCCAAACACATACACTCTTGGCAGATTACTACTTAAACTAAAACTACCGATCACCTTATTTAAATTAAGCTACAACACCCAAACTTAAGCTAAATACTTAAACTTAACACTGTAAACTTACATTACCTAACCTATATACATCTGCCGCCCATCTCCGGGCAGCCAGGCTAATTCCTGGTTGGACTGTGGCTCACCGCTACCTCCGGCATGACCGCACCGTCCTTCAATGTTGGTCCCTCGCAGCCCGTGGCTGCTGGCTGAGGACCTCTGTCCTTGGACATCTCCCCGGCTCGAGGGGCGGCCCTTGGTAACTGGGGGGCTGGTGACCATGGCTTTCTTGGCTGGGGCATCTGTGGGAACCTTCTAGGGACTTTGGTGGGTGGGGCTTTCTTTACCGATGGGCCTTTAAACCGAACTGCTGCTCCCTCAGGCTTGACCTCTCCTGAACCTGGGCTAGGGTCAGGTAACTCTTCGCAGCCTACTGCTGCGAGCTGCGAGTCTCCGCCCCCAGCTCCCATGGCTGGGTCCGGGGTGGGGTTTTCAACCTCAGGTCCCTCCCACTCTACACCTGGGTTAGGGGCGGGGTTTTCGCCCTCAGGTCCCTCCCCCTCGTCTGGATCCCAGAAGAGTGGGGGAGTGTCCCAATCGATGGGCGGGATGGCCCCTCCCTTCAAGCAAGCCACAGCGCCTGCCTGTGCAGTCTGTGAACTCGCTCCTGCTGCAGGCTGAGGATCTTTATCCTCAGACCTTACCCCAACTGGCTGCTTTCCCCTTTCAGGTGTAAACAGCTTACACTGGTTGATATGAAACCATTTTGTACGCTGGGGCATCTTCATGTCGTATACCATGGGGCTAGCTTTATCTACAATGCTGTAGGGCCCCATGTACAATGGTTCCAAACTTCCTACTCGGGCATAGTTTCTCACCATGACCTGATCTCCTACCTCCCACTCCTGGTGCTTTCTCGGTTCGAGCAGCAATCAGTTACTCCGATGCTGCCTTCCCATGTTCCCAATCGTCTGCTCATGGACCTGTTTCAGGTGCTCAATGTAATGTATGTACCTTTAAGGGGGGAACTACTTTCTACAGCTCATGTATACTGTAGTACCGGCAGTGACCACACCTGTATATAACGCTGAGTAGTAATCTGTTGTTTCAGTTGCAGTTTGAACTACGTTGAGTAAAGACCTGTTGTACCGTTCTCTGCAGTCCTTTTCTTATTATTACACGGACATAACAGTGGCGACGAGCAAGTTCGAACCTACCTGCAACTCTGCATCACCTCCCAGGGATTCGCTCCTGGAGAGCAGTGGAAGAAGGTCGAGTCCAGAAGCACGGGCGTCGACCATGGGCAACCGGCCAGTCACCCAGCCGAGATTTGAGCATCGCAGGGGAGGCTGTCGAGAGCTAGGCTTGGCTTTCCAGTCACGGTGGTCCAGCGAAACGGGCTGGCAACAGGTACTGCGCAGACCCTTCCCGGACAGCGACGGGCTAGAGCCCGACCGAGCGGCACAGAAAAAGGCCGAGAAGTGTCGACGGGGGAGAGAGAGAGGGCAGAGCGCACAGGGCGCAGCCGGTGTTCAGGACCGAGCGGCGTCAACGGGGGAGAGAGGCGAGAGAGAGCAGAGCGCAGCCGGTGGTCAAGGGCCGAGCAGCGTCAACGGGGGAGAGAGGCGCGTAGGAAAATGCGAGGCACTGCCATTGCCACGAGGACCGCAGAGAGCGGCATTGGCAGCAGCGCAGGAGCAGCATGCGAAACCCACAGGGCGTCGCCATTTGCCACGAGGACCGCCGAGAGCGACGTTGGCAGCAGCGCGGGAGACGCCATTTTAAGCCGCAGGGGGGAAGAAAGGAAAGCGCGGGAGATGCCATTTTAAGCCAGTCTAACCACACCCAAAAATGCCGAAGAGTGGCAGTATCGCAGCGTTCGACAATGAAGTCGAAGATTGGACGACATATGTCGAACGCATAGAACTATACCGCAAGGCGAATGAAGTGCCAGATGACAAGAAAGCGCTGGTATTGTTGAATTCAATGGGTGCAAAAACGTATGGCTTACTACGAAACCTAGTAACCCCAGAGAAGCCAGTAGAAAAGGATTTTGAACACATAGGCCTAGAAATTCGGTAGGCTTAGCGCCGCATTTGAGGCGCTAGAGGGCCTAGCGCCGGAGTTATGGCCAGTTGAGAAATTCCCTGGGGCCCTAAATCAGCGTTGCACCGGTAGCGCTGCGCCGGCACCGATGACGTCATCGGTGTGCGCAGCGCCCCGGTTGCCGTGGTAACCCGGCCCCAAGCCGAAATTCAGTTGCGCCCACCTCGCCCGTGGCAAGCGCAACTAAGACTCTGGCAACAGAGTCTTCCCCCAGTGTGCGCCGGCGCATAAAGGTGGAGCGGCGGCCGGCCGCGTTCCCGGCGGCCGCCTGCCCGCACCTCCCTTCCCGGACTCCTGCATTCCCCCCCCGCGGCCCTGATCAGTGTCTGATGCGAGCCCGGCACTTCCCCGAGGTGCCGGGCTCAGATGTCGGGTCAATCCGCCGGACAGTTGTCGGCTGCAGGCAGCTCCTCCTTAACAGGAGGAGGAGGCCTGCAGTTCCCCCGCCTGCCGCACCGCATCGGGTGCCGCAGCGGGGGATTAGCGCCGGGAAACCCAAGTTCACACCCGTTTTGAGGCGCTAAAGGAGGGTTTTAGCGCCCGCCGCCGTCTGGGCCCGGCGCACCCAAATTTTCGTCGCGCGCTGCCGCATTACCGCTGGCGCAAACTTTCTGGCGCTACAGCCCTGGCAAGACCAAAACCCAATTTCTAGGCCATAGTGTCAATCCTACAGGACCACTTAAACCCCACACCGCTGTTGATAGCAGAAAGATTTAAGTTTCACAAAAGGAACCAGCATAAAGATGAAAGTAATGCTGAGTATTTAACGGAACTGCGCAAGCTATTGAAACACTGCCAGTTTGGAATGGGACTAGCAGATACTTTAAGGGGCAAGTTTGTGTGTGGGCTTCAAAGTGAAGGAACCCAGAAACGGCTTCTATCAGAAAAGGATCTTACGCTGGACAAGGCTTTCAGCATTGCAGTATCACACGAAGCAGCAGCACGGGGCGCTGCAGAGATACAATGGAGACCGCAAGAATATGGCACAAATGAAATGTCATACGGAACAGTGAAGTGCTATCGCTGCGGCAGAACAACACACGACCATAATGATTGCTGGTTCAAGGACAAAGTGTGCAGACAGTGTGGAAAAGTAGGACACATAGCAAGAGTCTGCAGGTCGGGAAAGAAAACCAGCAGCAAGAAATCTCCACAGGAGAAGTACAAGAAGGTACATAAGGTGACGGAGAGTAGTTCAGACGAACAGAAGAGTGATACAGACTCCGGAAGCAAGGAGCTAGGTTGTCTGAAACTATATAATGTGATCAAAACAGAGGATCACCAAACTATCTGGGTCACGCTCAAGATAGCAGGAGTCCAAGTGAAAATGGAATTGGACACAGGATCAGCCCTAACAGTCATAAACCAAAGGGACTACAAGCGGCTATTCTCACATATACCCTTGAGAGATACAAAGATTGTCTTGAAGATGTACACGGGCAAAAAGTCTACCCCAAAGGAAAAATAAGGGTGAACGTTATATATAACGGCAAGGAAACACCAAAAATTGACCTATATGTATTGCCAGATGGAGGATCACCACTACTAGGACGTGAATGGATCTGGAAGATACAGCTAGATTGGCATTCCATACAAGCACTGACTGTAGATGCCAAAAAGGATGACGACGTCACACCTGGACGACTGTCAAAAATGCTAACTGACGCACAAGAAGTGTTCCAGCAGGGACTCGGAACACTAAAAGGCATAAAAGCGATGATCAAAATAGAGGAAAATGCAAACCCATAGTTTTTTAAGGCCAGACCGATACCTTATGCGATCCGCCTAGCCATCGAAGCAGAGCTGGAAGATTTGGAACGTTCAAGAGTACTGTCCAAAGTGGACTGGAGTGAGTGGGCTACACCCATCGTTCCTGTAATGAAGAGGTCATTGAGTAATATGCCTGGGGAACCAAAGAAGGTTCGCATTTGTGGGGACTTTAAGGTGAAAGTGAACCCAGTCCTTCACACTGTACAATATCCGCTTCCGCGGATTGAAGATATTTTCGCCTCGTTATCTGGAGGGAAACGCTTCACTAAGATTGATCTGGCCCAGGCGTACCTGCAAATGGAGGTGGAAGAAGCCTCGAAACAGTACCTCACGATCAACACTCATAAAGGTCTCTACCAATACAACCGGCTGGTGTTCGGGGTAGCATCAGCTCCGGCTATTTGGCAAATGGCAATGGAACAAGTCCTGCAAGGGATTCCAGGGACCCAGTGTAATTTGGACGACATCCTGGTCACGGGCAAAAATGACACTGATCACCTCGCCAACCTGGAGCAGGTGCTCACTAGATTGAAGGAATATGGGCTCCGAGCTAATCGCCACAAATGCGAGTTTTTCCAGAAGCAGATCTCGTATTGTGGCCATGTTATTGATAAAGAGGGGTTACATAAGTCCCCTGAAATGATTGAGGAAGTAGTCAAGGCTCCAGCACCGGAAAATGTGGCACAACTGAGGTCGTTCCTCGGGCTGGTGAACCCTGTTCCTGGGACTAGGGACAGGGTCACTGGCAAGGCTTGGAAGCTAAGCAGAGCCAGGCCTGGTTAGTACCTGCAGGGGTGACCATCAGGGAAGTCCAGGTGCCGAAGGTCACGGAAGGAGCCCCGAGGAGGGGCGGTTGGTGAGAAGATCACAGAAGGAGCCCCGGGAGGGGCGGCTGGTGAGCAGGCCCGGGCATTGGGCTGAAGATTGTCGGACAGGAGGAATGGTGGCAATGGAATGGCGGCGTGCACAGACGCAGCGGCTTTGCTTCTCCCAGGACGGTGCTATTTACGTTAATGTTATTTGTACTGGACTCATGGGAGCTTGCAAATCACATTTCGTTGTTCATGTACTTGTGCATTGTACAATGACAATAAAGTTGAATTATTATTATTATTATTATTATTAACTACTACCATAAGTTCTTGCCGAATTTGTCTACCGTACTACACCCACTGAACACCCTACTGCAAACGGGGGTACCATGGAAGTGGAAAGATGAATGTAAACGAGCTTTCCAGAAGAGCAAAGCATTGATCACATCAAATGAGCTGTTGGCTCATTTCAACCCAGCACTACCAATTCGGTTGGCGTGTGATGCATCACCCTATGGCATTGGAGCGGTGCTGTCGCACAAATTCCCGGATGGCTCGGAGAGGCCAGTAGCCTTTGCGTCTCGGTCACTAACCTCAGCCGAGCATAACTATGTCCAGATTGACAGGGAGGCCCTCAGCCTAGTGTGGGGAGTGAAAAAGTTCAATCACTATCTGCACGGGCAGAAGTTCACCTTGCTGACTGACCACCAACCAGTTGTCTCCATCTTTAATCCAAAGAAGTGCGTTGCGGTGATGACTGCGCAACGGCTACAAAGATGGTCCCTTTTTCTAGGGGCGCAGCAATATGGAATCGAGTATCAGGGCACGAAACAGCATGGAAACGCTGATGGGCTATCACGCCTGCCACTGCCTACTGCGGAGGAAGCACCAGCAGTGGATCCTGTCGAAATATTTCATTCGACTATAATTGAATGCTTGCCAGTAACTAACGCTGGTATAGAGAAGGAGACCCGAAATGACCCGACACTGTCTCGGGTATATGATTTGACGGTGAAGGGATGGCCAGCACATGGCGACTCACTGTTGCCAGCATTCTCATCCAGAAGAGAACAGCTGTCAGTATGCCAGGGGACCTTGATATGTGGATCCCGAGTGGTAATTCCACCCAAGTTAAGGGAGAGAGTGCTCAATGAGCTTCACGAAGGTCATCTGGGAGGGGCGAAAAAGAAAAGCCTTGCTAGGGCTTATGTGTGGTGGCCGGGGATCGATCAGCAAATCGAGGACCTGACAAAGAGCTGCTCAGGATGCCAGAAGGTCCAAAATGCACCACCACATGACCCTCTACACCCATGGGAGTGGCCCTCATCTCCATGGCAATGGGTGCATATTGATTTTGCTAGACCATTCATGGACTCAATGTTTCTAATAGCCGTGGATGCGTACTCGAAATGGCCTGAGGTGATCAAAATGTCCTCCACCACCATGGAGAAAACTATTGCAGTCCTACGGACCATTTTTGCCAGGAACGGCTTGCCAGAGCAGATTTTCTCTGATAACGGACCACAGTTTGTGTCCGAAGAGTTTCAAAGATTTATGAAAATCCGCCCCGTATCATCCAGCCACAAATGGATTGGCTGAGAGGTTCGTACAAACCTTTAAAAAAGCAGTAAATGCCATGTGCGATGACGACATTCCACTGCAGCATAAGATGGACAATTTCCTGTTAGCCTACAGAAATGCGACACATGCAGTCACCAACCAGGCCCCGGCCATGATGTTCTTTAACCGAAGGTTGAGATCTCGTCTGGATTTGCTCAGACCAAATGTACAAAGAGATGTTGAGAGTAAGCAATTCCAGCACATCAATGAGAAGCCGACAAGGAGCTTCAATGTAGGGCAACCAGTCTTGGCCCGCGACTACCGAACAGAGAAATGGCAACCTGGAACGATATGCACACAGCAGGGGCCACTAATGTACACAGTGGACATTGGGGAGAGCATCGTGAGACGCCATGCTGATCAGATCCTAGAGTCACAGGAATGAGTCAACCCCATGCCTCGCCAATATGTATCTGGTGATGAACCCGACGTACAGGTAGCATCTACCTCAGAAACAGTAGCATCGGAAGCTGATGAACCAACCGACGACAGGGGTCCAGAATCGCCTCCGCACCAAGAGCAAGACACTCGGGAAAGGCGCTATCCAGAAAGGATCAGGAAGCCTCCCCAAAGACTGAATTTATAAATAGACTATTTTCAGCTAATGTTGCATTTTAAAAGTGTTAATTGTAATTAGTTTGATATTTAATTGTTAAATGAGTGTTATGGTACTGTTAATCTAAAAGGGGAGGAGTTGTAACGTATGTACCTTTAAGGGGGGAACTACTTTCTACAGCTCATGTATACTGTAGTACCGGCAGTGACCACACCTGTATATAACGCTGAGTAGTAATCTGTTGTTTCAGATGCAGTTTGAACCACGTTGAGTAAACACCTGTTGTACCGTTCTCTGCAGTCCTTTTCTTATTATTACACGGACGTAACACTCAAAGAGGTTTCGGGCGTACCTGTCCCGGTTTACCTCTCTGAGCTGACTCTCCATGAGTACCGGGGCTAGTACATGGGTGGGGGTCCTCATAACCCTGCCAGTCATTAGCTTGTACGGGGAATACCCCATGCTTTTAGACTGGCTGGCCCGGATCCCTATCAAAACCAATGGTAGGACTGCGGCCCATTTGCGGGGCGAGTCTACCGTCTCCTTTCTTAACCTTTCTTTCAGGGTCCAATTCATACGTTCTACAATCCCCGATGACTGGGGGTTGTGTGCCACGTGCCATTTCCCTTCAATGCCTAACAGCATGCGGGTGTTCTGCATCACCTGCCCGGTGAAGTGACTCCCTTGGCCGGACTCCACAAACTGTGGTAGTCCCCACCGCGAGAACACTTCCCGGACCAGGATCCTGGCAGTACCCAGAGCTGTGGCTGTTCTGCAGGGAAAGGCCTCTACCCATTTGGTAAACACATCCACCAGGACTTGGCAGTACTTATAGCCTCCCTGGGTCGTGGGCAGGGGCCCGATGTAGTCGACCTGTATCTACTGCCATGGTCCCCCTACCCTCCTGATGTGTCCCATAGGGACCTTCCTTTAGTGGGGGTCAGGGTTATTCGCAGCGCACACAAGACAGCCTGCACAGATATCGCAGACATCGCCCCTGAGTCCCGGCCACCATCCCGCCTGTTCCACCCGTTGCCAGGTGGTCTCAGGCCCGGGGTGTCCCGCTCCTGGACCCTCATGGGCCAGTTGAAAGAATTCCCTCCAGTGCTGCTGCGACACAACACACTGTTCCCCCCGGAACAGCATACCCTCTTCAACGGAGAGGGTCGCTGTGCCGTACGGACCCTCTACTCCTTTTCCCTCAGCTACAGCGCTGAGGACTGCTTTGAGGACGGGGTCTTGGGCTTGGACCGTCTTAAGGTCCGGGGTTTACGCTACACCTACACTCCCTTGGGTCCCATCCCTACCTCTGACCACCGCCTTCGGTCTGGACACAAATGGGTCCCAGAAAGTGCCTGTGCGGGCACCCTCCTTGGCGAGCAAGTCAGTCTGCTGGTTGCCTTGGCCGTGGGGTTCTGTGGAGGAATGGGCCTTCGCCTTGTGGATGAAAACCTCCCCTTCCTCACCCACTGCTGCCAGGATTTTTTCCAGCAGGGGTTTTACTGTGAGGGGTCTCCTGTCAGTGGAGGTGTATCCGCGGCAGGACCAGATGGCTGCTAGGTACTCCGTACATGAATTGCACGTGAACATGCTGTCCGAGCAAATCGTGTAGGGGATGGGGAAGATTTCGGGGTGTGTAACAACGTACACCACCGCAGACAGTTCAGCCTGCTGGGCGCTCATGGTGCTGGGGAGCTTAATCGCCAGTGCAATGTCTGCCACTGTGTCATAAACTCCACACCCCATGAGACGCTCGCCAGCAGATGCCATGCTGGAACCGTCTACATAGATTTCGCGGCCTGTGGGATGTATCCCGGCCTGTAAACCTATGTTTACTTCCCAAACACCTTCAATGGAACACCGATGGACTGTTCCAGGATATACCAGGTTGGCTGCGAGCTTTGGCTCACAGACACCCTTCACCTTCAGATCCATCTGTGAGAGGAGCAAGGTCCAGCGAGCAATGCGGGCACTGCTCACTGTTCTATCCTTGATCCTCCCGTCCAGAAGCATCTGGGTGGGTGTGTGATGGGTGAGAAGGGTGATGGGAGAGGTGCCTGTGAAGATCAGTGATCTTTTCACAGCCGAATGTGTGGCCAAAAGATGCCGGTCACAGTTGGAGTAGCTCCTCTCCACATCCGTGAGTATCCGGGAGGAGTAGTCCACCGTTCGCAGCCGGCCGTGCCACTTTTGGAGCAGCACAGCACTCAGGCTGTTCCCGCTGGCTGCTACCTCCAGGAAAAACTCTTTCCCCCCATCTATAGCCCCTAGAGCTGGTGCGTTCTGCAAGTCTTTCTTGAGCCTTACAAATGCTGCCTGGCAACCCTCATCCCAAAGCCACTCCACTCCCTTGTGTACGAGTCGGAGCAGAGTGGCTGTGGTGGCTGCATAGTCCTCAATAAAGTCTCTACTGTACCCGGTTAGCCCTAGAATGACCTCACACCCGTTACTGTGTTAGGGACTGGTAGTTCTTTAGCCGCTTCCCTCCTAGCCTTATTTATGGCCCTTTCTCCAGCGCGCACGGTCAGGCCGAGGAATTTCACCTCCTGCTGGCCGATCTGCACTTTCTTGGGATTCACTTTGAAACCCTTCTGCCCTAGCAGCTCCAGCAGTTCGGCCAATAGCGTGCCATGCTCCTCTTTCGAATCAGTGAACAGGAGCAGGTCATCCACATATTGGACCAACTGTCTGGGCTGGCTAAAATCCTTTAAACTGTTGGCCATGCACTGATGGAAAATGCTGGGGCTGTTTTGGAAGCCCTGCGGCCAACAGTTCCACGTGTACTGTTGCCCTTTAAATGTAGAGGCAAACTTCTACTGATCCTCCCTCCTTACGGGATGGACCAAAACCCATTGGAAATATCCAGCACCGTGAAAGTGGTCGCGGACGCTGGAATACTCCCTATGAGGTCAGCAACTGCTGCTACTGTGGGTGCGCAGGCCAGGATGTTGCTGTTGAGCACCCGATAGTCCACCGTGGCGCTCCAGGAATTGTCCGGCTTTCTGACCGGCCATAACGGAGAATTCACGTGGGTAGCTATTGGTCTCAGAACTCCCTGCTGCACTAACGAGGACATGGCTGCTTCCATGTCTGTTTCTGCTTCCCTGGGGAAGTTATACTGTTTCTGTGGTCAGGCCATGGGGTCCCATTTACGCTGACCACAAACCCTGTGACCCTCCCGCAGTCGTGTTTGTGAGTGGCAAATGTGCCAGGTGGGCCTGCACAAATGCCTGGAACTCTGGTGGGGTGTTGCTGACCATGAGCCTAACGTTATAATCCTCTTTGGGCTTCATGGTGCAGAGGGTCCCCTTCCCTTCCTTACCCGGGATAACTACGATCTCACCGTTCTTTACATTACCTGCCCCCCAAAGGCAGTGATTCCTCAAATCCACTAGGATCCCGTGGCCTAGAATAAAGTCAGACCCCAGGACCCTTCTTCCACCCTCCACTTCCCATTTCATCAGGACACAGGTCCACTTGGAGCGGAGTGGTCCTATCCGAATGTTGAGCGGGATGGAAAACGAGCCGGCCTGTTCCCTGCCCGTGAACCCCGATAGACTGTAGGGGACCCCGTTAGAGAGAGGCGAGGTGGTGGGGTAAGCTGAGTAGACCACGGTGCATGATGACCCCCGTGTCTAACAGCTAGGTCCTCGTCACCTTCTCCACCTCCATCTCCAAAAGGGGCCTTTTCCACTCATCATACCAGAGAGAACACAGGTAAACAGGCTACGCTGGCTCTAGTCATGGCTGTTGGTTGGATGGGGCTGATGGGGTGAGAGCACCAGTGGCGGCTGCTACTCTCCCCTGGCCAGTCAATAAGGACCTCATGGTGTCCAAAAGTGACTCGACCTCTGCGGAAGGTATCCCTGCCCCCGCCTTTTTGGCTGGGGCTGTGGAATGCTTTCCCTTGTTAGCTTTCCAAGGGTTTTTGCACTCCTTCCGCCAGTGACCTTCCTTCCCACACCCATAACTGTAATGATCAGTAACCTGTCATTCTGGAATGGTACACTAGGTGGTGCTGTATGTATATAAGAGTGGGCTACCCAGGATGCACTAGGCTACCCACAAGGCAGCAGTCAAAATGGATGCATCTACAGATACTGTACCTAGTCCAAATGTGCTGAATAAAATGTCTAGCAAAAGCTAGCTGTTCTTAATAAAAACGACTAGTTATTAATGAACATAACATGGTACCAGGATTGGTAAGATCTGCTGAATATTGTGCAATGCGACATGGAGAATTTGAAGCCACCAGAGCGTTTGAAACTCACAGGAAATATCGACTACAATTGGCAGACTTTTAAACAACAATTCAAACTCTACATTGCTGCCATCGGGTATGGTACGCAGCCAGACGCAAGGAAAATAGCGTTGCTGCTCATGGTTGCAGGCCCACAGGCGATAGAGGCATTTAATACATTTGTATATAATCCAGAGGAGAACAGATAAAAATTAGACGATGTGCTAAAGAAGTTTGATACACATTGTGCTCCCAAAAATAATTAAACCTATGAGAGGTACATCTTCTGTTCTCAGACACAGCAGCAAAATGAGACTTTTGATAGCTTTATGACTGATCTGAAACTGAAAGCACAGACATCTAATTTCTCTGAGCTGAAAGCATCCATGATTCGTGCCCAGATTGTGTTTGGTATTCATGATAAAAAAGTCAGGGAACGTCTGTTGAGAGAAACCGAACTAACATTGGAAATTGCTGTGAAAATATACCAAGCCAGCGAGCTAGCTCAAAAGCACGCGAAGACTTTCAGTGAAATAAATAATGATGCGATTGTAATGAGTGATAATGCTGCTGTTGGTGCTGTGTCCTACAAGGGGAAGAAACATGGGCAGAACAGAAGTGAAAAGCAATCGGAGGAAGGAAATTGTAATTGTAAAAGCTGTGGTTACAAACACCAGTTAAAACAATGTCCAGCGTTTGGAAAAATGTGCACAAAATGTCATGGAAAGAATCACTTTGCCAAACAATGCTTTTCAAAAGTAAAAACAAAGAAAGGGCAACAAGTCCGAGTTAATGTGATTGAGGACACTGATTTAAGTGAGACATTTTTTGTAGGAATGGTGTCATGTGACAATATAGAAAAGGATACAGAAAATGTGCAGCCCTCAGGAATAAACAATGCTGAACATAACGTCAATGCAGTAAAAGAGGACAAATGGATGATCCCACTGCAGGTAAATGGAGCATTAGTTACATTGAAACTAGACACTGGGGCAAAAGCAAACTTAATCAGTATGAGTGACATTAACAATATGAAAGAAAAGCCCAAAATACAGAAAAAGTCAGTACTACTGAAGGACTATAATGAACAGAAAATAGATAGCTTAGGTGTATGCAGACTTAAAGTGACAGTCAAAGACAAAATGCATCATCTCATGTTTTCTGTTGTGGCTGAAGGACTTGATTCACTACTGGGTGACAAAGCATGTGAGGACTTAGAACTGGTCAAGAATTGTGCCATAAGCAGACCAGATGAATCGGTGGATTTTGTAATGAATAATTTCCAGGATGTGTTCAAAGAATTTGGAGTTCTACCATTCACTTCGAAGATCCAGCTAAAAGAGGATGCTCAGCCAGTGGTACATGCTCCACAAAGAGTTCCAGCACCCCTGCGTGACCGGCTCAAGAATGAACTGGACAGAATGACCACACTAGGAGTCATCAGGAAAGTCGAAGAGCCAACAGACTGGGTTAACTCCATGGTATGTGTAAAGAAAAAGAACAATGATCTAAGAATATGCATGGATCCAAAGGACTTAAATGCAAACATAAAACATGAACACTACCAGATTCCCAAGCGAGAAGAAATCACCAGCGAAATGTCAGGTGCCAGATACTTTACAAAGCTCGATGCCTCACAAGGATTTTGGCAACTAAAACTGGATGAAGAGAGCACCAAATACTGTACCATCAACACACCATTTGGCAGGTATTGTTTCCTCAGAATGCCTTTCAGGATAATATCTGCATCTGAAATCTTTCATAGAGCATTGGAACACATAATTGAAGGTCTGGAAGGAGTTCGGGTCTATGTTGATGACATCATCATCTGGGGCTCCACACTGAAAGAACACAATGAGAGACTGACTAAAGTGCTACAGAGCATGCGCCGGAATGGACTGAAGCTCAACAATGCCAAGTGTCAGTTTGGCATCCAGGAAGTCACTTTCCTAGGAGATAATCTATCTGGTAAAGGAATAGAGCCAGATATGGAAAAAGTAAACGCCATACTCAAAATGCCCCGACCCACTGACAAAAAAGGAGTGCTACGCATCATGGGGATGATAAACTTCATTGGAAAGTTCATTCCTAACTTGTCAGCCAAGACAGCCTGTCAGCGAGACCTGCTATGTAAAACAAATGAGTTTGCATGGACAGAAAGACATGAACAAGAGTGGATAAGCCTCAAAACAGTGCTGACAACCACACCTGTACTCGCCTTCTTTGACACAACAAAAAGAATCAAAGTGTCAACGGATGCATCAAAAGATGGCCTAGGTGTGGTCTTGCTACAAGCAGAGGGTGAAGATTGGAAGCCTGTTGCCTATGCCTCCAGGTCTATGACTGATACTGAGTGTCGATATGCCCAGATTGAAAAGGAATGTCTAGGCTTGGTAGTTGGACTAGAAAAGTTTCATGGCTACATATATGGACTTCCCACCTTCACAGTTGAGACAGACCACAGCCTACTGGTTGCCATCCTAAAAAAGGACCTGAATGAGATGTCTCCAAGGATTCAATGACTCATGATGAAGCTGCAAAGATATGACTTTGAACTGATCTACACACCAGGCAAATACATAATGTTAGCAGATGCACTATCCCGAGCACCCACAATGAGTCATGTGAGCTCTACTGAAGAAGACGTGGATGTTCATGTGAGTATGGTCACTGCTGCGCTGCCCGTGTCAGACACAAAATCAAAGCAAATAGCAGAAGAAACAGTAAAAGATACAGTATTACAAACAGTAATAGAGAACATTCATCATTGTTGGCCAAAAGGTTCCTGTCCAAAATATTTTCACATAAGGTCAGAATTGAGTGTCGCAAGTGGACTATTACTAAAACAGAACAGAATAGTCATTCCACAGGCTTTACGTCAAGACATGCTCAAAAGGATTCATGAGGGACACCTCGGAATTGAAAAATGCAAAAGGAGAGCAAGAGACACTGTTTATTGGCCTGGCATAAATAAGGACATTGAGAACATGATAGGCAAATGTGAGACATGTCAGAAACACCAAAACACACAAGCAAAGGAACCAATGATAGTAGCTGACGTACCAACAGCACCATGGCAAAAGGTTGGTATGGACCTTTTTCATTTAAATGGTAAAGACTATCTAATAGTGATTGACTACTATTCTAACTATCCTGAGATGGCACTGCTCTCAAGCACCACAGCAAGCATTTTCATAATGCATGTGAAATCCATCTTCGCCAGACATGGAATTCCCAGGATTGCCGTTAGCAACAATGGTCCGTGCTTCAACTGTAAGGATTGGCAACAGTTTGCAGCACTTTATGACTTTCAACACATCACATCCAGTCCTTTGTATGCTCAGTCGAATGGTAAGGCAGAGAAAGGTGTTCAAGTTCTCAAGCAGCTACTGAAGAAAGCGACAGAAAGCAAGTCTGATCCTTATCTCGCCTTGCTGAGCTACCGAGCCTCATCTTTAGACTCTGGTTCTTCACCTGCTGAACTCCTAATGGGTCGCAAGTTGCGTACCACGCTACGCTGCTGTGCAAAAGAAAAGCAGAGTAACAAACTGAGACAGAGACTTCAACTGTTAAAGCTGAAACAGAAATCATACTATGACAAATCATCCAAAACTCTGAAACCATTGACAAGTGATGATGTTGTCAGGATTGAGGATCCAGATGCATGGAACAGGAAAGCTGCAGTTCTTGAGGAAGTAGGACCAAGGTCATACACTGTTAGAACTGAGGAAGGACAGATTCTCAGGAGGAACCGCCGTTCCCTCCTAAAAACACAAGAGACTATCGAAGAGCATATCGATGACAATGCTGCAACTGAATCTTGTCACTCACCACCAGAACAATCTAACACGAATACACATACAGGCTCTCATGAAAACACATCAAACTTACCTGTGCTGAGAAGATCCACGCGTGAAGTAAAAAAGCCTGATAGACTTAATCTTTGAGTACAAAGAAAACTACATTGAAAATGTATTGACTGTTGAAGATGTTTATGTTGTTATTGATTGATATTGATTGATACTGATTTTGTTTATCCTCAAAGAAAGGGGGATGTAATGATCAGTAACCTGTCATTCTGGAATGGTACACTAGGTGGTGCTGTATGTATATAAGAGTGGGCTACCCACGATGCACTAGGCAACCCACAAGGCAGCAGTCAAGATGGATGCCTCTACAGACACTGTACCTAGTCCACATGTGCTCAATAAAGTGTCTAGCAAAAGCTAGCTGTTCTTCATGAAAACGACTAGTTATTAATGAACATAACAGTAAGAATTGGTCTTTGTGTTAGGGGGGTTACTCCCTTCCTGGTGCCACTCTTTACTACCCGGTCCGGGTTTTACCTCATGCACCTTCCCCTTGGATGGGTGTGCATCGGCTCCCCTACCGTTTTTATAGGCCAGAGTGAGCTGCCTCATCACCGTAAGTTCGGTGGTCTGGGAATTTTTGGGGTCGAACCAGGCTTCTGCCTTGGCCCGGACCTGTGGCAAGCTGTTCGCCACCAGGCAGTGGAGCCAATGGGCCAGGAAATCCCTGTTCAGGGACGCTCGGTCCAGCATCCCCGGACAGACCCTCCGGTACACCGGCCACAGCCAGTCCGCAGAAGCCAGCGGGGTTTACCCTGGGAGCTGGATTGTCTTCTCCATACGGGAGAAAGGACTTCCCTCATTCATCCCCATAGCCTCCAGAACCGCATCTCTAAGCTCCTCGTACCTGCTCTGCCTCCTTTTACACTCGTCAGAGAGGGATTGGAGGAGACTACTCTCCAGGGAGGATAGCAGCATCTTGGCCTTCTCAGTGCCTTCGCAGTCGTTGACGCAGTCGCTGCCTGCTCTATTTCCCTGAAGTGGATTGAGGGGTCTCCGTTTTCGGAGAGCCTCGGGATATGTTTGACCATAACCCTAAGCTGTTGGGTGTTAACGGGTAATACGAACTGGTTTTGGAGGGGTCCCACATCCTTGCCATTAACAGGTGGGCCGAACCTCCGATGCCGGACTAGGCACATCGGGCCTGGTTCCAGCCTCTTTTGCAGGGGTTGCTCTACCTCTGCTTCTACCTTTGACTCCACACCTGGTTCCACCCCCCCTTGCTGCCAAACCTCGCTGAAACTTGGCGCTACAGGTGGTGGTCGTGAGGTCTCCTCTCTCTCAACCGAGTCGTCCCTAAGCACTTCCGGTGACATTGGAACTGTCCTCCCCTCGTTTCCCATAAAATCTGCCTGGCCTGCCTTTGGGCTTATGAGGCATACCATGCCTTTTGCCTTCCGGAGGGCCCGGCTCAGATTTTCTATCCTCTCTTTACAGGGGCCATGGTCTGCTTCCTCAAACACCTGTTCTCTCGCTAGCTTGTACGCTGCCTTTACCCCCTGTAATTTCTCTTCCTGTTCCCTAATCTGCCTTGCCAAGAGGACTGTAGAATTCTCAAAATTGAACATTGTCCTATAAGGGTCTATTGGCAGAAAAAGGCCTTAATTTTTAAAGACTGTTTTAAAAGAAGTCCAGAAAAAGGGACACACAAAATGGCCACCAGACCCCATGACCAGCTTTTGGGACTCTTTCAAATGGTTCCTGCAGTCCCCAGACAGCTTTTGTGGATTCAGCCCACAGTAAGTTCTGGAAGGCAGTTTCAGGGAAAACAAAACCAGACAGAGCCCCATACATATAGATTGGATGCAGATCCAATCAGATCGGCCTGTTGATAAAGGCCATCTAAATGTTTACCCAGACAAAGGGGAACAGATTCAAGTTCGAAGAGGGACATTAAAGACAATACAAGGTCATTCCAGACCAGAGATGGCAGTTACCGGCCATCCCGAAGATACTTTAAAAACAAAGACTACCCCGCTGTGCTACAAGCCCGCCAAAAGTTAAACAAAGACTAACCTTGATTTGGTGGGAGATAAGGGCCTCCATGGAAAAGTATAACTGGAGTCCCGGGGTAGCCATCAGGAGCTTTTTGCGGCTTTTAGCTTGGTAGCTTTTGAAGTGCCAGTTGTTTCGAGAGATTGCTCGGGGGTCCGAAGAAGGCCTTTTCAGACTCAGAAGAAGAAGACGAGACCCGGGGTAGTTATCGGGAGATCATCGACAAAAACCCCGGGCCATTGACGAGTCAAGGAGAGAGTTGCCGAGAAGAAGAGGAGACGAAACGCCCTACAGAATGGGTGGCCAGCATTGAATGCAGGAGCACAGATAATTCAGGACTGTGACCACCATCGTGGTATGCAGGAGCACGGAAAAAAAATGAACTGCGGGCGAAATGATGGTCAGCGCGTCTTGCTGAAGAGAAGGAGCTATCAGCTTGAGCAGCCTGCTGCTCCTACAGCCCAACGACCACGTGGAGACAGGACGCCTGAGAGGACCAAAACGCAGACTTCAAAACCTCTATGTTTCTAACTGGGATTGGTGAGCATGTTTCTGGCCCCTCATAATCTAATCTAGCTAGGTTTAGTGGGTGGGCATTTAGGGGATAATTAACAATGAGTTGTTGTCCCTCGATGTTCCGTGTGCTTCCCTATTTCATGATGAACCTTGTAAAGCGTAATATGCCTGTAGATATGTTGGTTATTACTGTATTATGATTTGTTTTTCACTCCCATGTACCTTATTGGCTTACATTCAATTTTTCCTTTGTGCAATAAAATTTCATTTTGTTTCATTAAACTTGGTCTATAGAGTATTCTCTGCATTGTAGTTCCTGCCTCAATGTCCAGTGTATAGAACCTACGGGGTGAGTGGGTCGAACCACTCGGTGAATTACTGTACAAGAGAGAGAGGCCTCTAGAGAGAGAGAGAGAGAGAGACCTCGTCAATCGAAAACCCATTACAGGGCGTTCCTCTCCTGCAACCTTAACTCATTTCCCTTGGCCTCGGTGACTTGGCACCGTAGGTATTCCAACTAGGCCTTGTGTTCTCCCACTAAATGCACTCTGTCCTGATTCAAGGCCTGCAAAGCTACCATTAACTTCTCCCCTGCTAAAGCCTTATCCTGGATCTCCAGGGCTGACTCCCTTAATTCGACTGCCTGTGCTGCAACGAGCCTGTCCAAAAGCTGGACCTGCTTTTTAAAACACATCAGCCAAACTGCCTTCTCTAAGGACTTCTTGTGTTCCTTTCCCTCTGTTCACTTAGCTGCTGCATCTACCGGATGCCCAGCCTTTAACAGAGAGGTGATCCACTTCTTAGTGATATTCACCTTGCGAAACACCTAATCAGAAATCCTTTCCTCCATCATGGTTTGCTCATCCGAACCATTGTCTATTGTATCGCAACCCTGTTGCCGGTGTCCTGCCACAGTCACCATTTCTGTAGGGGGTGGTGTGTGGTTGGCGTGTGCGCCCAGTCACTTATGCCCCTGACTGTTTGTGAGTGGTTTGAATCACTCCCACGCCCCTGGGTTCTAGACACCGGATTTAGGTACAGGCGGCGATACAGAAAAGACTCGAGTAGACAGGTGGTTTGGATGTAAGCAAAACTAAGATTTTATTGAAGTAGAAGTTAACACAATCTTATGAGAAGTCACTAGTATAAAATTACAGGCAAATACAAAATAGCTATATTTATACAGGGATTGGGGAACACACAGCACATCGAGGGAAAACAACTATCTTAACAATCCCCTTATCCTATCCCACCCCTATACCTAACTAGATTAAGCTATGAAGGGTCAGAATTCATGCTCACCAATCAAAATCTGCTGAAGTCAAACAACGGTGGGGCTTGGGGTTTGCTCTTTGTGCTCTCTGGAGCTTGCCATCATCATGTGGTCTCGGGGCGCTGCAAGGGCGTCGTCCAGGTACCAGTACCCTAAGGTTAAAGTCTTTGCTGGGGTACTTTACCTCGCAGGGATGATGGTTCCTCTTCCTCGGGCGGCAGTTGGAGTTTGCATGAAGATAGTCACAGGTCGGCTGGATTGAAGGCCCGATTATTCGAAGCTTTTCTTCAATCGTCTTCCCATTCGTCTTCCCAATTCGTCTCGCCTCCTCACCTCGTCTCGTCCTGCCTCGCCTGGCCTGGTTTGTCCGTGTCTGCCTGGTGCAAGTGCCGGGCGTTCCTGATGAGATGGGGAAGGGCACGGACGGTGGCCAGACGGTAAGCGCGGGATGGGGGAAGAGCAGCAGCCATGAGTGCGAGGAGCAGGAGCAGAGTGAGAGCCAGAGAGAAGAGAGAGTTTGCTACCCGGGGCCTTCCGTTATACTCCTTTGGATGGCCCTTATCTGCGCCAAATCAGGTTAGTTCATTGTTCCAATCTTGGCAGGCTATTTTAAATAAGGGTAGCAATCTAAACTAACTGTTTTTAGATGGCCAGTAATCTCATCTACTGGCCTGATGTTTGAGCTGTATTGTTATTAATGCATCTTAATCGGCCTGTCCAGCCTCGATGGCTTCCCTAAGCTGTTTCCGATTATTTATGCAAACTGCTTGATGGCCTCAAGTATAGGCCCAACTGGTTTTGATCTGTCTCCGATTTGGCTTAATGCATAATTCAAAGTCCTACTGTCTGCTTTTCAAAATACAAAAAGTCCTTCTTCACAGAAACTGCATGTTAGGTTTCGATTTCTCCACAAGCTGCTTGTGCCACAGATTCCAAGCTTTTAAAATCTTGCAGGCTTTCGGCCACGAGGTGCGGACGCCATCTTTGGGTACCCTTTTTTTTTTAAATGTCCACGCAGGGTCCCTTTTATTAATAATAACCTTTGGGGAAATGTGGAAATTTTGCAAATCCTACACACGGGAGCTCTACCACAGTGTGTTTAAACAAATGCCATTGTTAGTAGTTTTTCTCTTTTTAACGTAACAGTTTCAGATAAAATAGCATTAAAGGTTGCAAAAAAATTACAGTGCAAATCTCAGTAGGGATAAATTTTTAAAAATCACTAAAAGTATTGATATGAAAGACCTGCTGTGCCTAAAATTTTAGGCATTAATTTGTGCCCATTCTGAACTAACATGTATGCAGTATTCTCGTGTTCTCTGTGCTTTTGCACAGGGCCGGGGCTATGTTAATGAGTAAAAGTGGGGTTTTGGCAGATGTAAATTAGTAGCAAATGAATGAGGAAATTCATGCATAGCGATATTTTGGTGTAAAACTGGCGTAAATCGGTTAACCGAAAGTTACCGTGGAAATAAAATGCTGCCGCACTAATTACACCACAACTTTCCAGGCCAGCTGTCAATACTGCAGAGTTTGTTGCATTGTTAGTTCCAGCGACACTGTCCTCTGTTGAATTCAATTTGACCAATATGCTTCTGTTATTGTTTGCCCTTTGAACTGGAGCAAAAGTAATGGCAGTGCCGCAAATGCTACAGTTTACACAAATTAGCTTCATTATCAGTGTTTATTTGGATTTAGCCTGTAGCCACACAAGGCACAGGGCTCAAAGAGAGTGCAGACTACATAAAACTCTCACAGCCCCTGGCATCAGGCACCCACAGTAAAATATACCTGAATACAGCTCCAAGGCAGTGCATACAATGCCGATGGTTACTCAAGCAGCTGGCTACTGAGTTTTGCCATCTTGTTGTACTCCAGAGGATCAGTCTTCTGTGAGCACAGCTTGCAAATTTTTATTATGCAGGGTCTTTTCAAGCTGCCATGGGGATTTACATTACATTACATAAGATATTCAGCACAGAAGCAGGCCATTCGGCCCAACCAGTCCATACCGGCATTTATGCGCCACATGAGCCTCCTCCCTTTTATCCTCATTTAACTCTATCAGCATAACCCTCTATTCCCTTCACCTTCATATGCTTGTCTAGCCTCACCTTAAATGCATCTATACTACTGCATTCGCTTCAACCACTCCCTGTGGTGGCGAGCTGCACATTCTCACCACTCTTTGGATAAAGAAGTGTCTTCTGAATTCCCTGTTGGATTTCTTGGTGACTATCTTATTTGATAGGAGTATGCCTCTCTTTGGGGCTGTGTTCATCCAAAATAAAACAAAGGTTCTGTTAATATGATTTTTTTTAAATTCATACTTGGGATTTGCAAGGCCGACATTGATTGCCCATCCCCTAGTTGCCCTGAGCAGATGGTGGTGGGCCTTCTTGAACCACTGTAATAGTTGTGGTGAAGGTGCTCCCACAATACTGTTAGGTTGGGAGTTTAAGGATTTTGACCCAGCAACGATGCAGGAACAACAATACTGAAGTAATGTAGAATTCCAAAAAAAGTTCAGAGGCTAAAGTGACATTCTCCAAGATTTTATTACATTAAGAAGTAACACTTTACATATATACAAGCACTACATCCAGTTACTTACAAAAGGAATAGCCATCGGGGATTTTCCAAGAACCAAGGACTGCCTTCTTCCGAGCTCCTCACAATAGGGTCTGCTGCTGCCCCTTACAGGCTGCCCATACTTACAGTAAAACATACCAGCCTTTTCATTACCATTCATCATCACATAGTCTGGTCGCCCATGAATGTTAGGACTTCTCCTTTGGCAAAACCAGATTAAACGAGTTGTACAGGCCTGAGCCTCAGCCCTAGGGTCCATTACCTTATCCAACATGTAAGAAAAAAAGAAAGACTTGTATTTATATAGCGCCTTTCACAACCACCAGATGTCTCAAAGCGCTTTACAGTCAAGGAAGTTCTTTTGAAGTGAAGTCACTGTTGTAATGTGGGAAATGTGGCAGCACAGCAAGCTCCCACAAACAGCAATGTGATAATGACCAGATAATGTTTTTTGTTATGTTGGTTGAGGGATAAATATTGGTGAGAACACCAGGGATAACTCCCCTGCTCTTCTTCGAAACAGTGCCATGGGATCTTTTACGTCCACCTGAGAGAGTAGACGGGGCCTCAGTTTAACATCTCATCTGAAAGATGGCACCTCTGACATTGCAACACTCCCTCAGCACTGCACTGGAGTGTCAGCCTAGCTTTATGCGCTCAAGTCCCATAACCTTCTGACTCAAGAGGTGGCATAGCGGTTAGCACTGTTGCCTCACAGCGCCAGGGACCCGGGTTCGAAGCCAGCCTCGGGTGACTGTCTGTGTGGAGTTTGCACATTCTCCCCGTGTTTGCGTGGGTTTTCTCCGGGTGCTCCGGTTTCCTCCCACAGTCCAAAGATGTGCGGGTTAGGTTGATTGGCTATGATAAATTGACCCTTAGTGGTAGGGGGATTAAATACGTGGGGTTACGGGGATAGGGTGGGATATGTGTTGGGGTTACGGGGATTTGGTGGGATATGTGTCGGTGCAGGCTCGATGGGCCGAAATGGCCTATATCTGCACTGTGGGGTTTCTGTGATTCTGTGATTCTGTGAGTGTGCTACCAACTGAGCCACAGCTGACACTATAAATACTTAATCCTCTCTTATTGGTCTTAGTCTCCTCATACCCCTGGTCTGTTCTCATCTTCATCATTGTAATAGATGAGGACTATTTCTAACCTGCAGTACCTTTAGCACCATTGTTTGTTTGATACAGACTCAGATCTGATCATTCTGGTTCTGCAGCCCTTCACAGGATCTGTTTTGGTGCAAACCCCTGATGACCTTCTGATGAACCTAGGAATGTGTCTGTTACTTGTTTCACCAGGCCTGGACTCTGTATTCATGGCAGTACTTTATCCCCTACAGTACAACAGTTACATGATACAAATTCCATTTAAGTTAAGCATTCTACTTAGCATATAATTAGATTTGATGCTAGTTCATTTCGTTCTGTTTTGTATTTATTCTTGCTCAAGCAGCCTGTAATCCCCAGGGCCTGATAATCTGCATCCCAGAATACTAAAAGAGGTAGCCATGGAAATAGTGGATGCATTGGTTGTCACCTTCCAAAATTCTATAGATTATGGAACAGTTCCCACAGATTGGAGGGTGGCAAATGTAACCCCACTATTTAAAAAAGGAGGGAGAGAGAAAACAGGGAACTATAGACCGGTTAGCCAAACATCAGTACAGGAAACTCTCGATTTACCAGCACCTAAATAATACTCTCAATCATCAGCAAAGTGATGGAAGGTGTCATCGACAGTGCTATCAAGCGGCACTTATTCAGCAATAACCTGCTAACTGACGCCCAGTTTGGGTTCCGCCAGGGCCACTCAGCTCCTGACCTCATTACAGCCTTGGTCCAAACATGGACAAAAGAGCTGAACTCAAGAGGTGAGGTGAGAGTGACTGCCCTTGACATCAAGGCAGCATTTGATCGAGTGTGGCATCAAGGAGCCCTAGCAAAACTGAAGTCAATGGGAATCAAGGGGAAAACTCTCCATTGGTTGAAATCATACCTAGCACAAAGGAAGTTGGCTGTGGTTGTTGGAGGTCATTCATCTCAATCACATGACATCACTGCAGGAGTTCCTCAGGGCAGTGTCCTAGGCCCAATCATCTTCAGCTGTTTCATCAATGACCTTCCCTCCATCATAAGGTCAGAAGTGGGTATGTTCGCTGATGATTGCACACTGTTCAGCACCATTCGAGACTCGTCAGATACTGACGCAGTCCGTATCCATATGCAGCAAGACCTGGACAATATTCAGACTTGGGCTGACAAGTGGCAAGTAACATTCGCACCACACAAGTGCCAGGCAATGACCATCTCCAACAAGCGAGACTCTAACCATCTCCCCTTGACATTCAATGGCATTACCATCACTGAAACCCCCACTATCAACATCCTGGGGGTTACCATTGATCAGAAACTGAACTGGACCAGCCATATAAATACTGTGGCTACAAGAGCAGGCCAGAGGCTGGGAATTCTGCGGCGAGTGTCTCACCTCCTGACTCCCCAAAGCCTTTCCACCATCTACAAGGCACAAGTCAGGAGTGTGATGGAATACTCTCCACTTGCCTGGATGAGTGCAGCTCCAACAACACTCAAGAAGCTCGACACCATTCAGGATAAAGCAGCCCGCTTGATTGGCACTCCATCCACCACCTTCAACATTCACTCTCTCCACCACCGGCGCACTGTGGCTGCAGTATGTACCATCTACAAGATGCACTGCAGCAACTCGCCAAAGCTCCTTCAACAGCACCTTCTAAACCCGCAACCTCTACCACTTAGAAGGACAAGGGCAGCAGACGCATGGGAACATCACCACCTACAAGTTCCCCTCCAAGCCACACACCATCCTGACTTGGACCTGTATCGCCGTTCCTTCACTGTCGCTGGGCCAAAATTCTGGAACTCCCTTCCTAACAGCATTGTGGGTGTACCTACACCGTATGGACTGCAGCGGTTTAAGAAGGCGGCTCACCACCATCTTCTCAAGGGCAATTAGGGATGGGCATTAAATGCAGGCCTAGCCAGCGACGCCCACATCCCATCAATGAATTAAAAAAATTAAAAAATAACCGGAAAGCTCTGTTAACCGGCAAAATTCAGGAGTAGGTTCAGGTAAGTTTTACTTCATATTAATGGCCATTCCTGGATCTGTGGCTGTGTAACCGGGGTTCCTGCACCTGTTGCTAAGCAACAGGGATGTCTGGATCTTGTGGCCGGGGTTCCTGCACCTGTTGCTAAGCAACAGGGAAGCCTGCATATGTTGCTGTGTACGGGGCTCTCGTACCTTTTACTATAACTCTCTGTAATCCAGACTTTTTGATAAACCGGCACCACGCCGGTCCCGTCGGTGCCAGATAAAAAAGAGTTTCCTGTAGTAGGGAAAATACCAGAGTCTATTATAAAGGATGTGCTAACAGGGCACTTTGAAAATATCAACGGGATTAGACAAAGTCAACATGGATTTATGAAAGGGAAATCGTGTTTGACAAACCTACTGGAGTTTTTTTGAGGATGTAACTGGTAGAATAGATAAGGGAGAACCAGTGGATGTGGTGTATTAGGATTTTCAGAAGGCCTTTGATAAAGTCCCACCTAAGAGGTTAGTGTGCAAAATTAAAGCACATGGGATTGGAGGTAATATCCTGGCATGGATTGAAAATTGGTTAACAGACAGGAAACAAAGAGTAGGAATAAATGGGTCTATTTTGGGGTGGCAGGCAGTGACTAGTGTGGTACCGCAAGGATCAGTGCTTGGGCCCCAGCTATTCACAATATATATCAATGATTTGGATGAGCGAACCAAATGCAATATTTCCAAGTTTGCTGATGACACAAAATTAGGTGGGATTGTGAGTTGTGAAGATGCAAAGAGGCTTCAAGCTGATTTAGACAAGTTGAGTGAGTGGCAAATACATGGCAGATGCAGTGTAATGTGGATAAATGTGAAGTTATCCACTTCGGTAGGAAAAACAGAAAGGCAGAGTATTATTTAAATGGTGATAGATTGGGAAATGTTGATGTACAGAGGGACCTGGGTGTCCTTGTACACCAGTCACTGAAAGCAAGCGAAGGTTCACCAGACTGATTCCTGGGATGACAGGACTGTCGTATGAGGAGAAATTGGGTCGACTAGGCCTGTATTCACTAGAGTTTAGAAGAATGAGAGGGGATCTCATTAAAACATATAAAATTCTGACAGGGCTAGACAGACTGGATGCAGGGCAGATGTTTCCCTTGCCTGGGGGGTCTAGAACGAGGGGTCACTGTCTCAGGATAAGGGGTAGGACATTTAGGACTGAAATGAGGAGACATTTCTTCACTCAGAGGGTGGTGAACCTGTGGAATTCTCTACCACAGAAGGCTGTGGTGGCCAAGTCACTGAATATAGTTAAGAAGAAGATAGATAGATTTCTAGGCACAAAAGGCATCAAGTGGTATGGGGAGAGAGTGGGAATATGGTATTGAGATAGAGGATCAGCCATGATCATATTGAATGGCGAAGCAGGCTCGAAGGGCTGAATGGCCTACTCATGCTCCTATTTGTCTATGTTTCTATGTAAAATGTATTCAGCAGAATTCAGTTAGTCTCTCTATGGTTTCACTGTAGCTCCCTATACTAATTAACCCATGATGCCGCATACTGATGACAAGCTGTTAACCTATTATATTACTCACTATCAAGGGATGTGGAGATAGGGCGGGAAAGTGGAGTTAAGGTCAAAGATCAGCCATGATCTTATGGAATGGCCGAGCAGGCTCGAACAGTTAAGAGTCAATCACGTTGATGTGGCAGGGACTCAATGGGCCGAATGGCCTCCTTTTGTGCCGTTATGACTCTAGGGGGGAGAAATTCAGTGGAGCCGCAAACGGGGCGCCCAGCTCACCTGGGCTCCGGAATTACCGCTGCGATCGGAGCAGTTGCGACCGCTGGAAATTCATCTTGGAAACCCCAAGAGAGACTCGGGGCGCTGCTCGAGGCGCCCCGCGTCCCTCTTAGGGTGCTGAAACTGAATATTGCAGCGCAAAGTGCCGCAGCGCCACACGCCGCGGCACGGCGCGCTGCGGTACTGCAGGCCTTCCTCCGCTTCTTAAGGGAGAGGGGCCTGCACCAGCGCGATGAGCGATTGCGAGTGCCAGCAAAAGAGCCCGGCACCGAGGAGAAGTGCAGGGCTCTCGGGACACAGCCGGCACTGCCCGGGGGGGGGGATCAGGAGGCCGGGGACGGAGGTGCTGGCAGGCGGCCACCAGAAAAAATGGCCGCCCCGCGCCTCCACCTTAATTTGCGCCACTGCAGCCACAGGTAGGCCCCATGAACCGGGCGTGATTTGCGAACAGCGCTACAGAGGCAGGTGCTACCAAATATCGTGATCAGGGCGGTAGCGGGGCGCTCCGCACACCGATGACGTCATCAGTGGTGGCGCAGCACAACAGGCTAACGCCGCCATTAGCGCCCCGATAAATATCGCGGGAGGCATGGCCAGTGGCACTAAAGCCACTGAGTGCCCTCTTTAGATGCTAACTGGTGGCGCAGCCCACCAAATTTCTAGGCCTAGGACTTTATGTGAGACTAGAGTGAAATGTAAGCCAGACCGGGTAAGGATATCAGGTTTCCTTCCCTAAAGGACATTACTGAACCAGTAGGGATTTTACAACAATCTGAGTGGGTCATGGTCACTTTTACTGATAAAACTTCACAGCTAATGAAGTACCTTTGAAGTATAGTCACTGTTTTAATATAGGGAAATGCAGCAGACAATTTGTGCACAGCAAAGTCCCACAAACCACAATGAGATAAATGACTAGATCATCTATTTGTGATGATGGTTGGGGATAAATGTTTGACGGATCACCAGGAAAACTCCCTGAGCTTCTTCAATAAGTGCTACGGGATCTTTCGTGTCCGCCTGAGAGAGCAGATGGGGCTTCAACTTAATGCCTCAAAAAACAATATGCTGAAGCAGAAAAAGAGCACATATGACAGATATCAGGTGGAGAATACAGCTGAGAATTAGGCTAAATATAGAAATTTCAGAAGAGAAGTGAAAAAGAAAATAAGAGTGGCAAAGAGAGGGTGTGAGAATAGAATGGCAGCTAACATAAAAGGTAATCCAAAAGTCTTCTATTGGCATATAAATTGTAAATAGATAGTAAGAGCAGAGGTGGGGCCGATTAGGGACCAAAAAGGAGACCTATGCATGAAGGCAGAGGGTATTGCTGAGGTACTAAATGAGTATTTTGCATCTGTCTTCATCAAGGAAGAGTATGCTGCCATAGACATAAGAATATAAGAACATAAGAAATAGGAGCAGGAGTTGGCCATTCGGCATCTTGAGCCTGCGCCACCATTCAATAAGATCATGGCTGATCTGATCTTGGCCTCAACTCCACTTTCCTGCCTGCAACCTATAACCCTTGATTCCCCTGTTTTTCAAAAATCTGTCGATCTCCACCTTGAATATATTCAATGACCCAGCCTCCACAGCTCTCTGGGATAGAGAATTCCAAAGATTCACGACCCACTGAGAGAAAAAAATTCCTCCTCATTTCCATTTTAAATGGGCGACCCCGTATTCTGAAACTATGCCCTCTAGTTCTAGAATCCCCCACGAGGGGAAACATCCTCTCTGCATCTACCCTGTCAAGACCCATCAGAATCATAATGTTTCAATAAGATCACCTCTCATTCTTCTAAACTCCAATGAGTATAGGCCCAACCTGCTCAACCTTTCCTCATAAGACAACGCCTTCAACTCAGGAATCAACCTAGTGAACCTTCTCTGAATTGGCTCCAATGCATAGTAAAGAAGGAGGCAGAGGAGATACTGGATAGGATAAGAATTGATAAAGATGAGGTACTAGAAAGGCTGGCTGTACTTAAAGTAGATAAGTCACCAGGACCCGATGGGATGCATCCTAGGATGCTGAGGGAAGTGAAGGAAGAAATCACAAAGATACTGGCCATAATCATCCAATCCTCCTTAGAAATGTGGGTGGTGCCAGAGGACTGGAGAATTGCAAATGTTATACACTCGTTCAAAAAAGGATGTAAAGCTAAACCCAGCAACTACAGGCCAGTCAGTTTAACCTCGGTAGTGGGGAAGCTTTTAGAAACAATAATCAGGGGCAAAATTAACAGTCACTTGGATAGGTGTGGATTAATTAAAGAAAGCCAGCATGGACTTGTTAAAGGCAAATCATGTTTAACCAACTTGATCGAGTTCTTTGATGAGGTAACAGAGAGGATTATCGAGGGTAATGTGGTTGACATGGTGTACATGGATTTCCAAAAGGCATTCGACAAAGTGCCACATAATAGGCTTGCTAGCAAAGTTGAAGCCCATGTAATAAAAGGGAGAGTGGCAGCATGGATACGAAATTGGCTAAATGACAGGAAACAGAGAGTAGTGGTGAACGGTTGTTTTTCGGACTGGAGGAAGGTATACAGTGGTGTTCCCCAGGGGTCAGTTCTAGGACCACTGCTTTTCTTGATATATATTAATGATTTGGATGTGGGTGTACAGGGCACAATTTCAAAATTTGCAGATGAAAAAAAACTTGGAAGTATAGTGAACAGTGAGGAGGATAGTGATAGACTTCAAGAGGACATAGACAGGCTGGTGGAATGGACGGACACGTGGTAGATGAAATTTAATGCGGAAAAGTGTGAAGTGATATATTTTGGTAGAAAGAATGAGGAGAGGAAGTATAAACTAAAGGGTACAATCCTAAAGGGGGTGCATGAACAGAGAGACCTGGGGGTATATGTGCACAAATTGTTGAAGGTGGCAGGGCAGGTTAAGAAAGCAGTTAAAAAAGCTTACAGGGTCCTAGGCTTCATGAATAGAGGCATAGAGTACAAAAGTGTGGAAATTATGAAAAACTTTTATAAAACACTGGCTCGGCCTCAACTGGAGGATTGTGTCCAATTCTGGGCACAGCCATTTAGGAAGGATGTGAAGGCCTTGGAGAGGGTGCAGAATAGATTTACGAGAAAGATTCCAGGGATGAGGGACTTCAGTTACGTGGTTAGACTGGAGAAGCTGGGGTTGTTCTCCTTAGAGCAGAGAAGATTGAGAGGAGATTTGATAGAGGTGTTCAAAATCATGAGGGGTCTGAACAGAGTAGATAGAGAGAAACTATTCCCATTGGCAGAAGGGTGGAGAACCAGAGAACACAGATTTAAGGTGATTGGCAAAAGAACCAAAGGCGACATAAGAAAAACTTTTTTACTTAGCGAGTGGTTAGGATCTGGAATGCACTGCCTGAAAGGGTGGTAGAGGCAGATTCAATCACGGCTTTCAAAAGGGAGTTGGGATAAGTAACTGAAGGAAAAACATTTGCAGGGCTACAGGGAAAGGGTGGGGGAGTGGGACTAGCTGACGTGCTCTTGCAGAGAGCCAGCACGGGCCGAATGGCCTTTTTCCATGCTGTAACCATTCTTTGATTCTATGATTCTCTCACAGTGCAGCACTCCCTGCTTGAAGTGGCCGCACAGATTAAATGCTCAGATCTCTGGGTTGGGGTTTGAACCCACAACCTTCTGAATCAGAGGTGAGAATGCAACCTCTGTAAAGATAAAATGCATAACATATATCTGTTTTCATACCCAAGAGATTTCTCATCATATCTTTGCGCTTATGTGGTAATCCAACATCACAGATCATGTATACAATAGCAAAATACTGTGGATGCTGAAAATCTGAAATAACAACAGAAAATGCTGGAAATACTCAGCAGGCCAGGCAGCATCCGTGGAGACGTTAACTCTGTTTCTCTCTCCACAGATGCTGCCTGGCCTGCTGAGTATTTCCAGCATTTTCTGTTGTTATATCAGATCATGTGACCTATTTTCTCTTTCACCCATATTGAGATCCATTCTTAAGGCAAGCGTAAACATAAATGTGCTCGTCCACTGTAAACCTGTTGAAAAAATTGAAGTGTTGCATTATTTATACTTTTAAATGGCTGGAGGCTTTTATGCAGGCCTTGAAAAGTGGCACAGGATCTTTTATGGCCACCAAAGAGTGCAGATGGGGTCTCGACCTAACGTCTCAAAAAGACAGCAATCTGACAGTGCGACATTCCCTCAGTACAATGGAGTGTCAACCTAGATTACGTGTTCAAGTATACAAAATAGTCATGGTGCGCTGTATGCTCCACAATGTCACAATCAAGAGTAGCATTAGCATGTGGAAGACTAATGAGCTGCAGCCTTCAGGAGATGAGCAGAGCCAAAAGGGGTCTCGGGGATGTGATTGATGTGGATGAAGCTTTGTTGCCAAGCAGCTAGCAGCACCAGTAAATAATTGTGACATTCTTCAGCTGTGCTTCAGCATTGTCACTCTTCCTCTGTTTGTCCTTCGGGAAGCTACAGGAACACCTTGAAAAAGAGTACGCAGCACATATGGTGAGCACAGCATAAGGGAGAAATTGGGTGGAGCCGCAAATGGGGCGCCAAGCTCGCCTGGGCGCCGGATTTTGCGCTGCGATCGGAGCAGTAGTGATCGCCGGAAATTCAGCTTGAGCGCCCCAAGAGGGACACGGGGCGAGGTTCGAGGCGCTCCGCGTCCCTCTTAGGGCGCTGAAACTGAATATCGCAGCACAACGTGCCGCAGTGCCACACGCTGCGGCACGGCGCGCTGCGGTACTGCGGGCCTTCCTCCCATTCTTAAGGGGGAGGGGCCTGCACCAGCGCGATCGGAGATCACGAGTGCCGGCAAAAGAGCCCGGCACCGAGGAGAAGTGCCGGGCTCTCGCAAAACAGCCGGCAATGCCGCGGTGGGCGATCAGGAGGCCGGGGACGGAGGTGCTGGCAGGCGGCCGCCAAAAAAAATGGCCGCCCCGCACCTCCACCTTAATTTGCGCCACTGCCACCACAGGTAGGCCCCGTGAACCAGGCGCGAGTAGCGAATGGCACTACAGAGGCGGTCGCTGCCAAATATCGCAATCGAGGCAGTAGCGGGGCGCTGCGCACATTGATGATGTCATGGGTGGCTGCGCAGCGCAACAGGTTAATGCCGCCATTAGCGCCCCAGCTAAATATCGCGGGAGGCATGGCCAGTGGCGCTAAAGCCACTGAGTGCCCTCTTCAGGCGCTAACTGGTGGTGCAGCCCACCGAATTTCTAGGCCCTGGTGTTTTTACCCATTGCGATGCCCCCTCCTCCCCACCAAACAGATTTAGGAAAGGTTCTGACTCCTGCTGGAGCTGATAGCTGTCATTGCTTCCCAACAAAAATGAAATTCAGGTGGGATAGTTCTGGTTTTGTTGTATCCTGGTTTCTTCTAAAAGGCTGTCCATGCTGCTGTGAGGGTCAATATGTGTGTCTCCCCTCAGCCAGGAAATCAGCATGCTATGCTTTGCATGTGCTGAGTCCACAGCAGGTGCAAAGGCTGTAATGTGTTTGCAGAAGGAAAGAAAAACAACAAATATTTAAATTACCACAACAACAATGACAGGAGTTCCTCTCGCTTTACTCTATGTGCTTCCTACCCCAAGGGTGTAACTGCAGACACTGCCATATTTGCTGCAGCCTAGATGAAGAGGGCCTGCTGCCTCTGTGTGCAAACAATGCACTGCACCATTTCCAGGACTGACATGGAATGCTGTTGCCCCTCTCTGCAAGGTTTTGAAGCATTGCAAGCCAGATAGTCACTCACACCCTGCAGTTGCACAGGAGGCTCACCAACCATGCCAATCATGACATTCTATGCATGGGCACTGCCCTGCAATCCAGAGACAGAGACCCAGGACAGTTCATGTACCTGTACCAACAGAGACCTTTACGACTATACAAGCTCCTTTGTATTGTCTCAAAGGCTGTCCACTCTTTCCACAAAAGAATCAAAAATAGCCTTGATGGCTTCTTATAATCTGACATCCTATGAATTCAGAGCAGCTGTGTGTGCAGACATTGAGATTCCACATGCTATAGCTGTGCTCTCAGACATTGCAGATGCAATGTGCATTATGTTAGCATCATTTCCAGAAATCCTCCCTCCATGGTTCTAGGCCAGCTGGCCTGTATTGATGGACATCTGTGTCATGTGCTCCTGCATAAATCTTAGACTTGCATGCCAACTGTGCTCCAGAGAGACAAATGACCTTTCATGGTGCACAATTCTCAGCATTCTCCATTACAAAGTACCTGCAAAGAAGTCTTTACCTCTATCAAAACAAGAGCTGCAGCAGTTGGCGCAGATCTTTTTAACCTGTTGCCATATCTGTAGATGTCACCGGATCCAGCATTTGAACTGCTCTACTGTGCTATCACACTGGATGAAGTATAGTCTTACTCAGAAAGTGGGGTACTAGGACTATGGCAAGTGCTCAGTGAAATTGAATGCGTGGGTGTGTGGATTAACCAGTCTGGTCATATCAGCTTCCTGTGCCTCTATGATACTGCCCTCATCGATGGAGAGAGTGCCCTAAGCTGTGGTATACATGTGGTAATCATAGCAATACCACTGATGTATTGCTTGCTTGCTTCTGAAGGCTGAGCAGACCTACAATCCTCTCATCATTCCAACTTCGCTAAACAAATGATCATCTCTTAGGAGACATTCCACTACTCCCCCCCTACCCCGCTCGCCACCCCCCCCCCCCCCGCCACCCACCCTGCTCGCCCCTGTAGATTGCAGGCTCAATAAAGCCACTCTTCCCAAAAATGCAGTGGTTTCACTAGGAGATGACCACCACCCTTTCCTGCTTGTGCATTGCCATGGTGTTTGAAGTTGGCCTGCAACAAGCAAAAATGATGGCAAGATTAATAGATGATTATTATGGCACACATGTTACACTTTCCCATATTTAGTAACATTTAGGCTGATTAGCCCAACTATCGTATCTCATTGGTGATATAGTCTTTCCAGTTGACATAGAGTCATAGAGTCATAGAGTTATACAGCACAGAAAGAGGCCCTTCGGCCCATCACGACCACGCCGGCCATCAAGCCCTGTCTAATCTAATCCCATTTTCCAGCATTTGGTCCGTAGCCTTGTATGCTATGGCATTTCAAGTGCTCATCCAAATGCTTCTTGAATGTTGTGAGGGTTCCTGTCTCTACCATCCTTTCAGGCAGTGAGTTCCAGATTCCAACCACCCTCCGGGTGAAAAAGTTTTTCCTCTAATCCCCTCTAAACCTCCTGCCCCTTACTTTGAATCTATGCCCCCTTGTTATTGACCCCTCTACTAAGGGGAAATGTTCTTTTCTATCCACCCTATCTATGCCCCTCATAATTTTGTATACCTCAATCAGGTCCCCCCTCAGCCTTCTCTACTCCAAGGAAAACAACCCCAGCCTGTCCAGTCTTTCTTCATAGCTGAAGCGCTCTAGCCCAGGTAACATCCTGGTAAATCTCCTCTGCACCCTCTCCAAAGCAATCACATCCTTCCTATAGTGTGGCGACCAGAACTGCACACAGTACTCCAGCTGAGGCCTTACCAGTGTTTTGTACGGCTCCATCATAACCTCCCTGCTCTTATATTCTATGCCTCGGCTAATGAAGGCAAGTATCCCATATGCCTTTTTAACCACCTTACCCACCTGTTCTGCTGCCTTCACGGATCTATGTACATGCACACTGATACGCTTATCAATTACTTCATAAAAGGTGATGAGTCGAAGAAGAGATGACGAGTCGAAAGAAGAGATGAATAAGGCTTTTATTAGCTAAGAAGAGACCATGCTTCTTCGTGAGTGACTGAACAAGTCTGAACGAAACCCACACAGTGGTGGGTGGAGTCAGCTGAGGCATGCCTCCATACACAGCGCCACCCAGAGGTGGCAATATACAATACAGTGGTTTACCACATTCACCCCTTGTTTAATGTGAAGTCCGGCGGGGTGAAGGGTACTACAAGTTAAGTCTATCAGGAGGCCTTGTCTGACGTCCTGATCGTCGTGGTGGCGGCGGTGGTGTTGCAGCATCCGACGTCGGGTCTGGTGTCTGGGTGGTTGGCGAAGATTCCTGGGGCTTTGGCATGCCGTCTGCAGGGGTTGGGTTGGGAGGGGTGGTGGGGGATAACAGTGGTAAGGGGGATAACGGTGGTAAGGGGGATAACGGGAGTACTCATCAACTATGTTGAGGAAGTACACATTGCGGTCAGCGGAGGGGAGGGGCCCTTTAAAATCGACGCTCAGGCGTTCGAAGGGGCGGGTGGCCTTGATCAGGCTTGCTCTGTCCGGCCTATAGAAGTGCGGTTTGCACTCGGCGCAGATTTGGCAGCTCTTGGTCATGGTCCTGACCTCCTCGATGGAGTAGGGCAGGTTACGGGATTTGATAAAATGGAAAAACCTGGTGACCCCCGGGTGGCAGAGGTCATTGTGGAGGGACTGCAGCCTATCACTCTGCGCGTTGGCGCATGTACCACGTGATAGGGCATCTGGGGGCTCATTGAGTTTCCCTGGCCGATACAAGATATCATAATTGTAGGTGGAGAGTTCGATTCTCCACCTCAAGATCTTGTCGTTCTTGATTTTACCCCTCTGCTTATTATTAAACATAAAAGCTACTGAACGCTGGTCAGTGAGCAGGGTAAATCGTTTCCCGGCCAGGTAATGCCTCCAGTGACGCACCGCTTCTACAATAGCCTGGGCCTCCTTTTCGACGGAGGAGTGTCTCGTCTCGGGGCCCTGGAGGGTCCTTGAGAAAAAGGCCACGGGTCTGCCCGCCTGGTTAAGGGTCGCGGCTAGGGCGAAGTCGGAGGCATCGCTCTCCACTTGGAAGGGGATGGACTCATCCACCGCGTGCATTGCGGCCTTCGCGATATCGTTCTTGATAAGAGTGAAGGCTGCACACGCCTCTGGTGTCAGGGGGAAGGAGGTGGCTTTGATGAGGGGCCTGGCTTTGTCTGCATAGAGGGGCACCCACTGGGCGTAGTAGGAGAAAAACCCCAGGCATCTCTTCAGTGCTTTTTGGCAGTGGGGAAGGGGTAGCTCCATTAGGGGGTGCATTCTGTCGGGGTCGGGCCCGATGACTCCGTTCTCCACCACGCAGCCGAGGATGGCCAGGCGCTTGGTGTGAAACATACATTTTTCCTTATTGTACGTTAGGTTCAGCCGTTGGGCCGTACGGAGGAAATTTGCTAGATTAACGTCGTGGTCCTGCTGGTCGTGGCCGCAGATGGTGACGTTATCCAAATAGGGGAAGGTTGCCCGCAGCGCGTTCTGGTCAACCATTCGGTCCATCTCCCTTTGGAAGACCGAAACCCCGTTGGTGACGCCGAAGGGGACCCTAAGGAAGTGGTAGAGGCGGCCGTTTGCCTCGAAGGCAGTATACTGGCGGTCCTCATGGCGGATGGGCAGCTGGTGGTACGCTGACTTAAGGTCGATGGTGGAGAATACTTTGTATTGCGCAATCTGATTGACCACGACGATCAGGACGTCAGACAAGGCCTCCTGATAGACTTAACTTGTAGTACCCTTCACCCTGTCAGTAGGGGGGGAGGGGTCCACCGTATGCTAGTGTGACACTCTTAAGGTGGCACTGAAAATCCAACCCTAGCAGGACGGCAGCGCAAAGACGGGGCAGGACTAGCAGTTTAAATTTTTTATATTCAGTGCCCCCTACTGACAGGGTCACCACACAGTAGCCGCTGATGTCCATTGACTGGGACTTGGACGCCATAAAAATGCGATGGTGCGTTGGCAGAATCGTGAGGGAGTGGCTACGTACCGTGTCGGGGTGGACGAAACTCTCTGTGCTCCCGCTGTCGATCAGGCAACTGGTGGCGCGGCCGTTTACCGCGATATCCATCATGGAGCTGGATAGATGGTGAGGGAGGGCTTGATCCAGCGTCACGGAGGCCAGTATGTGGCTTAGTGAGTCACTATAGTCATCCGCCAAGACGGTGGTCGGTTCCGGTGACGAAATGGCGGTTGAGTGCATTGGATACGATGGCGGCGGATGCCATGCGGCCGGGGGTACACAAAATGGCGGATAAGATGGCTGCTCCCACGGCCCGCACGCTGCGCTGCTGGCTGGCTTCCCCTTGCAGGCGTTAGCGTAATGGCCTTTCTTCCCGCAGCCCGAGCAGGTAGCTGTCTTAGCTGGGCAGTGCGCTCTGGGATGTTTTAACTGGCCACAGAAATAGCATTTTTGGGCCTGGTTACTGGGCATCGAAGCAGTTCTTACCGGAGGCTGCTGTCTCGGTTGGGTCGCTGCAGCGGTTGGTGCCGGGGGTGGCGGTCCCGTGTCCCACGGTTTCGATTGCCATGTCTCGGCGCCGTTACGGGGGTATGCCTCGAGGTTTCGGTGGGCCTCCTCTAACGAGAGCGCAAGGGCAATGGCCGTCTTCAGGTCGGGTTCCTTGCTTTCTAGCAGTCTCTGCCGGGTGTGGTCTGACTGGAGGCCCCTGACGAAGGCATCACAGGCGAGTCCCTGCGCGTGCTCCACAGCCGTTACCGCTTTACAATCGCAGTCTCTGCAGAGTGCCAGTAGCGCCCGTGCAAATGCCCCTACCGATTCTCCCGGTTGCTGCCTGCGGGATCCCAAGAGGTGTCGGGCGTAAATTGTGTTCACTGGGCGCGTATATTGCCCTTTTAGTAGCTCGAGGGCCGCCACGTATGTATTAGAGTCCCGGATTAGCATATATACTTGATGGCTCACCTGGGCGGTCAAAATTTTCAGTTTGTGATCCTCCTCTGTAACCTGTGAGATTGCGAGGAAGGATTCAAAGCAGCTCAGCCAGTGTTCAAACTTGGCTGATGCACCCACCTCTTGAGGGTCGAGGTCCAGGCGTGGTGGTCTGAGGGCTCTCAGCAATGTCTGCTGTATCCGTTGCTGTTGTTGCTCCTCAGGTGTCGCCATTTAACTTTTAGCTAATAAAATTGATACGCTTATCAATTACTTCATAAAAGGTGATGAGTCGAAGAAGAGATGACGAGTCGAAAGAAGAGATGAATAAGGCTTTTATTAGCTAAGAAGAGACCATGCTTCTTCGTGAGTGACTGAACAAGTCTGAACGAAACCCACACAGTGGTGGGTGGAGTCAGCTGAGGCATGCCTCCATACACAGCGCCACCCAGAGGTGGCAATATACAATACAGTGGTTTACCACACACACCAAGGTCCCTCTGATCCTCTGTCTTTCCTAGGGTCTTACCATTCATTGTGTATTCCCTTGCCTTGTTAGTCCATCCAAAATGCATCACCTCACACTTTTCAGGGTTAAATTCCATTTGCCAATGTTCCGCCCATCTGACCAACCCATCTATATCGTCCTGTAGCCTGAGGCTTCCCGCCTCGCTATTTACCACCCCACCAATTTTCGTGTCATCTGCGAACTTACTGATCATACCTTTTACATTCACATCCAAATCATTAATGTAGACCACAAAAAGCAAGGGACCCAGCACCGATCCCTGCGGTGCCCCACTGAACACAGGCTTCCAGTCACAAAAACAACCTTCCAACATCACCCTCTGCCTTCTGCCACTAAGCCAGTTTTGGATCCAATGTGCCAAGGCACCCTGGAACCCATGGGCTCTTACCTTCCTAACCAGCCTCCTATGCGGGACGTTATCAAAAGCCTTACTGAAATCTATGTAAACCACATCCACTGCACTACCCTCATCCACACACCTAGTCACCCCCCCAAAAAATTCAATCAAATTGGTCAGACATGATCTTCCCTTGACAAAGCCATGCTGGCTATCCCTAATTAATCCCTGCCTCTCCAAGTGGAGACCAATTCTGTCCCTCAGAATTTTTTCCAATAATTTCCCTACCACTGATGTTAGGCTCACTGGCCTGTAATTCCCTGGTTTATCCCTACTACCCTTCTTGAATAATGGTACTACGTTAGCTGTTCTCCAGTCCTCTGGCACATCCCCTGTGGCCAGAGAGGTTCTGAAAATTTGTGTCAGAGCCCCTGCAATCTCCTCCTTTGCCTCACATAGTAGCCTGGGACACATCTCGTCCGAGCCTGGGGATTTATCCACTTTTAAGCCTGCTAAAACCGCTAGTACCTCCTCCCTCTCGATGCTAATATGTTCAAGTATATCACAGTCTCCCTGCCCGCTTTCTATGTCCACATCGTCCTTCTCCAAAGTGAACACAGATGCAAAAAATTCATTTAAAACCCCACCTACATCCTCTGGCTCTACACACAGTTTGCCACTTTGGTCCCTAATGGGCCCTACTCTTTCCCTAGTTATCCTCTTGCCCTTAATCTATATATATAAAGGAGTCGATCTGTCTGTCTGTCTATCTGTCTGTCCTTCTGTCTGTCTGTCCTTCTGTCTGTCCTCACGTGTGCATCTGTCCGGCTATGCGCTCGAAAGTTATAGAGCGTACCTACGCGCGCGTTACCTCCAAAGAAAGCTTACGCTTCCGGGACGGTCGTAAGCGTATTTACTTTTCGGTCGGATAAAAATTGTTCGCGCCTTATGCAAAAAACCTTCAAAATTTAACTCATTATCTGCTACTTAGCATTGATTGACTGACGTCAAGGTTCCACCAATCCTGTGCCGTCACGATTGACCAATCCTACAGTACAGTCCCCTGATGGTTGGCCAATCGGTGTGTGTGTGTGGGCGGGACTAATCATTTTCATCTCAGGGATGTGCCAGCCATTGTTTCACTGCTTCCAGCTCAAACTACTCTCCTTATCCAGCTTTGAAAAAGTTAGTATCTCTTTTAAAAATAACATAACATTTACCAAAAACATTTTATAAGTACTTTCACTTTCATCTTTCAAGGTATTAAAAGGTAGAAATGTTGCCCGGCAGCAGATTGAGAGAGGGACACAGAAAGGGCACAAAAGCCTGGGACTCGATTTAAAATGTTGCCCGGCAGCAGATTCACAGAGGGACACAGAGAGGCCCCAAAGCCTGGCACTCGATTTAAACCGCCCGGCCCAAAACAGCCCTGGCAAAGCCGGGCTCCCCCAGCTATATACTTATAAAACACCTTAGGATTTTCCTTTATTTTGCTCACCAGTGTTATTTCATGGCTCCTCCTCGCTCTCCTAATTTCTTTCTTAAGCATCCCCCTGCACTTTTTATACTCCTCTAAGGCTTCCTCTGTCTTTAGTCCTTTGTATCTGCCAAAAGCCCCCCTTTTTTTCCTAATCCATTCTCGTATATCCCTTGACATCCAAGGTTCCCTGGGCTTGTTGGTCCTTTAAGGCTTTAAGGCTTTTCTCAATCATCTTGCGTAGGGGCCATATAGTTTCTTAGTAAATGTCCCATTGTCAGCACCATAAATCAACACTGACTTCACTGTGCTTCTGAATATGTTGATCATATCTTTTCTGCCCAGCTCTTTGCACTTCCAGACTCTAATCATTTGATAATGTGCTGACCAAGTCCCTCTATTCTAGTTGATACCATTTTCTGTTGCTCTAATCCATGATCCCATGTATTTAGTGTTGTTGACCTCCTCTAATACAGATTGGACGTCTAAAATCCGGAGTTCCGGAATCCAGACTATGGGTCGATTGGTGGCAGGGTCATCCGGAATCCGTAAAATGTTCCGGAATCCGAACATCCTGTCAAACCGTTTCCGCCGCCAGCCGGGCCCAGTGAAAAGTCAAAAAATGAAATCCAACTACTGTACATTGACAAAAATTGCAGATAAAAACGCTAATCCTACCCATTCCAGGCCAGGTCTTCACAGTCACCGCACCGCTGCTCCTGATCTGAGTCCTGTACATTCCTTTTCAAGTTTGAAGATGGTAGCAAAAGATACAGGCTGGGAAGCTCACATTAAGTACAGTTACAGAGTACTGCGTTGCAAAAACAAGAGAGGGAGGCTTACCATGCGTTGCGAAGAAGCAAGGACTACAAGGCCTGCGAAGAGAAGAACTACAAGGTGATGTCCAAAAACCGGAAATACCGCAACCTGGGCCCAGGCTTTTCCAGACTCAGAACGTGTTTCTGATGTCCGAAGTCTGGAAACGCCCGAGCCCAGGTTGCGATATGTCCAGACTTCGGACATCAGAAACACGTTACGAAGGCCGGAAAAACATGAAAACCGGCTCGGCCTCGGTCCTGAGGTTGCCAGATTCAGGACGCTCAACCTATACTTTATTTTTGTCTAGTTCTCAATTCTATTGCAACTTCATTGATAATTAGCATCAGACATTTGGTTTTCTCTTCATTCATTTGAAGACCAACTCATGCAACTTCTTTCAAAAATTGTTTATTAACTTCTGTCCACCTGTACTGTATCTCTGCAGAGAGCAATGTCATCTGCAAAATAAAGGTCTATGACCTTTCTTGCTGGATATATTTGATTCCTTTTTGTCTGGATTCAACCAAACCTACAGGCAATATAAGAAACATTTCCCAATGGATGATCTTGCAGTGTAAGCATTTAAGATGTATGCATAGAATGCCTCCTATCATTACTTTAAGGCATTAATACATTTACTACAAACGGGTTAATGCCTGCCTTCAAATAACACTGGCAGGAATCTGGTACAATCATCTTAACTGCTTTATTTGCATATTAACCTGCACTTACATTATCATTTTCATACCACTGTTAAGTGATTTCAAATGCCTAGTAACAGGAAACTGCTAATATAACACCAGAAACAGGTTCTGACTTTGATGCACACTAAAATCAAGACTTCTTCAAGAGGCCTGTCTCACATCACTTGGGCTTAGTACCGTTTGAAGCATAACTCCAGTTTGTGGCAGTCTTGTTTGTCAAAAATGACTGAAAATGTTCTAATTTTGAACATGTGAACATAATTTCCTGGACTGTCATGGCATAAGAGTGGTGTTGAGCCATTTTACCAAACAAATTACCACATAACTGATTTATGCCAGTTTTATGCTGAAAACATTGGCACGTCCAAATTGTCCTCAATTGTTTCAGCCAGATACATCCGCCAAAATTCTCTGCTGCGTATTTACATAGATCTACCCCATGCGAAAGACCAGCTCAAGCCAGTTTCCATCTTGTTCACCAGTAATGCGCTGGCGTAGATTTACACCCAAAATTGTAAGTGCAGCATTACCCAAAGTCATCTGATATTGGTGTAACTGAGATTTCTGGAGTTTGATAACGATTTTCTTTGTGATATTTTTCAAATCTTTCAAACATGCACTACACTTAACCAAAGTGTTGTGAGTCTCAGTGCACCCAAGAAAAATTCAACGCTGAATGGCACCCTCCCCAATACATTCAGAAGAACTACCAGCTGAAATGACCTTTCCACTGGGCATACCCCTGTTTTGCATAGGAATGGAAGAGGAGCAGCAGAGGCAAGAGACTCTGAGATTAAGGCCCATTTATCCCTATCAGTGAGGCTGAATTTGCACATGTTTTACACCGGTTTTTATGTTCCAGTGTAGGCAAATGAGCGCTGCAGGAAATTTGGGCATAAGTTTCTGTCATTAGGTTTGGCATAGAAATCGGTGTTAACTTTGACGAAATATTTGCGTAAGTATAATCCGGGCCCATCTTTCTTCCTCACAACATCATAAGGTAACTACAGATACTTGGCACCTGTAATCACCTGCGTGAAGCATCTTGGTACATTTACTAAATGTTAATTGATATATTAGTGACTAGCTGGAATGCCCGGCGGTGCCGAGGCTTTTTTGAGGGCATGTTGTTGTTGGAAGAGAGAGAGAGAGCGACTGGGAGGAAGAGAGAGAGCGACTGGGGGGAAGAGAGAGAGCGACGCGGGGAGGGAGGGGGCAGAGAGAGGGGGCAGAGAGAGAGGGGGAGAGAGGATGAGGGAGGGGGCGGGGAGAGGGGGAGGGAGGGGGCGGGGAGAGAGGGGGAGGGAGGGGGCAGGGAGAGAGGGGGAGGGAGGGGGCAGAGAGAGAGGGGGAGGGAGGGGGCAGAGAGAGAGAGAGGGGGAGGGAGGGGGAGAGAGAGGGGGAGGGAGGGGGGAGAGAGAGAGGGGAGGGAGGGAAGAGAGAGAGGGGGAGAGAGAGAGGGGGAGGGAGGGGGGAGGGAGGGTGGAGAGAGAGAGGGGGAGGGAGGGGGAGAGAGAGAGGGGGAGGGAGGGGGGAGAGAGAGGGGGAGGGAGGGGGAGAGAGAGAGAGGGGGAGGGAGGGGGAGAGAGAGGGGGGAGGGAGGGGGGAGAGAGAGAGGGGGAGGGAGGGAAGAGAGAGAGAGGGGGAGAGAGAGAGGGGGAGGGAGGGGGAGGGAGGGTGGAGAGAGAGAGGGGGAGGGAGGGGGAGAGAGAGAGGGGGAGGGAGGGGGGAGAGAGAGAGGGGGAGGGCGTGGGGAGGGAGGGGGAGAGAGAGAGGGGAGGGAGGGGGGGAGAGAGAGAGAGGGGGAGGGAGGGGGAGAGAGAGAGGGGGAGGGAGGGGGGAGAGAGAGAGGGGGAGGGAGGAGAGAGAGCGGGGGAGGGAAGGGGGAGAGAGAGAGGGGGAGGGAGGGGGGAGAGAGAGAGGGGGAGGGAGGGGGGAGAGAGAGGGGGAGAGAGAGAGGTTGAAGCAGGGGGGAGAGGGGGAGAGGGGAGGGGGGAGAGGGGAGGGGGGATAGGGGGGAGGGGTGCAGAGGGGAGAGGGGAGAGGGGGAAGGGGGGCAGAGGGGGGAGGGGGGAGGGAAGGGGGAGGAGAGTGAGACAGAGGGAAGGAGAGAGGGTGAGTGGCCCGTGGCCGCAAATGGAGCCAAGACCCAGGTACCGGCGTGAGCCGGCTTGAGGCTGTGAGAGATGGCCGGGCCCGGTTGCCAGGGTAAACTTTCCCCCCCTTCCGAGCCCCACTCTCCGCTCTCCTGAGCCCCGCCCTCCCGAGCAGGTTTCAAGACCGCCGATTGCGGCTGGGTCTGCGCTGGAGCCAAGCCCCGGGAACGGGCATGAGCCGGCTTGAGGCTGTGAGAGAGGGCCGGGCCTGGTTGCCAGGGTAACCCTTCCCCCCCCTTCCCGCCCTCCCGAGCCCCGCCCCCCGCCCAAGCCGGCTTCAAGACCGCCGATTCGCTCGCGCTCCGGGCCAACGTTGATGTGCGCGCTGACTCCCGCCCCGCCCGCCTTTACTAAGATGGCAGCGATGGCTACGCTCGCCTCAGTCCCGCACCGCCAGCCTTTAGAAAGATGGCAGCGATTGTGGGCCGCTTGTTGAGCGGGACGGGAGGTGCGTAGCTCGGGCGTGGCTGGGCAACAGAGGCCCAGGCTTCGAGGCCTGCCTGCAAAAACGGTGAAAGGTAGGAAAATTATAGAGGTTAGAGAAAAGATTCACAACTTAATTACCTTTTTTGAAAAACAATTTGTGTTTTAAAAGCAACTTTTTTATTGCTGGAAATCTAGATTTGAAAAGAAACACGCAGAAAGTGGGAAAAAGAAATGAAGAGTTTGGAATCAAGATGGCAGCCACTCACCTCAACTCAGAAGCATTAGGCACGCCCACACATGCAAAGATTGAACATAAGAACATAAGAAATAGGAGCAGGAGTAGGCCAATCGGCCCCTCGAGCCTGCTCCGCCATTCAATAAGATCATGGCTGATCTGATCCTAACCGCCAATCTACTATCACAGAACCATCTCCTGAATCTAACAGAATTAGACACACGAAATAGGAGGAGGATCAGGCTACACGGCCCCTGGGCCCGCTCCGCTACCCACAGGGCCATGTCCGATCCGAACCTAGATTCATGTCCAAATTCCTGCCCGCTCCCCGTAACCCTTAATTCCCTTTACTTCTAGGAAACTGTCTATTCCTGTTTTAAATTTATGTAATGATGTGGCTTCTACAGCTTTTTGGGGCAGCACATTCCATGGACCTAACACCCTCTGAATGAAGTAGTTCCTCCTCATCTCAGTTTTGAAAGAGCAGCCCCTTATTCTAAGACTATGCCCCCTAGTTCTAGTTTTACCCATCATCGGGAACATCCTCCCCGCATCCACCTGATCCAACCCCTTCACAATCTTATATGTTTCAATAAGATCGCCCCTCATTCTTCTGAACTCCAATGAGTAGAGTCCCAATCTACTCAACCTCTCCTCATATGTCCATCCCCTCATCCCCGGGATTAACCGAGTGAACCTTCTTTGTACTGACTCGAGAGCAAGTATGTCTTTTCTTAAGTATGGACACCAAAACTGTATGCAGTATTCCAGGTGCGGTCTCACCAATACCTTGTACAACTGAAGCAATACCTCCCTATTTTTATATTCTATCCCCCTAGCAATGAAAGCCAACATTCCATTGGCCTTCTTAATCACTTGCTGCACCTGCATACTAACCTTTTGAGTTTCGTGCACCAGGACCCCCAGATCCCTTTGTACTTCAGCAGTTTCCAGTTTCTTGCCATTAAGATAATAACTTGCTCTACGATTTTTCCTGCCAAAGTGCATAACCTCACACTTTCCAGTATTGTATTCCATCTGCCAAATCTCTGCCCACTTACTTAGCCTGTCTATGTCCCCTTGCAGGTTTTTATGTCCTCCTCACTCACTACTTTCCCTCCCATCTTAGTATCATCTGCAAACTTTGATATGTTACACTCGGTCCCCTCCTCCAAATCGTTAATATAGATTGTAAAGAGTTGGGGACCCAGCACTGACCCCTGCGGAACACCACTAGTTATTGATTGCCAGTCTGAGAATGAACCATTTATCCCAACTCTCTGCCTTCTGTTAGATAGCCAATCCTCTATCCATGCCAGAATATTACCCCCAATCCTGTGATTTTTTATTCTTAAGCAATAATCTTTTGTGTGGCACCTTGTCAAATGCCTTTTGGAAGTCTAAATACACTACGTCCACTGGTTCCCCTTTATCCTCCCTATATGTTACTTCCTCAAAGAACTCCAGCAAATTTGTCAAAAATGACTTCCCCTTCATAAAACCATGCTGACTTTGTCCTATTAAATTATGATTATCAAAATGTCCTGTTACTGTCTCCTTAATAATGGACTCCAAAATTTTACCTACCACAGATGTTAGGCTAACTGGTCTATAGTTTCCAGCCTTCTGTCTACTGCCCTTTTTAAATAAGGATGTTACATTAGCAGTTTTCCAGTCTGCCGGGACCTTTGCTGAGTCCAGGGAATTTTGGAAAATTATTACCAATGCATCCACATCCCTACCGCCACTTCCCTCAAGACCCTAGGATGTAAGCCATCAGGTCCAGGTGATTTATCCGCCTTGAGTCCCATTATTTTACCAAGTACCACTTCCTTAGTGATTTTGATCGTGTTTAGCTCCTCCCCCCCATAGCCCCCTGTTTGTCCAGTGTTGGGATATTCTTAGTGTCCTCTACTGTAAAGACTGATACAAAATATTCATTCAGTGTTTTTGCCATCTCCACATTTCCCACCATTAATTTCCCGGTCTCATCCTCTAAGGGACCAACATTTACTTTAGCCACCCTTTTTCATTTTATATAACTATAAAAACTCCTACTATCTGTTTTTATATTTTTTGCTAATTTACTTTCATAATCTATCTTCCCTTTCTTAATCAATCTTTTTGTTATTTTTTGCTGTCTTTTAAAGTTTTCCCAATCCTCTATCCTCCCACTAGATTTGGCTACCTTATATGCCCTTGTTTTTAGTTGAATACTATCCTTAATTTCTTTACTTAGCCACAGATGGCTGTCTTTTCTTTTACACCCTTTTCTTCTCAGTGGAATATATTTTTTTTGGAAGTTGGAAAATAACTCCTTAAATGTACACCACTGATCATGTATCGTCTTGCCCTTTAATCTATTTTCCCAATCCACTCTACTCAATTCCACTCTCATACCTTCATAGTCTCCTTTATTCAAACTTAGCACGCTTGTTTGAGATCCAACCTTCTCACCCTCTAATTGAATATGGAATTCAAACATGTTGTGGTCACTCATTCCAAGGAGATCCTTTACTGGGACATTTTTAATTAATCCTGTCTCATTACACAGGACCAGATCTAAGGTTGCTTGCCCCCTGGTCGGTTCAGTTACATACTGCTCAAGAAACCCATCCCTAATACACTCAATGAACTCATCCTCAAGGCAGCCCTGCCCAATTTGATTTGTCCAATTAATATGATAATTAAAATCCCCCATAATTATAGATGTTCCCTTATTACAAGCCTCAACTATTTCCTGATTGATACTCCGTCCAACAGAGTTGCAACTGTTCGGAGGCCTATAGACTACGCCCACTAGTGTTTTTTTCCCCTTATTATTCCTTACCTCCACCCAAACTGTTTCATTATCCTGATCTTTTGACCCAATATCATTTCTCTGTATTACAGTGATTCCTTCCTTTATTAACATAGCCACCTCACCTCCCCTTCCTTCCTGCCTGTCCTTCCTGATCATTATATAACCTGGTATGTTTAATTCCCAGGCATTGTCACCCTGCAGCCATGTTTCTGTAATGGCCACAAGATCATACCCATATGTAGTTATTTGTGCCATTAACTCGTCTATTTTCTTACGAATGCTACGTGCATTCAGATAGAGAACTTTCAAATATGTTTTGTGACACTTAGTTCCTGCCTTTGCCCTTTTTATTACTTTACCTTTCACTCCATACCTTCTGCCCCTTCCTGACACGCTCTGGTTTTTAATGTCCCCACTGCTACCTAAGTCTATGACCTTCTCTGTTGTCATTTTTATTATTTGCTCTCTAGGAACCTCCCCCCCACTAGTTAGTTTAAAGCCCTCTCTACAGCCCTAGTTATATGATCCGCCAGGACTCTAGTCGCAGCACTGGCCAAGTGAAGCCCATCCCAATGGAACAGCTCCCTCCTGCCCCAGTACTGGTGCCAGTGTCCCAGGAAGCAAAACCCATTTCACCCACACCAGTCTTTGAGCCACGCATTTAACTCTCTAATTTTATTTGTCCTAGCTAAATTCGCTCTTGGCTCAGGTAATAATCCAGAGATTACCCTTGAGGTTCTGTTTTTTAATTTGACCCCTAGCTGCTCATAATCCTTAAAAAGAACCGGCTTCCTAGTTCTATCTACGTCGTTTGTACCAACATGGACCACGACAACTGGATCCACCCTCTCCCACTGCAAGTTTCTTTCCAGCCCAGAGGAGATGTCCTTAACCCTGGCACCGGGTAGGCAACACAGCCTTCGGGACTCTCGCTCTCGGCTGCAGAGAACTCTATCTATCCCCCTACTAGTACTATCCCCTACCACTAAAACATTTCTATTTACTCCCCCCTCTTGAATGGCTGCCCGTTCCACGGTGCTGTGGCCAGGTTGCTCATCCTACCTGCAGTCCCTGCTCCTGTCCCCACAGGGAGTAAGAACCTCAAACCTGTTGGACAAGAGCAAGGGCTGTGGCTCCTCCAGCTCTACCTCCTGGATCCCTGTACCTGCCTCACTCATAGTCACACCGTCCTGTCCCTGACCATGGGCTACATCTGAATTAATTAACTTCATAGGTGTGACCACCTCCTGATACACAGAGTCCAGGTACTTCTCCCCCTCCCTGATGTGTTGCAGTGTCTGAAGCTCAGACTCTAGCTCATCAACATGGAGCTGGAGTTCCTGTAGCAGCAGACACTTGTCACAAACGTAATCATTGTGAGCCTCAATGGGGTTCACCGGCTCCCACATCTGGCAATAGTAACACATCACCTGCTCCATTCTATGTAATTAATTAAATTTTTTATTGTTAGTTATGGACACCCTCTGCCCGATTTTAGATGCTAGTATCCCCTTTAATTAATTGGATTTAAATTAAATCAATCCCTCTAGTTACACCAGTTAAATGGTTTACCAACAGTCACTCTGCACCAGAAAGGCCTTATTAACTCCAACCCACAGAGTTAAAGTTTGAAAAGAGCACCTAACACCCCACTTACCCTATCTCACACTTACCCAAACTCAGGGCACTCTTTGATGACTCACACTCAGTGCTTGCTCACTCTAGGACTGGTCTTTTTATACTGTTTGTTTGTTTACAGCCAAATGAGTCATGCCTGCTGATTGGTTAGAAAACTGGTTTCCACTGCCTGCTGTGCCAATTTACTCCTACTGCAGTGTAACCTTGTTTTACTCTTCTTACACCAACAGAATCCCAAATATTTAACTTTTCCCCTTTACTTAAACTGCTTAAGTAATCTTATCAAGAATGATTTAAAGAGAAATAACAATTAAAGAACTCTCACACTTACCCAAACTCAGAGCACTCTTTGATGACTTGCACTCAGTGCTTGCTCGCACTAGGACTGGTCTTTTTATACTGTTTGTTTGTTTACAGCCAAATGAGTCACCCCTGCAGATTGGTTAGAAAACTGGTTTCCACTGCCTGCTGTGCCAATTTACTCCTACTGCAGTGTAACCTTGTTTTACTCTTCTTAAACCAACAGAATCCCAAATATTTAACTTTTCCCCTTTACTTAAACTGCTTAAGTAATCTTATCAAGAATGATTTCAAGAGAAATAACAATTAAAGAACTCTCACACTTACCCAAACTCAGAGCACTCTTTGATGACTCGCAGTCAGGTCACTGAACTGTAGGATTGGTCAATCGTCACGTCACTCGACTCTAGGATGGCCCGCCCGCACACGCAATGAACCCGCCCCCATGACGCAGTGATTGGTCGACCGTCGGGTCGCTCGACTGTATGATTGGTCAACCTTCATGTCACTCGATGCTAATGAGCAGATAATGAGTGGAATTTAAAAAAAAATTTGGATACTGTCGGCACAATTTTTGTCTGACCAAAGAGTAAATACGCCTATGAGAGTCCCCTAATGATAAGCTTTCTTTTGATATAACATATGTGTAGGTATGCGCTATAACTTTTGATTGTATAGCCGGACAGACAGACAGAGAGACAGACAGAGCGACAGAGAGACAGACAGAGAGACAGAGAGACAGACAGAGAGACAGGCAGAGAGACATACTGTTTTATATATATAGATGATTCTGATTTCTGGTGCTTGGCAAAGTGTGCAATTTTCCAATTTTAACATGAATGGATGGAGCATCACAGGCCACACACTCACAAATTCCTGAGAAATGCTCCCCAAGTAGATCACAGAATACCCCCTGACATGAATCAGTCATTCATGAAAGAAAAACTTATGAAATAATACTGAGCGGCCTACGGGTGGCGCTGTCCAGGGAGAGTATAAATACTCGGGCAAGGGCCCAGCTTGCACAGGACATTCTTAACGGGAACTAGTGAAGGACACAACTAGACCTCCATGTTGTAAAACAGTTGATTAAAGCTTTGTTTAACGCTTGGACCAAGTGCCTCGTAGTTTTCTTACGTCACCCCCTATTTTCCCTTCATTGGTTGGGTGTCTTTTCTTTTGCTTCATTATCGGCTAGGTCTCATCATAGTTTTAAATACCTCTATCAGGTCTCCTTTACGTCTTCTTCCTCCTCCACTTCTTTCTCAGGTCTCCTAACAGGTCTCCTTTAGTCTTCTCCTTTCTACAGAAAAGAGCCCCAGTCTGCTCATTGTTTCCGATTAGTTGCGTCCTCTCAATTTTGGTAATATCCTTGTATATCTTTTCTACATTTTTTCCCTGTATGTCAATGTTCTTTTTGTAATATGAAGACCAGAACTGCGCACAGTCTTCCAAGTGTGATCTAATCAAGATTCTATATAAATTTAACCGTACCTCCCTACTCTGTATTCTATTCCTCTAGAAATGATGCACTCTTTATGGTTTTTGATTTCAGTTGCATCATTAGTGAATGTTTCTCCAGGAATAGGGAGGATAAAATTAGAGGGTGAATCATCCCAGGCCAGTCTCATGCACCTCCAAGCAGTTGGTTCTGCTGCTCTCCCTTTTTCCTGTGCCAGATTCACCTCTGCATCTATTCATTTGTCAGTAATGTCAAGGTACTAATACGCACAGAACAGATATATTTAATTAATTTTAAGTGCCATGCTTAACTATATATAGAATGGAACCACTCGATAAAGGCCAAATCATCTGCACTATTGGCCATGAGATGAGATGAGTGATGATCATTTTTGTATGTCAATAAAATGATTTTGTTTTGTCCAACTGTGTCTAGCACTCCATCTAAAATTGGCAACAGAATGGGCTAGGCTCTGTTGAGTTGCAAGGCCATGAAGATCACACTTGTGACCGTAGATACCCACAATATTAATGCACAAGCGCTACATTTTTATAATATTTTGGTCATGTGAAGGAGATGTTCAGGCAAGTCAATCTGAAGGATCCACACAAATTCTGAAAGTTAAATAATCCATAATATGGTTTAGCAATATCATGTTCTGAACAATGTCTGCTCACATCCAAACTAAGGAGGGAATTTTCTGGGTGATTTTATTGAATGGTATGGCCTACTCCTGCTCCTACTTCTTATGTTCATCCAGTGGAGACAGATTCACTGTTTTAAGGTTTGATCTTTGGTAAAAACATTTAGGTTCAAATGAAAATAAATGAATATTATGCAGCATTTAATCCAGCTTGTAATTAGTAATACTGCACTGGACTCCCTGAGGTTTGCAAGATAGAGTTATAAAGTTAAGTGAAAAAAAAACCTGGAATTGCTATTTGACTCGACAGCATTTTCCTTTAATGACCATTTCAGTGCAGAATTCAGAGCTATGAATTAGGGATGAGCTGATATAATAATACAAGTCATTCAAATGGAATTCTGGCTTCACGCAAGAAAATCCTTCATTCAAACCACTTTAGGTTTAACAACTTGAAGAGAAACAAACAGCAACCTTCATTCACAGAAACTAAAGCATGCCTCTGTGCTTGAGCATCACCACTGTGCCAGTTTTTAAAAAGGCATTCTTCGTATTGAGTATATGCTTTTGGTAATGCATCTGAAAATATGTCATCAGCATAGAAGTCACAATGTCTCGAGCCTATAGCCCTTAAAAACAAATCTGCCTTGCCAGGTTACTACCATTTACCAATCCTCCTCCTGATTGTTTGTTACTCAAAGTGACCACGCTATGATGGGCAGTGAGTTACCATTGTTAAGATGCAATATCATTATGACTTGGGGATTATGCAACACAGAGTCTAATATTGATAGGTGCCTAAGAACCAATAATAATTTGATTTACGTAATGTTGATCAGATGAATGGAGGGCACAAATCCCTCTGGACTTCCAGAAATTAAAGGTACGTTTTTACCAACTGGACTGTCACATGTTGGGTTGACATCCCTCCACGCGAGGTTTATGTTGCTGGGGTGGATGGGGGGTGGGGCTGCCGTTTTAAAATTAAAATTGTTGGAAGAAATTTGAATATAAGCCAATCAGCTGCAAGAAACTTGACTGGAATAAATCTGACAGTAATTAAGCATGACAGAGTGGTTTGACATAAAAGGTGAGAAATATACACTTGTACTGCAATAATTATACACAATTACATGAAACTAACTTTCATGCCATTCACGTGGTAAATCAGAAGATATATCTTTCTATGTCCTATTATCAGGGTCACTGATTTATCATGATTGTAAAAAAAAGTGCAATTTTACTTATCTGACGTATGTGGGTATTTTGTTGATATTTTTGGGTTCTAGTTATGTGATTATGTCCATGTTTTCATGAGAATTTGCAAATCAATGACCTTGATTATTATATGTGTGTTTACCAATGTACTGAATTTAATTTCTTACTTTTTTAATGATAGATATACAGGATGATGGTAGGGAAAATATTCTGATTATATGTTCATAGGTAGGTAGATGTTTAAATAGGAGTTGAGTGGGATTGCAAGTGGTTTGATAGAGTTGAGATCATGAATTACAGGTGTATGGGAGCAGTTGGAAAATAGTGATGGGATTTGGGATGAGTGAAGGGTGTTTGGAGTATTGAGGAGGCCTCAGTTGTGTGGGAGACGGTTTTGAGGCGTTGAAAGTATAACAAAGAGGCAAGTCTTAAGTCTGATAGACAGATGTAATGGAAAAAGCGTAACAAAGAAAGCATGACAGGAAATTGTTGCAGGAAGTATTTGCTTTAATGGAAATGTAGAATATACACAAGTTTTTAATGTTTATAACTAAACACTGAGAATAATATCTACAACATTGAGGTAATTTAAAATGTTACTTGTATTTCTGCTGCACACTGAACTTAATTTGCTCATTTGAAACTCTCCATTTACAAAGTATTCTTTGCATTGGTTAGATAACCATAACTTATTTCAAAAGTCCTATTTCAGGCATTGCCCAGCATTTTCTGGAGCAGGGCATCCTGATGAGTGCTGTGAGTTGGATGTTATTCCTTGCCCTTCAGCTCCTATTATTTTTGTGCCACAAATTGTTGGAGGTGCGTGCTGATAATGGGGCATCTGGGACCGTGGTAAATGACGGGACCAACAGTCTAACTCATTAACCAATGAAATATATGGGTAGAGAAAGAAACAGAAATGATGGAGAAGGAAATAGGGTGAATTGGAGTCAAATTAGTTATAGAAAGAGAAATAAAGACAGGGAAAGAAAAATGGATTAAAGAGAAAAAAAGAGGCAGAAAGGAGAAGGCAGAAAAAAAAAATAACCTCTAGGAACAATGGGCTAGAATTTGCTGTGATACTCCATCGAATGGCGCCAGCCAATTACTTACACTTGCCCTTGCACCAATCAGCTCAAAAGAATTTTACCCATGAAGTTGTTGAAGTGTGAGCTGATAACGTCGCAGTTAGGGAAACAGGGCATCTGGGACCCGAGTGAACAGGGCAAGCAACAGGGTAACTACTTAACCAATCAGATTGAAGGATTGAGAAATAAACACAGGAAGAACTGAGAAAGAGGGTGAATTAAAGCAGGTGAATTCAATATCAAATAAGGTACAGAAAGCAAAATAAGGACGGAAACAAAGATTGGATTAAGAGAGAGAGTAAATAGAGACAAAACAGATATTTAAAAAAATATATAAATTTTAAATTTGATATTTTTAAAATCTCCACAAAAAATTCAAAACCTGAAGGAATGAGACTCACCATTTGTAATAGTTAATTTTCGGTGCCAGAGAGGTAGCCAGTAATTAAAACAATTACATTGTTAAAAGGATACTTATGCTTATAATGACTAGAGTTAACGTTTTATGGCGAGTTTAATGGGCAATTAATGGGCAACTACAACGGCCGCAATTTCGCCGACCGAGGGTCGATGGTGGGGTGCGACAACGCTGCTGGCTCAAGCCAGCTCTGTGAAATGATATAATGCTGATTGGGCTTGTTAAGCCTGCCCAGCACGTTTCCCAGCCAATTGAAGGAAGCGAGTCTGATGACGTCACTTGATGACATGTCATCAGCCGGTTTCCTTAAAGGGGCCATGTCCAAATTGATTTTGACATTTCTGCTGTCAATGTTCTACAGCATTGAGGTGCTGCAAACACCGACAAGCACTGCACAAAGGCACAGGGCTGCACCCAGACTATGATTATGGAGGGAGTTACAGCAAGTAGGAAGTTTCTCTTCCCTTCCGATTAGCAGAAGAGACCTCCCCAGGAGATCAACACAGCCTGGTTGCACATTGCACAGGAGCAGGGATGTTGTCAGGAGGACCTGGCTGCAGTGGCGCAAACTTTTCAATGATCTCGATAGATCACGAAACGTTACTGCAAAGCCACACTCAACCTCATCCCCATCAATCTGCCTTCCCAACCCTACTCCTGCACATCCTTACTCACACTAACTTAACTTGCACCTCCACCTATCCCTCTCTATCTACATTATCACTTCCCCATCTCACTAGCCACCCCTCACACTCACCTTCATCCTAGTCCAATCATACCAAGTAACAACATGCAAGGGTAGGCACTTGGGTGTTTTAGCCAATGTTCATGTGAAGTTTCTGTTAATGTGGTGTCAAACATTGAAATCTTTATTTTCAACACTTTGCTTTCTTGGACAGATTTGTGTGCACCTTTGGAAGTGTTTTAGTGAGTTGTAGTGCATGGTGAGACATAATGGTACACCCCCCACCTCCCGCAATGGCGATGAGTGTGAACGGAATGGTTTGGGCATTACCGGGATGCTTTATGGTATTGGTGTGGGGTGGTGCCAACCTGATGCTTCATGTGGCAGCCAGGGTGCACAGCATCAAGTGAAGTAAATCTGACCATGGTGAAGCCATCCCTGGCGTCCCGGGCAGCAATGTGGTCGGGTGCTGATGCCCTGTGTCCTGTGCTTCATCAGTTGATTGCGGAGAAGGTTGGTGTTGTTGTTGCTGCTGCTGGTGTGCCTGGTGCTGCTGTTATTGGGGCTGATCATGGTGGGATTCTGAGGAACAAGGTGAGATAGTTTCAAGGGCACAGATGCTGATGGAATAGATGGCAGGTGAAGTTGAGATGACAGAAGTGATCTGTCAATGGTGAGAGAGGTTATTCCAATGAGGTGACACTGGATAGAGAGTTTGGTTTAAACACTAGCAATCTGCATAAAGCTTAGTCTGTCTTCCAAATGCAGTAAGGAACAGCTCCTAACCTTGGAAAGTGAACAGATATGAAGTGGAAGCTTTTATACACCATTTGCAGCTGCCAAGTTAAGAAATCATCCCATGCTGACAAAACTCCCTGCCTCCTTACCTGACGTGATCCCCGAACAGCGGGGAAGCTGTTGGCAAACTCTTAAAATGTGAAGGTGAGCTTAAAATAGTTTTTAAGTGCCTATTGTAAGGGGTGGTGTGTGTGGTCAGCTTTATCTCTGACTCCCTGAGCAGTACAAATTGCTCCCACTCCTTTGGTTCTAGACTTTGGACTTATTTGGGGGTCGCAATGAAATTGCAACAGACACCTGGGTTGGTCAAAAGAACTGAGGTCTTAATTTTGAGACAGGAAAATATACAATACAATAAATCTTATACTCTAAAAGGGTGGGGAACACTCGGAATATGCGAGGGAGAATTACAATAGACAAAATCCCTTACCCTCCCAACCCCACTATCCTAACTCGGTTGAAATCCAGAGGACCAGGAAATGCTCAGCAAACGACTTTCTTAACAGATTGTAGAGGTTCGCGATTTCAGGGTTCTCCTTAGTTGTGGCGGTTGGGGCCTGCCTTACCCCGGATGTGGTAGAAGACTGCACCTGCGTTGAGTCTTCAATCTGGGTTTGTCCGCTGATGCGGTTTGCTGCGTCGTTGGATATATCTGGTAAGTACCCAATTTTCTTTGGTTAGGTGAAGTTTTTAGGGTCTTTTGTGTCAAATCTTACCCGGGGTAAGTCAGACTAGCCTGTAGAGTGGAAACAAGTTTTTGATTTTCGAATTTTCGGTGGTTGGTTTCTTGTTGGTCGCGGTGGCCCAATATTACCTGGTTGGTGGTAATATTGGTAGTTGTTGGTTTCTTGAAGCCTTTGGTTGTCGCGACTTTCCTTTCCTTGTTTCTTCTTCTTTCTTCAAGTCTCCGGTTCTCCCGTGCTGTCGCAACAGTGATGTTGGTCTCTCCTGTACTGAACGTGAACATGCTGCCTGTACTGAACGCGTGCTCTGATTTTACTGAACGCTTCGCAGAACAAGCAGGCCTCAATTATACTGGTTTGAGGCCTGGCTTATCTGACTGCCAAATCTCTGGTTCGTTTGTTAATTTTGGCGGGCTCGTTATTTTAATATGTTTTAAATCTTTAACGAGCTTCGGGGATGGCCCATCTAATTTTTAATTGGCTTGTAACTGGTTTCGGGATTGCCTTGAAACCAGTTTAAAATGTGTAAAACGTTTTGGAAATCTCTCTGATTGGTTTTAAACTGCTGTTGATTGTTGTTTCCTGCTGGGGCCATGTTCTTTCTTTTGTTGACTGTTGGCATGTACTGTATTATTCATGTTCCTAGTGGCTCAGCAAGTTTCGGCAGGAACAGGTTTTATTGTCTCTATGTAAAGGCTGGGGTGGCCCAGTACATTCCCAGATGGCCCAATACTCAATCTGTCTGTGTTTCAGGGGCCCATCCCACCTCCTCTTTGTCACCGTTTTTCGCAGGCCTGAACATGCCTTTTAAACTAACCAAATCTTCCTGGGGTTTTGATTTTTAAGCCCCTTTGGCCCAAAATTAATTCAAACATTCCAATATCTCTTTTCTTACTTTGGGGGAACTCTGGGTAATTTTGCGAGCCCTACACTATTAACAAGCTCTTAATAATTTAAATTGCCTCCCCCAATGCTTGATGACGGGTCTGTGCAGCGCTGACAGACCCAACATCTGGGTGAGTAGCATGGAGGCAGGTTGACAGTGGGTTTCCTAGCAGCTGTCAAAAAATTTTTTCCCTCCCGACAGTGGCTGCTGATCCCCCCAAAAATTCCCCCCAGCAAGTTTCTAAAAAACAGGGCAGCTAAGGACAAGATGCCATGTTAACAAAGCTAATGGCAGTGCAGCACAACTCGAATAACAACTTTCGGTTATTCACCTTAAAACATCTGCTCCCCAGCTGAAGTTGCTGTACCATTTACCCATAAATAACAACGTGTGCCATTAACCTTTCCGTTATTTTGACAGGACATTCTGGTCCAATATATTACCTGCTGGAGTGAGATTCTGCGGGGGAATTTTAACCCCAAAAAATGGGCGGATCTGGATCAGGTGGGAGGTTAAAGTGAATCCTGACCCCAACCCGCCTCCAATCTGCCTACTTACGGAGGCACGACGGGGCGCGGGTGGCCAACCTGCTCCCAGGAGGTGAGTTGGAACTTTAAATGTTATAATGGCCCAGAAATTCGGGTCCCCACGCGTGAGTACACAATGGGTACTCATGTGTAGGCCGAACGAAAGTGGCGGTTTTGTGCATGCACTGCACATGCGTGGGAAACCGGAGCTCCCGTTCCCTCGAAAGAAGAGGTTGACAGGTGGTACACGTGCGCCAGAGAGGCAGCGCGTGCGCATCGAACTTACTTTTTTTTATCAGGTTTCTCCAGGAGGGTAAGTCTCCAGCAGTTACACTTTTAAAAAGCAGGCACAAGGCCTGCTTTTAACAAGGTAAGTGGTGAATTAATTAAAATTAAAACATTTTTTCCACAGGTTTATTATTTTTAAATACTTTAAAGAAAGGTAAGTTTATTTTTAGCCCCATTAGAAAATGTAATTAATTTTTTCAAACATTTAAATTATTGTTTTAAATAGTTATTTCATGTAATTTATAGTTATTTTAAAAATGTGATGTTTTTTAAAAAATTTATTTGGGGGTAAAAATTCAGTATCGCCCCGTTTGGGGCGCCATTATCAGCCATGCGCAAAGTTTAGCGTCTGGCGCTAATTATCACCTCCGACAGCAAACTTGGCTTTTATCACCCCTGGAGGTGATTGGAGCGCTAAATCAGGCGCTTCACATCTGCCTTAAGGCGCAAAGGCCAAGGAGCGAGGCACTACCTCACAGCGCTGGCAAAGCTCATGTGATGTCAGTCAGCAATGGAACACAGACACACTGGTACCGGCCAATTCTTAAAGGGGAGTTCTGATGAATGGTCATTGACCTGAAACGTTAACTCTGTTTCTCTCTTCACAGATGCTGCTTGACCTGCTGAGTTTCTCCAGCATTTTCTGTTTTTATCTTAAAGGGGAGGGTTGATTTTGCTCTCCATCCACATTCTGCTCATTGCAGCCTTGAATCTCGGCCTGGAGAGACGTGTACATCAAATTTGCTGGAAAGAACAATGGAGAGACCCAGGGAAAGAGCTCAGAGTGCAGCCCCCACAGTCTCTTCTAAATAGATACAAGGAAGGGCAAATCAAAATGAACCTGCAAAGTGCTGCTCATTGTGCAAAACTCCTTCACACAGTGTTGAATCTCTCCAGAAGTTTCTCTGTCTCTCTCTCTCTCTCAGAATGTGTGGTGCAAAAATGTCACCAACAAAAAAAGGCAGGAAGCGGTCACCTTTAAATAGTGCTCCCCCAGTCCCTTCCTGGCTGCAAAACGCTCCCCTCAAAAAGTCGTTGCTAGCGGCAGGCGGTAAGGCAGGGGGCGCCACTCAATATCCGGTCCGGGGCGCTACCGGGGCTTTGCGCACTCGACTGACGTCACGATCTGCCGGCGCAGGAGATCATGGCGGTAGTGTTTAGCGCCGCCGCAAAATGTCTAGTTAATTTTGTGAGCATTGCAAACATCGCCGCGCCCGGGCGCTAGTTGCTTTGCGCCCCATTAGTGCCCACTTAAGGCGCTAGCGGGAGGCGCAAACAACTGAATTTTTCCCCATTGAAGGTTTAGTTAGTTTTGGGGCTTTTAGTATTTATAGGTTTGACAGCTCTTCCTTCCAAATTTTATGAATGAAGCATTCCCTGTTACCATTGGCTCTCCATGGCCCACGTGATCCCAGGGGACGCTTCGAACTAGGATACTGCCAGGTGTGTATGGGATTATACATTTTATCAGGATCCTGCCAGGTGTGTATGGGGTTTCACAATGTATCAGGATCCTGCCAGGTGTGTATGGGGTTTCACAATGTATCAGGATCCTGCCTGGTGTGTATGGGGTTTCACAGTGTATCAGGATCCTACCAGGTGTGTATGGGGTTTCCCAGTGTATCAGGATTCGGACAGGTGTATAAAGGGTTTCGCAGTGTATCGGGATCCTGCCAGGTGTGTGTGGGGTTTCACAGTGTATAAGGATCCTGCCAGGTGGGATACGCAAGCACTGCGCGCCGGCAGTTGGAGGAGGCCCAGGATCGGAATCCCACGCGTGCCCACAGCTCAACGGCCGGCACGCAAGGTAAGTACAGGTCGGGGGCTTGCACCCGTGGGAAGCCCCCGACCCAAATTTCTGGGCCATTAAGTCTGCGTGCCTCTATTTGAAGCAGCATTTAAAATTTAACAGTGGGCAGCCGGGTTTCCATAAGAACATAAGAAATAGGAGCAGGATTAGGCCATACGGCCCCTCGAGCCTGCTCTGCCATTCAATAAGATCATGGCTGATCATCGACCTTAACTTCACTTTCCCGCCCAATCTCCATATACCTTGATTCCCCTAGAGTCCAAAAATCTATCTATCTCAGCCTTGAATATAATCAAAGACTCAGCATTCACAGCCCTCTGGGCAGAGAATTCCAAAGATTCACAACCCTCTGAGTGAAGAAACTTCTTTTCATCTCAGTCTTAAATGGCCAACCTCTTATCCTGAGACTATGCCCCCGAGTTCTAGACACTCCAGCCAGGGGAAACAACCTCTCAGCATCTATCCTGTCAATCCCCTTCAGAACCTTGCATGTTTCAATGAGATCACCTCTCATTCTTCTAAACTCTAGAGTATAGGCCCATTCTACACAATCTCTCATCATAGGGCTGCCCTCTCATCCCAGGAATCAATCTAGTAAAACTTTGTTGCACTGCCTCCAAGGCAAGTGTATTCTTCCTTAGATAAAGAGACCAAAACTGTGCACAGTACTCCAGGTGTGGTCTCACCAAGGCCCTGTACAATTGTAGCAAGACTTCCTTACTCTTATATTCCAACCCCCTTACAATAAAGGACAACATGCCATTTTCCTTCCTTATTGCTTGCTGTACCTGCATGCTAGCTTTCCCTGTTTCTTGCACAAGGACACCCAAATCTCTCTGAACACCAACATTAAAAAGTTTCTCACCATTTGAAAAATATTCTCTTTTTCTATTCTTCCTACCAAAGTGAATAACCTCACATTTCCCTACATTATACTCTATCTGCTACCTTACTGCCCACTCACTCCGTCTATCTATATCCCTTTGCAGACACTTTGGCTGTTATTTTGCAAATGGATGCGGTTTGGGAGCAGGTCAGTTGGTTTCCGGGTTCCAGTCCCGCCCCCAACTGCATATGGCCCACGGACGTGATTTTACGTTGATTGGCTTTGTTAAGCCCGCCCTGCAGCTTGCCGGCCAATTAAGAGGAAGCCGGTCAGATGACGTCATTTGATGTCGTGTCATCTGCTGGTTTTCTTAAAGGGACCACACACAATTTTTCTTTGACAGCTCATTTCTTAGTGTTTGTCAGCATTGAGGTGCTGCAAACATTGACAATCACTGTACAAAGGTGAGCTCTTGCACCCAGGCTCTCCAATGACTCCCTCAATAGGCTAGAACAGATGGCAGCTGCAGATGAGGTTGCAGAAGCGATCTGTCACTGGTGAGAGGTTCTCCCAATGAGGTGGGACTAGACAGCCAATTCAAAACTTGTTACCTACAGAAAAGTCAAAATGCATTAAAAATGATTTCCCCAACATTTTCTTACCTCTGAAACTCATCCGTGCACCACTGGACCCTTCACACCACTTCTGCAGCTGTCATCAATGTAGGAGCATTACAGCAGACTCACAACACCTTACACTTACCTGGCGTGGTGTCCAGACGTTGGGGAACCCGAGGCAGAAGCGGCAAAATTGAAAAAGAGCCTGTTAACAAGTATCAAGTACCTGTTAACAGCCAGGTAAGTGGCTATAATCCTCTTTCTGCCGCTAGCTGTCGGGTCCATGCGCAAATCGGGGACCTGACACTTGGGAAGATTGATTGGAGGCAGGTTGACAGTAGGTTTCCTACCTGCTGTCAAACTTTGTGATTTTGACAGCGGTCCCGCCTCCAATCCTGCACTCTGAGGACCGGCAAAATTCTGGCCTTTGTGTTCTCTTCGCAGCTTACTGTCCCACCTAGCTTTGTATCATCAGCAAACTTGGATACATTACACTTGGTCCCTTCATCTAGGTCATTAATATTGATTGTAAATAACTGAGGCCCCAGCACTGATCCTTACGTCACACCACTAGTTAAAGGCTGCCAACCTGAAAAAGACCCGTTTATCCCTACTCTCTGTTTTCTGTCCATTATCCAATCCTCTACCTATGCTACTATATTACCCCCAACCCCATAAGCCCTATTCTTGTGTAATAACCTTTTATGTGGCACCTTATCAAATGCTTTTTGGAAATCCAAATATACTACATCCACTGGTTCCCCTTTATCTACCCTGTTAGTTAAATCCTCAAAAATCTCTAATAAATTTGTCAAACATGATTTCCCTTTCATAAAACCATGTTGACTTTGCCTAATCATGTTATGATTTTCTAAGTGCCCTGATACCACTTCATTAACAATGGATTCCAGCAATTTTCCGATGACTGATGTCAGGCTAACTGGCCTGCAGTTCCCTGTTTTCTCTCTCTCTCCTTTCTTGAATAGCGGTGTTACATTTGCTACCTCCCAATCTGCTGGGACCATTCTAGAAGCTAGGGAATTTTGGAAGATCAAAACCAATGCATCCACTATCTCTGCAGCCAGCCACTTCACCTGATGAAGGAGCAGCGCTCCGAAAGCTTGTGATTTCAAATAAAGCTGTTGGACTATAACCTGGTGTTGTGTGACTTCTCACATAGCTCTTTTAGAACCCTAGGATATAAGCCATCAGGTCAGCTTTTTCAGGTTGGCAGCCTGTAACTAGTGGGGAGCTGCAAGGATCAGTGCTGGGGCCTCAGCTATTTACAATCTATATTAATGACCTCGATGAAGAGACCAAGTGTAATGTATCCAAATTTGCTTTTAGTCCCATTAGTTTCTCTAGTACTTTTTCTCTACTTATATTAATTACGTTAAGTTCCTCATCCTCATTAGACCCTTGGTTCCCCAACATTTTTGGTATGCTTTTTGTGTCTTCTACTGTGAAGACAAATACAAAATATTTGTTTAACGTTTCTGCCATTTCCTTATTCCCCATAATAATTTCATCTGCCTCAGCCTCTAAGAGACCAACGTTTACTTTTGCTACTCTCTTCCTTTTTACATACTTGTAGAAGCTCTTACAATCTGTTTTTATATTTCTTACTAGTTTTTGCTCATTCTATTTTTTTTTCCTTTTTATCAATTTTTTGGTCATCCTTTGCTGGTTTCTGAAACTCTCCCAATCCTTAGGCTTACTACTATTCTTCACAACATTATAAGGTTCTTTTTCAATCTAATGATATCCTTAACTTCTTTAGTTAGCCACGGATGGATCATTTTTCCCATGGAGTTTTTGTTTCTCTATGGAATATATTTTTGTTAACAATTATGAAATATTTCTTTAAATGCTAGCCACTGCTTATCTACTGGAATACCTTTTAATCTATTTTTCCATTCTACCTGAGCCAACTCGTCCCTCATACCTATGTAATTGGCTTTATTTAAGTTTAAGACTCTAGTTTCGAACTTAGGCAAGGCAGTCTCACACTTAACGTGAAATTCTATTATATTATGATCACTCTGCCCCATAGGATCATTTGCTATGAGATTGCTAATTAACCCTGTCTCATTACACAATACAATATCTAAAATAGCCTGTTCCCTGGTTGGTTCCATGATGCATTGTTCCCGGAAACTGTCCCGAATGCATTCCATGAACTTGTCCTCCAGACTATTTTTCCAATTTAATTTGTCCAGTCTATATGAAGATTAAAGTCCCCCACAATTATTGCATTACCTTTGTTACAAGCTCCTGCTATTTCTTGATTAATATTCTGTCCAATGGTATAGCTAGTGTTAGGGGACCTATATACTACTCCCACCAGTGTTTTCTGCCCCTTGTTATTCCTTATCTCCACCCATACTGATTCTACTTCTTGATCTTCCGAGCCGAGATCCTTTCTCTTTACTGTCCTTATGTCATCCTTTATTATCAGGGCTACTCCCCCTCCTTCTCTATTCTGCCTGTCTTTTCGAAACGTCAAGTACCCTGGAACATTTATTTCTCAACCTTGGTCACCTTGCAACCACGTCTCTGTAATGGTTATTAGATCAAACCCATTTAACTCTATTTGTGTCATTAGTTCATCTATCTTGTTTTGAATGCTTTGTGCATTCAGATAAAGAGACTTTATTTTAATTTTTTTACCATTATTCTCTGCTTTGACCTTATTCTCTGCTGCACTGCTACTATTAAACTCTCTGCCCCTTCCTGTCACACTCTGCTTATTTTTACCCAAATCGCTACACTGCTCTATTGCCTTGACCTTTCGCTTTAGATTTCTAAATTTCACCTCACTTGACCCCTCCCCCCCACTTTTTAGTACACGGCCCAAGTTATTCGATTCGCCAGGATGCTGGTCCCAGCCCAGTTTAAGTGGACCCCGTCCCAACAGAACAGCTCCCTCTTTCCCCAGTACTGGTGCCACTGTCCCATGAATTGAAACCCCTTCTTCCCAAACCACACTATGAGCCGTGCATTTAACTCTCTGATCAGATTGCCCCTATGCCAATTTGAGCGTGGCTCAGGTAGTAATCCAGAGATTATTACCCTTGAGGTTCTGCTTATTAATTTAGACCCTAGCTCCTCAAACTCCCTCAGCAGAACCTCATTTTTAGTTCTACCTATGTCATTGGTTCCTACATGGACCACGACAACTGGATCCTCTCCCTCCCACTCCAAGTTCTTCTACAACTGCGAAGGAGATACCCTTAACCCTGTCACCAGGAAGGCAACACAGCCTTCGGGACTCTTTCGCGGCTGCAGGGGACGGTATCTATCCCCGTGACTATACCACTACCAAATTCCTTTCTTCTCCCCCCACTTGGATGGCTTCCTGTACCACAGTGCCATGGTCAGTTTGCCCATCCTCCCTGCAGTCCTTTTCCTCATCCCTACAGGTAGCAAGTACCTCATACCTGTTGGACAATGTCAAAGGCTGAGGCTCCTCCATCACTATATCCTGGGTCCCCATGCTTGCCTGACTCGCAGTCACACCCTCCTGTCCCTGACCACTGACAAACTCGAAAGTACTACTTAACCTAAAGGGTGTAACTGCCTCCTGGAATAAAGTGTCCAGGTAACTCTTCCCCTCTGTGATGCATTGCAATGTCTGCGGCTCGGCCTCCAGCTCAACAACTCTGAGCCGAAGTTCCTCGAGCTGTAGACACTTACCACAAATGCAGTTGCTCGGGATCATGATACTCTCCATAAACTCCCACATGCTGCAATTATGACACACCACCTGCCCTGCCACCTCTAAACTTGTTTTATTTTTTTAATTAATCAGTTAAAGCTTTTATTCAATTGATATTTTAGGTTTATCGTTTGATTATTTTACTTAGTTTAAGTTAATAATTTAATAAGTACTAGCAAGCTCCAGTTACTCAGCTCACAATTTAACCCCTTCCCTAACTTAGAGAGAAAAAAAAAGCTGCAATACCAACTAATCACCTACCTGCTCTCCTGTGATACCACTATTTGATATTTTGGTTGTTTTTGAATCAGAGCCTCGCCGCTGCCGTTGCTTTTATTCAGGTCGGCTCTTGGGCCACTCTTTATCCTCTCGCTGCTGCCGCTAAAGGAAGGCAAGGACTGTTGGGTCCAGGACGTAAGTGCCTTTTCACTTACCTGCTGGATCTAGCGTCCCTGTCTTGCCAACCCCTTACGATCGGACACCTCCCTGGCCCTTCCGATCTCCCCCCGACTTCCTCCCTCAGGCCTCCAATCGCCTCTCGAGGCCTCAGATATCCCCCACGAGGCCTCCGATCTCCCCCATGAGGCCTCCGATCTCCCCCATGAGGCATCCAACTCTCCCCCATGAGGCATCCGACCACCCCCCCCCAAATGAGGCTACCGACGTCGCACCGCACCCCGCCACCCGAGGATCCGATTTCTGATCCCTGGCCCCTGATCTCTGAACCCCCTCTCTGGCCTACCAATCCCCTCCCCACCTCTGCCCTCCTCTGATTCCGGCCTTCTGACCCCCCCTGAATCCTGGCCGTCTCCAATCCGGCCTTCTGACTACCCCACCCCCCCCCCGTTCAGCTCACCGACCCCTCCGATCGCAACCTTCTGACAACCCCCTGATCCCGGCCTCCTCCAATCCCGGCCTTCTGAGATTCTCACCAAGCCACCAGCACTCAATCCTGGCCTCCTCCTCTCCTGGGCTTTCAACCTCACCAGCGGTCCCGGCCTCCTCCGATGTCAGCCTTCCGAACCGCCCCAATCCTGGCCTCCTCTGAACCTGGCCTTCCAAATGCCACCCCCTCCCCCAACCCCATCCCCCCAAACCCAATCCTGGCCTTCCCAATTCCCTCCGATCCCAGCCTTCCGACACCTTATGATCCCCTGCCCCCGACAAGACCCCGCCCCCCTCGACCGCCGATCCCTCCCTCCTCTCTGCTCCCCCGCTGCAGCCTGGTGCCGCAGGCCATCCATCTGACAGCCAGTCAGCCTCTCAACCTGGCTGGCTGCAGATGGGAAACAGAGAACAAAAGAGTTAATCAGGTGTTAGATCCGTGTATTTTTGATGTAGTGTGTCTTTCAATAACTAGACACGAGACTGCAGGAACAATCAACAGGTATTTACTGGATGAGGGTTACTCTAAAACTAAACGTACAGATTCCTACTCAGGGTTTATATACAGGTGTGGTCACTGCCGGTACTACAGTATACAGGAGCTGTAAAAAGTAGTTCTCCCCTTAAAGGCACATACACTACAATTCCTCCCCTTTTAGATTGACAGTACCATAACATTCATTTAAAAATTAACACTTTTAATATGCACATTAACTGAAAATAGTCCATTTATAAATTCAGTCTTTGGGGCGGCTTCCTGATCCTTTCTGGATAGCGCCTTTCCTGAGTGTCTTGTTCTTGGTGTGGAGGCCCCCTGTTGTCAGTTGGTTCATCAGCTTCCGATGCTATTGTTTCTGGGGTAGATGCTACCTGTATGTCGGGTTCATCACCAGGTGCGCGAGTCATGGGGTTGACTCGTTCCTGTGACTCTAGGATCTGGTCGACATGGTGTCTCACAATGTTCTCCCCAACATCCACTGTGTACATTAGTGGCCCCTGCCATGTGATTATCATTCCTGGTTGCCATTTCTCTGTTCGGTAGTCGCGGGCCAAGACTGGTTGCCCTACATTGAAGCTCCTTGTCGGCTTCTCATTGATGTGCTGGAATTGCTTATTCTCAACATCTCTTCGTACATTTGGTCTGAGCAAATCCATACGAGATCTCAACCTTCGGTTAAAGAACATCATGGCTGGGGCCTGGTTGGTGACTGCATGTGTCGCATTTCTGTAGGCTAACAGGAAATTGTCCACCTTATGCTGCAGTGGAATGTCGTCATCGCACATGGCATTTACTGCTTTCTTAAAGGTTTGTACGAACCTCTCAGCCAATCCATTTGTGGCTGGATGATACGGGGCGGATGTGTAATGCCTTACCCCATGCCTTTTCATGAATCTTCGAAAATCTTCTGACACATACTGTGGTCCGTTATCAGAGCAAATCTGTTCTGGCAAGCTGTTCCTGGCAAATATGGTCCGTAGGACTGCAATAGTTTTCTCCGTGGTGGTGGACGACATTTTGATTACCTCAGGCCATTTCGAGTGCGCATCCACGGCTATTAGAAACATTGAGTCCATGAATGGACCAGCAAAATCAATATGCACCCGTTGCCATGGAGATGAGGGCCACTCCCATGGGTGTAGAGGGGCATGTGGTGGTGCATTTTGGACCTTCTGGCATCCTGAGCAGCTCTTTGTCAGGTCCTCGAATTGCTGATCGATCCCCAGCCACCACACATAAGCCCTAGCAAGGCTTTTCATTTTTACCCCTCCCAGATGGCCTTCATGAAGCTCATTGAGCACTCTCTCCCTTAACTTGGGTGGAATTACCACTCGGGATCCACACATCAAGGTCCCCTGGCATACTGACAGCTGTTCTCTTCTGGATGAGAATGCTGGCAACAGTGAGTCGCCATGTGTTGGCCATCCCTTCACCGTCAAATCATATACCCGAGACAGTGTCGGGTCATTTCGGGTCTCCTTCTCCATATCAGCGTTAGTTACTGGCAAGCGTTCAATTATAGTCGAATGAAATATTTCGACAGGGTCCACTGCTGGTGCTTCCTCCGAAGTAGGCAGTGGCAGGCGTGATAGCCCATCAGCGCTTCCATGCTGTTTCGTGCCCTTATACTCGATTTCATATTGATTCGCCCCTAGAAAAAGCGACCATCTTTGTAGCCGTTGCGCAGTCATCACCGGCACGCCCTTCTTTGGATTAAAGATGGAGACAAGTGGTTGGTGGTCCGTCAGCAAGGTGAACTTCTGCCCGTGCAGATAGTGGTTGAACTTTTTCACTCTCCACACTAGGCTGAGGGCCTCCCTGTCAATCTAGTTATGCTCGGCTGAGGTTAGTGACCGAGACGCAAAGGCTACCGGCCTCTACGAGCCATCTGGGAACTTGTGCGACAGCACCGTTCCAATGCCATAGGGTGATGCATCACACGCCAACCGAATTGGTAGTGCTGGGTTGAAATGAGCCAACACCTCTTTTGATGTGATCAATTCTTTGCACTTCTGGAAAGCTCGTTTACATTCATCGTTCCACTTCCATGGTACCCCCGTTTGCAGTAGGGTGTTCAGTGGGAGTAGTACTGTAGACAAATTTGCAAGAACTTATGGTAGTAGTTCACCAGCCCGAGGAACGACCTCAGTTGTGACACATTTTCCGGTGCTGGACCCTTGACTACTGTCTCAATCTTTTCTGGGGACTTATGTAACCCCTCTTCATCAATAGCGTGGCTACAATACGAGATCTGCTTCGGGAAAAACTCGCATTTGTGGCGATTTGCTCGGAGCCCATATTCCTTCAATCTAGTGAGCACCTACTCCAGGTTGGCAAGGTGAGCACTGTTATTTTTGCCCATGACCAGGATGTCGTCCAAATAACACTGGGTCCCTGGAATCCCTTGCAGGACCAGATCCATTGCCCTTTGCCAAATAGCCGGAGCTGATGCTACCCCGAAAACCAGCCGGTTGTATTGGTAGAGACCTTTATGAGTGTTAATCGTGAGGTACTGTTTCGAGGCTTCTTCTACCTTCATTTGCAGGTACGCCTGGGCCAGATCAATCTTAGTGAAACGTTTCCCTCCAGATAGCGGGGCGAAAATATCTTCAATTCGCGGAAGGAGATATTGTACTGTGTGAAGGATTGGGTTCACTGTCACCTTAAAGTCCCCACAGATGCAAACTTTCTTTGGTTCCCCAGGCGTATTACTCAATGAGCTCTTCATTACAGGAACGATGGTTGTGGCCCACTCACTCCAGTCCACTTTGGACAGTACTCCTGAACGTTCCAAACCTTCCAGCTCTGCTTCGACGGCTGGGCAGATCGCATAAGACACCGGTCTGGCCTTAAAAAACTTTGGGCTTGCATTTTCCTCTATTTTGATTGTCGCTGTTATGCCTTTTAGTGTTCCAAGTCCCTCCTGGAACACTTTTTGTGCGTCAGTTAGCATTTTTGACAGTCATCCAGGTGTGGCGTCGTCATCTTTTTTGGCATCTACAGTCAGTGCTTTTATGGAATGCCAATCTAGCTGTATCTTCCAAATCCATTCACGTCTTAGTAGTGGTGGTCCTCCATCTGGCAATACATATAGATCCATTTTTGGTGTTTCCTTACCGTTATATACAACGTTCACCCTTATTTTTCCTTTGGGGTAGACTTTTTGCCCCGTGTACATCTTCAAGACAATCTCTGTATCTCTCAAGGGTATATGTGAGAATAGCCGCTTGTAGTCCCTACGGTTTATGACTGTTAGGGCTGATCCTGTGTCCAATTCCATTTTCACTTGGACTCCAGCTATCTTGAGCGTGACCCAGATAGTTTGATGATCCTCCGTTTGGATCACCTTATGTAGTTTCAGACAACCCAGCTCCTTGCTTCCGGAGCCTGTATCACTTTTCTGTTCGTCTGAACTACTCTCCGTTACCTTATGTACCTTCTTGTACTTCTCCTGTGGAGATTTCTTGCTGCTGGTTTTCTTTCCCGACCTGCAGACTCTTGCTATGTGTCCTACTTTTCCACACTGTCTGCACACTTTGTCCTTAAACTAGCAATCATTATGGTCATGTGTTGTTCTGCCGCAGCGATAACACTTCACTGTTCCGTATAACATTTCATTTGTGCCATATTCTTGCGGTCTCCATTGTATCTCTGCAGCGCCTCGTGCGGCTGCTTCGTGTGATACTGCCATGCTGAAAGCCTTTTCCAGCGTAAGATCCTTTTCAGATAAAAGCCGTTTCTGGGTTCCTTCACTTTGAAGCCCACACACAAACTTGTCCCTTAAGGTATCTGCCAGTCCCGCTCCAAACTGGCAGTGTTTCAATAGCTTACGCAGTTCCGTTAAATATTCAGCATTACTTTCATCTTTATGCTGGTTCCTTTTGTGAAACTTAAATCTTTCTGCTATCAGCAGCGGTGTGGGGTTGATGTGGTTCTGTAGGTTTGACACTATGGCCTAGAAATTCATTATAGCCACTTTTAGGGCGGTAAAGTCGGGCGGCCGCTAAAGTTTGCGCCCGGCGCAAATTCGAGGCCACTTCCCAGATATTCATTAGCTTCGCCCTAAGAGTTTGCTCGAGCGCTAAAACTGGCGATGCACGGCTCTCTTTAGGCGCTAAGCCGGCGGCCCGGAAGGTGGGCGCAGGGCAGGTGCGGCGAGCTGCTGATTGACGGCAGACACTCTGGCTCCGGTGAGCTCTTAAAGGGGGAGGGTGGATTTGGTTTTTTGAAAGGCCGAGACTGCTGTATTTGTGTTGTTGGGGAGGGCTTCTCTCCATCAGTTTGTTATGTGGTACCGGCACACCACCACCACCACCACCACCACCTCCTCCTCCTCCTCCTCCTCCTCCTCCTCCTCCTCCTCCTCCTGCTCCTCCATCTTTGTCTCTCACAAAGTGTTGCAAAACGGCTGCCTTTTCTACTGCAGGAGTGCCCTTTCATTTGCGCTCCCCGCGGCCCGCCTCGGCTGTGTACCGTTCCACTTCACAGTCGTTAGGGCCGCCCGGCGCACAATGGGGCGGTGCGAGTGAAGTTCCGGTTCCGGGCGCACAAAGGGCGTTGCACGACAAAATGACGTCATGACCTGCGCGCGCAGCAGGGCGCACGCTAAGACTTTGCACCGGTGCTAAATGTCTACTGAAGTTGGGGCGAGGCGCAGATCGCGCTGCGCCCGGGCGCTAAGCGCCTAGCGCTCGAGATCTACTCCTCCTAAGGCGCTAACGGCTGGCGCGCCCAACTGAATTTCTAGGCCTATGTTTCTAAAATCCTTGTCCACTGGCTTCTCTGGGGTTACTAGGTTTTGCAGTAAGCCATACGTTTTTACACCCATGGAATTCAACAATACCAGCACTTTCCTCTCATCTGGCACTTCATTCGCCTTGCAGTACACTTCTATGCGTTCGACATATGTTGACCAATCTTCGACTTCATTGTCGAATGCTGTGATACTGCCACTCTTCGGCATCCCTGGTGTGGATAGACTGGCTCAAAATGGCGTTTTCCCACGCTTCCCTTCTTCTCCACTGCGGCTCAAAAAGGCGTTTTCCCGTGCTCTCCCTTTTTCTCCGCTGCGGCTCAAAATGGAGTTTTCCCGTGCTCTCCCTTCTTTTCCGTTGCGGCTCAAAATGGCTTTTCCCGCGCTCTCCCTTCTTCCCTGCTGCGGCTGCTCCGCCCTTGAACACCGGCTGCGCTCTGCGCGTTTTCTTTTGCGCCTCTCTCTTTTCTCCCGTCAACGCCGTTCGGTCCTGAACACCGGCTGCGCCCTGTGCGCTCTACCCTCACTCTTCTCCCATCGACGCCGCTCGGCCCTGAACACCGGCTGCGCCCTGTGCGCTCTACCCTCTCTCTTCTCCCGTCGACACTGCTCGGCTTTTTCTGTGCCGTCGGCCGGCTCTAGCCGCCGCTGTCCGGGAAGGGTCTGCGCCGTACCTGTTGCCAGCCCGTTTCGCTGGACCACCATGACTGGAGAACCAAGCCCAGCTCTCAACAGCCTCTCCTGCGATGCTCAATCTCTGCTGGATGACTGGGTGGTTGCTCGTGGTCGACGCCCGTGCTTCTGGCCTCAACTTTCTTCCACTGTTCTCCAGGAGCGAATCCCTGGGAGGTAATGCAGAGTTGGAGGTAGGTTTGAATCTGCCTCGTCGCCATTGTTAGATCCGTGTATTTTTGATGTAGTGTGTCTTTCAATAACTAGACACGAGACTGCAGGAACAATCAACAGTTATTTACTGGATGAGGGTTACTCTAAAACTAAACGTACAGATCCCTACTCATGGTTTATATACAGGTGTGGTCACTGCCGGTACTACAGTATACAGGAGCTGTAAAAAGTAGTTCTCCCCTTAAAGGTACATACACTACATCAGGCTCTGCTGTTAAATTCAGCAGGGATTGAGGGACTCGGCCGCAATCCAGCCCTGCCGCTCCCTACCCATTTCCAATTTAAAATCCTCCCCCACAGTTTCAACTGTTCCCTTTCTGGACCTCCAAGATTGACTTTCATGTCAGGACCATAAATCTCATTATTAACAGAGTCCTTACACAGTCAAATAGCAGCCCTAACTATCAGCTGCAAATTTCACTCGTATTTACAGTGCAAATCCTGCATTTTCTTGACACTCATGGGGCGGTTGATGGCAAGATATAATTCCTGCGAGGCTAACAGCAAATCTTCTAGCAACTCATGGCGTATCTCTTAATCACCACAAATTGCTGGGATTTTTATGCACTAATAGCGCGGTGCGCCGTGAATTCCCATTATTTCGCCAGCAAATTCTGAGCCATTGATCGCTCATGATTTGTGAAATAAAAATGTGGAAATTTAAAATATCTTACATTGACTTAGTCTACTATTAGCGTAATTTAAGATAGTCATATTCATCTTCCAAGGCAATAGAAGAACTTCCATGTTCTTGATTCAGATGAACATTAGGAACAGCAGTAGGCTATTTAACCCCTTGGGTCTGTTCCACTATTCAATTAGATGATGGCTGATCTGCACCTCAACTCCATTTACCCGCCTTTGCACAATATCCATTGATACCCTTACCTAACAAAATCTATTGATTTCAGTCTTAAAAGCTCCAATTGTCTTAGCATCCACAGCCTTTTGGGGGAGAGAGTCCCAAATTTCTATTACCATATAGTATCTATCTACAATAATACACCTTGTGTATACTGCCCATCATGTATTAAATGTGTAAGGTAGTAGATTAAATTTGCCCATAGCAGAGAAAAGCATCATTGTTCATGTTTTTCCGCTTGGCTCCATTATCTGTTAAGTTAACTCGGTTGATTCAGTCAAATGTAGGCAGGTACCGAAAAGCTAACAAGGAAACTGCACAAAGCCAACTAATTTAATTGTTCACTTTTATTTATATAAAAAGGTGTCAATCTGCTAACAGTAGCAACTGCATAATAAACTAATCATATTGAACAATATACTTTTTCAGGCCAGGCAACATCCGTGGAGAGAAATTAGAGTCAAAGTTTTGACCCAAAACCCTTTATTGATCCAAAATGTTGACTCTAATTTCTCTCCACGGATGTTGCCTGGCCTGCTGAGTTTTTCCAGCATTTTCTGTTGTTATTTCAGATTTCCAGCATCTGCAGTATTTTGCTAATATACTTTTTCAAACTGATTTCAGCTGCCATCTTGATTTGGACCCAGGTGAACACATAACCAGATAAATAACTTAACATAATGGGCTAGATTTTCAGTATAGACAGTTTTGGGGCGCTAACCTTAGCGCCCGCCCGAAGTTAGCGCCCGCCCCAAAGTAGCGCCCCGTTGCCGGAAATTCAGTGGCTTCGCCCTAAGAGAGTGGTGGAGCGCTAAAAGAGGCGTTGCACTCCTACCTTTAGGCGCTAAGCCGGCGGTCCAGAGGGATAGCGCCCAGGCGGGGCGCAGCACGCGTGCGGTCATTTTTGCACTGACAGCAGACCCCGTGGTGCCGACCAGCTCTTAAAGGGGGAAGGGACGAATTGGTCTGCTGCCACGCCCTGCACACTGCAGCCTTGCAAAGAGGCCTCAACACTGCTGCTCAGCCCCAGGGAGTCATGGCAACGCCAGAGAAGGCCCGTCAGCGTGCCCTGCGCTTCTCAGAGGGTGATCTGGACATAATGGTCACAGCTCTGGAGGTGAGGCGCAAGATCTTGTTTCCAGAGAGTGGGAGGAATCCAACCCACCATGACTACACCAAAGCCTGGAAGCAGATCGCCCAGAGGGTGACGTTCACCGGCGAGGCCCCCAGGACCCACAAACAATGCCGTAAGAAATACAATGATCTGACCAGGATTGTGAAGGTGAGTAGCCTTTCCAGTCTCCTCCTCATTCTTGCATGTACACCTGACATGATGGGCAAAGGGACCTGAAAGTCCTATTGGCCAGCCCTCAGCCAGCAGCATTGGGACAGTCATGAGCATCAAATGGCCATTCGGCACTCTACACTTTGGCCAAGCTATTCCACCATTGGAGGCAGTGCACAGTACATCAGGGCTTCACTCTGTCCAAGCTATTCCACCATGGGAGGCAGTGCACACTACATCAGGGCTTCACTCTGTCCAAGCTATTCCACCATGGGAGGCAGTGCACACTACATCAGGGCTTCACTCTGTCCAAGCTATTCCACCATGGGAGGCAGTGCACAGTACATCAGGGCTTCACTCTGTCCAAGCTATTCCACCATGGGAAGCAGTGCACACTACATCAGGGCTTCACTCTGTCCAAGCTATTCCACCATGGGAGGCAGTGCACACTACATCAGGGCTACACTTTGGCCAAGCTATTCCACCATGGGAGGCAGTGCACACTACATCAGGGCTTCACTCTGTCCAAGCTATTCCACCATGGGAGGCAGTGCACACTACATCAGGGCTTCACTCTGTCCAAGCTATTCCACCATGGGAGGCAGTGCACACTACATCAGGGCTTCACTCTGTCCAAGCTATTCCACCATGGGAGGCAGTGCACACTACATCAGGGCTTCACTGCGCACTTACAGCCCGTCCTTTCTCTTGCAGGCTAAAGTAGCGTTTAATCGCCAGGCCCGTGCCAGGGGTGGCCGCGCCAAGCTGCAGAAGCTCACTCAGCTGGAGGAGCGCGTGTGTGTGCTCATGGGAGCCCGTGTGATTGTCCCCACAGCGTGCGGTGTATCCGACCCTCCACTGCCCGGCAATGGTAAGGACCTCGCCTTTTGGCCCTCTCGCGTCGCACTGGCCCATCCGAGCTACCTCCTTTGCCACTGTCCCACCAATGCGCTGAATCCCACCAGTCCTAACTCCCTCGCTGACGCCGTCTCCTCACTCTGAAGCTACTCTTGTGCATTCCTGCTTTCAGCTGGTGACGACCAGGACCCTGAAGCTGCCAGTTACAGCACCTCCGACCAGGAGGAGGAGGAGGAGCAAGCCGGACCTTCGGGGGAACAGTCACGTCCCGCAGGAGAGGAGGAAATGCTTGACACCTCCTCACTGGACGAGTGCCTGGAGGAACTGTCGCAGGGCAATGCAGCTTCTGGGACCAGTGGCGTCCAGCCACCCAGCAGCCGTGCGCGTGGCCCGCGGCCTTCCCCCCAAAGGGGGGAAGGATCAGAGGGGAGTGCTGCTTCTCGGCACACTCGCCGTCACCAACGCGGCAAGGGTCCCCTAGTTCGGCCCCCTCCTCCCCAGCGGGAGAGTCGCAACTCCAGTCCGGACACCTTCACTTCGGAGGAGGTGCGGAAGCTGGATAAGATGGCCGACGACTCGGACCGGCGCCACACGGAGCTCATGAGCGTGGTGGGGCGCATGCCTGAGGCCATCGAGTCGCTGGCGACCAGTGTGCGCGAGTTCGGGGCAGCAACTGCCGCGACTGGCCGCATGCTGACTGATGCCGTCAAGACCCTGGCGGATGTGATGCGCGCGCACACCAGGACCACAGGGCCACTCACTGCTGCCACACGCGCTGTCTCAGGCAGGCATCGCCAGGGCAGGCGCCGCGCTGGACCATCCCAGCAAGCCGCCCGTCGGCTGATTGCTGCGGATCCTGCAGTGCGGGCCCGGCCGAGTGCCACCGCGCCACAGCACCAGCCAGCGCATCCCAGACGCCAGCTGGCCCACATTGCGCCATCCGTCGCCGCCATTCCCCCTCTGGGGCGTCAACGGCAAGCGGCTGCAGCTGATGGTGGCCAGGCTCAGGTGCGCCACTCAGCAGACGGCCCCTCGAGGCCCAAACGCCGTGTAGGCCGCCCCCCAGCGGCATCTGGTGGAAGGGCATCTGAGCCTCAGGCGCCTTCCCCCAGCCTCGCAGCAGCCACTGGGCAGAGCTTGCGAAGGAGCAGCAGGCAGGGCAGGGGAGGCAAAATGCTGGCCAAGGTCTCGCCCTCGCGGGCCACTCAGTAGAGGGTGTGGGCAGCTTTCCTTTAATATGGCGGTGGCCATCTTTATTTTGCCCATGGTTGTGCTTTTGGAGGGCTTATTTTTTGCATTAGGCCGACGTTGAGGCCCGGTTTCAATAAAGGTGGAGTGGCTCCTCCCCAGTTTGTGCGAGTGAGTCGTTTGTTGGGCTTTTTGTGGGGCCCGTTTATTGTTTTTGGGGATTCATGTGGGAAGGGCTTTTCATTTTTGTGCAATAAAAAATTATCTTTATTCATGCAGTCTCCATGGTTGTTCTTAGTGTTTGTTGGCTTCGCCGGCTGAGGGCTTGCGGAGCGGCTGCATTCATCTTCCCTCATGGCCCCTGGCCATTCCCTGACAGGGGGCTTAGAAGTACCGTGTAATAAGGTGGCGTCGTGCGGCCCTTGGCCCTGGTCGCTCCCTCCTGGGAACGTACTCCTGCTCCTCCTCCTCCTCCTCATGCTCCTCCTGCTCCTCCTCCTGAGGTGCTGGTCCAACGTCAGGTGGCAGTGCCTGAGTCCTGCGGATAGCCAGGTTGTGTAGCATGCAGCAAACCACCACAAATTGGGAGACCCGGTCCGGCGAATACTGGAGAGCTCCTCCGGAGCGATCAAGGCAGCGGAACCGCTGCTTGAGGACCCCAATAGTTAGCTCGATGATGTTGCGGGTGGTTTGATGGCTCTCGTTGTAGGCCTCTTCAGCAGCGGTCCTGGGCGCGCGGAGCGGGGTCATGAGCCAGGTGCACAAAGGATAGCCTTTGTCCCCGATGAGCCATCCTCTTGGGGAAGGCTGTGCCTGGAACATGTCATGCACAGTACTCTGCCGCAGGATAAAGGCATCGTGGCTGCTGCCTGGGAAGCTGGCATTGACTGCCATGATGCGCTGCTTGTGGTCACAGACCAGCTGCACATTCAGAGAATGGTAGCCCTTCCTGTTGCGATACTGCTCGCCATGCTCCAGAGGGGCCCGCAAAGCCACATGCGTACAGTCAATGGCGCCCTGCACCAAGGGGAATTCCCCGAGTCTGGCAAATCCCAATGCGCGCTGATGCTGGCTCTCGAGGGCCATGGGGAAGGAGATGAATTGGCTTCTCCTTCTGAACAGTGCTTCGGTCACGTGGCGGATGCAGCGATGCGTGCCATACTGGGAGATGTTTGCTATGTCCCCAGCAGCGTATTGGAAGGAGCCGGTGGCATAGAAGTTCAATGCCACCGTCACCTTCACTTCCACCGACAGAGACGTCCTGCACCTGAGCTTTGGCCGCAGATCTCGGCGAAGCAGGTGGCAGATCTCTGCAATCACCTCCTTTCGGAATCGGAGCCTTCTAACACATCGCGCGGCACTCATGTTTAGGTAGGAGCGCTGCTGGTGGTATAGCCTGACTGGGTAAGGCCTACGTGGCCGACGCCTGTAGCCCCCTCTGCCTCTAGCCAGGGCTGCCCCTCTCACAATGCGTCTGCGAGCCCTACGGATATGGCGCTGCAGCTGCGCATTGGCACCCCATGCAGCCCCCATCAAATCCTGGCAAACAGTCTAATTTCCAAATGGCCACTTGCAGCGCTATTGCCTGAGTCCAAAAATACCTGGCTCTTGCTGCTTGAAACCAGTTAGCTATCCTCCTTGTTGTGTCTCCAGAAATGCGTTGCACAAGACTGTTTTCTGAAAAAAGGATGGCCTTTATACTGGAGAGGACGTTCCCTTTAATTAGCGCCCCCCGGGGCCCGCGCTGGTTGTGTTGCGTTCCTTTTTCCAAACGCTCCGGCCGCCCGCCGCACAATGGGGCGGTCCGACTGAAGTTTGCAATCGGGGCGGCCAAAGGGCGTTGCACGAGGATGTGACGTCATTTTCTGCGCGCGCATCCGGGCGGGCGCTAAACTTTGCGCCGGCGCTAACGGGCAACTTAATTTGGGGCGGGGCGCAAACTGCGCTGCGCCCGGGCGCTACACGCATAGCGCCCGGAAATCACTTCTCTTAAGGCGCTAACTGCTGGCGCAAGCTACTGAAAATCTAGCCCAATGCATTAAGAAATTAATCATTTAAAAAAATCCAAACTTAACCATAAATGAAACACTTGAATGCTACAAATAAAAAAGTTTCCCCTGTATAGCTGAGGTTTTTGTTCTGCTACATTACATTCCCAAGCTTCCATTGTGTACCTGAGCTTTGGCTGAATGAAGAGCCACTGTCAAATTTCCTCACTCCATAGCTCAGAACGTGGCCATGCTAAAATACCACAATGGCACTAAATTTCAGCAACAGCACAGGAGATCGTCCACACATTGCACCGTAAGACACTGTAGGTTACACAATATCACTGCGTATTCTCTGGTTCACGATATGCATTCTGTTAGGACAGTAAGTTTTGTAATTGCACAGAATTTATAGATGAATATCAATTGACTTATTCCTCATTGGTTGTTTGTAGAAGAGAGAAAATTGGGAAAGAGAGTGAGAAAGAAAGAGGGGTGAGAGAGAGAGAGGGAGAGGAGAGAGAAGGATAAATTGAGAATGGCAGACAAGCAGACACTTACAAGAAGAGACACACAAATTTTCTTCTTTTTGTTTGTGCCCTAAGCCACAAGTGATCAACCCATATTATTCCATTTGATCTATCTCATGAACAATGTGCTGGGAGCATCAGGAGTGAACAGAAAGTGTTCCACAGCAGTTTGCGTGACGGCGTAATCTCTGGACGACAGATTCCCAGAAACTAGCTGAAAGAATTAGAACACACAAGTTGGTGATGGAACATGCCATGATAAAATTCTGGTTCTGTACATATTCGTATTCTATTAAAATTTCAATTAATTCCTATTCAAACAATTTTTAATAGGGAGTGGGCTGGTTGAAGATCCAAAACTGCCCACAGCTATTCAAATGCAATTAAAATTTGAACTAAATGAGTTTCAGAGGAATACATTCCATTTCACTGTTTTTGTCTATCATGAAATTAAATTTACAATATCATATTTTCTGAGATACATTGTTTAACAGAAAATAGTACAGACAATATGGCTGACATTAGTTTCCTTGACTGTGAACATAAATAGTAATTGGAAAGTATTTATCAGCCAACTATGGAACGTGTCTTTGAATCTTCCTTCGGGAAATAGTGCAGCTAATGAAACAAATTATTCCTGGTAATGCTAAAAACATTTTCTCAGGTGCACAGTAAACATGGGGGGGGGGGGGTGGGGCAGCGGGGAGGGAGCTCAACAATACAAGTAAGATTTGAATCAACTTCAAAACTTTAAGTGGGTCATTTCAAGTAAATTCATGAGGACTTGAACTCAGCCTATTGTAGATTTGTCTTTCCACTTATAAACTGATAGCATGCACATGCTCAGGGCGAAATGTCTCTCTGCAAATATAAAATGCTTTTCTTCCATTATGTCATTGTAGGTGGACAGTGTACATGCCACAGCAATAAAGGCTAGCATGCCTTTTATAGTTCATTTTATGCGTACTCGTCGACAAAAAGATCTGAATAATCCCCAATGATCCAATATGGCAGCAAGTGGTTGAGTAAAGTTTCCTATTAGTTTAGGAAAGCTGCCCCTGGAAGCCATTCAGATCAAATTTTCAGATTTCATTTTACAATAATCCAATTTCAAGATCCCAAAACTAAGATGTTCTCAAAACCTGGATTCTCACTTCAAATTAGCAATGACATTTGGTCTCGATTAAACAACAGTATTAGCCAACAATAAAATATTACGTAGAATTCATTAGCATCACATAAACATATGTTCTGCTATTGTGCCTTTGTAAGAATTGAATTTCAGTCACAGAGCAGCATTGCAATATAGGACTGTTCATTGAGAATGCGCAGCGGGAAGTTTAAAAAGTATATTAATCATATATTTAACTTTGAATATCAGAATAAATTCTTTAGAATGCCAATAGAAAGGAAAAATGTTGGCAATTAAAAATCAATACTCAAGGAAAGAGAGCACATTTAATATGTTCAATACAACAATTTTACTCATTCAGATTGAATTATGTTACTTAACTAAGTAAGTACTTGAGGTTTTAAAATAATCCTTAGCTCAGTAAAGAAATGCAAGACATTTACAAAGCCATGCTTATATTCCAAATTCCTTGTACTATATTCAGTTTCATTCTCCAAGGATTGTTGAAAGCTACCAGAGATTCTTTTTTTTTAATATATCCTTTTAGACTTCAGGGAAATAATACATTAGGTTGCTAAGCAACTCAGTCTAACAGTTGCTTGTACATGTAAATGAAAGATTATGGAATGAAAATGTACTAAAAAAAAATCATTTCTGATGGACAGCAAAACAGTTATTTTATTGCAAGCAACTTGCAATAAAATAGAATTTAATCAGAGTGCTGCTGGGTTAGCCGATTTGGAGATTAATCTCAGTCACTTCTCCCCACATTTGGATTGTAATTGAATCTATCCACTTACACCAATTTTCATAGCCACAGATTCATTTGGATATGCCAGTCTGCTCAAACTTAATTTTTGCTAACACCAGAAAACTGTCTAGTCACAAATTAGACACCTATAGAATTGAGCAGAAAAAGCTTTGCATCTCTCAGCATCATTACTGGTCTCTATGCAAAGCGAAGTAGTTCTTCTAAGGGTCAAAATTGGAGAAAGGATACACAAGCTGTGCCTGGGGCAATCTTATAGCTTTCACCAATATAATATTATTTTTCTCAATAGAAACCAGGAAGGAAAAATTCGGTTGGTTTGCGCCTCCCATTAGCGCATTAAGAGGGTGTTAATGAGGCGCAAAGCAACTAGCGCCCGGGCGCAGCGATGTCTGCGCCGCTCGCGAAATTGATCAGACACTTTGCGGCGGCGCTAAACACTACCGCCCTGATCTCCTGCGCCTGCAGATCTTGACATCAGTCGAGCATGCAACGCCCTTGTGGTGCCCCGGACCAGATATTGAGTGGCGCCCCCCTCCTTTCTGCCTGGCACAAGCAACGACAGGGAGACTGGAAGGTTTCCCAGTCAGTGAGGGGCTGCGGGGGGCGGGAGCGGGCAGGGGGGGGGCGCTATTTAAAGGCGGCCTCTTCCTGGCTTTTTCTGTGGTAGAGATTTTTGCACCACTCATTCTGACAGAGAGAGAGATTCTGAGAGAGAGAAGGAGAGACGTCTGCATAGAGTCAATGCTGTGTGAAGTAGTTTTGGCTACTGAGCATCACTTTGCAGGTACTTTTGGATTTGACCTTCATTAATTCGATTACCAAGAGACTTTGAGGGCTGCACTGATTCGGGGCATCGTCCTACGCCTGCAGAATCGGAGGCAACAGAGACACAGAGAGAGAGTGGCAATCATGGCCAGACGGAGGAGGGCTAACAGGCCTCTGTACAGGAGACCTTACCCTCCCAGGGTATTTCGGCAACAATTCTCCGACATTAAGTTGTCTGAGGAGCAGTGTTTGCGCAGGCTGTGCTCTAGCAAGGAGGTGGTCACTGAGCTCTGCCACCTGCTGCAGCCAGATCTGCAGCCTCTACTGAGGACCAGGACATCTCTGTCGGTGGCAGTGAAGGTCACAGTGGCTCTGAACTTTTATGCCACCAGCTCCTTTCAAGCAGCTACTGGGGACATCACCAATATCTCCCAGTTCGTGGTCCATTGCTGTATCCGTCAGGTCACAAATGCCCTCTATAAAAGGAGACGCCAGTACATCTCTTTCCCGATGACCCGGGAGAAAGAGCATGAATGCGCATTGGGCTTTGCAAGGATAGCGGGCTTTCCCATGGTGCAGGATGTCATTGACTGCACGCATGTGCCATTGCAGGCACTGCATGAGAATGCAGAGGTTTTCCGAAACCGCAAGGGGCTCCAGTCCTTAAATGTCCAGTTGGTCTGTGACCACAGAGAGCTGATACTCGCTGTCAATGCCTGCTATCCTGGCAGCAGCCATGATGCTTTCATCCTGCGTCAGTCTGGTGTGCCAGAACTTTTCCAGGTGCCGCATCAGCCAAGTGGTTGGCTCCTCGGTGACAAGGGTTATCCACTGTGCACCTGGCTGATGACACCGCTCCGTAACCCCAACACCCCTGCCGAGCTGCGGTACAATGAGAGCCATCTCGCTACCAGGAACATTGTTGAGCACACAATCGGCGTGCTCAAGCAATGGTACCGCTGTCTGGACCACTCAGGAGGAGTCCTGCAGTACTCACCTGAGCGAGTCTCCCTCTTCATAGCTGTGTGCTGCATGCTGCATAACCTGGCAATCCTCAGGACCCAGCCAATGCCACCAGGCCTTGGAGCACCACCGGAGGAGGAGGAGGAGGAAGAGGAGGAGGATGATCATCAGCAGCACCAAGGCGGGAGGGAGGCCCACAATGTTGAAACTGCAAGGGCCGTCCATAAACGGCTGAAAGCAAGCCACTTCTAGGCCCCTACTCAGGAAATGGCTTCTGCCATGGAGAACATCATGAATGAAACCAACCCGCAACCCCTAAGCCGGCCAAGGCAGCAATAATTCCAAAGGCCAAACTTATATATTTTGAATACAAAAACCTTTTTATTTTACAAACTCTGTGTGTGTCATTTCTTCATGAAAAACTAATAGAAACAAACACAAAAAATCATTCATTAACATAACTGGTTCTCACAAATGGAAATAATGTCCAAAACACTAAACAAAAGTTTTGAACACGAACCTCGGACTTTAATAAAAAATTGATCAATATTTCATCACACCTCCTACTTTTTGGCCTGCGAGGGTGATCTTCCTTTGCGCACTTCCCCCCTTCCCAACCTCCTGCTCCTCCGTAATGGGCCCCAGTGGCTGCAGCAAGGCTGTGGAAGGCTGCTGATTGTCACAACCTGAGACTGCAGATAGCCTTGAAGGACGGCCTCGACCAGCTCTGGGCCTGGAGGGCCCGGCTGCAGACTGCACCAACTCTGCATGGGCGGCAGCAGTCTGTCCTACAGGCGGTGGCAAGTGCAATGGGGAAGTGACAGTGGTGGCAGCAGGAATGCTGTCATCTTGAGAGAGGACAGCAACTCTCTGCTCGACCGACATACTGACACTCCCACGGGGCAGCACATCAGCATCTGGTGCAATCTGCTGAAGCACAGTTTGCTGGCCTGCTGTGCTGCGGTGAGAGCCCCGGGGAAATGTATCCGAACCAGTGACAATGGCAGCAGTCAGTGCTCGCGTGGCCTCAATCTGAGTCTGCATGAGAGCAGTCTGAGATGGGATCACGGCAGCCAGTGACTGGCTTGCAGCACTAAGCTTTAGCGTGGCAGCCGCCTGTGTTATAGCGAAGTGCTCCACACTCCTTGCCAGTGCATCAATGAATTCGGCACCCTTCCCTCTGCACCCATGTCCACCGCCTGGGAGTTCATTTCAGCCTTGAGCTGCTCCTCCTCTGCGTCCAGTGCAGCAGGACTCGCTGGACTACTCTCCCTCCGGGGAGAAGGTCCCCGAGCTTCCCTAGCCACATTGCATTGTGTTGTGTCCGAGAGTAATAAGACACAAGACGGCAGGGGAATGGTACAACAGGTGTTTACTCAACGTGGCTCACTCTGGAACTGACCTGTACAGATTACTACTCAGTGCTATATACAGGTGTGGTTACTGCCGGTACAGCAGTATACATGAGCTGTAAAAAGTAGTTCCCCCCTTAAAGGTATATACATTACAATTCCTCCCCTTTTAGATTAACAGTACCATAACACTCATTTAACAATTAAATATCAAACTAATTACAATTAACACTTTTAACATACAAGGTTAGCTGAAAATAGTCCATTTACATATTCAGTCTTTGGAAAGGCTTCCTGATCCTTTCTGGATAGCGCCTTTCCCGAGTGTCTCGCTCTTGGTGCAGAGGCGATTCTGGCACCCTGTCGTCGGTTGGGTCATCAGCTTCCGATGCTACTGTTTCTGGGGTAGATGCGACCTGTACGTCGGATTCCTCACCAGGTACGTATGGGCGAGACATGGGGTTGACTTGTTCCTGTGACTCTAGGATCTGGTCAGCATGGCATCTCACGATGTTCTCCCCAACGTCCACTGTGTACATTAGTGGGCCCTGCCGTGTGCATATCGTTCCTGGCTGCAATTTTTCTGTTCGGTAGTCGCGGGCCAAGACTGGTTGCCCTATATTGAAGCTCCTTGTTGGCTTCTCATGGATGTGCTGGAATTGCTTACTCTCAACATCTCTTTGTACGTTTGGTCTGAGCAAATCCAGGCGAGACCTTAACCTTCGGTTAAAGAACATCATGGCCGGGGCCTGGTTGGTGACTGCATGTGTCGCATTCCGGTAGGCGAACAGGAAATTGTCCACCTTATGCTGCAGCGGAATGTTGTCATTGTACATAGCATTTATTGCCTTCTTAAAGGTTTGTACGAACCTCTCAGCCAATCCATTTGTGGCTGGATGATACGGGGCGGATGTGTAATGCCTTACCCCATTCTTCTTCATAAACCTCCGGAACTCTTTGGACACAAACTGTGGTCCGTTATCGGAGCAAATCTGTTCTGGCAAGCCATTCCTGGCAAAAATGGTCCGTAGGACTGCAATAGTTTTCTCCGTGGTGGTGGAGGACATTTTGATGACCTCAGGCCATTTCGAGTGCGCATCCACAGCTATTAAAAACATTGGCCTAGAAATTCAGTGGGTTGCGCCAGCCGCTAACGCCATAAAAGGGCTATATTTCCGGCGCTAGACACTTAGCGCCTGAACGCAGTCCGATCTGCGCCGACGCCCAAATTCAGTTGACATTTAGCGCCGGCACAAAGTGTTTGCGCCCGCTCAGGTGCGCGCGCAGCTTATGACGTCATATCGTCGCACAACGCTGTTTGTGTGCCCCAAACCGGAAATTCAGTGGCGCCCGCCCAATGTGGGCGTGGCGCTGCTAAGAACTGTGAGGTGGAACGCAAAAGAGGCCCTGTGGGCCTCGGGGAGCGCAAATTAAAGGGCACTTACACTGACCTATAAAGCCCAGCCATTTTGCTGCAATGACTTTACTGCTTTGGATTTCTGGACAGAGACCAAGGGACAGAGCTTACTGATTTGGGACAACATAGGAGAGGTATTTTTGGCTTCTGGCCAGTGCTTTGACATTTGATTCATTGTGATTTATCTGTTCTCAACTTTATTATGGGGGCTGTATGGGGGGCCAACCCTCAGTTGCAGCATTATGTGCGAAGGGCTCGCAGACGCTGTGAGAGAGGGCCAGCCATGCCTAGACGCAGAGGGGCCATCAGGCGTCGGCAATGTAGGCCTTACCCACTCAGGCAATACCGGCAGCAGGTGACCTATCTCACCATGACTGCGGCGCATTGTGTGAAGAGGCTGCGCTTCAGAAGGGAGGTGGTTGCAGAGATCTGCCAGCTGCTTCACACAGACCTGCGTCCACAGCTGATGTGCAGGACGTCTCTCTCGGTGGAAGTGAAGGTCACGGTGGCTCTGAACTTTTATGCAAGCGGCTCCTTCCAAGCCGCTGCTGCGGACATAGCGAACATCTCCCAGTTCGCCGCGCATCGCTGCATCCGGCAGGTCACCGATGCCCTTTACGCGAGGAGACACCAATTCATCTCCTTCCCCATGACCCGACAGAGGCAGGAGCAGCGTGCAGTCGGATTTGGCAGGATCGCGGGCTTCCCCATGGTGCAGGGCACCATTGACTGCACGCATGTGGCTATGCGGGCACCTATCCAGAATGCCGAGGATTACCGCAACCGGAAGGGCTACCATTCCCTAAATGTACAGCTGGTGTGTGACCACAGGCAGCGCATCCTAGCTGTCAATGCCCACTTCCCAGGAAGCAGCCATGATGCATTTATCCTGCGCCAGACTACTCTGGCTGACATGTTCGAGGCACAGCCTCCACCAAGGGGATGACTTATCGGGGACAAGGGCTACCCTTTGTGTACATGGCTCATGACCCCGCTCCGCGCGCCCAGGACCCCAGCGGAGGAGGCATACAACGAAAGCCATCAAGCCACAAGGAACATCATCGAGCAAACGATAGGCGTCCTCAAGCAACGGTTCCGCTGCCTGGATCATTCCGGAGGATCTCTTCAGTATTCGCCGGATAGAGTCTCCCAGTTCGTCGTCGTGTGCTGCATGCTGCACAACCTGGCTATCCGCAGGACTCAGGCACTGCCACCTGGCATTGCACCACCACCTCAGGAGGACGAGCAGGAGGAGGAGGAGGAGGAGGAGGACCAGCCCAGGAGGGAGCGACAAGGGCCAAGGGCCGTCCGCCGGGGGCTTATTGATCGACACTTCTAGGCCCCCTGTCAGGGAATGGCCTGTGGCAATGAACGCACCTGAGGCAGCCGCTCCGCAAGCCCTCAGCCGGTTAACGCAACAACCACTTCAAACATGACACCTGGACATGCTGAATAAATCAAAAGCTTTATTTCACAAACTCAGGGCCTTTCCCACATGAAACAGAAAAACAGACAAGACCCCCAAAAAACAGTCAAAAACATCTGTCACTCCCAAAACCTGGGGAGGACTAACAAAACTTGCCCATCCAAAAGGCCTTCAACAGCGGCCTTACAAAAATAAGCCCCCCCCCCACAACAGAGACACCCCCATGAAAACAAAAAATGCCTTGATCCTCGGCCTTAACAAAATAATGCCCCCCACAACACAAGCCCCCCAATATAAAGCAAACCGCTCTCACCACACTCTAATGGGTGTGCCGAGAGGGCGAGTCCTTAGACAGGCTTCTCTGGCCCCTGGCCGACCTGCTGCTCTGCCTCAACCTGGGCCCTGCGGGTGTGGCAAGGCTGGGGGAAGGCTCATGAGGGCCACAAAGCGTGTCGGCAGATGCCCTTGGGGGTCGGCCTCGACGAGGCCTGGCCCGGGAGGGGCCGCCTGCTGACTGCTGCAGCTGTGGCTGGGCAGCATCAGTCTTAGCAGCAGCTCGTCGCACCTTGGCTGGGGGAGTGGCAGTGTCGGCAGCACCATTGGGGGCAAGCTGGCTGATGGCAGGTGCGCGCTGCTCGCCAGAGACACTGGCACTCGGCCGGGCTGGCAGTGTAGCAAGCGCAGCAATCTGGGGGAGGCCAGACCGCTGTGCTGCAGCAGGGCGGCGGGTGCCATGGTGATGCCTCCGTGCCACAGCGAGTGTGGCAGAAGTGAGTGCCCGAACTGCCCTGGTATGTGCCCGCATCAGCTCTGCCAGTGTCTGGACGGCACCACCCATCTCGCGAGTCGCGTCCTGCGCTGCTGCCAGTTGCTGCACACCCGCGTCCTGTGCTGCCGCGAGTTGCTGCACACCCCTGTCCTGCGCTGCCACGAGTTGCTGCACACCCCTGTCGTGCGCTGCGGCCAGTTGCTGGACACCCCTGTCGTGCGCTGTCGTGAGGTGTTTGAACCCCCTGGCCTGTGATTCCCCGAAAGCCACCACACTCTGAGCCAGGGACTCAATGGCGTGAGGCATCTGTTCGACCACCCCCATGAACTCTTGGTGGCGCCGCTCAGACGCCGCCGACATCTCATCGAGGACGCGCACCTCCTGGGCGAGGATCGTGTCCGGACTGGAGGGCAGACTCTCCCTCCGGGGAGAAGGCCGCCGTGCTGGCCGGCCCTTCCCGCGTGCGTCGACCCCACTTGGGCCAGGTTCTGCCGTCCCCTCCAACACCTCCCCCCTCTGGGCAGAAGGCCGGCGTGCTGCCGGAGCCTTCCCGCGTGCGTCCACCCTACTGGGATCAGCTTCGGCCCTCCCCTCCAACACCTCCCCCTGGCTCTCCTGCAGGCCAGACGTCTCCCCTCCATTGCCATCCCCTGGCGCGGAGGAGGGTTCCCCCGATGTGCCGCCTTCCTCCTGATCCTTGACGTCCTCCTCCTCCAAGGGCCTGGCTCTCTGCGCTTCAGGGACCACCTCCTCCTCACCAGCTGAAAGCAGGAAGGCACAAGAGTAGTTTTAGAGTGAGGACAGGCCATCAGCGAGGGAGGCCTGAGTGGTGCATTATGCGCATTTGTCGGTCAGTGGGAAAGGATGTAGATCTGAAGCGTGAGGGCAACGAGAGAGGTGCAACCGGTCATGTCCTTACCAGTGGGTACCAGTACAGGGTCCGCCTCGCCGATCGTGACAGGGCCAGTCACCCGGCCACGCATGAGTCGTGCCACGCTCTCCTCCAGATCAGTGAGCGCCTGGTACTCGGGACGGCCTCCACCAGTGACAGCCTGGCTCCTTACATTGCTCGCCAGCTTGGCCTGCAAGAGAAAGGACGGCCTCTAAGTACAGTGTGGTGCCCTGTCGCTGTGTGCACTGCCTCCCATGGTGGAATAGCTTGGCCAGTGTGGTGCCCTGTCGCTGTGTGCACTGCCTCCCATGGTGGAATAGCTTGGCCAGTGTGGTGCCCTGTTGCTTTGTGCACTGCCTCCCATGGTGGAATAGCTTGGCCAGTGTGGTGCCCTGTTGCTTTGTGCACTGCCTCCCATGGTGGAATAGCTTGGCCAGTGTGGTGCCCTGTCGCTGGGTGCACTGCCTCCCATGGTTGAATAGCTTGGCCAGTGTGTTAAGTGCAGAAAGTGCTATTGATGAACATGCAAGTGCCATTGCTGCGGGAGGAGGGCTGCCCATTAGGCCTTTGAGGTCCCTTTGCCCATAATGTGAGGTGCACATGCAAGGATGAGGAGGACACTGGAAAGGGTACTCACCTTCACCATCCGAGGGAGGTCGTTGTACTTCTTGCGGCATTGGTCCGCACTTCTGGGGACATCACAGGTGGATGACACCCTGCGGGCGATTTTGCCCCAGGCTCTCCTGTACTGGCTCCTGGGAGCCTTCCTGCCACTGTCCGGGCACAGGATCTCTCTTCTCTTCAACACACCATGAATGAGCACACTCAGAGCATGCTCTGAGAAGCGCTGCGCTCGCTCACGGGCCCTCTCCATTGCTCCAGGCGCTATTTTGGCACACCAGTAGTGCTGAGGCCTAGCTGCAGGGCTCCAGTATGCAGGGCGTGGCAGCAGTCAAAGTTGACCCTTCCCCCTTTAAGAGCTGGCCGGCGTCAGGGTGTCTGCTGTCAATCAAAACATGACCGCACCTGCGCTGCGCCCGGCTTCGGCGTTATTAGGCCGCATCACCGGCTTAGCGCCGGAACACAGCATTTCAACGCCAGTTTCAGCGCTCGGCCAAACTTAGGGCCAACTCTACTGAATTTCGGTGATGTGGCCTACACTTTCCGGCGGGCGCTAACTTTAGCGAGCGCCCGACTTTAGCGCCCCAAAAGTGTCCAGACTGAATTTCTAGGCCATTGAGTCCATGAATGGACCAGCAAAATCAATATGCACCCGTTGCCATGGAGATGAGGGCCACTCCCATGGGTGTATAGGGGCATGTGGTGGTGCATTTTGGACTTTCTGGCATCCTGAGCAGCTCTTGGTCAGGTCCTCGATTTGTTTATCGATTCCTGGCCACCACACATAAGCCCTGGCAAGGCTTTTCATTTTTACCCCTCCCAGATGACCCTCATGAAGCTCATTCAGCACTCTATCCCTTAACTTGGGTGGAATTACCACTCGGGATCCACACATCAAGGTCCCCCGGCACACTGACAGCTGTTCTCTTCTTGTCGAGAATGCTGGCAACAGTGAGTCGCCATGTGCTGGCCATCCCTTCACCGTCAAATCATATACCCGAGACAGTGTCGGGTCATTTCGGGTCTCCTGTTCTATACGAGCGTTAGTTACCGGTAGGTATTCAACTACAGTCGAATGAAATATTTCGACAGGATCCACTGCTGGTGCTTCCTCCGCAGTAGGCAGTGGCAGGCGTGATAGCCCATCAGCATTTCCATGCTGTTTCGTGCCATTATATTCAATCTCATAGTGGTGCGCCCCTAGAAAGAGTGACCATCTTTGTAGTCGTTGCGCATTCATCACCGGAACGCCCTTCTTCGGATTAAAAATGGAGACAAGAGGCTGGTGGTCAGTCAGCAAGGTGAATTTCTGCCCGTGCAGATAGTGATTGAACTTTTTCACTCCCCACACTAGGCTGAGGGCCTCCCTGTCAATCTGGGCGTAGTTATGCTCGGCTGAGGTTAGTGATCGTGACGCAAAGGCTATTGGCCTCTCTGAGCCGTCCGAGAATTTGTGCGACAGCACTGCTCCAATGCCATAGGGTGACGTGTCACATGCCAACCGAATTGGTAGTGCTGGGTTGAAATGGGCCAATACATCTTTCGATGTGATTAGTGTTTTGCTCTCCTGGAAAGCTCGTTTACATTCGTCACTCCAATTCCATGGCACCCCAGTTTGCAATAGGTTGTTCAGTGGGTGTAGTATTGTAGACAAATTTGGCATGAACTTATGGTAGTAGTTTAGCAGCCCGAGGAACGACCTCAGTTGTGACACATTTTCCGGTGCTGGAGCCTTGACTACTGCCTCAACCTTTTCTGGGGACTTATGTAACCCCTCTTTATCGATAACGTGGCCACAATACGAGATCTGTTTTATAAAAAACTCGCATTTGGGGCGGTTAGCTCGGAGCCCATATTCCTTCAATCTAGTGAGCACCTGCTCCAGGTTGGCGAGGTGATCACTGTCATTTTCGCCCGTGACCAGGATGTCGTCCAAATAACACTGGGTCCCTGGGATCCCTTGCAGAACTTGTTCCATTGTCCTTTGCCAAATAGCCGGAGCTGATGCTACCCCGAATACCAGCCGGTTTATTGGTAGAGACCTTTATTGGTGTTGATTGTGAGGTATTTTTTTGATGCTTCTTCTACCTCCATTTGCAGATACGCCTGGGCCAGATCAATCTTAGTGAAGCGTTTCCCTCCAGATAGCGAGGCGAAAATATCTTCAATCCGCGGAAGTGGATATTGTGCAGTGTGAAGGACTGGGTTCACTGTTACCTTAAAGTCCCCACAGATGCGAACCTTCCTTGGTTCCCCAGGCGTGCTGCTCAACGACTTTTTCATCACAGAGACGATGGGTGTAGCCCACTCGCTCCAGTCTACCTTGGACAGTACTCCTGAACGTTCCAAACTCTCCAGCTCTGCTTCGACGGCTGGGCGGATCGCATAAGGTACCGGTCTGGCCTTAAATAATTTTGGGCTTGCGTTTTCTTCTATTTTAATTGTTGCTGTCATGCCTTTTAGTGTTCCGAGTCCTTGCTGGGACACTTCTTGCGCGTCGGTTAGGATCTTTGACAGTCGCCCAGGTGTGACGTCGTCATCCTTTTTGGCAGCCACATTCAGTGCTTGTATGGAATACCAATCCAGCTGTATTTTCCAGATCCATTCACATCCCAGTAATGGTGGTCCTCCATCTTTCAATACATACAGGTCTAGTTTTGGTGTTTCCATACCGTTATATATAACGGTCACCCTTATTTTTCCTTTGGGGTAGACTTTTTGCCCCGCGTACGTCTTCAAAATAATTTTTGTGTCTCTCAAGGGTATGTGTGAGAATAGCCGCTCACAGTCCCATCGGTTTATGACTGTTAGGGCTGATCCTGTGTCCAATTCCATCTTTACATGGACTCCTGCTATCTTGAGAGTGACCCAAATGGTTCGGTGATCCTCCGTTTTGATCACATTATGTCGTTTTAGACAACTCAGCTCCCTGTTTTCGGAGTCGGTATTACTCTTTTGTTCGTCTGAACTATTCTCCGTCACCTTATGTAACATCTTGTACTTTTCTTTTGGAGATTTCTTATTGCTGGTTTTCTTTCCCAACCTGCAGACTCGTGCTATGTGTTCTACTTTTCCACACTGTCTGCACACTTTGTCTTTGAACCAGCAATCATTGTGGTCGTGTGTTGTTCTGCCGCAGCGATAGCACTTCTCTGTTCTGTATGACATTTTGTTTGTGCCATATTCTTGCGGTCTCTGTTTTATCTCTGCAGCGCCCCGTGCTGCTGCTTCATATGATACCACAATGTTGAAAGCCTTGTCCAGCGTAAGGTCCTTTTCAGATAAAAGCCGTTTCTGGGTTCCTTCACTTTGAAGCCCACACACAAACTTGTCCCTTAAGGTCTCTGCCAGTCCCGTTCCAAACTGGCAGTGTTTCGATAGTTCTCGCAGTTCTGTTAAATATTCAGCATTGCTTTCATCCTTATGCTGGTTCCGTTTGTGAAACTTGAATCTTTCTGCTATCAGCAGCGGTGTGGGGTTTAAATGTTCCTGTAGTATCGTCACTATCTCTCCAAAACTCTTTTCCACTGGCTTCGCTGGCGTTACTAGATTTCGTAATAAGCCATACGTCTTTGCACCCATTAAATTTAACAATACCGGCGCTTCCTTGTCATCTGACACCTCATTTGCCTTGCAGTATACCTCTATTCGTTCGACATATGTAGTCCAATCTTTGACTTCATTGTCAAATGCGGTGATACTGCCACTCTTCAGCATTTTGGGTGTGGTTTAAAATACTTAAAATGGCGTCTCCCGCGCTTTCCTTCCTCCCCCGCTGCTGCCAACGCCGCTCTCAGTGGTCCTCGTGGCAATGGCGGCGCCCTGCATGTTTCACGCACTTCTCCTGCGCTGCTGCCAACGCCGCTCTCGGCAGACCTCATGGCAATGGCAGTGCCTCGCGGGTTTCTGCGCGTCTCTCTCCTTCCCCTCGACACTGCTCGGCCCCTGAACACCGGCTGCGCCCTGTGCGCTCTGCCCTCTCTCTCTTTCCCCCGTCGACGCTGCTCAGCACTTTGCTGTGCCGCTCGGTCGGGCTCTAGCCCGCCGCTGTCTGGGAAAGGTCTGCACACTACCTGTTGCCAGTCCGTTTTGCTGGGCCACCGCGACTGGAAAGCCAAGCCTGGCTCTCAACAGCCTCCCCCGCAATTCTCGAGTCTCTGCTGGATGACTGGGCGGTTGCCCGTGGTCAACGCCCGTGTCTCTGACCTTGACCTCCAATCTACTGGTCTCCAGGAACAAATCCCTGGGAGGTGATGCAGAGTTGCAGGTAGGATCGAATTTGTCTCGTCGCCAATGTTGTGTCCGAGAGTAATAAGACACAAGATGGCAGGGGAATGGTACAACAGGTGTTTACTCAATGTGGCTCACTCTGGAACTGAACTGTACAGATTACTGCTCAGTGCTATATACAGGTATGTTTACTGCCGGTACTGCAGTATACACGAGCTGTAAAAAGTAATTCCCCCCTCAAAGGTATATACATTACATATTGCTGCAGCCCGCTGGGTCCTGGAGCTTCACCCTCATCAGACCCTTCCCCCCTGCTCCCCTCCAGGGAAGTCGTGTTCCCAGTGTGGGCATGGGCTTCCTCGGGAGTGTAGGGGGTGGCGGGTGTGGCGCGTGCGCCCAGTCAGTTATGCCCCTGACTGTTTGTGAGCGGATCGAATCGTTCCCACGCCCCTGGGTTCTAGGCACCAGACTTAGGTACAGGCAGCGATACAGAAAACTCAAGTAGACAGGTGGTTCGGATGCAAGCAAAAACCAAGATTTTAATGAACAGGAAAATTAATACAGTCTTTAAAGAAGTCACCACTATAACATTACAGGCAATGCACTTATAAAGGGAATGGGGAACACACGGCAAATCGAGGGAAAACAACTATCTTAACAATCCCCTTATCCTTATCCCACCCCCTATACCTAACTAGATTAAGCTATGAGGGGTCAGAATCTATGCTCACCAATCAAAAACGGGGTTTGCTCAATTCAAAACAGCGGTGGGGTTCGGGGTCGCTCTTGGTGCTCTCTGGAGCCTGCCGTCATCACTTGGTCTCCGGGTGCTGCAAGGTCGTTGTCCACGTTCGAGTACCCCAAAGTGAAAGTCTCTGTTTGGGTACTTTACCTTGCAGGGATGATTCTTCGTCGACAGCTGCCATTTTGAGTTAGTGTGCAGATATTTGAAGGTCGGCCGAGGCTGAAGGCCTGATGATTCGAAACCTCCTCTCGTTTGGTCTTCTCCAGCCGGTCTGCCCCTCGGTGGTTTTCCCTTCTCCCCTCGTCGTGTCCCGCCTCGCCTGGCCTGAATCTGTCCATGTCTGTCCGACCCAGTGCTGGGGCAGTTCCAGATGGAGTGGGAAAAAGGGCACGGGCAGAGGCCAGGAGGTAAGCGTGGGATGGGGAAAGAGCGGCGGCCATGAGGGCGAGGGGCCCAAGGAACAGCACCAGCACACCAACCAACGAACTCTACGGACCTCCTCCGAATGAACGAACTAGCTGCCCCCAATCAATGCTACCCGGGGCCTTCAATTATACCTTTGTCAAAAACTCTTATCTTCGCGCCAAATCAGGTTAGTTCTTTGTCTTAAACTTGGCGGGCTAGTTTAAAATAATGGTAGCAATTCATACTAACGGGTTTTAGATGGCAGGTAATCGCATCTACCAGCCCGATAATTGACTTGTATTGTCCTGAAAGTTCCTTGATGGGCTTGTCCAACCTCGATGGCTGTGTTAATCTGTTTCTGATAATATATGCAGACTGTTTGATGGCCTTAACTATAGGCCTAAACTGCAATTAGATCCATCTTCAATTCAGTCTAATGCATAATTCAGAGTCCTGTCTTGCTCCAAAACACAAAGTTTCTCTTCACAGAAAACCTGCAGCCTTAGTTTCGATTTCTCCCAAGCTGTCTGCGCTGCAGAATCCATTTTGGAATCCCACAGGCTTTCTGCCATGAGGCACGGATGCCATCTTGGGTACCCTTTTCAATTTAAACATGTCCATGCAAGTTCCCTTTTATTAATATTAACCTTCGGGGAGATGCAGAAATTTTGCAAATCTTACAGTCCCCCCTGTGATACTTAAACTTGCATGAAGTATCATACTTATAAGTGAGCAAATTTTTTCTGACCCTCCATATTCAACCTTCCCCTGTAATTATCTATCTAATATACCCACGACACATGCACTTCCCATTCCGCGAAAATGTAGTGTACATCAGCATAGAGAGAGTAAAATTACAGACTTTACACACACATCCAAGGATGGAGGGGGTCTAACACCCTGCACCACTTGAAAAACATATCTTTATTAAACCGCGTTGCAACACAAACAACAAAAGAAAACCTTTAACTAAAAAAAACAAATGCAAAGAAACAACAATTATTTAATCGAAATACAGGGAAAAAGACTTATCTTCCTCCACCTTTACATAATTTGCTTTCCAAAAGCTCTGGTTTCGGAATTCTGACCACTGACCTTTTCCCTTACACTGAATGCAAACTAAATACAGCACTATCCCTAACTGGCAAACCACGAGAATGTGGGAAGCCAGTCTGATCCACGAAGGGCCCTCTATATTATTGAAAAGGTTCCACCAGGGTGGAGTCACAATATCCGGTATCTTAGTCCCTATCTCTACTGTTTTCTGCTCGAGAGTGTAAAAATGTTTCTGTGAAACTATAATGGCTTTTAGAATTTTGGTCAAATGTTCAGGGAGAGGGGGAATTTTGTAGCCAAAGTGCGTTACGTAATTTTGCAAGTTCGTAAAATTCTCCTGCACAGTGAGGTGAATAGTGGAGGTTTCAGGAATGGGGACAATTCGTTCCTGGGCCACTTATACTTCTGCCTCGGGTTTGAAACAGAAACTGCTGTCACTGACCAGACACCAGCTATGCTGTCCATGCTGGTAGTGGGGCGTTTCCGTGGTGACACAATACGTCCCACCCCCTATATATGCTACCTTCGGGAGAACATGGCCTTGTGCCATTGCCTCCATGGTACAATTGATAGGCTTCGCATCAGCAGCTCTGAACCCACACTGCGGTCTTGAAAAGGCATCCAAGTGCTGGGGACACAGGATTATGTGTGCTACCCGGCTCCGGCACCCTGAGAGGTCAGTACCTGTCATAGCGTGCTCCCACTTAATGACATAAGGCGGGACCGCTGTGAAACGAATGTGTGCACCCCCTTGTATGACTCCAGTGTTCTCAACCCTGTATACCGGTGCAGGTCGGGCTGTCCTACCCATGACCGGCATCCTAACTACTACTCCCATGATTGTGTGGTTGGACCGCCCACAATCCACGGGGACTGGCTAGGCTTCGGAGGCTAGCCGGAGTTGGCACAGGCTCAATGCATTCTCAAAAGGGTGGAGGGCTGCGAGGTGCTTGTTGCTAATCCAGGAGGGGACCAAACCTTGTTTTAAATCCTCCAGGTTACTGCGGCCCTCGCCCAGTAACCACGCCCGGTATGACACACACACCTCATTCTGCGCAGCCTAGTCAGAAGCATTTCTGTCCTCCCTTATGAGAGCATTTACCGTCTTTGCATACTTTTCCAACTCGGCTATGATTTCCTTTAAATGGACCGTCATAGCCTGGTTTGTTGTGTATGTACCTTTAAGGGAATAACTGGTCTTAGACTGCAGTACCGGCAGTGACCACCCTGTATAAAAGGCCCTAGCAGGCTTCTGTAGTTTCAGTTTCAAGCTGCCTCTTGTTCAGTAAAGTACCTGTTAAACTGTTCTCCCGAAGTCCGTGTATTATTAAGGCGCGGACTTTACAGTAGCGACGAGTAAGTTCGAACTCACCTGTAGTGTGGCATCATCTCACGGGGATCTCGCCTGAAAGGAAGGTCCTGGAAGGTCGTAGTCTGAGCAACGGGCGTCGACCGAGGGCAACCGCCCAAAGAATCCATCGGTGTTTGGAGAATTGCGGGAGAGACTGTTGTTCCAGCGAATCGTGCTGGTATCAGATAGCGCGCTGACCCTTCCGGACTGCGGCGGGCTCAAGCTTGATCGAGCGGCTCTACGAAACGGGCTGCGCAGCGTCGCCGGGAAAAGAAAACAAGAGAGAGAGGGTGGAGCGCACAGGGCGTGGTCGGTGTTCGAGAACAGGACAACGGAGAGAAACCAAATGGGGGGGGAAGGAAATCGAGACGCGCCGAAGCTGCGGGTCGCCGCCATTACCCCGTAGAACGCTAGGAGCAGCGTGGCAGTAAGGGGAAGAAGCAAAAGAGCGCGAGGCGCCATTTTATCCCGTTGGGGAAGAAGCAAACGCGCGGGAGGTGCCATTTTATTCCATTGGGGAAGAAGCAAAAGCGCGGGAGGCGCCATTTTAAATCGCCCAAGATGCCGAAAAGTGGCAGTATCACTGCTTTCGACAACGAGGTAGAAGACTGGACCACGTATGTAGAAAGAATCGAAGTGTACTGCAAGGCAAATGAGGTGGCTGATGGAAAGAGTGCGTCGGTATTATTAAATCCGATGGTGCGAGTACGTACGGCCTATTGCGGAATTTAATTACCCCAGCTAAACCAATGGAGAAAAGTTTTGAGGAGATTGTTCATATCTTACAGGAACACCTAAGCCCTACACCACTGCTGATAGCAGAAAGATTCAAGTTCCATAAAAGAAACCAGCACAAAGATGAGAGCAATGCTGACTATCTTATGGAACTACGCAAGTTATCGAAGCACTGCCAGTTCGGAGCAGGACTGGCTGACACCTTACGGGATAAGTTTGTCTGCGGGCTCCAGAGTGAAGGAACCCAGAAACGACTGCTTGCAAAAAAAGACCTGACGCTAGAACAGGCTTTCAGCGTGGCAGTATCCTACGAAGCAGCAGCACGGGGAGCTGCGGAAATACAACAGAAACCACAAGAATACAACGCTAACGAAATGGCGTATGGAGCCGAAAAGTGCTATCGCTGCGGCAGAACAACCCATGAGCAGAAGGACTGCTGGTTTAAAGACAAAATATGCAGGCAATGTGGGAAAATGGGACATATAGCAAGAGTCTGCAGGTCGGGAAAGAAGACCAACACGACAAGAACTACGAAGGAACAGTACAGGAAAGTAAAGAAACTGACAGATAGTAGTTCCGAAGATCAGGAGAGTGATAAGGACTCCGGGAGCAGGCGACTAACTTGTTTAAAATTACACAACTTGATCACAAAGGAAGATCACCGAACCATTTGGGTCACCCTCATGATAGCAGGGTCCCCAGTGAAGATGGAATTGGACACAGGATCAGCCCTAACTGTCATGAATCGATGAAACTATGAGCGGCTATTCTCACACATACCCTTAAAGGACACGTCCATTGTATTGAAGACATACACGGGGCAAAGGGTCTACCCCAGAGGAATAATAAGGGTGCCAGTTGAATATAACAGAAAGGAAACACAGAAACTATACATGTATATACTACGAGATGGAGCACCACCATTATTGGGACGTGAATGGATCCGAAGACTACAATTGGATTGGCATTCCATTCTGGCACTAACTGTGACTGACAAAAGAGATGATGATGTCGCACCTGGACAACTGTCACAAATTCTATCTGACGTGGAAGAGGTGTTCCAACAAGTACTTGGGACTCTAAAAGGAGTAAAGGCAACCATAAAGATTGAGGATAACGCAAACCGAAAATTTTAAAAGGCCTGACCGGTGCCATACGCGATACGCCCAGCTGTGGAAGCTGAACTGGAGTGTCTGGAGCATTCGGGGCTGCTGTCTAAGGTGGACTGGAGCGAGTGGGCCACACCCATCGTTCCTGTAATGAAGAAAGCAGTGAGCAGCACGCCTGGGGAGCCAAGGAAGGTTCGCATCTGTGGGGCTTCAAGGTGACTGTGAACCCAGTCCTGCACACAGTACATAGAAGATATTTTCGCCTCACTATCTGGAGGGAATCGTTTTACAAAGATTGACCTGGCTCAAGCGTATCTACAAATGGAGGTGGAAGAAGCATCTAGGAAATACCTCACGATAAACACTCACAAAGGCCTTTACCAGTACAATCAACTGGTATTTGGGGTAGCATCGGCCCCGGCTATGTGGCAGAGGGCAATGGAACAAGTCCTGCAAGGGATTCCGGGGACCCAGTGTTATTTGGATGACATCCTGGTTACGGGCGAAAATGACAATGAACACCTGGCCAACCTGGAACAGGTGCTCACGAGATTGCAGGAATATGGGCTACGAGCCAACCGTCCCAAATGCGAGTTCTTCAGGAGACAAATCTCGTATTGTGGCCACGTGATTGATGAGGAAGGGTTGCATAAGTCGCCGGACAAGATTGAGGCTGTAGTCAAGGCTCCAGCACCAGAAAATGTGTCGCAACTGAGGTCGTTCCTTGGGTTGGTGAAGTACTACCATAAGTTCTTGCCAAATTTATGTACAATTCTGCACCCACTGAATGCCCTCCTTCAAACTGGTGTAACATGGAAATGGAGTGATGAGTGTAAGCATGCCTTTCAGGAATGTAAATGCCAAATCACTTCAAAAGAAGTATTGGCCCACTACAACCCAACACTACCGATACGGTTGGCATGTGATGCATCACCTTATGGCATTGGAGCGGTGCTGTCACACAAATTCCGTGATGGTTCAGAGAGGCCAATAGCCTTTGCATCGCGCTCACTAACCTCAGCCGAGCGTAACTACGCCCAGATTGACAGGGAGGCCCTCAGCCTGGTGTGGGGGGTGAAGAAGTTCAATCACTATCTGCACGGGCAGAAATTCACCCTACTGACTGATCATCAACCCCTGGTCTCAATTTTTAACCTAAAGAAGGGCGTTCCGGTGATTACAGCGCAACGGCTGCAAAGATGGTCACTTTTTCTAGGGGCACATCAGTATGACATAGAGTACAAAGTTACGAAACAACATGGAAATGCTGATGGGCTGTCGCGCCTACCGTTGCCTACGGCGGAAGGAGCAGCTGCAGTGGACCCGGTGGAGATATTCCATATGACCATAGTCGAATGTTTGCCTGTTACAAACGCAAGTCTTGAGAAGGAAACCCGAAATTACCCGACACTCTCTCGGGTCTATGATTTGATGGTGAAGGGATGGCCAGCATATGGCGACTCACTGTTGCCAGCATTCTCGCAAAGTAGAGAACAGCTGTCAGTGTACCGGGGAACCTTGATGTGTGGCTCCCGAGTGGTAATTCCACCCAAGTTGAGAGATAGAGTACTCAATGAGCTTCACGAGGGTCATCTGGGAGGGGTAAAAATGAAGAGCCTAGCCAGGGCACTTGTGTGGTGGCCGGGAATTGTAAGATTCGCAATTTTCAGCAAAAGTCACGCAAGAAAACTGGATAAAATAAGACTGTTTATTGACCAAAGTAAGCTTGCACAGAAAAACCTTTGATAAAAGGGCATACAAAATGGCCGCCAGGCCCCGTGATCAGTTTCTGAACCATTTTATTTCTGTTACTGCAAGCCAGACAGGCTTGTGGATTGAAGACAGTAAGCCCGCGAAAGCCAGTATCTGGGAACTGAAACTCAGAGAAACAGCATACATATTCAATGGATTCTAAGTACAGGATGGGGCCCATCAAGATATGGGCGGACAATGCAAAAACACTTCTACCCATTTATTGTACAAGGGAAAAACCGTTTAGCAGCCATCAAGGAAAATCTCCGGACCGATCAATATGCGAACCGAGCCACGGTGACAATGCAAAAGACATTGAAAGACATTATCGGCCAGGAAGGCCAGTTTAAGTTATCACCGGCTCCGTTACAAGACAAAGCGCCCCTGCAGAGATTTCTGCCCGCCAAAATTAATACAAAGACAGGACTATGATTTGGCGGGAGATAAGACTGTCCCAAAAGAGTATAACTATGGATTGAAAGTCCATCTAAGTTACTTCGGACTTCGGGTTACTTGAACAACTTCGCTTGACTGAACGACGGCTGCTTCTTCTTCTTGGACGACTTCTGATTTTCTCTTCAGGGACTTCTCCCATAAGGAACGAATGAAGGACGGATGGTGCCAGGATCGGCGCCTCTTCCACTTCGGCAGATGCGGCATCGATGAAAACGTTTTCGTCTTTTTAAAGACGGATGGTTTCGGTAAAAGGACACCGTGGTCGGTGTTCAGCCAAACAAGGCTCGGCCACGACGAGAAGACGACAAGGGTGGCCCGGGTACTGAGGTCGGGAGATCATCGACGACCCAAGCCGACGGAGAAGAAACCCTCTGGAAAATCGACGATCCAGGCCAGAGAGATGACATTCCGGGCCTGACACTTCCGTGTCTCAACATCCCATTGGGTTGTTGTTCTACTCCATGAACAAAAATCCACGACAGACTTAGTGGATCTCAACCTTGACGAGCGCTCATCGAGGCTGTGTCTACCCCACCGCCTCGAGGGAGAGAAAACATCAACTGCGCCAGAAGTTTCCAAATCCACGTGACGACGGAAAGCGGTGCCAAAAGGCTGCGAACCCCCTTCTTCGCGATTTCGAGAGTGGTGAGCATGATCCCAGGTTCCCCAGGTCGAAACTTAGTTTAGGTATAGGGGAGGGAGTTAAGGGTAATTCGTAATGTGTTTCCCCTTTTACGATGTGCCGTGTGTTCCCCATTTCCATAGAGTCAAGTTCATAAATTTGTGCATGATTGTAGTTACTTTAATCTGTGCCTATGACATGTATTTTGTAATGCTTCAAACTGTTTAAAAATAAAAGCATCCATTTCGTGCTATTCAACCTGGTCTATTGAGTTCTTTCTCTGCACTACTGTTCTCTGCATCTAAGTCCAAGGTCTAGAACCATAGGGGGAGTGGGTCGAACCACTCAAGAGTAATTATTGCACGAAACCTGGCAGGAGACCAGAACGAGCAAGAGAAACCCCCTACAGAAATGGCGACCATGGCAGGACCTTGGCAGCAGGAAAGTAGTGTGTTAGATCAAGGTCTGAATAAACGAAATGTGATGGATGAAAGAATAGCAGATTATGTTTTTGGAAAAGTCAACCTCATAAAACAATGGATATCTGACCTGTTGAGAGATAGGCGCCCGCTGGACGCAGCCATCAAGTGGACAGCGGCTAAAGAGCATAAGAAATCTGTAGAAAAGGCGGTCTGGCTGATGTGCTACAAGAAGCAAGTCCAGCTTTTGGACCAGGTCGTTGCAGCACAGACAGCCCAGATCAACGGCTTGCTTAGAGATGTGAAGGAGAAGGTTGCGGGAGGGCAGCAACTGATTGAAGCGCTTAACGCGCTGAATCAGGAACGCCACTCCACAGCTTGCTGCCATGAAACCCGGGTAGAATATTTAAAATGTCAGGTCATTGAAGCCAAGGCCAGTGAAGGTAGAATGAGAGAGAGGTGTTTCCGTCTAGCTAAGCAAATAGAGGCCCAAGAGGAAAAACTTCTGGGAGCCAGGGCAGCATATAAGATGGCCATGGAGGATAGATCTGAGAGCACCGACCACAGCGCTTGCCGTCGGGAGCTAGAGGACCTGAGAATGGCCCTAGTGAAGGCAAACGGGTTGGTGTGTCTCATAAATCCACCGGCGAGCCAGCTATTGCTAGCCAAGGAATCCAAAAGACCGATCCCACAAGAGGCAGTTGGGGTACTAACTCCCGAACCCTCTGCGCCTCTTGCTTACGAGGAGTCTTGGACTCCGGGACAGGAGACGGAGACGGTAGAGGAAGAGAGCCCTGAGGTAGAGCAACCCCAGATGGTAGAGTCAGGGCCGGCGCCGATGTGTCCAACGAGACACCGGAGGCTCGGTCCAAATGCAGACAATGGCGATGGCGGACCCCTTGAGAGTCAAATCATAATGCCCCATAGCGCACGACAGCTAAGAGAAATGATAAGTCACATCCCAAAACTCTCCGAGTCAGGAGATCCCTCCGTGCATTTCAGGGACGTGGAGCAGACCGCAGCAGTCAATGACTGCGACGGGGTTGAACAGTCTAAAATGCTGCTGTTCTCCCTGGACAGTTCGCTCCTCCAGTGTCTCCCTGACGAGAGCAAGAGAGGACACAGGGAATATGAGTTGTTACGGGATGAGATTCTGGAGATCATGGGAGAGGGGGACGGAACTCCGTTCCTCCATTTAGAAAAGACAGTGCAGCTAGAGGGAGAACCCCCACGGGTTTTCGCCGACAGGTTGTGGCCAGTGTATCGGCGCAGCTGCCCGGGTGGACCGGCCTGGGCCGGGCTGGATGGTGAACAGAGAGCTCATTGGCTTCGATGCCTGGTGGCAGGTTGCTTGCCAGTAGTGAGGGAACAGGCCAAAGCATGGTTTGACCCGACCAACGCCCGCTCCACGGAGGATCTAGTACTAGATCAGCTCACGATCAGTTATAGGAACAACAAGGGCAAGAAAACGCCTGTTGTAAAAGGAAAGGTGCATGAGGTAAGGCCCGCAGCCTCTGCTAAAAGGGAATGGCGCCAGGAGGGAAATCGCCCTCCCCAAGCCAATAGCAGTTGTTACGGGTGTGGGAAGGAGGGTCATTGGCGCAAGGACTGTAGGAATCCATGGAAGGATAAGAGAGAGAGAGCGTTCGCCGCAGCCCAAGACCGAGCCCAAGCCCAGGTCGCCCACGGTCCAATCGTTTACCCAGCACCAGCACAAGCACAAGTGCAGGCCGCTGCCCCAACACCAGTCCAGAACCCAACCGTAGCCCCCGCCCCAACCAAAGGGGGCGGTGCGGTTGTGGATCCCGCTGCGATCGAGTCAATCATACAGACAATGCGGTCTCTGATGACCTCGCAGGGGAAAATAGCTGTCACCACCGGCATTGGTGCTCCCGAAGATCCGATCGCTGTACCCAAATGACTAGAGTCGGCGCAGCCCGTCTACCTGTGTCCGCTCCGCTATGACGCATGGAGACGACCCCTCGTAGAGATGGAGGTAGGGGAGGTGAAGGAAACCTATCTGTTGGACACGGGCGCATCGTGCACCGTAATCCACGCAGATAACCCCATCACCTCGCCTCTGTCCACTGGGGTCCCATATCGTCTGTTGGGCTTCACGGGCGAAGAACAGGCTGGCGCACATTCCTTTCCCCTCTCCATTCGTTTAGGACCACTCCGCACCACGTGGAAGTGTATCCTGATGAAGTGGGAGGTGGGAGGTGGAACGGGAGTCCTGGGGTCTGATTTCTTGGTAGCCCACGGGATCCACGTGGACCTGAGAAATCATTGTCTCTGGGGAGAGGGTACGAGTGTGGAGGGGATAGAAAGTGTTGAGAAAACCCCTACGAAGGCGCAGGTTGGCCGGCGAGAAGTAAAATTCTTGGGTCTAACCCTATGCGCTGGCGAGAGAACCGTAGACCAGGAGGAAGAACCGGAATCGGTGAAAAATCCGCCGGTCTGCGCCACTCGTACAGTAGAGGTGTCCCAACGAAAAAGGTGGTTTCACATCAACCAGTGTAAACTATTTAAATCGGGTGCACAAGGGCCATCAAAGGGGACCAGGTCTGAGAATAAAGATCCTCAGCCTGTAACAGAGTCACAGACCACACAGGCTGGAACAGTAGCCTGCGTGAAGGGAGAGGCCATCCCATTGGAGTGGGAGGTCTCACCTTTTGAATGGGATTTAGGCAGGAGAGAGCACGAACAGCTCGACCCCGCCTTAGACCCAATCACGGAGGAGGAAGAGTCAGAGGACGACAATCCCGCCCTCGACTCAAGCTTGGGGGAGGTAGGGAATGGGGGCGGAGACTCACTACCTGTAGGGACAGGTGAGGTAGAGTCGGAAGCCACAGATCCCGACCCCGGGGGGGTGGAGCCGGAGGGAGGGGAGCTGGAGCCGGCAGCTGTGGAGGAACCACAGGCTGTGACGGTGACAGTCCCAACCCCCGGTCCATCAGCCCCGGGAGCCCAACCCAAAGCAGCCCCTCGTAGGTCGGCTCGGGCGCCCCAGCCCAGAAAGTTTTGGCCAGATTCTCCCCATCTTGCCCAACCACGGTTTAGAGTAGCCCCAGGAAGGCATGATCCCCGTTCAGCAGCGACAGGCTGCGGGGGATCAAAGCCAAAGATCTTTGCAGCCCCACCGCAGGGTGTGGCGCACGACAGACCTCACAGGGATTAGGCAAGCCGCCCCGCGGAGGGCGGCGCTGTACATAAGTTAAGTTAGGTAATTATAGCAATAATTTAAGGAAATGTATATAGCGTTAAGATATATTAAGAGTACGATTTTCAAAGTCTGCCCGATATGTGTGTTTTGTTTGGGAGCGGGGCCCAGGAACCCGCGCGTCCAGTTAATTAGGCCAGCACCTATGGGGAGCCCGGCTACATCATTTTGTTGGTTACAGAAACCTGGGATATGATGAAAAAGATTCTCATCACGTTCATGACGATCGGGTGCGGGTGGGCCTACCGAGGCCGCACCAAGGACGTTATCATTTTCGGGTGCTCCGGGGACACGGCCCCCATCGCAACGGATGGGACAGGGGAGCGAGAGGTTGAGGAAACCGCCACCTACTTCCTCCAAGGGAGATGGCCAGGTTGGCTGGGAACTAATTCTACGGCATATTCCAGCAATTTCGGTTTTGCCTACCAAAAGACTTCGTTAACGTGCCCTCGGGTGAGGATCCTTGCACCCAGAGTCAGCGTTACCGTGGGAAAGAGGATTTGTCTGGTGTGCAATGGGAACGTACCACTAAGGCGATGGTGGTGGCTACGAAAGCTGGGAAAGGACATGAGAAACTCTACGGTCGAGTGGGAGCGACTGGGTAATAATACCCATCGGACTATTACGGGGACTCACGGACAATTACGTGTGTGTTGGGACAAATGGTGGGAACCAGATGAAGGAATATATGTCTGTATGTGGGGTTCGAGACACGTTTGCCCCAAGGGCGTATCCATCTTCTTCCAGAGGCAGTGGCAGGATGAAGGGAAGGGGATGAGATGGGATGTCAGCACTCGAGCGTGCGGAGCCCCATACTCCCCTATTCCGGTAAACGCCACTGAACTCATCACCCGCCCACGCAAGCCCCTGCCCACGCTTCCGGTAGCACTAGCCCAGAAAGGAGGGTGCCCAACCACCACCAAGGGACCCGGGAGCGGTTTGGTATTGGTACCCACCGGTCAGGTGCTGTACCAAGGGGTACACTACGCGGTGGCCTCAGTGATTTTAAATCTCACTGAGGTACGATTACCGGAGTGGTGTCCCAAAGAAACAGAACAATTATACCAGGTCCTGTTAACCCGTATGTTTAGACAATTTTACGAATTTGACTTCGCCGACATCGACAGAGACAAGTTATACGCCACACCGCCAGAAGTTTTGGATCGAGTCGGGAGGCAAAGAAGGGGTACAGTAAATGACATATTCACCGCTTTTAATACCGGGACATCTGTCGTCAACGCTCTAGATAACGTGGAGCTGCAGACACAGATCAATGGTTTAAAAGCCCAGTTAAGGAACATACTGACAGACGAAAATAAGGTAGTGGGTTCTGAGTTGCATGAGGACCAGGCCATGACACTACACTTTAAGGATATAATAGCTGAGCTGGAGAAACACGCGAGAACGGTAAATGCGCTCATTAAGGAGGATCGGAATGCGTCCGATCAAGCTGCGCAAAACGAGGCCTGTGTGCTGTACGGGGCGTGGTTACTGGGCGAGGGCCGCAGTAATCTTGAGGATTTAAAACAGGGTTTGGTCCCGTCCTGGATCAGCAACAAGCACTTGCAAGCGCTCCACCCTTTTGAGAATGCATTAAGCCCATGCCAGCTCAGACTAGCCGCAGAAGCATACCCAGTCCCAGTGGACTGCGGACATTCGAATCACACCATCATGGGAATAGTAGTAAGAATGCCCGTGTTGGGTCCCGCAGCAAAGCCCGCCCCGGTATACAGAGTAGAGAACATTGGAGTCATTCGGGGGGGCGCACACATTCGTTACGCAGTGGTCCCGCCTTACGTCATCAGATGGGAGCGTACGATGACTGGCACCGACCTCTCGGGATGTCGGAGCCGGGGAGCACACATCATCCTGTGTCCCCAGCACTTGAATGCCTTTCTGAAACCACAGTGCGGGTTCAGAACTGCTAGCGCAAAGCCGGTAAATTGCACCATGGAGGCCATGGCAGAGGATCATGTGCCCCCGCAGGTAGCATATATCGGGGGTGGGACATATTGCGTCACCACTGCAGCGCCTCAGTACCGATACGGACAACACGAGTGGTGTTCGGTCGGTGATAGCAGTTTCTGTTTCAAACCCAGGGCCGAGGTTCAAGTGGCACAACAACGATTTGTCCCCATTCCTGCGCCCTCCACCGTTCACATCACGATCAAAGAGAATTTCACAGACTTGCAACGATTTGTTGCGCATTTTGGTTATGTCATTCCCCCTCTTCCCGAACACCTCACTAAGATTTTAAAAGCCGTTATAGTTTCACAGAAACATTTCTACACACTGGAGCAGAAGACTTTAGAGATAGGAAAAGACATATTGGACATAACCCTCCCACCATGGTGGGACTTGTTCACCAACATAGAGGTCCCCGCCTGGATTAGAATAGCATCCCACATCCTAGTAGTGTGTCAGGTTTTAATTGTGATATTTTTGCTCTTCGTGCATTGCAAAAGAGGCAAACGCCTCCAGAGGCATGAGAACACAGGAGAATGGAGAGAACGCTATGTGCGAATGGGGGAAGCAGACATCCCACTTTAAGCTGCTAGTATAAGATTAAGCGTCCCTCCATTTTAAAATTTTTCTCTTTTGGACCATCCGCGTTTTCTTTTGTTTTGTTTTGGGTTTTAAGGAAATAAGTATTGTTATGTTATTAGTCGTTCTTAAGTTTTTGGATCAATAAAAGGTGTATGCAGATGGCGCAAGAGGGTATCAACCCCTGCACATCTGACAGGTGAATGTGTTATAGTTTAAGATACGCTGTCTATGATTGTCCAAATGTGCAAAAGGTAATTTTCGTTTTCTTCGGAAATGGGAACTGCATGTGTCGTGAGGGTCATAGATAGTTAAGTGCCAGGAATGTTTGGATGTGGGGAATCAGGGAAAATCTGCTCATCAAGGATTATTGATACTTTAAGGAAGCTATCAGTATCACAGGGGGGCCTGTAAGATTCGCAATTTTCAGCAAAAATCACGCAAGAAAACTGGATAAAATAAGACTGTTTATTGACCAAAGTAAGCTTGCACAGAAAAACCTTTGGTAAAAGGGCATACAAAATGGCCGCCAGGCCCCGTGATCAGTTTCTGAACCATTTTATTTCTGTTACTGCAAGCCAGACAGGCTTGTGGATTGAAGACAGTAAGCCCGCGAAAGCCAGTATCTGGGAACTGAAACTCAGAGAAACAGCATACATATTCAATGGCTTCTAAGTACAGGATGGGGCCCATCAAGATATGGGCGGACAATGCAAAAACACTTATACCCATTTATTGTACAAAGGAAAAACCGTTTAGCAGCCATCAAGGAAAATCTCCGGACCGATCAATATGCGAACCGAGCCACGGTGACAATGCAAAAGACATTGAAAGACATTATCGGCCAGGAAGGCCAGTTTAAGTTATCACCGGCTCCGTTACAAGACAAAGCGCCCCTGCAGAGATTTCTACCCGCCAAAATTAATACAAAGACAGGACTATGATTTGGCGGGAGATAAGACTGTCCCAAAAGAGTATAACTATGGATTGAAAGTCCATCTAAGTTACTTCGGACTTCGGGTTACTTGAACAACTTCGCTTGACTGAACGACGGCTGCTTCTTCTTCTTGGACGACTTCTGATTTTCTCTTCAGGGACTTCTCCCATAAGGAACGAACGAAGGACGGACGGTGCCAGGATCGGCGCCTCTTCCACTTCGGCAGATGCGGCATCGATGAAAACGTTTTCGTCTTTTTAAAGACGGACGGTTTCGGTAAAAGGACACCGTGGTCGGTGTTCAGCCAAACAAGGCTCGGCCATGACGAGAAGACGACGAGGGTGGCCCGGGTACTGAGGTCGGGAGATCATCGACGACCCAAGCCGACGGAGAAGAAACCCTCTGGAAAATCGACGATCCAGGCCAGAGAGAGGACATTCCGGGCCTGACACTTCCGTGTCTAAACATCCCATTAGGTTGTTGTTCTACTCCATGAACAAAAATCCATGACAGACTTAGTGGATCTCAACCTTGACGAGCGCTCATCGAGGCTGTGTCTACCCCACCGCCTCGAGGGAGAGAAAACATCAACTGCGCCAGAAGTTTCCAAATCCACGTGACGACGGAAAGCGGTGCCAAAAGGCTGCGAATCCCCTTCTTCGCGATTTCGAGAGTGGTGAGCATGATCCCAGGTTCCCCAGGTCGAAACTTAGTTTAGGTATAGGGGAGGGAGTTAAGGGTAATTCGTAATGTGTTTCCCCTTTTACGATGTGCCGTGTGTTCCCCATTTCCATAGAGTCAAGTTCATAAATTTGTGCATGATTGTAGTTACTTTAATCTGTGCCTATGACATGTATTTTGTAATGCTTCAAACTGTTTAAAAATAAAAGCATCCATTTCGTGCTATTCAACCTGGCCTATTGAGTTCTTTCTCTGCACTACTGTTCTCTGCATCTAAGTCCAAGGTCTAGAACCGTAGGGGGAGTGGGTCGAACCACTCAAGGGTAATTATTGCACGAAACCTGGCAGGAGACCAGAACGAGCAACAGAAACCCCTACAGAATCGATAAAGAAATCGAGGATATGACCAGGAGATGCACAGGATGCCAGAAGGTCCAAAACGCTCCACCACAGGCCCCGCTACATCCATGGGAGTGGCCCTTATCTACATGGCAATGGGTACACAATGATTTCGCTGGTCCATTTATGGACTCAATGGCCTAGAAATTCAGTCGCGTTTGCGCCCACTTATTGGCTATAGAGTGGTTTGCGCCGGAAGTTTTTTAGCGCCCGAAATTCAGTTGGTCCCTAACATCGGCGTTAGCCGGTAGCGCTGCGCCGGCACCGATGACGTCATCGGTGTGCACAGCGCCCCGGTTCCAATGCTATTCCGTGCCGATGGCCAAATTCAGTTGCGGCCGCCTCGCCCATTGCGGCCACAAACAGCGTTTGAAAAACGGTGCCTTGCAGCTCCGAGAGGCCGGCGCATAAAGGTGGAGGGGCGGCCGGCCGCTTTCCCGGCGGCCGCCTGGCCGCACCTCCCTCCCCGGACTCCTGCACCACCCCCCCGCGGCATTGGTGTCTGACTCCCGCGAGCCCGGTACTTCTCCGTGGTGCCGGGCTCATTTGCCGGGGGAATCCAGCGGCGATCTCACGGCTGCAGGCAGCTCCTCCTTAAGAGAAGGAGGAGGCCTGCAGTACCCCAGCCTGCCGCACCGCATCGGGTGCCGCAGCAGCAGCTGGACGCCTAAAACTGATTTTCATCGCCCCAAACGAGGCGGCCAAACCCTGCAATAGCGCCCGCCTCTGTCTTGGGGCGGCGCAACTGAATTTCAGGCGGGCGCTGTGGGAATCCGGGCGAGCGCAAAATTTCGGGCACTAAAGACCTGGCGCGACGATACCGAATTTTTAGCCCAATGTTTCTAATCGCTGTGGACGCGCATTCGAAATGGCCAGAGGTCATTAAAATGTCCTCCACCACCACGGAGAAAACTATTGCAGTCCTAAGGACCATCTTCGCCAGCAATGGGTTGCCAGAACAGATCTGTTCCGACAATGGCCCACAGTTTGTGTCTGAGGACTTCCGGAGGTTCCTGTAGAATAATGGGGTGAAACATTACACATCTGCCCCATATCATCCAGCCACAAATGGATTGGCTGAGAGGTTTGTTCAGACCTTTAAAAAGGCCATCAAGGCAATGTATAATGACGACATACCACTGCAACACAAGGTGGATAACTTACTGTTTGCTTACCGGAATGCGACACATGCAGTAACCAACCAAACTCCAGCCGTACTGTTTTTCAACCGGAGACTAAGATGTCGCTTGGATTTGCTCAAACCAAACATAAGACGAGATGTTGAGGATAAGCAGTTCCAGCACATAAATGAGAAGCCAACCAGGAGCTTCAAGATAGGGCAACCAGTCTTGGCCCACGATTACCGCACAGAAAAATGGCAGCCAGGCACGATATGCACACAGCAGGGACCACTAATGTACACAGTGGACGTTGGAGAGAACATCGTGAGATGCCATGCTGACCAGATTCTAGAGTCACAGGAACAAGCCAAACCTGTACCACAAGCATGTGCACCTGGTAATGAGCCCGAAGTACAGGTTGCGTCTACCTCAGAAGCAGGGGTATTGGAAGCTGACGAACCAACCAATGACAATGAGCCAGAATTGACTCCACCACCAGAACAGGATACTCAAGAAAGGCACTATCCAGTCCGGATCAGGAAGCCCCCTCAAAGACTGAACTTATAAATGACTATTTCAGTTGATGTATATATTATTGAGAAAATTGTAATTGTAATTAGTTATTATTTAGTTGTTAAATGAATGTTATGTACTGTTTATCTAAAAGGGGAGGAATTGTTGTGTATGTACCTTTAAGGGAATAACTGGTCTTAGACTGCAGTACCGGCAGTGACCACCCCTGTATAAAAGGCCCTAGCAGACTTCTGTAGTTTCAGTTTCAAGCTGCCTCTTGTTCAGTAAAGTACCTGTTAAACTGTTCTCCCGAAGTCCGTGTGTTATTGAGGTGCGGACTTTACATGGTCCTCATGCAACTCCAAGACACTACCTTGTTCTCATCCAGTAACATCCTTTTTAATTGCGTTTTTAAACCTTTTATCTGGGTCTACAGCTCTATGTCATCCAAGCTGTTGATGAAAGAGGACCCAGTATTAAACGCAGTAAAAACATCATTCCATGCACCCCTTCTTTGTCTCCCTGGGTTACCCAAAAGTTCTCGGTGTGTGGTGTGGTGTGTCTTGTCCACGTGGTCAAAATCGAACTCGTAAAATTTCTTGAACATGTCCTTTAATAGGGCCTGGTATAACTGCTCAATTTCTTTGGGGCATCACTCCGGTAAATGTACCTCCGTGAGATTTAAAATCACGGAGTCTACCACGTAGTGCACCCCCTGGTACAGCATCTGATCGGTGGGGACTAGTACCAACCCATTCCCTGGTCCCTTGGTGGTGGTGGGGCAATCTTCCCTGGATAACCTCGCCACCTACGCCATGGGCAGGGCACAAGCTCAGTGGAATTGACTGCGATCTGGGTGTATGGGACCGCACACACCTTCAGGCTGGTATACCACCTTATCCCCTCCCCGGCGTCTTGCCACTGCCGGTGAAAAACAATGGATATGCCCGCGGGGCAGACCGTCTCTGACCCCCACATACAGATGTAAATCCCTTGGTCTGGTTCCCACCATTTGTCCCAACACACGCTTAGTCCTCCATGAGTCCCGGTAATTGTCCGATGGGTGTTATTACCCAAACGTTCCCATTCAACTTCAGGGTTCCTCATGTCCTTGCTCAACTTCCTGAGCCACCACCATCCATCCAGTGGAATGTGTCCTTTACACGGCAAACATATTCACTTTCCAACGGTGGTGCTGACCCTCGTGGTAACGACTCGCACCCGGGGGCACAGGAGGGAGGCTTCCCCGTACGTGAATCCGGTTTGGCTGGAGTACTGAGACGATTTGGACCTCAACCATCCTGGCCACCTTTCCTCGTGGAAGTGGACGGCGGTCTCCTTCGCATCCCGTTCGCCATTCCCGTTGATCGTCAGGGGTGCCGTGTCTCATGAACACGCATAGATGTGGGAGTCCTCGACATCGCCCCTCCTCTCCTTACTTATCCCAATCAGGGCGAATAGGATCACGATCCATTCCATCCCGAAAATCTTTCTGCAAAAAGATGTAAAAACATGCAGCCAGGTCCCAAAGAGATTCTCTGGCTTGGTGAGGCATGGTCGGGTCCCGCGACCTCGACCCAAATATATACTCTCGGCAGATTTCTTATTCAAACTACCCATCACCTTATTTAACCTAAGCTAAACACCCAAACTTAAGCTAAATAAATCACACCTCACTCAAAACTTAAAATTAAACTAAACTATATACAACCGCCGCCCGTCTCTGGTTGGCCAGGCTAATCCCTGGTCGGACTGCGGCTCGCCGCTACCCCCGGCTTGACCGCACCGTCCTTCACTGTTGGTCCCTCGCAGCCCGAGGCTGCTGGTTGAGGACCTCTGTCCTTGGACCTCTCCCTTGCTCGAGGGGCGGCCCTTGGGAACTGGAGGGCTGGTGACCATGGCTTTCTCAGCTGGGGCATCCGCGGGGACTTTCTGGGGGCTTTGGCGGGTGGGGCTGTCTTGGCCGCTGGGCCTTTCACCCGAGCCGCTGCTCCCCCAGGCTTGACACCTCCCGAACCTGGGCTGGGGGCAGGTAACTTTTCGCAGCCTGCTGCTGCGAGCTGAGAGTCTCCGCCCCCGGGTCCCATGGCTGGGTCCGGGGCGGGGTTTTCAACCTCAGGTCCCTCCCTCTCTACACCTGGGTTAGGGGTGGGGTTTTCACCCTCAAGTCCCTCCCCCTCGTCTGGATCCCAGAAGAGTGGGGGCGTGTCCCAATCGATGGGCTGGATGGCCCCTCCCTTCAAGCAAACCACAGCGCCTGCTTGTGTAGTCTGTGAACTCGCTTGTGCTGCAGGCTGAGGATCTTTATCCTCAGACCTTACCCCAACTGGTTGTTTTCCCCTTCCAGGCTGAAACAGCTTGCACTGGTTGATATAACCAGTGGCCTGTTTTAAATCCTGTGCTGAAGGCTCGCCCGCTGCCCCGGACGGACCTTCTAGGGGTTGTCCTTTCTCCTTTCTCACCGGGACGGTCATACCTCCGGCCCTTTCTCCAGCACGCACGGTCAGACCGAGGAATTTCAACTCCTGCTGGTCGATCTGCGCCTTCTTCGGATTCACTTTGAAACCCTTCTGTCCTAACAGCTCCAGTAGTTCGGCCAATAGTGGGTCATGCTCCTCTTTCGAATCAGTGAATAGGAGCAGGTCATCCACATATTGTACCAACTGTCCGGGCTGGCTAAAGTCCTTCAAACTGTCTGCCATGCACTGCTGGAAGATGCTGGGGATATTATGGAAGCCCTGAGGCAAGCAGTTCCACGTGAACTGTTGCCCTTTAAACGTAAAGGCAAACTTGTACTGATCCTCCCTCCTTAAAGGGATGGACCAAAACCCATTGGAAATATCCAGCACCGTGAAAGTGGTCGCGGATGCTGGCATACTCCCTATCAGGTCGGCAACTGCTGCCACTGTGGGTGAACAGGCTGGGATGTTACTATTGAGCACCCGATAGTCCACCGTGGCCCTCCAGGAATTGTCCGGTTTTCTAACCGGCCACAACGGAGAGTTCACATGGGTGGCTATCGGCCTCAGAACTCCCTGTTGTGCCAGCGAGGACATGGCTGCTTCCATGTCCGGCTCTGCTTCCCTGCGGAAGTTATGCTGTTTCTGTGGTCGGGCCATGGGGTCCCCGTCTACTCTGACCTCAAACCCTGTGACCCTCCCGCAGCCGTGTTTGTGCATGGCAAATATGGCCAGGTGGGCCTGCACAAATGCCTGGAACTCTGGTGGGGTGTTGCTGACCATGAGCCCGAGGTTATAATCCTCTTTGGGCTTCATGGTGCAGAGGGTCCCCTTCCCTTCCATACCCGGGATAACTACGATCTCACAGTTCTTTACTTTTCCTGCCCCCCAGAGGCAGTGATTCCTCAAATCCACCAGGATCCCATGACCTACGATAAAGTCGGCCCCCAGGACCCCTCTTCCACCCTCCACTTCCCAATTCATCAGGACACACGTCCACTTGGAGCGGAGCTGTCCTATCCGAATGGCGAGCAGGATGGAGACTGAGCCAGCCTGTTCCTCACCCATGAACCCCGATAGACTGTATGGGACCCCACTGGAGAGAGGTGAGGTGGTGGGGTTAGCTGAGTAGATCACGGTGCGCGATGCCCCCGTGTCCAACAGATAGGTCCCCGCTACCTTTTCCACCTCCATCTCCAAAATGGGTCTCCTCCACTCATCATATTGGAGCGAACACAGATACATAGGCTGCACCGGCTCTAGTCACGGCTGTGGGTTGTGTAAGGGGTTTTCCTCGAGAGATTTCCCTGAGGTTTCTCGCTCTAGAGGACTCTCTCTCTTGCACAGTAAAACCTTGAGTGGTTCGACCCACTCGCCCCTTAGATTCTATACTCTGGACTTAAGTGCAGGAACTACAATGTAGAGGAAACTCTTGTAGACCAAGTTTGATGAAACAAAATGAAATTTTATTGCATAAGGAAAAATATCAAATCAAATGCAAGCAGATAAGAGAGTACATGGGAGGGAAAAACACAAAACAAATCATGACTGTAGTGTATGTACCTTTAAGAGGAACTATGTTTTTGAAGCCCTTGTATACTGTAGTACCAGTAGTGACCACTCGGGTATATAAGCCTGTGTAGCGTCTTGTGTTGTTAGTTCACCTCCAGACTTTGTTCAGTAAACACTTGTTAAATCAATTTCTGCATTCCGTGTCTCCATTAACACACGGACCTAACAGTGGCGACGAGTTAGAAACAAACTTACCTGCAATTCGGCAGCACCTCAAGGGGATCGATTCCTCAGACGAAGGTCGAAGCCAGAAGCAAGAAAAAAAAAATAACTCGAAGAAACTCAAAAACGAGGGCCAGGCTTGGTCTCCAATCTGTGGTTTCCCCAGCTAAACGGGCTGGTGGCAGGTAGTGCACTGATCCTTCCTGGGCTGCAGCGGGCTAGAGCTCGATCGGGTGGCTCTGCAACGGGGCCGGGCAGTGAGTCGGGAAGCAGAAGCAAAGAGAGAGAGAGGGTGGAGCACTCAGGGCGCGGCCGGTGCTGCAAAGCAGGTCGGCGTTCGGACCGAGCAGAGGGATGGGAAAGTCCCAGAGGGTCCGCTCCACGACGGGAACGGTTCTCCAATAACGGAGAAACTATTGAAGCGATATATAAAAAAAATAGAAATACCGTGAAAAGCTGCAGGTCGCAACGGGAACCGTGGAGAACAGCGTTGGAAGCAGTGGCAGCGGCGGGAAAGCATGGGAGGCGCCATCTTAACTCGGCGGGGAAGAAAGAAAAGCGCGGGAAGCGCCATTTTAGATTTTCAAGATGCCGAAGACTGGCAATATTACTGCTTTCGATAGTGATATAGAAGATTGGACCATATATGTGGAAAGAGTGGAGGTATATTGCAAGGCGAATGAAGTAACGGATGATAAAAAGGCATCGGTACTTCTAAATCTGATGGGCACAAGGACATACGGGCTGTTACGAAATTTGATCACTCCAGCCAAACCGATGGACAAGAATTTTAAGGAGATTGCTGATACCTTACAGGAGCACTTAAACCCAACACCGCTGCTGATAGCAGAAAGATTCAAATTCTTCAGGAGGAATCAGCACAAGAATGAAAGTAACGCTGATTACCTCACCGAATTACGAAAGCTGTCAAAGCACTGCCAATTCGGGGCAGGACTGGCAGATTCTTTACAAGACAAATTCGTCTGCGGTCTCCTAAGCGAAGGAACACAGAAAAGACTACTTTCTGAGAAAGATTTGACACTGGACAAGGCTTTCAGTGTGGCTGTATCATACAAAGCAGCAGCAAGAGGAGCTGCAGAGATACAGCAAAAGCCACAGGACTTCGGCACCCATGAAATGACATGGGGTTTCGAGAGATGTTATCGCTGCGGCAGATCCACCCATGACCAGAAGGACTGCTGGTTCAAGGACAAAGCATGCAGGCAATGCAGAAAGATGGGGCACATTGCACGTGTATGCAGATCTGGAAAGAAATCCGCTGACAGTAAAAAGGTCAATAAGGAAAAGTACAGAAAGGTACAAATGATGACGGACAGTAGCTCCGAAGACCAGAAGAGCGATAGCAACTCCGGAAACAAGAGACTAAGCTGTCTCAAATTAAATAATGTAATTGCCAAAGAAGATTACCAGACCATTTGGGTTACCCTCATGATAGCAGGGTCCCCAGTCAAAATGGAGCTAGATACAGGATCAGCTCTGACCGTCATGAGTCGATGGGATTACGAGCGGCTATTTCCGCATATACCTTTGAAAGACACATCCATTGTCTTGAAGACATATACGGGGCAGAAAGTTTACCCCAGAGGGAAAATAAGGGTGCCTGTTGTATACAACGGCAAGGAAATACAGAAGTTGTATTTATACGTTCTGCAAGATGGTGGCCCACCGTTGTTGGGACGTGAATGGATCAGAAAGATACGTTTAGACTGGCACTCCATTCAGGCACTGACGGTGACCAGTAAGAAAAAAAACGAAGATGACGTCATACCTGGACGATTAAAAGACATCTTGGCTAACGCCAAAGAAGTGTTTCAACAGGAACTAGGAACCCTGAAAGGCGCCACCGCCTCAATAAAAGTGGAAGATGCGGCAATTCCCAAGTTTTTTAAGGCAAGGCCAGTGTCATACGCAATTCGTCCAGCCGTCGAGGCAGAGCTGGAGAATTTGGAAAAAGCAGGCGTGTTATCCAAGGTAGATTGAAGCGAGTGGGCAACACCCATCGTCCCGGTCATGAAGAAAACGTTGAATAATGATAAATCTGAAGAACAGAGAAAAGTTCGCATCTGTGGGGACTTCAAGGTGACTGTAAACCCAGTTCTTCACACGGTACAGTATTCTCTTCCGAGGATAGAAGGTATTTTCGCCTCACTATCCGGAGGGAAACGTTTCACCAAAATTGACTTAGCACAGGCATATCTACAGATGGAGGATGAGGAGGCCTCTAAAAAGTATCTCACAATAAACACACACAAAGGCCTTTACCAGTACAATCGACTGGTTTTCGGAGTGGCATCAGCTCCGGCTATCTGGCAAATAGCTATGGAGCAAGTCCTGCAAGGGATTCCGGGGACTCAATGCTACCTGGACGACATCCTTGTAACAGGAGAAAACGACAACGAGCACCTTGCCTACTTGGAGCAGGTGCTCACGAGGCTGAGAGAATAGGGCCTACGAGCAAATCACCCCAAATGCGAATTTTTCCAGAAGCAAATATCATATTATGGCCATGTCATTAATGAAGAAGGGTTGCATAAGTCACCTGAAAAAATTGAAGCGGTCGTAAAGGCCCCAGTGCCTGAAAATGTTTCACAATTAAGGTCGTTCCTGGGATTAGTAAATTACTATAATAAATTTTTACCAAACTTGTCGACGGTTCTGCACCCGCTTAACGCACTGCTACAAACGGGAGTAGTTTGGAAATGGAGCGAAGACTGTAAACGTGCCTTCCATAAATGCAAAGGCTTGATCACGTCCAGGGAAGTGTTGGCTCATTATAACCCATCACTGCCAATCAGACTGGCGTGCGATGCATCCCCTTACGGCGTGGGAGCGGTATTATCGCATAGATTCCCCGATGGCTCAGAGCGGCCGATAGCTTTAGCGTCACGCTCATTGAACTCAGCTGAGTGTAACTATGCCCAGATCAACAGGGAGGCACTCAGCCTGGTGTGGGGGGTGAAGAAATTCAACCATTACCTACATGGACAAAAGTTTACCTTGTTGACTGACCATCAACCCCTCGTCTCCATATTCAACCCTAAAAAGGGCGTTCCCATTATGACAGCGCAAAGGCTACAGAGTTGGTCCCTTTTCCTAGGGGCACACCAATATGACATAGAATACAAAGGAACAAAACAGCATGGGAATGCTGACGGGTTATCGCGCCTACCGTTGCCAACGGTGGAAGAGGCGCCTACAGTGGACCCAGTGGACATATTCCACTCGACCATAGTGGAATGTCTACCGGTGACAAATTCTACCATTGAAAAGGAAACGCAAAATGACCCGACTCTCTCACGAGTCTACGATTTAACGGTGAAGGGATGGCCAGCACATGGCGAACCACTGTTGCCAGCATTCTCGCAAAGAAGAGAACAGCTGTCAGTGTGCCGAGGAACCTTGATGTGTGGATCCAGAGTGGTGATTCCACCCAAACTCAAGGATAAAGTGCTAAAGGAGCTTCATGAGGGGCATCTGGGTGGAGTGAAAATGAAGAACTTAGCCAGAGCTTTTGTGTGGTGGCCAGGTATCGATGGAGACATCGAAGAAATGACCAAGAGCTGTCTAGGATGCCAGAAGGTCCAAAACGCCCCACCACAAGCCCCTCTACATCCATGGGAGTGGCCCTCATCTCCCTGGCAAAGGGTACATATTGACTTTGCTGGTCCATTTATGGACTCAATGTTCTTAATCGCAGTGGATGCACACTCCAAGTGGCCAGAGGTAATAAAGATGTCCTCCACCACCACGGAAAAAAACATCACAATATTACGGACCATATTCGCCAGGAATGGGCTGCCTGAACAGATCTGTTCTGATAATGGACCACAATTTGTATCCAAAGAATTCAGGAAGTTCTTAAAAAACAATGGGGTTAAGCACTACACGTCCGCCCCATACCATCCCGCCACCAATGGATTGGCTGAAAGGTTTGTCCAGACCTTCAAGAAGGCCATAAAGGCCATGGGTAATGAAGACATAAATCTACAACATAAGGTAGATAACTTCCTGTTTGCGTACAGGAATGCAACACATGTGGTTACAAACCAAACCCCCGCCATGATGTTTTTCAATAGAAGACCAAGATGCCGGCTGGATTTGGTCAAGCCAAATGTCAGAAGGGACGTAGAGAACCGGCAATTTCAAAGCATGAATGAAAGGCCAACTAGAACCTTCCAGATAGGTCAACCAGTTTTGGCCCGGGACCACCGCACCGAGAAATGGCAGCCTGGAACTATTTGCACACGACTAGGACCGCTGATGTATACCGTGGACATTGGAGAAAGCATAATAAGGCGCCATGCTGACCAGATCATAGAGTCATCCGAAAAAGGACAACCGACACCACAACTCTATACGCCTAGTGATGAAGCAGAGATACCCATAGTAGCTACCTCCGATCCGGTGATACTGGAACCAGATGAACCCGACACTAGCATTGAAGCCGAATTGACCTTGCAAAAAGAACCTACTACACCACCGAGGCGTTATCCGGACTGAGTCAGGAAGCCTCCAGAGAGGCTGAATTTGTAATTGATTAACTTCAGCAAATGTGTATATTATTGTTCTTGTAAAAATGTTATTTAATGATTACTTAAAATGTTATGTACTATTTATCTAAAAGGGGAGGAATTGTAGTGTATGTACCTTTAAGAGGAACTATGTTTTTGAAGCCCTTGTATACTGTAGTACCAGTAGTGACCACTCGGGTATATAAGCCTGTGTAGCGTCTTGTGTTGTTAGTTCACCTCCAGACTTTGTTCAGTAAACATTTGTTAAATTAACTCTTGCATTCCGTGTCTCCATTAACACACGGATCTAACAATGACGACACAGTACAAACTAAAGCAAATACAGGCATCTTATATTCTACAAAGATCATCATGAAATAAGGAAACACACGGAACATCGAGGGACAACAACTCATGTTAATTGTACCCTTAAATCCACCCCCTTATTAAACCTATCTAGATCTGATTGTGAAGGGCCAGAAACATGCTCACCAATCCAACTAGGAAGTGCACGGTTTTGAAATCGAGTCTGTGTTTGGTCCTTTCATGCATTTCATCTCCACGTGGATCATGGAGCCCCTGCGAGCTGCGCCACACCTCTCTCCTGAGGTGGGGGTCGGCGGTGGGCCTGGATGTCGGCGGGGTCGAGGACCGTCGGCTCGACCCTGGTTAGAGGAGCCTTGAGCTGGCTCCCATCGCTTCTTCAGTTTCCTTTTCTCTCTTCTCCCGAGCCGGGGTGACTGGTAGGTTTCTCCTCTTGGGTTTTTTATTTTTTTGTTTCTTCTCCCAAGTTGGGTCGATGACCTCTCATTCCGGGAACGGCCTGGGGATGGTCGATGATCTCCCGATGTGTTTCCCCGGGGCGGGACGCCGGCTTCGAGACGGCCTTCTCGATGTTGGCTTTCTTCTTCCTCCTGCTAGTGCCTGCTTCTTCTTCTGAGTGTCCGGATTCAAAACTGCACTCAAGCTGCGTGTCTCTTCAAGCTTGCTTTCGACTCAGTAACTCTCCAAGCTTGCCCCAACTGCCGAAAAGTCTCTCCAGATATACCTTTTCTCCAGAAACTTCCGTCTCCCGCCCAAAATCAGGTTAGTCTTTGTTTTACTTTTGGCGGGCTGGGAGCACAGTGGAGTAGTTATTATATTTTTTTATGTTTTAAACGGCCGGTAAAGGCCCATCTCTGGTCTGGAATTACCCCCATTGTTTTTAATGTCCTGCTGACCTCGTTATCTAGTCCTGGGTGCTGTTCTCATGAATATGAAATTGTCCCCTTTTGCCTGGGTCAACATTTTGATGGCCTCTGTCTCCAGGCCGATCTTGACTGGATCTGCATCTAATCCATATGCATACGTGTGGGTCTGGTTTCGTTCTCTCAGAAACAACTTCCAGAACTTGCTGTAGGTTGAACCCACAAAGCTGTCTGAGGTTGCACAGGAACCATTTTAAAGTGTCCCAATAAGCTGGTCACAAGGTATGGTGGCCATTTTGTATGCCCCTTTTTCTGGGCTTCTTTTAAAACAGTCTTTAAAATCATGGCCTCTTCTGCCATTTGACCCTTATTAATACAAAGTCCAATTTTGCGAATCCTACAGTTGGATGGGGCTTACGGGCTGAGAGCACCGGTGGCGGCTGCTACTCTCCCCTGGTCATTCAGTAAGCGTCTCATGGTGTCCAAAAGCGACTCGACCTCTGCAGAAGGGAATCCCTACCCCCACCTTTTGGGCTGGGGCTGTGGGATGCTTTCCCTTGTTATCCTTCCAAGGGTTCTTACACTCCTTCCGCCAGTGACCATCCTTCCCACACCCGTAACAATTGGTCTTTGTGCTGGGGGGGTTACTCCCTTCCTGGTGCCACTCTTCCCTACCCGGTCCGGGTTTTACCTCATGCAGCTTACCCTTGGGTGGGTGTGCATCGGCTCCCCTACCATTTTTATAGGCCAGATCGACCCTCCCCTTTAAGAACTGTCTGACACCAGTGTGTCTTTGTTCCATCGCTAACTGGCATCACCTGCGCTGCGCCCGCGCTCTGAGTTAGCACCTCACTCCTCGGCCTTTGCGCCTTAAGACAGGTGTGTAGCGCCAGATTTACCGCTCCAATCACCTCCAGAGGCGATAAAAGACAAGTTTGCAGGCGGAGGCGATAATTAGCGCCAGGCGGTAAACTTTGCGTCCAGCCGATAATCGCACCCCAAACGGGGCGATACTGAATTTCTCCCCCCAGGCCTATTATAAAAAGGTACTAATTTAACATAAATTTACTTCAGCAGACTTTGCCTTAAGGCACCTTAACCATAAATTTGTTCAAATGGCTATGCCTGCATATTGCAAATTGTTGTGCATTACTCATTTCCCTTGCACAACTCAAAATTTACCTAAAGAGCTCTCTCGTGGTTCTTTGGGTATATATACCTACCTAGGTGATTTAAGTGATAGAATTCAACAGATGGATAAAGGCTGGCACCTTACTCTATTAATCAGTAGCTCATTTGAATAATCTGCATAAGGAATCACTGTGAGCAGAAGGTGAGCTCAGATAAAGAGGCAGGCCTAGAAATTGGTTGACACCACATCCATTTTGAAGATGTAAATCGGACACCAAAGCGTTCAATGCGGCGGATGGTGTGCAGAGCACCATCTGCGCCGGAAAGACAATACCCACCCTATTGGTAAAGTCAGCAAAGGAGACATCCAGGGCCCATGCCTAAAACAGGCATTAGGCCCTTTGATATGCAAATAAGGAACCTAATCCTGTTCAAGGCCCCCATTGCAAAAGTGATCTGCCCTGAACACGACCGGCTGGCTGCATTCAGGAAAATGTGGTCTACATTCAGCCTAACCAGTAGTCTATGAAGGGACTGATGGAGGCTGCCTCCAAAGAGGAAACTTTGTTAAAAAATGTTTAACAGAATGTGGTGCCAAAGACTGTTGCCGGCTTCAGCTCCTGTTCCAGCTCAGCATCTTCCTGACCGCTACCCCTTCCTATAGAATTTCCCTGAGAGCATCTGCTGGTGATGCAGTGACCCAAAATCCAATGCCGATTCACCTGCAAGCTGCCTGTATCCACAGCTCACTAGTCCCATTTAAATGTGGCCCGAGGCCCAATATCAGGTGTGCCATGGGCCTACATATTTCGGAGCAGGAATCATTCCGTGAGCCCAGTTTGCGACAGCCTTCCGGCATGAATCAATTTCTATGCCACAAGATTTAAGGGAGAATGTTTAGCCCAATTCAGAAATGATAAGAGGCATTTAGCTTGAAGCTACAAGTCAGGGACTAGTAAAGTGAGAGGATTTTTTTCTACAATTAATATACGGGCAAAGTGAGTAAAAGGAGGTTGATTCATGTAAGGGTTTGATGCTTGTGGGATTTCAGTATAAGACTATGGGCAACAGGTGAGAAGTAGAGTCCATACTTCCATGTCCCATTTACCATCATCCCTCCCATTACCCACCCGCACTTCTCTGATTGCAATGAGCTGGAGAGCACTTTGCTACAGATCGGGGACAATGAATGGGTTTCATGAATCCTATTTAAGCTGGCATTCATAGTGTGCAAGCCATTGGTGAGGGCCTGCATTCACTTGTTTGATTGTTGTGTTTGATGATCCATGCAGGTGGCCATTCTTTCCATGGATGAAGACATCATCGCAAAGGCCTGCAACATCATGCCACTCTTACTTGAGATGGACTCCTCAATGGCTGAGTGCACTGGATACAGCAAAGGCTTTGGGCCCTGACAGCATCCCGGCTGTCGTGCTGAAGACTTGTGCTCCAGAATTAGCTGCAACTCTAGCCAAGCAGTTTCAGTTCAGCGACAACATTGGCATCTACCCGACAATGTGGAAAACTGCCCAGGTATGTCCTGTCCACAAAAAGCAAGACAAATTCAATCCGGCCAATTACCGCCCCATCAGCCTAATCTCAATCATCAACAGAGTGATGGAAGGTGCCATCGACAGTGCTTTCACGCGCCACTGACTCACTAATAACCTGCTCACCAGTGCTCAGTTTGGGTTCCGCCAGGATCACTTGGCCCCAGATCTCATCATAACCTTGGTCCAAATTGGTACAAAGGAGCTGAATTCTAGAGCTGAGATGACAGTGCCTGCCCTTGACATCAAGGCAGCATTTGACCGAGTGTGGCATGAAGGAGCCTGAGTAAAATTGATGTCAATTAGAATCAGGGGGAAAGCTTTCCACTGGCTGGAGTCATATCTAGCACAAAGGAAGGTGGTTGTAGTTGTTGGTGGCCAATCATCCCAGCCCCAGGATATCGCTGCAGGAGTTCCTCAGGGCAGTGTCCTCGGCCCAGCCATCGTCAATTGCTTCATCAAAAACATTCCCTCCATCATATGATCAGAAGTGGGGAGGTTTGCTAATGATTGCAGTGTTCAGTTTCATTCACAACTCCACAGAAAATGAAGCAATCTGTGCCAGCATACAGCAAGACCTGGACAATATTCAGGCTAGGGATGGTAAGTGGCAGGTAACATTCACACCATACAAGTGCCAGGCAATGACCATCTCCAACAAGAGTCTAGCCACCTCCCCTTGACATTCAACAGGATTATCATCACCAAATCCCCCACCATCAACATCCTGGGGGTCACCATTAACCAAAAATGTAACTGGACCAGCCACATAAATACTGTGGCAACAAGAGCAGGTCAGAGGCTGGATATTCTGCAGTGAGTGACTCACCGCCTGACTCTCCAAAGCCTTTCCACCATCTACAAGGCACAAATCAGGAGTGTGATGGAATACTCTCCACTTGCCTGGATGAGTGCAGCTCCAACAAAACTCAAGAAGCTCAACAACATCCAGGACAAAGCAGCCTGCTTGATTGGCAGCCCATCCACCACCTTAAACATGCACTCCCTCCATCACTGATGCACTGTGGCTGCAGTGTGTACCATCTACAAGATGCACTGCAGCAACTCGCCAAGGCTTCTTCAACAGCAGCTCCCAAATCTGCAACCTCTTCCACCTAGAAGGACAAGGGCAGCAGGCACATGGGAACAGCACCACCTCCAAGTTCCCCTCCAAGTCACACACCATCCTGACTTGGAAATATATTGCCTCTCTTTCAAAACCTTGGAGCTCCCTCCTTAACAGCACTGTGGGAGTACCTTCACCTCACGGACTGCAGCGGTTCAAGAAGGTAGTTCACCAACACCTTCCCTAGGGCATTTAGGGATGGGCAATAAATATTTGCCTTGTGATCGGCGCCCACATCCCATGAATGAATAAAAAACCTTACTCTTGTAATTCCTCTTCCTCTTCCTCCACTTCATCTTATGCTTCCTCCTTCTCCACTTCCTCCCCCTCCCTCTTCTAGCAGCTTGTCCTAAAATGCGTATGACAAAAAACACAATGCAAGACCATCCAGACCACTACTGCAGAGCCATGAAACTTTAGCCAAGTATAGGAAACCTCCAAAAACACATAAAATTGCAGCTGCAGCCAGTAGAAATAATCCAGCAACTTACCAGTAAGCAGTTCATGATCTGTTTAAATAGTGCTGTTGCGGGGTCCTTAATTTTGTTTAACGTCAAGTGCAGCTGTGCAAGGTTAAGACAGGGCAATGGCATAAGTGTGGAGTTGGAAAATGGCAGCGGTGGCTTCAAATGAATGTTGCACACTGATTTGCGTCATTATCTCGCTGCTCTACATGCTGCCAACAGTTGTTAGCCACTTGCGTGCAAACCCTTTTACCAAGATAGCGTCCTACACACTTCCTGTTGAAATTGTGCATGTACATTTCGGACCGCATTTTCAAAACTTAGTTGGGCGCATAGCGCCTAAAAAACAGGAGCTACAGAGCCCAATATAGCCTCCCTTTAATCATGATATAAAAACACTGGAAATTCACATTGTTTGCGCTGGCCATTAAGGCCCGTTTCAGAAAAAAAATGGCTTCCACATCAATTCCGCCCCCCTCCAGGATATGGTGGACACCATGTTGGTAAGGGTCATAGGCCTAGGAATTCAGTTGCTTGCGCCAGCCGGTAGCGCCTTAGGAGGAGGAGATGTTGGGTGCTAGGCGGCTAGCGGCCGGGCGCAGCGCAATCTGCGCCTCTCCCCAACTTCACTAGAGATTTAGCGTCGGCGCAAAGTCTTTGCGTGCGCTCAGCTGCGCGCGCAGATCCTGACGTCATTTCATCGTGCAACGCCCTTTGTGCGCCCCAAACCGGAACTTCAGTGGCGCCGCCCTTCTTTGCGCCTGGCGCCCCCAGCGACTGGTAGAGGGGAACGGTTCCCAGTCGCTGCGGGGTGTGGGGGGTGCTATTTAAAGGGGACTCCTCCTGCATTATAAGTGACAGCCATTTTGTGTCAATCCTGTGTGAGAGACAAAGGCAGAGAGCTTTCTGCTTTGACTCAGCGCTCGCACAGGTACTTCTGGCTTCAGGCCAGAGCTTTGCACTTGGATTTCACTTTCAGTGCCATAGCCTTGAGTCACCACATATACTGTAATGGGGGCTACAATGGGTGGAAATGTTGGCTTTCTGCATTGCATTCAAAGGGATCAGAGACGCCGTGAGAGAGTGCCAGTCATGGCCAGACGGAGAAGGGCCAACAGGTGTCGGCACAGGAGGCCTTACCCACCCAGGGTATACCGCCAGCAGTTCTCATATCTGAACATGTCTGAGGAGCAGTGTGTTCGGAGGCTGCGATTCAGAAGGGAGGTGGTCACTGAGATCTGCCACCTGCTTCGCAGAGATCTGCAGCCACAGCTGAGGAGCAGGACGTCTCTGTCGGTGGCAGTGAAGGTGACGGTGGCTCTCAACTTCTATGCCACCGGCTCCTTCCAATCCGCTACTGGGGACATTGCCAACATCTCCCAGTTCACGGTACATTGCTGCATCCGACAGGTGAACAATGCCCTTTTCAGAAGGAGACGTCAGTACATCTCCTTCCCCATGACCCTGGACAAGCAACAAGAGCATACAATGGGATTTGGAAGAATAGCGGGCTTCCCCATGGTCCAGGGCTTAGAACTGATGAACCAGCATTGGTCAGGCCTTGCTTCAGGGCTGCAGTGTGCAGGGCATGGCAGCCAGACAAGTCCACCCTGCCCCTTTAAGAGCTGACCGGCGCCAGAGTGTCTGCCGTCAATCAGCAACTCGCCGCACCTGCGCTGCGCCCGCCCTCGGGGGTATCGCCCCGGACCACCGGCTTAGCGCCTAATGATAGTCATGTATCACCTGTTTTAGCGCAGCAGCAACCTCTTGGGGCGATGCGACTGAATATCGGCGAAGGTGGCGCGAACTTGCGCCGGGCGCAAACTTTAGCGGCCGCCCGACTGTAGCGCCCCGAACGTGGCTATACTGAATTTCTAGGCCATAGTGCTAACGTTGGCAGCGCTGGCAACTGAAATGTAAATGAGCAGAGCATGACGTGAGTGAGTGTGCAATGCCGACTTGACGTGATGTATGCAAACATTGACGTTTTCGCTGTGTTTCCCACTGGGTCCTAAGCACGCTCAGAAAAGGATACATGAAGGAGCCTTGCAGTGATGCTATCAGCGCTTCCGAAAGGTACACACACATCTTCCAGGTAAGTTTGGATTTAAGCTTTTGGTCTTTAAAATTTACTTTTTTATTAAAGTAGTGGTTTGGTGCAATAGATGTAAAACGTTTTTAAGGTGTGCAGGCAGTGCTGCTGGATGCTTGCAAGGCTTTGGATGGTAAAGGAAGGCTTCTGAGAAGACAGAAAGTGTTGGAAAAACTCATGGGCCTCGATTTTAACTGAGCTGTGGAGGTGGGCTTGGAGGCGTGCGGGGGGTTAAAATTGCAAAAACTGTTGGGCGGGTCCCCCCACCTCCGCCTGGTTCCCGACTTCGAGCCATTTTTACTCAGGCGTGTCTGATGGTCCCAAATCCGTCCCGCATCCAACAGGTGGGACTGGTCTTTAAGGTCCTTAATCACCACTAATTGGCCTCTATAATGCCATTTTAACAGTCCCTTGCACTTTTAACCCTTTTCCCATGTAAAACACGCCTGGTGGGAATCACGACTGTGAAACCTGGTGGGAGCACTATTGGATTGCTGACTATCAGTTGCAGGTCAACCATTAAAGAGGAGATTTGATCAGCCATCATTTGCAGGTGGCAGGATTTTTTGTCTCAGGCCTGGGGCAACTTTTACCAGGCTTAACCACACCTGTGGAAGGTTGGAGCCTCACACACATCTCCAGTGTGAACTCCTGGGAAACCCGTCTCGCCACCTTCACTCAGCGCTTCCTCAACAGAGGCATATGCCAGAAGCATGGTAGCCATTTTTTTCCTTATCTTCTGGGCATTAGAGGAGCTCGAGCACCAGGAGCGGCAGCAGCAGCACCAGAAACAACAGTAGCACCAGCAACAGCAGCAGCAGCAGGAGTGACAGGCTGCTGCTCACCCACCTGAGGCAGCACAGGCCAGAAAGGGCCAGCGCCTGGAAGCCCATCAGCGTAGGAGATACCCCCCAAACAGGGTCTACAGACACAGGGTCAGCTACCTCACGGAGTGCGAGTAGCAGAGAGTGCCATGAGAGTTTGGGTAAGTGAGAGAGTTCGTTAATGGTTATTTCTCTTTAAATCATTTGGAGTGGTGCAAATTGTTAGTGGCAATTGCCAGTAATTTCTTGATAAGATTACTTAAGCAGTTTAAGTAAAGGGGAAAAGTTAAATATTTGGGATTCTGTTGGTTTAAGAAGAGTAAAACAAGGTAACGCTGCAGTAGGAGTTAATTGGCAGGCAGTGAAAACCAGTTCTCTAACCAATCAGCAGGGGTGACTCATTTGGCTACAAACAAACAGTATAAAAAGACCGGTGCTAGTGCGAGTAGCAGAGAGTGCCGTGAGTGTTTGGGTAAGTAACCTTTTATTGTCTCTTTTACTTCTTTTGTTTCTTTTATTCTTTTGTCCGATCGCAACACTGCCTCCGATCTATCTTCTTTTCTTTCCAGTTTTGAAGAAGGGTTCGACCCAAAACATCAACTCAAATTTCTCTCCACGGATGTTGCCTGACCTGCTGAGTTTTTCCAGCATTTTCTGTTGTTATTTCGGATTTCCAACATCCGCAGTATTTTGCTATCATAGAGAGTTAGGGTAAGTGCGGTGTTAGGTGCTGTTTCTGTTTTGTTTCTGGCCTTGATTTTCCTGCCAGTCTCAGGATTAGCAGACATCGCAGAGGTGGAGCAGAGAGGTGAGGCCCAGTCGAGGCAGCCGGGAGCAGCAGCGGGTGTTGAGCCGGTTCGGAGCAGCGAGGCGAGGCAGCCTAAACAGGCTCCACAGGCAACATTCCAAGGGGAGGTCAGAATTCAAAAGTGACATCACAGCCAAGCTGGTAGGTGATTGGCTGGTTGGTGAGTGCTTTTCCTTCCCTTCTAAACCTTTATAAGTTGGTAAGTTCAATTAAATAGAGGTGTGATATTCATCATCTAGAATCGGGGCAGAGGGTATTTAAAAATAATAATAATAAATTTAATTAATTACATAGAATGGGAGAGCAGGTGATGTGTTACTGCTGCAATATGTGGGAGCTGGTGGATAAAATTGATGTTCACAGTGATCACATTTGCAGTAAGTGCTGGCTGCTCGAGGAACTCTGGCTCTGTGTTGATGAGCTGGAGTCCGAGCTTCAGACACTGCGACACATCAGGGAGGGGGAGAGTTACCTGGACTCTGTGTTCCAGGAAGTAGTCACATCAATTAGATTAACTAATTCAGATGTAGTCCATGGTCAGGGGCAGGAGGGTGTGACTATGAGTGAGGCAGGTATGGGGATCCAGGAGGTAGTGTTGGAGGAGCCACAGCCCTTACTCTTGTCCAACAGGTTTGAGGCTTTTACTCCCTGTGAGGACGGGAACGGGGACTGCAGGGAGGATGAGCAACCTGGCCACAGCACCGTGGAATGAGGGGCCATTCAAGTGGGGGGAGTAAAAAGAAATGTTGTAGTGGTAGGGGATAGTATCATTAGTGGGATAGATAGGGTTCTTTGCAGCTGAGAGCGAGAGTCCCGAAGGTTGTGTTGCCTACCCGGTACCAGGGTTAAGGACATCTCCTCTGGGCTGGAGAGAAACTTGGAGTGGGAGGGGGAGGATCCAGTTGTTGTGGTCCATATTGGTACCAACGACATAGATAGGACAAGGAAAGCGGTTCTGCTGAGGGAGTATGAGCAGCTAGAGGCCAAATTAAAAAGCAGAACCACAAGGGTAATAATCTCTGGATTACTACCTGAGCCACGAGCAAATTTGGCTAGGGTAAATAAAATCAGAGAGTTAAATGCGTGGCTCAAAGACTGGTGTGGGAGAAATTGGTTTTGCTTCTTGGGACACTGGCGCCAGTACTGGGACGGGAGAGAGCTGTTCCGTTGGGACGGACTTCACTTGGCCAGTGCTGGGACTAGAATCCTGGCGAATCGAATAACTAGGGCTGTAGGGAGAACTTTAAACTAATTAGTGGGGGGGAGGTTTCAAGAGTGTGAAAGATAAAAATGTCAGCGGAGTAGGCAATAGAGCAAGGTAGCAGTGGGGGAATTAAAAACCAGAGCGTGTCAGGGAGGGACAGAATATATAAAGATAAAGGTAAAGTAGTAAAGGGGGTAAAAGCAGAAATGAATTGTCACAAAACATATTTAAAAGTTCTTTATCTGAATGCACACAGCATTTGTAACAAAATAGATGAGCTAATGGTACAAATAACTACACATGGGTAAGATCTGGTGGCCATTACAGAAACATGGCTGCAAGGTGACCATGACTGGGAACTAAACATCCAGGGGTATTTGACTATTAGGAAGGACAGACAGGAAGGAAAGGGAGGTGGGGTGGCGATGTTAATAAAGGATGGAATCACTGCAATAGTGAGAAATGATATTGGGTCAAAGGATCAGGATAGTGAAACAGTTTGGGAGGAGATAAGGAATAATAAGGGAAAAAAGTCACTAGTGGGCATAGTCTATAGGCCTCCTAACAGTTGCAACTCTATTGGTCGGAGTATAAATCAGGAAAAAGTTGGGGCTTGTAATAAAGGAACAGCTATAATCATGGGAGATTTTAACTTTCATATTGACTGGACAAATCAAATTGGGCAGGGCAGCCTTGCGGAAGAGTTCATAGAGTGCATTAGGGGCGGGTTCCTTGAGCAGTATGTTACTGAACCAACCAGGGGGCAGGCAATCTTAGATCTGGTCCTGTGTAATGAGACAGGATTAATAAAAAAATGTGCTAGTAAAGGATCCCCTTGGAATGAGTGACCATAACATGGTTGAATTCCAAATTCAGTTGGAGGGTGAGAGAGTTGGATCTCAAACCAGTGTACTAAGCTTAAATAAAGGAGACTATGAAGGTATGAGAGCAGAGTTGACTAAAGTGGACTGGGAAAATAGATTAAGGTGTAAGACGGTACATGAGCAGTGTTGTACATTCAAGGAGATATTTCACAACTTTCAAGAAAAATATATTCCACTGAGGAAAAAGGGGCGTAAAAGAAAAGACAGCCATCCATGGCTAAGTAAAGTAATAAAGGATAGTATCCGACTGAAAACAAGGGCATATAAAGTAGCCAAATCTAGTGGGAGGATAGAAGATTGGGAAGCATTTAAAAGCCAGCAAAGAATAACTAAAAGATGAATTGAGAAAGGGAAGATAGATTATGAAAGTAAACTAGCAAGAAATATAAAAACAGATAGCAAGAGTTTCAACAGTTATATAAAAAGAAAAAGGGTGGCTAAAGTGAATATTGGTCCCTTAGAGGACGAGTCTGGGTAATTAGTAGTGGCGAACATGGAGATGGCAAAAAAGCTGAACAAATATTTTGTATCAGTCTTTACAGTAGAGGACACTAAAAATATCCCAACACTGGACAAACAGGGGGCTATAGGGGGGGAAGAGCTAAACACGATTAAAATCACTAAGGAGATGGTACTCGGTAAGATAATGGGACTTAAGGCAGATAAATCCCCTGGACCTGATGGCTTACATCCTAGGGTCTTGAGAGAAGTAGCGTTAGCGATTGCGGATGCATTGGTGGTAATTTTCCAAAACTCCCTGGATTCAGGAAAGGTCCCAGCAGATTGGAAAACTGCTAATGTAACGCCCTTATTTAAAAAGGGAGGTAGACAACTGCTGGAAACTATAGACCAGTTAGCCTAACACCTATGGTTGGTAAAATGTTGGAGTCCATTATTAAGGAAGCAGTAACAGGACATTTGGATAAGCATAATTTAATCGGACAGAGTCAGCATGGTTTTATAAAGGGGAAGTCATGTTTGACAAATTTGCTCGAATTCTTTGAGGACTTAACAAACAGGGTGGATAAAGGGGAACCAGTGGATGTGGTGTATTTGGACTTCCAAAAGGCATTTGACAAGGTGCCACACAAAAGATTACTGCACAAGATAAAAAATCACGGGATTGGGGGTAATTACTGGCATGGGTGGAAGATTGGCTATCTAACAGAAAACAGAGAGTTGGGATAAATGGTTCATTCTCGGGTTGGCAATCAGTAACTAGTGGTGTTCCGCAGAGGTCAGTGCTGGACCCCAACTCTTCACAATCTACATTAACGATTTGGAGGAGGGGACCAAGTGCAACGTATCCAAGTTTGCCGACGATACAAAGATGGGAGGGGAAGCAGTGAGTGAGGAGGACATAAAAAACCTGCAAAAGGACATAGACAGGCTAAGTGAGTGGGCAGAAATTTGGCAGATGGAATATAATGTTGGAAAGTGTGAGGTTATGCACTTTGGCAGAAAAAATCAAAGAGCAAGTTATTATCTAAATGTAGAGAAACTGCAAAGTGCTACAGTAGAAAGGAATCTGGGGGTCCTGGTGCATGAAACACAGAAGGTTAGTATGCAGGTACAGCAGGTGATCAGGAAGGCCAATGGAATCTTGGCTTTTATTGCAAGGGGGATGGAGTATAAAAGCAGGGAAGTCTTGCTTCAGTTATACAGGGTACAGGTGAGGCCACACCTGGAATACTGCGTACAGTTTTGGTTTCCATATTTAAGAAAATATATACTTGCTCTCGAGGCAGTTCAGAGAAGGTTCACTCGGTTGATTCCGGAGATGAAGGGGTTGACTTATGAGGAAAGGTTGAATAGGTTGGGTCTCTACTCATTGGAATTCAGAAGAATGAGAGATGATCTTATCGAAACATATAAGATTGTGAGGGGGCTTGATCGGGTGGATGCGGGAAGGATGTTTCCACTGATGGGTGAGACTAGAACTAGGGGGCATAATCTTAGAATAAAGGGCTACCCTTTCAAAACTGAGATGAGGAGCAGCTTCTTTACTCAGAGGGTAGTGAATCTATGGAATTTGCTACCTCAGAGAGCTGTGGAAGCTGCGACATTAAATAATTTTAAAACGGAGATAGACAGTTTCCTAGCTGATAAGGGAATTAGGGGTTATGGGGAGCAGGCAGGGAAGTGGACGTGAGTCTAGGTTCGGATCAGCCATGATCCTATTGAATGGCGGAGCAGGCCCAAGGGGCTGTATGGCCTACTCCGGCTCCTACTTCTTATGTTCTTACGTTCTTATGTACCTCAACATGACTGAGCAACAGTGCCAAAGGTGGCTCCGACTTTCGCGAGCAGTAGTGACTGACATCTGCGCAATGCTACAGCAAGACCTGCTGCCCAGAGGACCAGGTGGACACTCCTTACCAGTGGCCATCAAAGTCACCACCGCACTCAACTTTTTTGCCTCAGGCTCATTCCAGGGATCATCAGCAGTCATCAGCAGCATCTCCCAGTCGGCCGCACACACTTGCATCACACAGGTAACCGATGCCCTCTTTGCCCTCGTGCACAATCACATCCATTTCACCAAGGATCGTGCAAGTGTGACGGCGCGAGCGGTTGGATTAACTCATCTGGCAGACTTTCCAAGGTTGCAGAGAGTCGTTGACTGCACACATGTGGCCCTTAGGGCACCCCACCGCAATCCAGGTATTTCTGTCAACCGCAAGGGCTTCCACTCCCTTAACGTGCAGCTGGTGTGTGACCACAAGAAGGAGATTTTGCATGTTTGTGCCATGTACCCTGGCAGTTGCCATGACTCCTTCATACTGCGCCAGTCTAGTGTGCCTCCGCTTTTCAGGACGCCAGACCAACTTCACGGATGGCTGTTTGGAGACAAGGGCTAACCCCTGAGGACTTGGCTAATGACGTCGTTGAGTAGGCCAGCCAACGAAGCTGAGGAGCGCTACAACTCCAGCCACATTTCCACCAGATCCATTATCGAGCAAACCATCGGTTTGCTGAAAATGTGCTTCAGATACCTGGATAGATCAGGTGGAGCCCTACAGTACTCAGCAGCCACGGTCTCCAGAATCGTTGTGGTTTGCTGTGCACTCCACAACATGGCACAGCGTCATGGCTTGCAGATTCCTGAGGACCAAGTGGCTCCTCACATACCCTCCTCAGATGATGGTGATGATGATGAGGATGAGGAGGAGGGCAAAAATGGCCTATCCTGCAGAGGACCAACATCCAACAGCAGCATTACGCCAGAACATTGCTGCCCGCGATGCAAGGAATGCACTCATCCTGGCCAAGTTTGCTTAGCCTATCCAATCAAGCACTTTTGCCTCGCAGCTTCTTAACTGAGCATTGACAATGGCCAAGACCCTGCGGATTCCTAGCTATTTGTCCAGTATACTGACAATTGCAAGTAATCCTAAGCCCTCAATGTGAAAGTCCCATTTGCAAAATGACACATGCCACAAATACAGCAGTAGCCATCAGAATTTTATTGACAGAATTCATCTGATGGCTTTTTTTAACAATACATAAAATTTCACCCAAGTGACTACCCTTGTGACTACTTCTGCTTTATTTTCCACTTATGCATGCTCATACGCCATGCTTCCCCTGTGGCCTCAGCAGATGTGGAGCCCCCTTGCTCACTTTCCTGCTGCTCCTGTGTCGACACCTTTGGCGGGCGTCCTCTGGGGTGGTGAGCCTGTGAGGGCTCGTCAACAGTCTGCTGCTCCTGCAGCTGTGCAGGGGTTGAGACGTCTATCTCACTTGGGTGTGGACTCTGGTGGGGCTCTGACCGAGGGCTCTGCAGTGGCATGGATGTGTGAATGCCTGGAGAGGAACCCCCACTTCCTTGAGGTCTGCCACCAACCTCCCTCTCATGGGTCAGCTCCCCCTCCGCGCCTGCAAGTGGCTGGAGAGCACTTCACTGCACATCAGGAGGGCCATGGGGACCTGTATCTGCAATGGCAGTCCTACTCAGAAGGACTTCCATGAAGGTCTGGTTTCTATGTTCAATAGATGCCCATCGCTCCTCAAGAGAGGTCATTTTATTCTGAACACTCACCATGTTTTCCATACACTGGCGACTAACCTCCTCCATGGCCGTAGCCCTCCTCTCCTCTACCATAGCCAGCCTTACCACGGAGGCAGCAATCATTTCCACGTAGGTTGCCATCCTTTCCATGTTGATGCATACATGCGCCAATGACACCACAAAGGCTCTGCTCATGTTCGCTATGGATTCCTCCATTTGCTCCACACTCGCAGTGACCCTAGAGGCAAAACCTGCCAGAGACTCCTGCATCTGTGCATGGAGTTCCATCACCTCTGATCTTATGGATGGACCCAGAGGCAGAGGGTCGACATGCAGCTGAGCCGAGCTGGCAGAGTCCTGCACCCGCCGACGAGGACTCTCCACTGCTGTCCCTGTCTCCACAATCTGCTGATGCTCACTTGTGAGCTGTGATACACCAGGTGACAACACTACCCTATGTCCTGAAGGTCCCACCGAGGTGTGAGTGCCTGCGCTGGTGCTGGTTGCACTTATTTCTGCTGATGCTGCGCCCTCAGAGGTTGCAGCTTCCTCTGAGGAGTCTGGAAGCTCAGGCTCTTCCTCCTGGACAGTGGGGACAGGGGCTCTCAATGGTCCTGTGGGGGAGTAAAGGAAAGTGTTAGAGATGTGAGGTCAAGGTTACATGCACATTGCATATTGCAGATGATCATAAGTCCATCTGTTATGGCTTCCGAATCATTATCATCGACCCATTCAATGTCAATGAGAGAGATGGAAAACTATTCTGTCACCAGCTTGCTGTGATGCACCCGCCTGTCCGTCCCCAACGTGCGCATCTTTTTCAACCCCGACAATTTCCAGGACGGCTTCCTCCCAGGGGGTGAGCTGAGCTAATGATGGTGGACCTCCTCCTGTCCTGGCTCTTTCCCTTTTATTGTGAGCTCTCTTTTCCTGCAATGAGGGAGACAAGTGGAGGTTGAGTGAGAATGAAGGAGTGAGTGTAGAGATTGCATAGCATAGACACTTAGAAGGAGACAAAGTTGGAGTGAGGTTGCAAGGCCAAGGGCCTCCCTATGTGTTGCATTTCCGTGGACCGTCTTAAGCCAGCCCACCTGGATCTGGACCGGCCCATTGAGTTGGCACAGCCCCCGAGACGGGGCCGACCTCCGGTTTCCACACCCTCAATCCACCAGCGAGCGCCCGAGGTCCCTCCGACGAACCCCCCGGTCCACACCCCGGAATTGAGGAGGCATTCCAGCCATGTGATCCGGCCCCCCCCAATGACTGACATTGCCAGTACTAGAGAATTCTGGGGGGATGTATGTGGTGGAGACCACATAGGGACAATAACACAATGTATAGCCAATGCTGTTATATGTACCTAAACACAATTCACTTTGTATAGCAATGTTGTGATATGTACATGCTGGGTTGGGTTATTGCTGCAGGGTCCCTTTAAAAGCGTCGGTAACGTGATGACGTTATGACGTCGGTTGCGTGATGACGTCATAGCCCCTGCACGGGGCTGAGCCTTCAGACCTCATGGAGATTGATTAAAGTAAGACACGTTTGTTTTTGCTTAAAGAAAAGTCTCAGCCTGTTGATTTCTGTCGACTCCAACAACTTCATTATATTTCTTATTTCTTACTTATTTCTAAATCCAGAATATTTCTTATTTCATATTTCTAAATCCAGAAGCTCCACCAAAAATCAATCGCTTTGATATACCCAAGACTCATAGTTAAAAACTTACAGATGCCTCTGGAAAGTTGAGAATCGCCCTGCCCGTTCAGCGAATTCTGACGTTCTGTTAAAAATGTCTTATTTTTATACCCTTTTGGCATTGGTTTCTTCTTTGATATTCTCTGCTGATGTCAGCTAATTGTCTTTATTGATCCCTCTGTTTGAATGCTTTCTATGTTACTATCAATTCAACTATTGCATGCATAATTATTTCTCTACTTTTAGGTGTTCCAAAAACCATCATAAAAACAATGACAGCTATGGTTTCTGTTTGATGCCTTTCTTACCGAATATTCTTCATATTGGCTTTACTTCTTTTTAGCAGACATTTTGACTCTGCTTAATGCTCCAAGTTTAATACAGACACAATTATATCTTCAAAGTCTGGTTGGTATGCTTTTGACAATATGTAAATCAAAACCACTTTAACTGTGTGTTTACTTGTTTTCTAGCTATCTCAATTGGTTGCATATTTGATCGTGTTTCCTGTCATCCAAGTTTAACATAAAACTATTTGTCCAGCAAATGTTTCTTTTCTTGATGTCATGTTTTCAAAGGCACATGCCTCTTTTAATGTTTGTATTTCTGTTTTATCTTGTCAGCTTGTAACACCTAATTTGGGCCTTCCCATTGTGTTTTCATTGCAAACCGTAGACCTTTCGGAACCACCAATGGTTTGCTTCAATCTTTCGTTGTTTTAGAATATTTAACTAATTCCCATTTCAAAGCTTGTTTACAACTTTGTTATCAACTGATCTTTTCTCAGAAGCCTGTATTTCTGTGTACAGCCTTTCTGCTGAGACCTGTGTCTTTTAAACCCAGTGGGGGAGAAATTCGGTGGGCTGCGCCACCAGTTAGTGCCTAAAGAGGGCACTCAGTGGCTTTCGCGCCACTGGCCACGCCTCCCGCGATATTTATCTGAGGCGCTAATGGCAGCGTTAGCCTGTTGCGCTGCGCCGCCACCGATGACGTCATCGGTGTGCGCAGCGCCCCGCTACCACCCCAGTCGCGATATTTGGCAGCGACCGCCTCTATAGCGCCGCTCGCTAATCGCGCCCGGTTCACGGGGCGTACCTGTGGCGGCAGTGGCGCAAATTAAAGTGGAGGTGCGGGGCGGCCGTTTTTTTCAGCGGCCGCCTGCTAGCACCTCCGTCCCCGGCCTCCTGTTCTCCCCCCGTGGCATTGCCGGCTGTTTTCCGAGATCCCAGCACTTCTCCTCGGTGCCGGGCTCTTTTGCCGGCACTCGCGATCACTCATCGCGCTGGTGCAGGCCCCTCCCCCTTAAGAATGGGTGGAAGGCCTGCAGTACCGCAGCGTGCCGTGCCGCTGGGTGTGGCGCTGCGGCACTTTGCGCTGCGATATTCAGTTTCAGCGCCCTAAGAGGGACGCGGAGCGCCTCGAGCCTCGCCCCGTGTCCCTCTTGGGGTGCTCAAGCTGAATTTCCGGCGATCGCTGCTGCTCCGATCGCTGCGCTAATTCCGGCGCCCAGGCGAGCTTGGCGCCCCGTTTGCGGCTCCACCCAATTTCTCCCCCAGTATGTCTTTTATTAATAATACCAGAAATCTGTTCATAGTATCGTGTATTCCTCTGAATCATGGCTATTCCTTCACAGAGGAAGCAGAAGAGAAGGAAGCAGAAGGAAGGATGCAACCCAGACAGCCTCTTTCTGGATGCGATATCTGGGCTGGAATCATCTGCCTGCGGTACCAGTGACCACTACCCCAATTCCCCTTTCAACATTTGTTCCACACCTTCCCTTCCCTCTGTTACTGACCATCACAGCATCCTCTTGGCCACAATGCTGAAATAAAAGCCACCACAAAACATACTTTACAATCCAACTTTATCCATTCAAGTATGACATCAAGAAATCAGCTAATCACCCTTGTGCATTCCCTTAGTGACTGGATTGTGTGTGCCTTTGCCTATCCTACTGATGTCACGCAATGCTACCCCAGTGGCTGCAGCATGGCTGGTGGAAGGTTGCTGACTTTCAATGGGGGAGATTGCAGGTGGCCTTGCAGGATGACCTCAAGGAGCTGGTGGCTGGGAGTGTGAAATCGAGTGACGCTGTCTCTTCTTCTTCTTCGCTCTCCTTTCCCTCTTCTTGGTTAACCACTGGCTGGGAAGGCTGGGTATCTTGAGTGTTGTTGCAGTCGGTGCAGACTCCATGGATTTTTAGATTTTAACCATTATTAAAAACTGGACAGGCTGTTTGGGGGGCAGGGAGCAGTGATAAACCACTCAAACTGGAGATGACTAATTCATATGGAATCAAACTGTTGTTGGGTACAATGGCCTGAGAGGCCCACTCCCAAGTCTTGATTAACAAGGCTGACGACTCATTGTTCAATCAAGATGAACTCATTAAGTTAATCGGCAGGAAGATTGAAAGGAGATCAAAAACCATTCAAACCATTCAAGAGATCGAAAACCATTCTCCCAGGTCATGTGTCCATTAATACCACAGGCTGCAGTCTGTGTATTGGAGGGGTATCAAAGAGAGCAGTTGGATAGCTCTCTCTCTCTCTCTCCTGCCCTCCACACAACGGAACATCAAGAGGAGCAGAGCCTTGCTCTTCCAACCGAGACGGACTTCGACTGAGGCTGTGACTTGCATGCTGCAAGGCTGGTACGGAACCAGGTAGCCGAGCCGTACGGGAGAAAGCTGCAAGCAAGATATAAAGGGCAATCTAGGTGAGCATTGCCAAGCCTACACACCCACAAGATCACTTAGCTGTGTGAGGGGGTGCCTGTATGTTCCTACCAAGCCAGATGGGGTTTAGCATTGGAAGGGTCCTGTGATAGTTTAGTTCAGGGGAGGGTGTTTTTAGGCCATGGTAATCAGCACAGCAGGTGCTTGTTGGACAAGTCAGGGTTGTACTGTTTTAAACTGTACTGTTGTGTTCAAACTGCTCGTACTGTATGCGAGTGGAGTGGTTTTTGTAAACCTTAATAAACACTGTACGGGTGGGCCTGAAAATGCTGTGCGTGTTCAAATCTGTCCTCAGTAATTCCTATCGTCCAGAACTTGTAGTAAGGGGGTTTGCATGCTCGCTATGGGCGGGGCGAAACCACTTACAATAATTGGCGATTGCAGCAGGGTTCATAGGAAATTGGCCACCGCAAAAACCGGTTACTGTGTCTCAAATGAGGGTGGAGTTGTGGTAAGGGGAGAGTGGGAAAGTAAGAGGTGCATGCTTACACCATGCGCACCTTGTAAATCAGAAGAGATTGTGGGATGAGGGGGAAGTGGGATGTGAGAAGAAGTATAACATATGAGGATACCAGCATCTTGTATCCATTCAGCCCTGCTGCTGGCCATGGGCTCAGCCATGCCCCTGCTAAGAATGGCCAGCACTGTCTCCTCCAAGGGGTTGAGATGAAGCTAGGAATAGGAGGTGTGTCTCATGTTTGGTACTACTGGCAGTGATGGTCTCAGTGATCTGGTACAACATCCTTCTTTCTGGAGGGCTTCCAGGCCCCTGTGGGTAGAGGACCTCTCTTGCAATGTTGAACCCCCCTGCACAAAGCTGGAGTGCTGTGTGCAAGACCCTGGGTGCTCCTTCCCTGGCTTGTTAAGCTATTTGTGTTAGTGGTGAAACACTTTTACCATTTTTTTAGGTGCAGAAGGTAGTTCAGATTTTACGAGCTGAAGATTGCCATTTGGGAATTATTTTTTAAAAAAAATTTCAGAAAGCAGTTGAGCTCTTAGGGCTAAAGTCTGCCTATTTTTGAATGATTTTTATTTCATTTTAGAAAGCAGTTCCCCTTTAAGGGACCGATGCAGCTTTCTAAAATGATAGCCTTGCTTTAAGACAAGACTGCTCTTGATCCAGAGACGCTACAGCCAACATTGGGGGCCTCCTGCTGAGAGTATCAGTGGAATAACAGTTTTGCATGGTAGGTTTAGCACTGTGCTAATTAAAATTTGCAGGCAGCACCAAAATACTCAAATTATTTCGGGTCGATGTTAACTTCAGCCTACGGTGGCACCGGCAGGTTTCCAGTCTACTGCAATTTTTAGGCCACACTGTTTAAAGTTCATAACTTCTGCAAATAAATCAACTTCAGTCTGTAGATGATACATTTCTCTTTGGTTAGCCACCATCACTAACTATAGCAGGTGAACTGCCAACTAGAAAACACAAGACTAATTCTGGGTCATACATACCAACATATGAATTAGGAGCAGGAGTAGGCCACTCAGCCCCTCGAGCCTGCTCCGCCATTGAATAAGGTCATGGCTGATCTGATTACTCCACATTCCCACCTACCCCCGATAACCTTTCACCCCCTTGCTTATCAAAAATCTATCTACCTCTGCCTTAAAAATATTCAAAGACTCTGCTTCCACTGCCCTCTGAGGAAGAGCGTTCCAAAGACTCACGACCCTCTGTGAGAAAAAAATTCTCCTCATCTCTGTCTTAACTGGGCGATCCCTTATTTTTAAACAGTGACCCCTAGTTCTAGATTCTCCCACAAGAGGAAACATCGTCTCCACATCCACCCTATCAAGACCCCTCATCCAAGTCATTTATATAAATTGTAAAATGTTGAGGCCCCAGCATTGATCCCCGTGGCGCACCATCTTGCCAACCAGAAAATGACCCATTTATGCCTACTCTGTTTCCTGTTAGCTACCAAACTTCTATCCATGTGAATATGTTACCCCCTACACCAGGAGCTTTTATTTTCTGCAATAACCTTTGATGTGGCATCTTATCAAATGCCTTCTGGAAATCTAAGTACAGTACATCCACTGGTTCCCCTTTATCCACAGCACATATTACTTCCTCAAAGAACTGCAATAAATTGGTTAAACATGATTTCCCTTTCAGAAAACCATGTTGACTCTGCCTGATTACCTTGAACTTTTCTAAGTGCCCTGCAATAAAGTCTTTAATAAGAGCATCTAAAATCTTCCCTATGACAGATGTTAAGCTAACTGGCCTATAGTTTCCTGCTTTCTGTTTCCCTCTCTTTTTGAATAAAGGAGTTACATTCGCTATTTTCCAATCTAATGGAACCTTCCCCGAATCTAGGGAATTTTGGAAAATTAAAACCAACGCATCAACTGTCTCACTAGCCACTTCTTTTAAGACCCTAGGATAAAGCCCATCAGGACCTGAGGACTTGTCAGCCCGCAGCTCCAAGAATTTGCTCAGTACCACTTCCCTGGTGATTGTAATTTTCTTGAGTACCTCCCTCCCTTCCATTTCCTGATTTACAGCTATTTCTGGGATGTTACTTGTATCCTTTATAGTGAAGACTGATGCAAAAAACCTGTTCAATTCAACTGCCATCTCCTTATTTCCATTATTAATTCCCCAGACTCACTTTCTATAGGACCAACGCTCACTTTGCTAAATCTTTTCTTTTTCAAATATCTATAGAAACTTTTACTATCTGTTTTTATATTTCTAGCTAGCTTTCTCTCATACTGTAATTTTTCTCTCCTTATTAATCTTTAATCATTCTTTGCTGTTTTTTATATTCTGTCCAGTCTTCTGACCTGCCACCCATCTTTGCGCAATTATATGCTTTTTCTTTAAGTTTGATACTGTCTTTAACTTTTTTAGTTAACCACGGATGGTGAGTCCTCCCCTTGGAATTTTTCTTTCTCGTTGGAATGTATATATTCTGTGTATTCTGAAATATCCCATTAAATGTCTGCCACTACAACCCTATTGACCTATCCCTTTACCTAATTTGCCAGTTCACTTTAGCTAGCTCTGCTTTCATGCCTTCATAATTGCCTTTATTTAAGTTTAAAGTACTAGTCTTGGACCCACTCCTCTCTTCCGCAAACTGAATGTAAAATTCAAGCATATTATGATCGCTGGTACCTAGGGGCATCTTCACTATGAGCTCATTAATTAATTCTATCTCATTGCACAATACCAGGTCTAGTATAGCCTGCTCTCTGGTTGGCTCCAGAACATGCTGTTCTAAGAAACTATCCTCGAAAACATTCTATGAACTCCTCGTCTAGGCTACCTTTGCCCATCTGATTTTTCCAATCTATATGTAGATTAAAATCCCCCATGATTATTGACGTACCTTTCTGACAAGCTCCCATTATTTATTCCTTTATACTCCATCCTACCATGTGGTTACTGTTAGGGGGCTTGTACACCACTCCCACAAGTGACTTCTTGCCTTTATCATTTTTCATCTCTATCCAAACTGCTTCTATATCCTGGTTTCCTTAACTTAGGTCATCCCTCTCTATTGTGCTGATACCATCATTAATTAATAGAGCCACCCCTCCACCTTTTCCTAGCTTCCTGTCCTTCCTAAATGTCATGTACCCTTCAATATTCAGGTCCCAATCTATGTCACCCTGCAGCCATGTTTCTGCAATGGATATCAGATCATACTTATTTATTTCTATCAATTCATCTGTTTTGTTTTGAATGCTACGTGCATTCAGATGCAGAGCCTTTAGATTTGTCCTTTAATTATTTTTGTAACCTCTAGCCTTATCTGTTGATTTACTCTTAGATTTGTACTCTCTATCCCTTCCTGCCACGGTCTGTTTATCATTTCCCATATTAATACCTTTCTCTCTTGTCTTGTCTCTACTCTTTGATTTACCACATCTTCCCAAATTTGATCCCTTGCCCCCACTATTTAGTTTAAAGCCCTCTCTACCGCCCTAGTTATATGACTCGCCAGAACACTGGTCCCAGCACAGTTCAGGGGAAGACCGTCCCAACGATACAGATCCCACTTTCCCCAGTACTGGTGCCAGTGCCCCAGGAATCGAAACCCATTTCTCCCACACCAGTCTTTGAGCCACACATTCATCTCTCTAATTTTATTTACCCTATGCCAATTTGCTCGTGGCTCAGGTAATATTGCAGACATTATTACCCTTGATATTCTGCTTTTTTAATTTAGCCCCTAGCTGCTCATACTCAGAATCACAGAATCACCACAGTGCAGATAGAGGCCATTTCGGCCCATCGAGCCTGCACCGACACATATCCCACCCTATCCCCGTAACCCCACGTATTTAATCCCCTAACACTAAGGGTCAATTTATCATAGCCAAATCAACCTAACCTAACCTGCACATCTTTGGACTGTGGGAGGAAACCGGAGCACCCGGAGGAAACCCACGCAGACACAGGGAGAATGTGCAAACTCCACACAGACAGTCGCCCGAGGCCAGATTTGAACCCGGGTCCCTGGCGCTGTGAGGCAACAGTGCTAACCACTATGCCACCGTGCCCCCCTACTCTCTCAGCAGAACCTTTTTCCTAGTTCTACCTATGTCGTTGGTACCTACGTGGACCACTGGCTCCTCCCCCTCCCACTGCAGGTTCCTCTCCAGCCCAGAGCAGAGGTCTAAATTTATAATTATGTTCAGGCTTCAATTAGCAGTGAAACTTGCCAATCTCAGCCAGTTGATGAGTAAAGGGTGAAATACGCCAGCAGAGGTATTTCTCCCTTTTTATGTTCAAACATGTTTCCTGGCTGATTGATTCAATGGCATTGATGGCAGACATCTGACGGCGATATGCCCTGCCCTCGTCACTAAAGAAGATTGACTGAAAATTATATTGAATTGTGTGGATGAAAGGCAGCAATTATAGCTAGAGCTGGTTAGAAATATCACCTGAACCCTAAAATTAGATGAAATACTTGAAGTTGCTCTCACATTTCTGGGGAGGGGTGGTGGGTTGGGGGCTGGTGGGTCGAACTAATTGATATACCATGGTATTGTTCATAGGCAACATAAAACTGTAAGACAGATTTTCTGCTGAGTGCATACCCAGGAAAGGTATGATGCACACTGGGGCATCCACTTTATGTACTGAATACAGATGTTCCTGCCTGAACTTTTAGATTCAGGCCTCTTTGATTGTTCTGCTGGGGAGCTCTTACACTGGTAAGCAGGGTTTTCTATGCTGCAGCAGCCATTAAAGGGAAGTGACCACTCTGAGGGAGGTGGGGCAGGGGGGGGGGTTGCGGTGGTTTCATCCACAAACACAGTTCCTGAATAATCAACAGAGCTGAACCCCTGCCCAGATGTATAGATGGTAAAGTGGAGCTCCTGCTGTGTGACATGGGTTTGAATAGGGTTGCCTGTTTGGTACACTTGGAACAACGTGTACACTTCCCCACCAAAGAGCATTACAGCACAAAGTGGCTGCCAGGGTAAACATGGTCTCCAGTACCTATAAACCTTGGAAACAAATGGCAGACCTTAAGAAATTTTCCATGCTAGGACTGCTCAATAGTACCATATATCAGGTAGGTAACCCAAGTATGCATTGCACAAAGCATTGCCAGTCAACTTATTAGACTGTTAATGGTGCTCCATGCAAAGAACTCACACAACCTTACAGTCCTTACATTGCTAACCATCAATATCCATACTACACCAGGGCAATACGCTCATATTGCATTCAAACTGCAATTTATAACTTTTGTCACATTGACATCCCAGAATTTTTTCTATCATGTCCTAACTGCATGACGCTTGTTCATGGAGTCATATGTGTAAGTCGAAGACACTGGGATGAAAAATGAATATTTGTGTCTCAGTCTATATGTTCTTCAAATTTCCAACCTCTCCGTATATAGCACAAGTTAGCTCTTAACAAGAGAAAACAAACACAGATGGAAGGAGGCTCCTCAAACTTCAATCCTCTGGTAGCTAGAGCAGTCCACACTTGACATTATTGGAATGTAGGAACAGAAGTAGGTAATTCAGCTCCTCGAGGCTGCTCCACCATACAATTGGATTACGGCTGATCTGTATCTCAGCTCATTTACTCGCCTTTGCTGCATATTCCTTGATACCCTTACCCAATAAAAATCTATCGACCTCAGTCTTGAAAATTTCAACCATCCCAGCATCCACAGCCTTTGGCGATGGGAACATAGAGGAGTGGGGGAAGATAAATCCACATTGGTACACCTCCCCCCGCCCCCACTTACTCATTCACTGTACACAGTGTAGGGGGTTTCTCTTGCTTGCTCTGGTCTCCTGCCAGGCTTCTTGCAATAATTACCCGTGAGTGGTTCGACCCACTCGCCCCTACGGTTCTAGACCTTGGACTTAGGTGCAGGGAGCTGTAGTGCAGAAAAACTCAATAGACCAGGTCGAATAGCACGAAATGGATGCCTTTATAGAACAGTTTGCAGCATTATATAATACATGTCATAAGCACAGATTAAAGCAACTACAAGCATGCACACATCTATAAACTTAACTCTATAGAAATGGGGAACACACAGCACATCGTAGAAGGGGTAACACATTACAATTACCCTTAACCCCCTCCCCTAGACCTAGCTAAGTTTCGATTTGAGGGACTCGGGATCATGCTCACCACTTTAAGAATTGCGAAAAAGGCTTTGCAGCCTTTCGACACAGCTTTCCGTCGTCACGTGGGTTTGGAAGCTTCTGGCGCAGCTTGTTTTCCTCTTGGTTCTCCTGCGATGAATACTCGCCGATGTGATGTTGAAGAACTGGAGTACCAGGCCCTGAGTGTCTTCTTCTCCGGCCTGGGTCGTCGATGATCTCCCGATGGTCTTCCCCGGGGCAGGACGCTGGTTCCGAAATGACTCTTTATACAGTCAGAATTGTCCTTCTGATTTCTCCAACGGTGGAGCAGAATTGGAGTACCTGGGCCCTGAGGGTCTTCTTCTCCGGCCTGGGTCGTCGATGATCTCCCGACAAAAGTACCCGGGCCTCCCTCATCGTCGTCCCGTCGTGGCCGGGCCTTGCCTGGCCGAGCTGGCTTCCAAGCCGAACTCTTCTCGTCGTCTTCTCGTCGTGGCCGGGCCTTGCCTGGCCGAACACCGACCAGGTTCCGAACCGAAATTGTTCCGAAGGTCCGAACCGAAGTGCTGCTTAGTTCCGATGGAGTCTGTCCCGAAGCATACCGATGGAGAACTCTCTGATGGACTTTACTCAATCCACAGTTATACCTTTTGGAACATGCTTATCTCCCGCCAAATCATAGTCCTGTCTTTGTAATAATTTTGGCGGGCAGAACTCTCTGCAGGGGTGTTTTGTCTTCATAACAGGAGTCGGTGATAGCTTAACTGGCCTTCCTGGGCCGATAATGTCTTTGCTTTGTTACCGTAACTTGGTTTGTATATTGATCAGTCTGGAGATTGCCCTGAATGGCTGTTAAACGGCTTCTCTTTGTACAGTGTAATGGGCTAAAGTTTTCGTTCAATTGTCCGCCCATTTCTTGATGGGTCTCATCCTGCCACCCAAATCTGTCCTGTACTTATAATCTAATCAATATGTATGCTCAGTTCCATGAGTTTCGGCTTCCCAAAACTGGTTTCCGCGGGCTTTTAATGTCTTCAATCCACAAGCCTGTCTGGCTTGCAGTAACAGAAATTCAAATGGTCCCAGAAGCTGGTCACGAGGTCTGGCGGCCATTTTGTGTGCCCTTTTATTAAAGGTTTCTCTGTATAAGCTTCTTTTGGTCAATAAAGCTGTTTTATTAACCCTACTTTCCTACGTGATTATTTAATGAAAATTTCGCGAATCTTACAACAGGCAAACTCTCAAGAACAACACCATAAAACACAGAATATTGCCATGTTAGCACTGATTGAAAGGTTATCTTGCAGCCAACATGATGATAATACATGGTCCTTTTCTATTTTTATATATCTGCTGAAGAAGTCGTAGAACTTCAACAGAACTTCCCAGCACCCTGCGGCATTCACCATCATCATCGGGCCGTGACTTTTGAATCTTAAGTAGACTTTTAGCAGAGCCTTGTCCGGGGCCTGAATTGTCACCATAAATATTACGACGGCTAGGAACACGGCAACTCAGAGGCAGGATCTCAATTATTTAGGATTTTAACCCCTCACCCAAATCTTCCCTCCCCGTCGGAAGAGTTTAAACATGAGGTTGTTAACTCTCGCGCCACAGATGCTGCCTGACCAGCTGAGTGTTTCCAGCACTTTCTGTTTTTATTTCAGGTGTCCAGCACCTCCAATATTTTGCTTTTGTTAGTAGTCTGCAATCTTTAGCTGCATTATAACTGCAGTCTAAAGTTCGCAGAAGAACTCTGTTAGAATATTTAAGGAAATAACAACTTGGGACTTTTTTCTTATTTGCAGATTGAGCTGCAACTTAACTTATTAAATAAAACAAGTGTGTGAAGGTTAATCAGGAAATGGTGGTGTAGTGGTGTTTAGTTAAAGTATTGGTAAACTCAAGTGTTAGGATTGATTTTGTGTTCCCAGAAAAAAATAGTTTTGTTTGTTCACATCACCTGTATGATGCAGTTCATAGAAAGTAGCTACATGTTAATATTGCACAGTTTACAAGTGAACCAGGACATTGTTTTTATTTTAATTTTGTGCTACTTTACATGCAGAGTTCCAAGCTCTGAATTAATCCAGTTACAAAATGTCATTTTTTAAAAAAGAAGACATATATTCAGTCATAAGTGGTTTCCGTACCTTGGAGAGCAATTAATTCTGTACTTTATTCATTCTGCCACACTGCCAATTAGTGTGTAACTGAATTTTAAATCAACTATGTGTCACTAAATTGTTATAAAGGTAAATTATAAAAAGGTTAGATTGCCATATTATCTTTTCATTTTTGACTCAAAGCACATTCTGCTAGAGAAACTTAATAAGAATTCAACCCTCTACATTGCCATTTAGCTGGTTTCCCAATTATATTTCAGCTCAACCATTCTCATTAGTTATTTTCACTTCTCATCAGTGTCATTCCCATTGCTCTGCAGTCTGTACCATTGAACTGCCACTTCAACATCTGTTGATAGGATATTGGAGCAGGAAAACCAGATTTATTACACTGTCTAAGGGTCTGCTATATTAAATATGCACAGGATCTCAATTCTACACTTAAACACTGCAGCTTTTCAAAATTAAACCATCAGCATGCCAGCGATACTTAAATGAGGCTTGTACCCGAATTTGTTTTGGGCCTCATTCCAGCATGAATGAGCGGGAGGAGCAACCGCACCTCTGACATTGCAACCATTTCAGGCGGGTGTCGCATTTCTCCACCAAATAATTTTAGAAATTTTAAGTAATTCTAGTGATGTCTCCAAGCATGGTACGTTAGCGGACTGGTTATGTTATTGGACCAATAATCCCTTTAGCTGCTGGGCTCCCCAGGGCCCAGGAAACCAGGCCAGCCAGCATTAAAGCTGGAAGAGAGAAAAAATCTGAGGCACACAGCCTCACTAAAATATTTAAATGTGGGACCCACCTCTTGAGAGTGGGTTGATTCTCCCACACTGACCTCTCTGTCCTTGTCCTCCCACTCTGACCTCTCTGTCCTTGTCCTCCTACACTGTTCTAATGAAGCTCAACGGAAGCTTGAGGAACAGCACCTCATCTTTCGATTAGCACTTCACAACCTTCCGGACTCAACATCAAGTTCAACAATTTCAGGTCGTAACCACTGCTTCCATTTTTTGGACAGCAGCTGTTGGTAATGATCCTGCTATTGCCATTCACACCTCCTCCAGACCCAGCTTTTGTTTCTTTACTTGTCCCACTACCATCCCTTTTTGCCTTGCACCATCATCACTTTTGTCATTTAGGGGGTAATGTTAACACCAAAATATGGGTGGGTTGGTGTCAGGTGGGAAGTTAAAGAATTAAAAATCTGAATACTGACCCCAACCCACCTCCACACTGTTCACTTCCGGTTTTCACCTGGGACCGGGTTGGCAATTTAACTATTATAATGAAGCTCCATGCCTCATGGTGATCCATTATTTTAAATTTAACTGTGGGCGGGTGGGTTTCCCAGGCCTAGGGTAGCCTGCCTGCTAAAGGGAGGCAAGGACAGCTGGATCCTGCAGGTAAGTGCCTTTCCACTTAGCTGCTGGATTCAGTGTTCCTTCCTCGTCAAACTCCAATCTCGCCAACGCCAGCCTCATTCTAATATTTAAATATGAGACCCACCTCCTGGGAGCAGTTTGGCCAGCTGCCCCCACTCCCCCCGCCCCCTGTCCCGCCTTCGTTAAAACCGGAAGTGGGTGGGTTGGAGGCGAGTTGGAGTTACCAATGTTCATGTAAAGTTTCTGTTAATGTGGTGTCAAACATTGACATCTTTATTTTCAACACTTTCCGGTCTTGGACAGATTTGTGTGCACCTTTGGAAGTGGCTGAGTGAGTTGCAGTGAATGGTGAGACATAACAGCACCCCCCGCAATGGTCATGAGTGTGAAAGGAATGGCTTGGGCATTGTAGGGATGCTTTGTGGTGTTGGTGTGGGGTGATGCCAACCTATCAGCCAGGTGTACTGCATCGAGTGAAGTAAATCTGGCCATGGTGAGGCCATCCCTGGCCTTCTGGGCAGCAATGCAGTCAGGTGCTGATGCCCTCTGGCCTGTGCAGCATCAGTTGATTGCGGAGAGGGTTGGTGTTGTTGTTGGTGCTGCTGGTGTGCCTGGTGCTGCTGGTGTTGGGGCTGATTGTGGTGGGATTCTGAGGACCAAGGCGAGATAGTTTCAAGGGCACCAATGTTGAGGTAATAGATGGCAGGTGAACTTGAGAAGACAGAAGGTGTCAATGGTGAGAGAGGTTGTTCCAATGAGGTGACACTGGATAGAAAGTTTGCTCCAAACACTTGCAAGCTGCATAAAGCTCAATCTGTCTTCCAAATGCATTAAGCAACAGCTTCTGAGCTTGAAAAGTAAACAGATGTGAGATGGAAGCTTTTATAGCACATTTGCAGCTGTCAAGTAATGAGATGATTCCATGACCATTCAACTTCTGACCTCCTTACCTGACATGATCCCCGAGCAGAGCGGACCCTGTGGGCAACCTCATAAAATGATAAGATGAGCTCAAAATACTTTTTAATGACCATTAACCAGGTCATAATGACTTGAATTGCCTCCCGTGCTGTTTGTGCTATACTATTCTGTGGGGGAAAAATTGAGTTGCACCCCCTTTGGGGCACTAACTCTGCCAGGGCACTACTTTTAGCGCCCCCTAAAAATTTGCGCCCCGCAGCCGAAATTCACAGGTAGTGCCCCAAGAGGGAAGCGAGGTGCTACTAGAAGCGCCCCACCTCCCTCTTGGGGCGTTGTGAGTGAATATTGCGGCGCCGTGGTACTGCAGGCCTTCTTCCCCTTCTTAAAGGGGAGGGGCCTAGTGCAGCACAACCCAGGGCCCAGCTGGGCCACCAGGGAATGAGTGCCGGCAAAAGAGCCCATGGCCGGCTCATCAGAATCCAATTCACATGAATGAAACCCCAGATCCCCATAGCACACCACACCCCATCATACAATCCCTGTCTCACCATATCACAGCGTCCTCCTGGGCACAAAGGTGAAATGAGAGAGACCACAAAATATTCCAAACACATTTAATAAATTTATCTGGAAACATACCACACATATGACATGAATTCTAACAACTAATGACACTTGTGCCTGCCATAGTTGAACAATTGTCATTGTGTGCAAGGTGAGAGATGTGGGTGTGAGTGTTGCTAGGTAGAGATTGTTGGTGAGTGAGTGCTGGGGGTGTGGTGCATTGAGTAGTGTGTGAAGCTTGTGGTTCAGATAGTAGTATGTAGCATTTGTTGAAGCCGTCACTTATCCTGACCACCCATGTGAGCTTGTTAAACTTCTTCCTGCATTGGGTGTGGGTCCTGGGGACCACAGTGCTGCCCAGGATGTGTTGTGCCACCTCCCTCCACATAGTTCAGCAGACTTGTGGTGAGGGTCTCCTGCCATTTGGAAGGTACAGGTCCGCCCACCTTCTCTCTACCACTAAAACCAATGCTTCCAAAGCTTCATGGGAAAACCTCCACGCTCTCTCCCTGGGGTGGCAATCTTCCATCAGCATTTGTAAATAAGTGCTCCTTCTCCTTGTCCTTCTTCTTATGGTTGTTGAGGCAGCTGCACACCCAACAATGTTGAGAATGAGGTGATGCAGCATCAACGAACCTTCCCTTTAAGTAGTGAAAAAGCCAACGGCAATCATTACTTGCATTTGGACTACATCCGACATTGGTCCACCTTTTCAGTGTAACGCCAATGAGCTTGGGTTTTTAGATGAGAATCATGGCTGCAATCATTTTAATGAGGAGTGAGGACGAATTTTGCGTCCAGTTTGGACGATTTTCAAATGCGCTACTTAACCATTTTTAGTCTAAATACCACCCATTCCTTGGCTAAAATTAATTTCTAGGCCCTTTTTCTAGTAATAACACTCAAACTTAATGAAAAAACTGAGATGGTGATTTTTTAAAACCAGTTTGTAATTTATTTGGCTTGCCTTCTTGTTTTATTGGTAGATTTTGCTGAATGCTCAATTCAAATTTGTTGTTTTCACAAGTCCTCAATAGCCCTTCATCAGGAGTTTATTTGTCTGCTTTTTCCATATTTGGTTAATACATTGCCTACCTCTTCAGTTGTGATTTGCTGTTGTTTTATGCCTATGAAATTTTGGCAAATCATTTGCATATAGTAAACTGTGATGCCTGAAGAATGATGATCAAAACACGCGCACAAAATATAAGATTCCTACCAAATTTGTTGTGAATCCTCCATCCTACTCATTTACATCGAGCTGGGACTCTACTAATTAAGTGAATCACAGGATTCTTTCTTTGTTGATCAAGAAAGGTGCACATTGTTATTTGATCTGCCTGTGTTGTTGGGGTAACCTGGTGAAACAATGACATGCGAATCAAGCAAACATTCATAAGCATGAATCATCTGACAAGCTAGTGAAATAAATCATCAATTGTGCAGGGAACCGAGTGCTATTAAAGAAATTTATTACATCAGCTGAGCATGGGGGTTTAATTATGGGAATGCTGGCATGGTGGGTAATGCTGGGTCCCTACTCCTCCATGCCTCAGGGCAGTGTGAGAAAGGCACTATTAAATATTTAAATTCTTTCTGAATGGAATTATCCGTGTTTTTGTGTTCATTGGCAAAACTCAGGATAGATGTCAGGGAGGAAAATTTCCTTTTGTAATACAACATAAATACTCCTTCAATTTCCTCCCATGGTTCCAAAAATGTGTAGAAACATTTTTTTAATTGATTTTTACTAATATACCTGGCACATTTGGGGTCAGATAAATATCAAGCTTTGATTTATTTTTGTTCTAAAATGTATTAAAATTGGCACCTGGAGCAGATAGAAAACCAAAGTACTACGGAGTGTGGCATTCATAACAGATATACCGCCTTAATGCAAATTGAACAGTTTTAGCACAGCATTAAGTCACTCTGCATCACTGACTTTATTATAAATCACAAGAAATATGGTGTAGCAAATGAAGGAGGATAGAATAAATACAATTATAGCAGTTATGTTCTGCTATGTTGTAAATATTTTTTTTAAATCAGGTAAGTTATTTGCCCATACAAATTCCTTAAAATTCATAGCTGCACATTTCACGTGGCAATGCTCACTGTGAATCAAAAGGATGTTATGCTTGGCCTCCAAGGCCCCCCTGCTCTAGCCCTGCACTTGCGTCTTTATCTAGTTTCACTTCCATTTTCCATCATGCCCTCTCCGAGCTCATCTTGGCTGTAAAGTGCAACAGGATGTCTAGGGCCATGAAAGGTGCTATATAAATGCAAGTTCTTGCTTCTTTCTATTGTGACCATAGTGTATTATCCCTTCTAATTGTCCTCAACCTCTCTGTAATCTTTAATCAAACACACAATGCTTTTCTGTTGTATCCGTGTGGTAATGAAGACACGGAATGCAGGAGTTGGTTTACAGGTGTTTACTGGACAAAGTCTGGAGGTGAACTAACAGATACAAGACAATATACAGGCTTATATAGCCCGAGTGGCCATTACCAGCATTACAGTACACAGGGGGCTCTTAAAGGCACATACACCACAATTCCTCCCCTTTTAGACAACCAGTGCATAATATTTTAAGTAATCATTAATTAACATGTTACAAGAACAATAATCTACACATTGCTGCAGTTAATCAATTATAAGTCAGTCTCTCTGGAGGCTTGCTGACTCGGTCCGGATAACGCCTCGGTGGTGTAGTAGTTTCTGGTGGTGTAGTAGGTTCTTTTGGCAAGGCTGATTCGGCTTGAATGCCAGTGTCGGGTTCATCTGGTTCCAGTATCACCGGATCGGAGGTAGATACTATGGGTATCTCTACTTCATCATTAGGCGTATAGAGTTGTGGTGTAGGTTGTCCCTTTCCGGATGACTCTATGATCTGGTCAGCACGGCGCCTTATTATGCTTTCTCCAATGTCCACGGTATACATCAGCGGTCCTAGTCATGTGCAAATAGTTCCAGGCTGCCATTTCTCGGTACGGTAGTCCCAGGCCAAAACTTGTTGACCTATCTGGAAGGTTCTAGTTGGCCTTTCATTCATGCCTTGAAATTGCCGGTTCTCCACGTCCCTTCTGATGTTTGGCTTGATCAAATCCAGCCGGCATCTTAGGCTTCTATTGAAGAACATCATGGCGGGAGTTTGGTTTGTAACCACATGTGTTGCATTCCTGTATGCAAACACCTGTTCCTGGGACTAGGGACAGGGTCACTGGCAAGGATTGGAAACTAAGCAGAGCAGAGCCAGGCCTGGTTAGTACCTGGAGGGGTGACCATCAGGAAAGACCAGGTGCAGAAGGTCACGGAAAGAGCCCCAAGGAGGGGCAGTTGGTGAAAAGGTCACGGAAGGAGCCCCGGGAGGGGCGGCTGGTGAGCAGGCCCGGGTGTTGGGCTGAAGATTGTCGGACAGGAGGAATGGCGGAAATTGAATGGCGGCGCGCACAGACACAGCGGCTTTGCTTCTCGCAGGACGGTGCTATTTACGTTTAATGTTAATGTTATTTGTACTGGACTCATGGGAGCTTGCAAGATCACATTTCGTTGTTCATGTACTTGTGCAATGAAAATAAAGTTGAATTATTATTATCGAAGTTATCTAACTTATGCTGAAGTTTTATGTCTTCATTACCCATGGCCTTTATGGCCTTCTTGAAGGTCTGGACAAACATTTCAGCCAATCCATTGGTGGCGGGATGGTATGGGGCAGACGTGTAGTGCTTAACCCCATTGTTTTTTAAGAACTCCCTGAATTCTTCGGACACAAATTGCGGTCCATTATCAGAACAGATCTGTTCAGGCAGCCCATTCCTGGCAAATATGGTCCTTAATACAGTGATGGTTTTTTCCGTGGTGGTGGAGGACATCTTTATTACCTCCGGCCACTTGGAGTGTGCATCAACCGCGATTAAGAACATTGAGTCCATAAATGGACCAGCAAAGTCGATGTGTACCCTTTGCCATGGAGATGACGGCCACTCCCATGGATGTAGAGGGGCTTGTGGTGGGGCGTTTTGGACCTTCTGGCATCCTAGGCAGCTCTTGGTCATTTCTTCAATGTCTCCATCGATACCTGGCCACCACACAAACGCTCTGGCTAGGTTCTTCATTTTCACTCCACCCAGATGCCCCTCGTGAAGCTCCTTTAGCACTTTATCCTGGAGTTTGGGTGGAATCACCACTCTGGATCCACACATCAAGGTTCCTCGGCACACTGACAGCTGTTCTCTTCTTTGCGAGAATGCTGGCAACAGTGGTTCGCCATGTGCTGGCCATCCCTTCATCGTTAAATCGTAGACTCGTGAGAGAGCCGGGTCATTTCTCGTTTCCTTTTCAATGGTAGAATTTGTTACTGGTAGACATTCTACTATGGTTGAGTGGAACATCACCACTGGGTCCACTGTAGGTGCCTCTTCTACCGTTGGCAACAGTAGGCGCAATAAACCGTCAGCATTCCCATGCTGTTTTGATCCTTTGTATTCTATGTCATATTGGTGTGCCCCTAGGAAAAGGGACCACCTCTGTAGCCTTTGCGCTGTCATAATGGGAACACCCTTTTTAGGGTTGAATACGGAGATGAGGGGTTGATGGTCAATCAACAAGGTAAATTTTTGTCCGTGTAGGTAATGGTTGAATTTCTTCACTCCCCATACCAGGCTGAGTGCTTCGCTGTCGATCTGGGCATAGTTACGCTCAGCTGAGTTCAATGAGCATGATGCAAAAGCTATCGGCTGTTCTGAGTCATCAGGGAATCTATGTGATAATACCGCTCCTACGCCGTAAGGGGATGCATCGCACACCAGTCTGATTGGCAGTGATGGGTTGTAATGAGCCAAAACTTCCTTGGACGTGATCAAGCCTTTACATTTATGAAAGGCACGTTTACAGTCCTTGCTCCATTCCCAAATTACTCCCATTTGTAGCAGTTCGTTAAGAGGGTGCAGAACAGTTGACAAGTTCGGTAAAATTTATGGTAGTAATTTATCAATCCCAGGAACGACCTTAATTGTGAGACATTTTCAGGTGCTGGTGCTTTTATGACCGCTTCAATTTTCTCAGGGGACTTATGCAACCCTTCTTCATTAATTATTTGGCCACAATATGATATTTGTTTCTGGAAAAATTCTCACTTGGGGCGGTTTGCTCATAGGCCCCGTTCTCTCAGCCTAGTGAGCACCTGCTCCAAATTGGCAAGGTTTTCGTTGTCGTTTTCTCCTCTTACAAGGATGTCGTCTAGGTAGCATTGAGTCCCAGGAATCCCTTGCAGGACTTGTTCCATAGCTCTTTGCCAGATAGCTGGAGCTGATGCTATTCCGAAAACCAGTCGATTGTACTGGTAAAGGCCTTTGTGTGTGTTTATTGTGAGATACTTTTTAGAGGCCTCCTCAAACTCCATCTGTAGATATGCCTGTGCCAAGTCAATTTTTGTGAAACGTTTCCCTCCGGATAGTGAGGCGAAAATATCTTCTATCCTCGGAAGAGGATACTGTACCGTGCGAAGGACTGGGTTTACAGTCACCTTGAAGTCCCCACAGATGCGAATTTTTCTCTGTTCTTCAGATTTATCACGATTTAACATTTTCTTTATGACCGGGATGATGGGTGTTGCCCACTCGCTCCAATCTATCTTGGATAACACGCCTGTCTTTTCCAAATTCTCCAGCTCTGCCTCGACTGCTGGACGAATTGCGTATGGCACCGGCCTTGCCTTAAAAAACTTGGGAATTGCCACATCTTCCACCTTTATTGAGGCGGTGACGCCTTTCAAGGTTCCTAGTTCCTGTTGGAACACTTCTTTGGCGTTGGCCAAGATGTCTTTTAATCGTTCAGGTATGATGTCATCATCATTTTTTTTCTTACTGGTCATCGTCAGTGCCTGAATGGAGTGCCAGTCCAAACGTATTTTCCTGATCCATTCACGTCCCAACAGCGGTGGACCACCATCTTGCAGAACGCATAAATACAACTTCTGTATTTCCTTGCCGTTGTATACAACAGGCACCTTTATTTTCCCTTTGGGGCATACTTTCTGCCCCGTATATGTTTTCAAGATAATGGATGTGTCTTTCAAAGGTATATGCGGAAATAGCCGCTCATAATCCCGTCTATTTATGACGGTCAGAGCTGATCCTTTATCTAGCTCCATTTTAACTGGGGACCCCGCTATCGTGAGGGTAACCCAAATGGTCTGGTAATCTTCTTTGGCAATTATATTATTTAATTTGAGACAGCTTAGTCTCTTGTTTCCGGAGTCGCTATCGCTCTTCTGGTCTTCGGAGCTACTGTCCATCATCATTTGTACCTTTCTGTACTTTTCCTTATTGATTTTTTTTCTGTCAGTGGATTTTTTGTTTCCAGATCGGCATACACGTGTAATGTGTCCCATCTTTCTGCATTGCCTGCATGCTTTGTCCTTGAACCAGTAGTCCCTCTGGTCATGGGTGGATCTGCCGCAGCGATAGCATCTCTCGAAACCCCGTGTCATTTCATGGGTGCCGAAGTCCTGTGGCTTTTGCTGTATCTCTGCAGCTCCTCTTGCTGCTGCTTCGTATGATACAGCTACACTGAAAGCCTTGTCCAGTGTCAAATCTTTCTCAGAAAGTAGCCTTTTTTGTGTTCCTTCACTTAGGAGACCGCAGACGAATTTGTCTCGTAGAGAATCTGCCAGTCCTGCCCCAAATTGGCAGTGTAGGGTATCAACAATCTCTTTAAAATTCTTGTCCATCGGTTTGGCTGGAGTGAGTAAGTTTCGTAACAGCCTGTATGTCCTTGCGCCCATTAGATTTAGAAGTACCGATGCCTTTTTATCATCCTTTATTTCATTCGCTGTGCAATATACTTCCACTCTTTCCACATATGTGGCCCAATCCTCTACATCACTATTGAAAGTAGTAATGTTGCCAGTCTTAGGCATCCAAAAAAAAAAATGGCGCCTTCCGCGCTTTCCTTTCTTCCTTGCAGAAAAAAAAATGGCGCCTCCCGCGCTTTCCCGCCGCTGTTGCTGCTAACAATGCTGTTCTCCGCAGTTTTTATTCATACAAATATTTTTAATAGTCAGAGACTTGTTCCCGCCGGACTCTCTGGGACTTTCCCCGCCCTCTGCGTGGTCTGAACGCCGACCTGCTTTGCAGAGCTGGCCGTCTCCCGAGTGCTCCACCCTTCGTATTTGTTTGCCTGCGCCTTCACTGCTTGGCCCCGCTGTAGAGCCAGCCGATCGAGCCCCAGCCCGCCGCCCAGGAAGGATTATTGCAGTACCTGCCACCAGCCTGGCTAGCTGGTGAAACCACCGTTTTTTTTCTTTTTTTATTCTTCCTTCGTCTGAGGAATCGATGTCCTTGAGGCGCTGCCGAATTGCAGGTAAGTCAGTTTCCAATTCGTTGCCACTGTTGTATCCGTGTGTTAATGAAGACACGGAATGCAGGAGTTGGTTTACAGGTGTTTACTGGACAAAGTCTGGAGGTGAACTAACAGATACAAGACAATATACAGGCTTATATAGCCCGAGTGGCCATTACCGGCATTACAGTACACAGGGGGCTCTTAAAGGCACATACACCACATTTTCCAATACAGTTCTTCTACTATCCAGTGGGCTTGACCTCATTTGGTTCCATTCTTAACCATTCAAACATCGTCAGAGCATCTCAAGCAATTTCTTTTCATTCCCCACTGCACCATCACCTGTGGTGCCCCGCAAGGAATTTCCCTTCATCCACTCCTCTTTCAAATCTACATTCTGCCCCATTGTGACATCACCCAAAGCCATGGGGTCAGCTTCCACATATATGCCACTAACACCCAGATCTATCTCTCCGCGACCTCACTCAACCCCTCCACTGCCTCTGTGCTGTAAGACTGCCTTTTCAACATATAGCCTTGGAAGCCACAATTTCTTCCAGCTAAACATAGATAAGACTAAAGCTTTGTCTTCAGCTACTGCTACAGACTCTATACCCTCACCATCGACTCCATCCCCCTCCTCAGCCACTATCCCAAACTGCAACCTCAGCACTCTATTCTGAGCTGAGCTTCTAGCCCCATATCTTATCATCACAAAGTCCACCTACTTCCACCTCTATAACACTGTACGCCTTATCTGCCACTGAAACCCTCATTCATGCCTCTATCACTTCTAGATTCAACTACTCAATGCTCTCCTGCTAGCCTCCCATCCTCCACCCTCTGTAAGCTTCAGGTCAAGCAATACTCTAATGACCGTATCCCATCCTACACCAAATAACTGCTTACCCATTGCCATGCTCCTTATTGTCCTACATTGGATCCTGGCCTTCTAATGTTTCAAATGTAACATTTGCATCCTGTGTGTAAAACCCTCAATGATCTTGACCCCACCCCATCTCTGCAACCTTCTCCAGTGCTACAACCCCCCACCCCACCCCCCCATCCCCAACCTTCTGTTCATCTGACTCCAACCTCTTGTGCAAATCACCACCCCCATTCATTCCATTATTGGCCACAGTGTTTTCAGCCACCTAGGTCCCACAATCTTATAATCCCTCTATATATAAATGTAAATTGTTGTTATAACAATGTATTTTCTGGGACAATAATTTATATTGATCAAATAGGTGCAATTGTTGCTTAATTATGTGATACTCCAGAATTTTTGTAATTCTGTACCCTTCATTATTATATGTTCCTTTACAAGTATACTGAATTTTATCATACATTGAAATTGTCCCAATTTGTCCATATTGCCTACATTAAAACTGCAGCTAAAAATTGAAATCTTGAGCACAAGGAAATGCATGTGGTGCGCATTGCAGTGCAACCTAGTTATTGCCATTTTAACCTTCAAAAAACAGTTGGATAAATATGTTGCTGGCACTGAGTTTGGAAATGGATAGCTATAGGCTTAGATGATTAAATAACCCATAACAGCATATTACAATGAATACACATAGGAGGCAATGTTGTGCGTGGAACAGGAGGACAAAGCTAAATAGTAGAGATGAGGGGATGGGTATATTTTCTGGAGATCTGCTTGATTAAACTTGAAGAGCCAAAAAATACTTACATAAACTCTCCCTGCAGAAGGGAAGTGAGATGGAGTAAAAGTAGTAGGTTGAACATGTTTTGTGAAAGAAGTGGCTTTGATGGACCAAATGGTCTTTTATTTTCTTATATTATTGTTAGCAAATTGACTGCTTTTATTTGAACTTCTGTTAGATAGATTTGCTTATCCTAAACTCATAAGTGATCTCCTAAAATTAACAGCTCAAGGAATGAAAGAAGTCAGACATGAATCTCAGTCCTTTAGTCTGCAGAAAGTGACATCTAATTAGATACTTGAGCAGTTAATATTTCACCCTAGCATTTTTATTAAGACAGCATTTTTTGTAAAATAGTGAAAAAAGCTTTCTCATTAAAAGTGCAGTAAATTGTGTCCAAAAAATTGTCATAAGTTTTATGTTTAAAGAACGACAACTTCATAAAACATGATTATGTTGAAATGAATCATCAAGTGCTGGCGTATTCCAATAATTAACACTAGCAATAATTAACATGCAATGTTGTTTTTCTAAAAATAATATTTTATACTTTATAATTTTATATTATACTATGCAATTTTAAAAGGGTGGTGAAAAAATTGAGTTGTGTGTCGTGAGCACATATATGGACATTGACCAATAGCAATATCAACAAGCACTAGGACAAGGAAAGGTAGTTGAGTGGTCAGGATTAAGTGAGGAGGAGAACAAGGGAAGAAGTGATGGGCCTCGTAGAAATGACCCTGTTTAGGGCTGGGGTAAATATGAGATATTGCAAATAGCATCTCTGCACAGGCATCATTCTTTTCTCATTCAAAACTGCCAACATAGCTCCCCCTCAAAAAGTCCTGCCTCAACCATTTCAACTTTTGCTCAATCTGTAACTTCATTTCCTCTTTAAAGTCCTTCTCAAATGCTTTGTCACCATCTACTCCATGCTTGCAATTCTCTCTTTGAACCTCTTCAATCTGGCTTCCATTCTACTTCTGGAACTAAAAGGTTCTTAGTCTAAGTCACCAACAACATCCTTTGTGATTGGGATTAGGGTTTAGAGTAATAAGGGATCAGGATATGTTTGAGGGAGACACAAAAGCAGCCATGCAAATAATTGTGATCTTGGCGATGAAAAGGTCCATTAGCTCCTTACACTCACACAAAGAGCAGGAGTGGAAAGCTCAGGAGTACCAGCCAAAGTAATATTGACAAAAACAAGAAAAGTTGTGTGAGAGAGTGGAGGTGGGAGTGAGAGAGCAGAAAGACAAAAAGAGAGGGTCACTGTAGGGGGTGGCATGTGGTGCCTGCACCCAGTCAGTTATGCCCCTGACTGCCTGTGAGCGGTTCGAATTGCTCCCACACCCCTGGGTTTTAGACACCGGACTTAGGTACAGGCGGTGATACAGAAAATCGAGTAGACAAGTTGTTGGTGTAAGAAAACCAAGATTTTATTAAAACAGAAAATAAAACACAGTCTTAAGAGAATTACTGGTATAAAATAGAGGCATAAACGATAATTATACGTATACAGGGAATGGGGAACACACGGCACATCGAGGGAAAAACAACTACATTAACAATCCCCTTATCCTTATCCCACCCCCTATACCTAACTAGATTAAGCTATGAGGGGCCAAGAATTCATGCTCACCAATCCAAAGCCTATTGCTTTAACAGTTGCAAGTTTTGAGGTGTGGTCTCCTGTTCTTTGGGGTACTCCGTCGCTACGTGGCCTCAGGGCGCGGTGCTGGAGCTGTTGCTGTGACACACCCTCCCTCTCCTCAGCTACCGTCATCGTCTCGTCGTGATGGGTTCTCTTCTTCTTCTCCCTTGGGTGGTTGCCGGCGGTAACATTGCGTTTGTGGGACGGTTGGCAGTCTTCACTGCTTAGATTTTTCTACCCATTCTTTGATATTTGTTGCGGCGTGGACACCTGCATTTAATGCCAGCTTATACATAGCGTTCAATAGCCAACTTATTCTCACTGTCCATACATATATTTTCTTCCCCAAGCACCAGCATTTAACTAGATGTTCGGTCTTTATCAATGCGTCTTCTGCTGTCCTTCTCTGCTCTTGTTGGGTCTTTACCTTTTTCTTCATCTCGCCTTGTCTCATCTCGTTTCATCAACCTTTTCTTGGCCCGTGTGTCCTGTATGACTTTGGATTCAGGTCTCGTTCCCCTCTCCGCGATTGGTATGGATGTCCTTGGTTGCACCCAATACGGGGAGCGAGAAGAGAACCTGCCACGAGGCCAGCGTGCGAGTACGAGAGGCAGCAGCCCAAGACCAGACAAGAGTTCAGAGTCAAGAGAAGAGAGTGATTGCTACGGAAGGGCCTACAATTATACCCGTTTCCTCCACTCCTTATCTGCGCGCCAAATCAGGTCAGTCCATTGTTTAACTTTTGGCGGGCTGTTTTAAATGATTATACCAATCTAAGTTAACTGGCTTTTGATGGCCGTTTATCGCACCTAATCGCCCAATGTCCGGGCTGTATTGTCATTAATGCATTTTAATCGGCCTGTCCAGCCTTGGTGGCTCCCTTGAGCTGTTTCTGATTATTTATGCAGACAAACTAATGGCCTTATGCTTAGGGCTAACTGGGTTTGATCTGTTTTGATCTGACTTAATGCATATTCAGTGTTTGCCTAGCTGTCTGGCTTTTCTCAGACACAAAGTCCTTTTCACAGAAATGCATTTTAAGTTTTGATTTCCCAAAGCTGCCTGTTCTGCTACAGAGTCCATGCTTTTAAAATCTTACAGGCTTTTGGTCATGAGGTGCGGATGCCATCTTTTAGGGTACCCTTTTATTAATAACCTTGGGAGAATGTGGGAATGTTGAGAACCTTACACTCCCCCCTGTGATACTAAAACTTGCTTGAAGTTACATCCTTTCAAGGTGAGCAAAATTTCTGACCCTCCATAGTTAACCTTCCCTGTAATTACCTATCTAATATACCCACGACACATGCACTTCCCATTCCGCAAAAATGTAGTGTACTTAAGCACACATAGAATAATTACAGTCTTTTACACACATCCAAGCATGGAGGGGTCCAACACCCCTGCACCACTCGGTACACATACATCTTTATTAACAACGCATTGTAAAATCTTTATTAAAAACAACAAACACAAAAAAAAACAATAATCTTTAATCAAAAATACAAAAAAACTCAAACAGGTGTATCTCCCTCCACCTTCACATAATGAGCCAGTAATTCCTGTCCCAACGCGTGAGTACGGTCGGGGTACTCACGCGTCTGGCCGGAGGAAATGCCGGTTTTCAGCATGCACAGCGCATGCGGGGAAAACCGGCATTTCCTGTCCTCTGAACTAAGGGGTTCAGAGGCAGAACGCGCGCGACTGCACAGGCAGCGCGTGCGCAGTAAAATTCCTTTTTTTTTTCAAAGTTGCGCGCGTGTAAAGGCCTCCGGTCTTTACGCGTGGAAAAACAAGATGTAAGTATTTAGTTTTTCAGGTAAGTGGGCTTTTAGTACAATGTAAAAAAAAAATTTCCACAGGTTTGTTATTTTTAAAGAATTTACAGGATGGTAAGTTTAGTTTTAGACTCTATTTTTTTTTTATTTTTTTTTTTCAAAAAATTGATTAATTGTTTAAAACATTAAAAAAAAACTTATTTATAGTTATTATAATCAGTGGGATGATTTTTAAAATTTTATTTAAAGTTAAAGTAGTGTTTTGGCAGCCCATACTTTTCATGAGTTTGACAGCTCTTACTGTCAAACTCATGAATGAGTTTCCCCTCCCCAGCCGGCACATCACACTAACTACGCCGCTGGATCAGGTTAGCACAGCACGCCGACAGCTGAACCGGGCCTGTGACAGGAAATGCAAGCAGGCCCGGGCTTCAGGTGTCGGCGCGCAGGGTGAGTGCAGATCGGGGGCTTGCACGCGCGGCAAGCCCCCGATCCTAATTTCAGGGCCATTGTTCCTTCCAGATCCTCTGGTTTCAGAATTCTAGTGTCTGACCTTTTCCCTTGCACTGAATACAGACTAGATACAACACTATCCCTAACTGGCAAACCACAAGAATGTGAGAAGCCAGTCTGATCCATGAAGGGACCTCTATGTTATTGAAAATGTCCCACTAGGCTGGAATCACAATATCCAATATCTTAGCCCCTATCTCTACTGTTTTCTGCTCTAGAGTGTAAAAATATTTCAGTGAAACTATAATGGCTTTGAGTATTTTGGTAAGGTGTTCAGGGAGAGGGGGAATTTCGTAGCCAAAATGCGCTACATATATTTTCAGGTTGGTAAAATTCTCCTTTACAGTGAGGTGAACAGTGGAGGGTTCAGGAATGGGGACAATTCGCTCCTGGGCCACTTGAACTTCTGCCTCGGCTTTAAAGCAGACACTGCTGTCACTAATTGGACACCAGCTATGCTATCCATGCTGGTAGTGGGACGCTCCTGTGGTGACACAATATGTCCCACCTCCTATATATGCTACCTGCGGGGGAACATGGCCTTGTGCCATTGCCTCCATGGTACAATTTATAGGTTTCGCGCCAGCAGCTCTGAACCCACACTGTGGTTTTGAATAGGCATTCAAGTGCTAGGGACACAGGATTATGTGTGCTCCCCGGCTCCGGCACACTGAGAGGTCAGTACTTGTCATAGCATACTCCCACTTTATGGCGTAAGGTGGGACCGTTGTGAAACAAATGTGTGCACCCCCTTGAATGACTCCAATGTTCTCTACCCTGTATACCAGTACGGGTTGGGCTGCCCTACCCATGACCGGCATCCTAACTACTAGTCCCATGATTGTGTGGTTGGACCGTCCACAATCCACTGGGACTGGGTAGACTTCGGAAGCTAGCTGGAGTTGGCACAGGCTTAATGCATTCTCAAACGGATGGAGGGCTGCGAGGTGTTTGTTGCTGTTCCAGGAGGGGACTAAACGCTGTTTTAAATCCTCCAGATTACTGCGGCCCTCGCCCAGCAACCATGCCCCATACAGCACGCACACCTCGTTCTGCACAGCCTGGTCAGAAGCATTTCAGTCCTCCCTTATGAGGGCATTTACCATCTTTGCATGCTTCTGCAACTCCGCTATAATCTCCTTTTAAATGGACTGTCATGGCCTGGTCCTCATGCAACTCCGAGCCCACCACCTTGTTCTCATCCATTAATATCTTCCTTAACTGTGTTTTTAAACCATTTATCTGGTTCTGCAGCTCTATGTCATCCAGACTGTTGCTGACAGAGGACCCAGTATTAAACGCAGTAAAAACATCATTCCATACTCCCCTTCTTTGTCTCCCTGCATTACCCAAAAACTCGCGGTGTGTGGTGTATAGTTCAGTTTTGTCAACATTGGCGAAATCGAACTCATAAAACTTCTTGAACATGTCCTTTGATAGGTCCTGGTATAGCTGCTCTGTTTCTTTGGAACACCACGCCGGTAAATGTACGTCGGTGAGATTGAAAATCACGGAGGTTACCGCATAGTGTACCCCCTGGTACAACACCTGATCTGTAGGCACTAGTATCAGCCCATTCCCTGGTCCCTTGGTGTTGGTGGGGCACCCTTCCCTGGGTGACCTCGCTGCCTGTGCCATGGGCAGGGGCTTACGGGGGCGGGTTTCAAGCTCAGTGGCATTGACTGGGATCGGGGAGAATGGGACTGCGCACACCTTCAGGCTGGTATCCCACTTCATCCCCTCCCCGGTGTCTTGCCACTGCCGGTGGAAAATGATAGATATGCCTGCGGGGCAGACCTTCTCTGACCCCCACATACAGATAAAAATCCCTGATCTGGTTTCCACCACTTGTCCCAACACACAATTAATCCTCCGTGAGCCCCTGTAATCGTCTGGTGGGTATTGTTCCTCAACCGTTCCCACTCGACTGCGGGGTTCCTCATATCTTTTCTCAGCTTTCTGAGCCACCACCACCTATCCAGAGGAATGTGTCCCTTGCACGTTTGACATATACTTTTCCCTACGGTGACGCTGACCCTTGTGGTAATGACCCATACCTGGGGCACAGGAGGGAGGCCTCCCCATACGTGAACCCAGCCTGGCTGGAGTGCTGAGACGAATTGGACCCCAGCCACCCTGGCCACCTTCCCTCATGGACGTAGACGGTGGTCTCCTCCATCTCCTGTTCACCGCTTCTGTCGGTTACTATAGGTGCCCTGTCTCCGGAGCACCCATAGATGTGGGATTCCTCCACGTCACCCCTCCTTTCAAGGCTCAGTCATATCAGGGCGAGTAGGATTACAATCCCCTTCATCCCAACAGTCTTTCTGCAACAGATACAAAAACATACAGCCAGATCCCCAAGAGATTCTCTGGCTTGGGTGAAGCATAGTCGGGTCCCGCGACCTCGACTCAAAATACGCACACTTAGCAGATTACTACTTAATTTAAACTACCCATCACCTTACCTAACTTAAGCTAAAACACCTAAACTTAAGTTAAATACTTCAACTTAAATCATAAACTTACATTACCTAAACTATATACATCCGCCGCTCGTCTCCGGGCGACCAGGCTAATTCCTGGTTGGGCTGTGGCACACCGCTTCCTCCAGCGCGGCTGCACTGTCCTGCACTGTTGGTCCCTCGCCGCCCGTGGCTGCCGGCTGGGGACCTCAGCTCTTAGACTTCCCCCTAACTCGGGAGGCTGTCCCTTTAAACTGGGGAGCTGGTGACCATGGCTTTCTTGGCTGGGGCATCCGTGGGGACCTTCCAGGGACTTTGGCGGGTGGGGTTTTCTTGGCCGATGGGCCTATAACCCGAACCACTGTCCCCTCCGGTGTGGCCTGTGGGCTTACCACTACTGCTGGCTGGGGATCTTGCCCCTTAGGCTTGACCTCTCCCGAACCTGGGCTAGGGGCAGGTAACTCTTTGCAGCCTGTTGCTGTAGGCTGAGAGTCTCCGCCCCCAGGTCCCAAAACTGGGTCCGGGGTGGGGTCTTCGCCCACGGGTCCCTCCTCATCTGGAGCCCAGAAGAGTGGGGGAGTGTCCCAATTGAAGGGTGGGATGGCCCCTCTCTTTAAGCAAGCCACAGCGCCTGCCTGTGCAGTCTATGAACTCGCTCCTGCTGCAGGCTGAGGATCTTTATCCTCAGACCTTACCCCAACTGACTGTTTTCCCCTTTCAGGTTTAAACAGTTTGCACTGGTTAATATGGAACCATTTGGTACGCCGGGGCATCTTAATGGCGTATACCATAGGGCTGGCTTTGTCTACAATGCTGTGGGGCCCCATGTACAATGGTTCCAAACTTCCTACTTGGGCATAGTTCCTCACCATGACCTGATCTCCTACCTCCCACTCGTGGTGTATTCGGAAATCGAGCAGCAATTGGTTACTCCGATGCTGCCTTCCCATGTTCCCAGCCACCTGCTCGTGGACCTGTTTAAGGTGCTCAAAGAAGTTTTGGGCGAACCTGTCCCAGTTTACCTCTCTGAGCTGACCCTCCGTGAGGTACGCACCGGGGCTAGTACATGGGGGGAGGGTCCGCATAACCCTGCCAGTCATCAGCTCGTACGGGGAGTACCCCGTGCTTTTTGACTGGCTGGCCCGGATCTCCATCAAAACCAATGGTAGGACCTCGGCCCATTTGCGGGGCGAGACCGCCATCTCCTTCCTCAACCTTTCCTTTAATGTCCTATTCATTCTTCACACAATCCCTGATGAATGTGAGTTGTGGGCCACGTGCCACTTCCCCTCAATGCCTAGCAGCATAAGGGTATTCTGCATCACCTGCCCGGTGAAGTGAGTCCCTTGGCCGGACTTCACATACTGTGGTAGCCCCCTTCGCGAGAACACTTCCCGGACCAGGATCCTGGCAGTACCCAGAGCTGTGGCTGTTCTGCAGGGGAAGGCCTCTACCCATTTGGTGAACACATCCACCAGGACTAGGCAGTATTATAGCCTCCCTGGGCGGTGGGCAGGGGCCCGATGTAGTCGACCTGTATCGACTGCCATGGTCCCACTACCCTCCGGATGTGTCCCATAGGTACCTTCCTTTTGTGGAGGTCAGGGTTATTAGCAGTGCACACAAGACAGCCGGCACAGAACTCGCGGACATCTTCCCTGAGTCCCGGCCACCATCCCGCCTGTTCCACCCGCTGCCAGGTGGTCTCAGGCCCGGGGTGTCCCACTCCTGGACCCTCATGGGACAGTTGAAGGAAATCCCTCCGGTGTAGCTGTGGCACAACCCACTGTCCCCCTGGAACAGCATGCCCTCTTTCATGGAGAGGGTTGCTGTGCCGTATGGACCCTCTACCATTTGTGCCTCAGTTAGTACACTGAGGACTGCCTTGAGGACGGGGTCTTGGGCTTGAACCATCTTAAGGTCCGGGGCTAAAGCTACCCCTACACTCACTTGGGTCCCGTCCCTACCTCTGACTGCCGCCATGGGTCTGGACCAAAATGGGTCCCAGAAAATGCCTGTGCGGGCACCCTCCTTGGCGAGCATTTCAGCCTGCTGGTTGACATGGCTGCGGGGATCTCTGGAGGAATGGGCTTGTAAGGGGTTTTAGATCGCAGAGGTTTCTCTCTCTGGAGGCCTCTCTCTCTTGCACAGTAAAACCGTGAGTGGTTCGACCCACTCGCCCCTTAGATTCTATACTCTGGACTTTGGGGCAGGAACTACAATGTAGAGAAAACTCTTGTAGACCAAGTTTGATGAAACAAAATGGAATTTTATTGCACAATGAAAACAAATCTAATGCAAGCAAATAAGAGGGTACATGGGAGGGAAAAACACAAACAAATCATAATGACACAATACTAACTAAGGCAGGTACAGGCATATTATACTCTACAAAGATCATCATGAAATAGGGAAACACACGAAGCATCGAGGGATAACAACTCATGTTAATTATACCCTTAAATGTCCACCCCTTTAAACCTACCTAGATCTGATTATGAAGGGCCAGAAACATGCTCACCAATCCAACTAGGAAGTGTAAGGTTTTGAAACAGGTCTGCGTTTGATCCTTTCAGGCGTCCTGTCTCCATGTGGTTAGTGGAGCCCCAGCGAGCTGCGCCACATCTCTGTCCTGAGGTGGGGGTCGGGGACGGCTGGACACAGGCTGGCCTGGATGTCGGCGGGGCCGGGGATCATCTGCTCGACCCCGGTCAGAGGAGCCTCGGGCTGGCCCCCATAGTTTCTTCAGTTTTTTATTGCCTCTTCTCCCGAGCCGGAGTGGGTCGATGGCCTCCCGTTTCATCAACGGCCCGGGGTTGGTCGATGATCTCCCGATGTTTTACCCCGGGGCGGGACGTCGGCTCGAACCGTCTTCTTCTCCTTCTTCTAGCGATGATGCCACCGATATGATCGTGGCACCACAATGGCTTTTTTTCTTTCTACCCCTGGGTTCCCAGATATACTTCTCATCAGAAGCCCTTATCTCGCGCCAAATCAGGTTAGTCTTTTGTTTTAATTTTGGCAGGCTGGGAGCACAACGGTGTAATTATTATATTTTAAACTGGCTTTGGATGGCCGGTAACGGGCCATCTCTGGTCTGGAATGACCTTCATTGTTTTTAATGTCCTGGTGATGTCCTTAACGGGTCCTTGATGCTCTTCTCATGAATATGAAACTGTTCCCTTCTGTCTGGGTAAACATTTAGATGGCCTTTATCTACCGGCCGATCTTGACTGGATCTGCATCCGATCTATATGTATATGTGGGTGTCTGGTTTCGTTCTCTCAAACGGCTTCCAGAACTTACTGTGGGCTGAATCCACAAAGCTGTCTGAGGACTGCAGGAACCATTTTAAAGTGTCCCAATAAGTTGGTCACGGGGTCTGGTGGCCATTTTGAATGCCACTTTTTCCTAGGCTTCTTTTAAAACAGTCTTTAAAATCATGGCCTCTTCTGCCATTCGCCCCTTTATAATATAAAGTTCAATTTTGCGAATCCTACAGACTTTCACCTTGTGGATGAAAATCTCCACTTCCTCCCCCACTGCTGCTAGGATCTTTTCCAGCAGGGGTTTTACTGTGAGGGGTCTCCCGTCAGCAGAGATGTATCCGCGGCGGGACCAAATGGCCAGGTACTCCGTACACGAATTGCACATGAACATGCTGTCTGAGCAAATCGTGTATGGGGTGGGGATGGTTTTGTGGTATGTAACGACGTACACTACCATGGACAGTTCAGCCTGCTGGGCGCTCATGGTGAAGGGGAACTTAATTAACTCCACACTCCGTGGGACGCTCGCCAGCAGATACCGTGCTGGAACCGTCTACATAGATCTCGCGGCCCATGGGATGTATCCCGGCCCGTAAACCTAAGTTCACTTCCCAAATCCCTTCAATGGAACACCGGTGGGCTGTTCCAGGATATACCAGGTTGGCTGCGAGCTTTGGCTCGCAGAGACCCTTCAGCATAAGATCCATCTGTGAGAGGAGCAAGGTCCAGCAAGCAATGCGTGCACTGCTCACCGTTCCATCCTTGATCCTCCCATCCAGAAGCATCTGGGTGGGTGTGTGTTGGGTGAGGAGGATGAGGGGAGAGGTACCTGTGAAGATCAGTGATCTTTTCACAGCCCAATGTGTGGCCAAAAGGCGCCGGTCACAGTTGGAGTAACCTGGAGGAGTAGACATCCATGAGTATCCTGGAGGAGTAGACCACCGGCCTCAGCCGGCCATGCCGCTCTTGGAGCAGCACAGCACTCAGGCTATCCCCGTTGGCTGCTACCTCCAGGAAAAACTCTTTGCCCCCATCTATAGCCCCTAGAGCTGGTGCGGTCTGCAATTCCTTTTTGAGCCTGATAAATGCTGCCTGGCAACCCTCATCTCAAAGCCACTCCACTCCCTTGTGTAGGAGTCGGAACAGAGGGGCTGCGGTGGCTGCATAGTCCTCAATAAAGTCTCTGCAGTACCCGGTTAGCCCTAGAAATGACCTCACACCCACTACTGTGTGGGGGACCGGTAACTCTTGTACCGCCTCCCTCCTAGCCTTATCTATGTCCCTTTCTCCAGAACGCACGGTCAGGCCTAGGAATTTCACCTCCTGCTGGCTGATCTGCGCTTTCTTGGGGTTTACTTTGAAACCCTTCTGCCCAAGCAGCTCCAGCAGTTCGGCCAATAGTGGGTCATGCTCCTCTTTCGAATTAGTGAACAGGAGCAGGTCATCCACATATTGTACCAACTGTCTGGGCTGACTAAAATCCTTTAAACTGTTTGCCATGCACTGATGGAAAGTGCTGGGGCTGTTGTGGAAGCCCTGAGGCAAACAGTTCCATGTGTGCTGTTGCCCTTTAAACGTAAAGGCAAACTTTTACTGATCCTCCCTCCTTAAAGGGACGGACCAAAACCCGTTGGAAATATCCAGCACCGTAAAAGTGGTCGCGGATGCTGGAATACTTCCTATCAGTTCGGCAACTGCTGCTACTGTGGGTGCACAGGCTGGGATGTTACTACTGAGCACCCGATAGTCCACTGTGGCCCTCCAGGAATTGTCCGGCTTTCTAACCGGCCACAATGGAGAGTTTACGTGGGTGGCTATCAGCCTCAGAACTCCCTGCTGTACTAACGAGGACATGGCTGCTTCAATGTCTGGCTCTGCTTCCCTGGGGAAGTTATACTGTTTCTGTGGTCGGGCCATGGGGTCCCCGTCTACGCTGACCTCAAACCCGTTGACCGTCTCACAGTCATGTTTGTGTGTGGCAAATGTGGCCAGGTGGGACTGCACAAATGCGTGGAACTCCTGTGGGGTGTTACTGACCATAAGCTCGGGGTTATAACCCTCTTTAGGCTTCATGGGGCATAGGGTCCCTTTCCCTTCCTTTCCTGGGATCACTACTACCTCACCGTCCTTTCCTTCACCTGCCCCCCATAGGCAATGATTCCTCAAATCTACTAGGTTCCCATGGCCTACAATAAAGTCGGCTCTCAGGGCCCCTCTTCCACCCTCCACCTCCCATTTCATCAGGACACAGGTCCACTTGGAGCGGAGCGGCCCTAACCGAATGGCGAGCGGGATGGATAACGAGCCAGCCTGTTCTTTGCCTGTGAACCCCGACAGACTGTATGGGACCTCGTTAGATAGAGGCGAGGTGGTGGGGTTAGCTGAGTAGACCACGGTGCATGACGCCCCCGTGTCCAACAGATAGGTCCCCGTCACCTTTTCTACCTCCATCTCCAAGAGGGGTCTTTTCCATTCATCGTACCGGAGAGAACACAGGTAAACAGGCTGCGCTGGTTCTAGTCATGGCTGTGGGTTGGATGGGGCTGATGGGGTCAGAGCACTGGTAGCAGCTGCTACTCTCCCCTGGCCAGTCAATAAGGACCTCATGGTGCCCAAAAGTGACTCGACCTCTGCGGGAGGGATTCCTGTCCCCGCCTTTTCGGCTGGGGCTGTGGAATTCTTTCCCTTGTTGTCTTTCCAAGGGTTTTTACACTCCTTCCGGCAATGACCATCCTTCCCACACCCGTAACAATTCGTCTTTGTGTTGGAGGGGTTATTCCCATCCTGGTGCCACTCTTTCCTACCCGGTCCAGGTTTTATCTCATGCACCTTCCCCTTGGGTGGGTGTGCATCGGTTCCCCTACCATTTTTATAGGCTAGTCAACTGTCTAATCACCGTAAGTTCGGTGGTCTGGGGGTTCTTGGGGTCGAACCAGACTTCTGCCTTGGCCCAGACCTGTGGCAAGCTGTTCTCCACCAGGTAACGGAGCCAATGGGCCAGGGAATCCCCATTCAGGAACCCCCGGTTCAGCATCCCCGGACAGGCCCTCTGGTACACCAGCCATAACCGGTCCGCGAAAGCCTGCGGGGTTTCCCCTGCGAGCTGGACCGTCTTCTCCACACGGGAGAAAGAACTTTTCTCATTCATCCCATGGCCTCTAGAACTGCATCTCTGAGCTCCTCATAGCCGCTCTGCCCCCCCTTACACTCGTCAGAGAGGAATTGGAGGAGACTACTCTCCAGAGGGAATAGCAGCATTTTGTCCTGCTCAGCGCCATCGCAGTCGTTGATGCTGGCTGCCTGCTCTATGTCCCTGAAGTGGATCGAGGGGTCTCCCTTTTCGGACAGCTTCAGGATATGGTTGACCATAGCCCTAAGCTGTTGGGTGCTATAGTGTAATATGAACTGGTTTTGGAGGTGTCCCTCATCGTCACCATTGACGGGTTGGCCGAACCTCCGATGCCATGCTGGGCGCATCGGTCCCGGCTCCGACCTCTCTGGCGGGGGTTGCTCCACCTCTGCTCCCACCTCTGGCTCCACCCCCCCTTGCTGCCAAACCTCGCTGAAACTTGGCGCTACGGGTGGTGGTCGTGAGATCTTCTGTCCCTCAACCGGGTCGTCCCTGGGCACTACCAGTGATGTTTGAACTGTCCTCCCCTCATTCCCCATAAAATCCGCCTGACCTGCCTTTGGGCTTATGAGGCATACCATGCCTTTTGCCTTCCTGAGGGCCAGGCTCAGATTTTCTATCCGCTCTTTACATGGGCCGTGGTCTGCCTCCTCAAACCCCTGTTCGGTCGCTAGCTTGTAAGCTGCCTTTAGCTCCTGTACTTTCTCTTCCTGTTCAGAGTGCTAGCAGCAGAGAGTGCCTTTTGAGAGTTTGGGCAAGTGAGAGTTTTAGGGTAAGTGGGGTGTGAGGTGCTGTTTATATTTTGTTTTTGTCTTGTTTTTCCTGCCAGTCTGAGGATTAGCAGACATTGCGGAGGCGGAGCAGCGAGGCGAGGCCCAGTCGAGGCAGCCGGAAGCAACAGCGGGTGTTGAGTCAGAGCAGCGAGGTGAGGCAGCCGAAACAGGCGCCACAGGCAACATTCCAAAGGGAGGTCAGAATTCAAAAGTGACATCACAGCCAAGCTGGTAGGTGATTGGCTGGTTGGTGAGTACTTTTGCTTCCCTTTTAAACCTTTATATGTTGGTAAGTTCAATTAAATAGAGGTGTGATATTCATCATCTAGAATCGGGGCAGAGGGTATTTAAAAATAATAATAATAAATGTAATTAATTACATAGATTGGCAGAGCAGGTGATGTGTTACTGCTGCAATATGTGGGAGCTGGTGGACACCACTGATGTTCACGTTGATCGTATTTGCAGTAAGTGTTGGCTGCTCGAGGAACTCTGGCTCCGTTTTGATGAGCTGGAGTCCGAGCTTCAAACACTGCAACACATCAGGGAGGGGGAGAGTTACCTGGACTCTGTTCCAGGAAGTAGTCACACCAATTAGATTAACTAATTCAGATGTATTCCATGGTCAGGGACAGGAGGGTGTGACTATGAGTGAGGCAGGTACAGGGATCCAGGAGGTAGTGTTGGAGGAGCAACAGCCCTTGCTCTTGTCCAACAGGTTCAAGGCTCTTACTCCCTGTGAGGACAGGAACAGGGACTGCAGGGAGGATGAGCAACCTGGCTACAGCACCGTGGAATGAGGGGCCATTCAAGTGGGGGGAGTAAAAAGAAATCTTGTAGTGGTAGGGGATAGTATCATTAGGGGGATAGATAGGGTTCTTTGCAGCCGAAAGTGAGAGTCCCGAAGGCTGTGTTGCCTGCCCGGGGCCAGGGTTAAGGACATCTCCTCTGGGCTGGAGAGAAACTTGGAGTGGGAAGGGGAGGATCCAGTTGTCGTGGTCCATGTTGGTACCAACGACATAGATAGGACAAGGAAAGAGGTTCTGCTGAGGGGGTATGAGCAGCTAGGGGCCAAATTAAAAAGCAGAACTACAAGGGTAATAATCTCTGGATTACTACCTGAGCCACGAGCAAATTTGGCTAGGGTAAATTAAATCAGAGAGATAAATGCGTGGCTCAAAGTCTGGTGTGGGAGAAATGGGTTTTGCTTCTTGGGACACTGGCACCACTACTGGGACGGGAGAGAGCTGTTCCATTGGGACGGACTTCACTTGGCCAGTGCTGTGACTAGAATCCTGGCGAATCGAATAACTAGGGCTGTAGAGAGGGCTTTAAACGAATTAGTGGGGGGGAGGTTTCAAGAGAGCGAAGAATTAAAATGTCAGCGGAGAATGCAATAGAGCAAGGTAGCAGTGGGGGAATTAAAAACCAGAGCATGTCAGGAAGGGACAGAATGTATACAGATAAAGGTAGAGTATTAAAGGGGGTAAAAGCAGGAATAAATTGTCACAAAACATATTTAAAAGTTCTTTATCTGAATGCACGCAGCATTCGTAACAAAATAGATGAGTTGACGGTACAAATAACTACACATGAGTATGATCTGGTGGCCATTACAGAAACATGGCTGCAAGGTGACCATGACTGGGAACTAAACATCCAGGGGTATTTGACAATTAGGAAGGACAGGCAGGAAGGAAAGAGAGATGGGGTGGCTATGTTAATAAAGGATGGAATCACTGCAATAGCGAGAAATGATATTGGGTCAAAGGATCAGGATAGTGAAACAGTTTGGGTGGAGATAAGGAATAATAAGGAGAAAAAGTCACTAGCGGGCATAGTCTATAGGCCTCCTAACAGTTGCAACTCTGTTGGTCAGAGTATAAATCAGGAAATAGTTGGGGCTTGTAATAAGGGAACAGCTATAATCATGGGGGATTTTAACTTTCACATTGACAGGACAAATCAAATTGGGCAGGGCAGCCTTGAGGAAGAGTTCCTGGAGTGCATTAGGGACGGGTTCCTTGAGCAGTATGCAACTGAACCAAACAGGGGGCAGGCAATCTTAGATCTGGTCCTGTGTAATGAGGCAGGATTAATAAAAAATGTCCCAGTAAAGGATCCCCTTGGAATGAGTGACCATAACATGTTGAATTCCAAATTCAGTTGGAGGGTGAGAGAGTTGGATCTCAAACCAGCGTACTAAGCTTAAATAAAGGAGACTATGAAGGTATGAGAGCAGAGTTGACTAAAGTGGACTGGGAAAATAGATTAAAGTGTAAGACAGTACATGAGCAATGGTGTACATTCAAGGAGATATTTCACAACTTTCAAGAAAAATATATTCCAGTGAGGAAAAAGGGGCGTAAAAGAAAAGACAGCCATCCGTGGCTAAGTAAAGTAATAAAGGATAGTATCCGACTGAAAACAAGGGCATATAAAGTAGCCAAATCCAGTGGGAGGATAAAAGATTGGGAAGCATTTAAAAACCAGCAAACAATAACTAAACGATTAATTAAGAAAGGGAAGATAGATTATGAAAGTAAACTAGCAAAAAATATAAAAACAGATAGCAAGAGTTTCTATAGTTATATAAAAAGAAAAAGGGTGGCTAAAGTGAATGTTGGTCCCTTAGAGGACGAGACCGGGAAATTAGTGGTGGGGAATATGGAGATGGCAAAATCACTGAACAAATATTTTGTATCAGTCTTTACAGTAGAGGACACTAAAAATATCCCAACACTGGACAAACAGGGGGCTATGGGGGGGGAGGAGCTAAACACAATTAAAATCACTAAGGAGGTGGTACTCGGTAAGATAATGGGACTAAAGGTGGATAAATCCCCTGGACCTGATGGCTTACATCCTAGGGTCTTGAGAGAAGTAGCGGTAGGGATTGTGGATACGTTGGTGGTAATTTTCCAAAACTCCCTGGATTCAGGAAAGGGCCCAGCAGGTTGGAAAACGTTAATGTAATGCCCTTATTTAAAAAGGGAGGCAGACAAAAGGCTGGAAACTATAGACCAGTTAGCCTAACATCTGTGGTTGGTAAAATGTTGGAGTTCATTATTAAGGAAGCAGTAACAAGACATTTGGATAAGCATAATTTAATCAGACAGAGTCAGCATGGTTTTACGAAGGGGAAGTCGTTTTTGACAAATTTGCTCGAATTCCTTGAGGACGTAACAAACAGGGTGGATAAAGGGGAACCAGTGGATGTGGTGTATTTGGACTTCAAAAAGGCATTTGACAAGGTGCCACACAAAAGATTACTGCACAAGATAAAAAAATCACGGGATTGGGGGCAATATACTGGCATGGGTGGAAGATTGGCTATCTAACAGAAATCAGAGAGTTGGGATAAATGGTTCATTCTTGGGTTGGCAATCAGTAACTAGTGGTGTTCCGCAGTGGTCAGTGCTGGGACCCCAACTCTTTACAATCTATATTAACGATTTGGAGGAGGGGACCGAGTGTAACATATCCAAGTTTGCCGATGATACAAAGATGGGAGGGAAAGCAGTGAGTGTGGAGGACATTAAAAACCTGCAAAAGGACATAGACAGGCTAAGTGAGTGGGCAAAAATTTGGCAGATGGAATATAATGTTGGAAAGTGTGAGGTTATGCACTTTGGCAGAAAAAATCAAAGAGCAAGTTATTATCTAAATTGAAAGAAACTGCAAAGTGCTACAGTACAAAGGGATCTGGGGGTCCTGGTGCATGAAACACAGAAGGTTAGTGTGCAGGTACAGCAGGTGATCAGGAAGGCCAATGGAATCTTGGCTTTTATTGCAAGGGGGATGGAGTATAAAAGCAGGGAAGTCTTGCTTCATTTATACAGGGTACTGGTGAGGCCACACCTGGAATACTGCGTACAGTTTTGGTTTCCATATTTAAGAAAAGATATACTTGCTCTCGAGGCAGTTCAGAGAATGTTCACTCGGTTGATTCCGGAGATGAAGGGGTTGACTTATGAGGAAAGGTTGAGTAGGTTGGGCCTCTACTCATTGGAATTCAGAAGAATGAGAGACGATCTTATCGAAACATATAAGATTGTGAAGGGGCTTGATCGGGTGGATGCGGTGAGGATGTTTCCACTGATGGGTGAGACTAGAACTAGGGGGCATAATCTTAGAATAAGGGGCTGCCCTTTCAAAACTGAGATGAGGAGAAACTTCTTCACTCAAAGGGTAGTGAATCTATGGAATTTGCTACCTCAGAGCTGTGGAAGCTGCAACATTAAATACATTTTAAACGGAGATAGACAGTTTCCTAGCTGATAAGGGAATTAGGGGTTACGAGGAGTGGGCAGGGAAGTGGACGTGAGTCTAGGTTCGGATCAGCCATGGTCCTATTGAATGGCGGAGCAGGCCCGAGGGGCCGTATGGCCTACTCCCGCTCCTGCTTCTTATGTTCTTATGTTCCCTAACCTGCCTTGCCAAGCGGGCGTTCTTTTCCCGCAACCTTAACTCATTTCCCTTGGCTTCGGTGACTTGGCACCGTAGGTATTCCAACTGGGCCTTGTGTTCTCCCATTAAATACACTGTCTCCTGATTCAAGGCCTGCAATGCTACCAATAACTTTTCCCCTGCTAGAGCCTTATCCTGGATCTCCAGGGCTGACTCCTTTAACTCGGCTGCCTGTGCTGCAACGAGCTTGTCCAAAAGCTGGACCTGCTTTTTGAAACACATCGGCCAGACTGCCTTCTCTAGGGACTTCTTGTGTTCCTTTCCCTCTGTCCACTTAGCTGCTGCACCTACCATATGCCCAGCCCTTAACAGAGTGGTGATCCACTTCTTTGTCATATTCACCTTGCTAAGCACATAATCAGAAATCCTTTCTTCCATCATGGTTTGCTCATCCGAACCATTGTCTACTGTATCGCAACCCTGTTGCCGGTGTCCTGCCGCGATCACCATTTTCTGTAGGGAGTGACGTGTGGCGCGTGCGCCCAGTCAGTTATGCCCCTGACTGCCTGTGAGCGGTTTGAATCGCTCCCACACCTCTGGGTTCTAGACACCGGACTTAGGTACAGGCGGTGATACAGAATATCGAGTAGGCAAGTGGTTTGGTGTAAGAAAACCAAGATTTTTTTAAAACAGAAAATAAAACAGTCTTAAGAGAATTACTGGTATAAAATACAGGCATATACGATAATTATACTTATACAGGGAATGGGGAACACATGGCACATTAAGGGAAAAACAACTACATTAACATTCCCCTTATCCTTATCCCACCCCCTATACCTAAATAGATTAAGCTATGAGGGGCCAGGAATTCATGCTCACCAATCCAAAGCCTGTTGCTTTAACAGTTGCGAGTTTTGAGGTTTGGTCTCCTGTCTTTTGGGGTATTCCGTCGCCATGTGGTCTCAGGGCGCGGTGCTGGAGATGTTGCTGCGACACACCCTCCCTCTCCTCAGCTACCATCGTCGTCTCATCACGATGGGTTCTTTTCTTCTTCTTCCTCGGGCGGTCGTCGGCGGTAACCATTTGTGGGACGGTTGGCAGTCTTCACTGCTTAGATTTTTCTACCCATTCTTTGAACGCCGGTATATTTGTTGCGGCGTGGATACCTGCGTTTAACGCCAGCTTATACGCAGTGATCAGTAGCCAACTTATTCTCGCTGTCCATTCATATATTTTCTTCCCCAAGCACCAGCTTATAACTAGGCTCTCGGTCTTTATCAATGCATCTTCTGCTGCCCTTCTCTGCTCTTGTCGGGTCTTTACCTTTTTCTTCGTCTCGCCTTGTCTCGTCTGCCCCTTTTCTGGGCCCGTGTGTCCTGTATAACTTTGGACTCAGGTCTCGTTCCCCTCTCAGCGATTGGTATGGATGTGCTTGGTTGCACCCAATACGGGGAGCGAGAAGAGAACCCGCCACGAGGCCAGGGCGTGAGTACGTGCGGCAACAGCCCAAGACCAGACAAGAGGTCAGAGTCAAGAGAAGAGAGCGATTGCTACGGATGGGCCTACAATTATACCCGTTTCTTCCACTCCTTATCTGTGCACCAAATCAGGTCAGTCTATTGTTTAACTTTTGGCGGGCTGTTTTAAATAATTATACCAATCTAAGTTAACTGGCTTTAGATGGCCGTTTATCGCACCTAATGGCCCGATGTCCGGGACGTATTGTCATTAATGCATTTTAATCGGCCTGTCCAGCCTTGATGGCTTCCTTGAGCTGTTTCCAATTATTTATGCGGACAAACTAATGGCCTTATGCTTAGGCCTAACTGGTTTTGATCTGACGTAATGCATATTCAGTGTTTGCCTAGCTTTCTGGCTTTTCTCAAACACAAAGTCCTTTTCACAGAAACGCATTTTAAGTTTCGATTTCCCAAAACTGCCTGTTCTGCTACAGAGTCCATGCTTTTAAAATCTTACAGGCTTTTGGTCACGAGGTGCGGATGTCATCTTTTTGGGTACCCTTTTATTAATAACCTTGGGGGAAGTGGGAATTTTGAGAACCTTACAGTCACACACAAATAGAGAGAGAGTGAAAGACAGAGGTTGGGCTTCATATTAAGCTAAGAGCTGTCAGAAAATCTATGGCCAGCCACAACTGCACATACATCGCAATATCATTCATCTATTTTAGATCAAGGCATATTAGTATGTATCCATGGACATTTGCATTCCGTACCCTTCCCAAGTACAATAATTGAGTTGCTGAATGAAAACTATTAGTATAATTTTCTGCATTAATACTGACCTTTAACATAATCTTCATAAATCCTTTGATAATCTATGCATGTATTTTGATATGTATTTCAGTTTAACAAATCATATTCTGAGTATTTCTGTTTGCTTAAGTTTTTGATTTCAGTTACATGTATTTAATTTTTTTCTGACACATTCATGTTACAGTAAGCAGTCTTCGCTGTATATTCATTTCAGCTGAACAGCTTCTCTAAGGAGCTGATCAGGTTCTCTTGCAGAGATAACCTTTTTTCTCAAATCTATAAACAGAGAAAGGAGAAGCTTCTGAGCTATGTTCAGTCCGCCTCAGTCCTATGTTCACCTTGTTATTTTCCCCTCAGAAGTTTTTAAAAAAATGAAAGGAGGGGATGAGCATTTGGATGATTGTCAAATTTTTATTTAACTTTTCATCCTAGAAATTTGGATGACGCATATCTAAAATCTACAGCAAAATATTGGTTTTGCTTGAGTCAAAGTGCCCCTAGACAAGCAGAGAAATTTGCATCTTAAACAAAATATAGTCACTAGACCATCATGGAAATCAGACAGCATTGTATAAAAAAGAACAATTCAGGAAGGACTGTTGATATCTTGAGGGGAATTTCAAATATTTAGTTTTGGCATATTACAAAAAGAAATTAGTATGATTTTCACCACATAATTATGCTATGCACAAGTCATTATGGCCACCATGAGTCATGTTTTAGCAACAAAAGCAATACATTACATCAGAGAATTCATCAACGCATCACAATTTTAACAGCAAATTTACAAGAGTGGCAACAATACCATGTTAAATAAAATGTCAACAGCAGTTTAATCTATATATATAAAGCGGTCGATCTGTCTGTCCTTCTGTCTGTCTGTCCTCGGGTGTGCGTCTGTCCGGGTATGCGCTTGAAAGTTATACCGCGTACCTACGCGCGCGTTACCTCCGAAGAAAGCTTACGCTTCCGGGACACTGGTAAGCGTATTTACTTTTCGGTCGGACGAAAATTGTTCGCGCCTTATGCAAAAAACCTTCAAAATTAAACTCATTATCTGCTAGCATTGATTGACTGACGTCAAGGTTCGACCAATCCTGTGCCGTCACGATTGACCAATCCTACTGTACGGTCCCCTGATGGTTGGCCAATCGGTGTGTGTGTGTGTGGGCGGGTCTAATCGTTTTCATCTCGGGGATCTGGCAGCCATTGTTTCAGTGCCATGGCTTCAGCTTCCAGCTCAAACTACTTTGAAAGTTAGTATCTCTTTTAAAAATAACATAAGATTTACCAAAAACGTTTTATAAGTACTTTCACTTTCATCTTTCAAGGTATTAAGTGTGTGTGTGGGCGGGACTAATCGTTTTCATCTCAGGGATCTGCCAGCCATTGTTTCACTGCTTGCAGCTCAAACTACTCTCCAGCGATTCACCAGGCTGATACCTGGAATGGCGGGAATGACCTACGAAGAGAGATTAAATAGTTTGGGCTTGTATTCACTGGAGTTTAGAAGATTGAGGGGGGATCTCATCGAAACATATAAAATTATGGCAGGCCTGGACAGGCTGAATTCAGAGAGAATGTTTCCAATGGCCGGGGAGCACAGAACCAGGGGCCACAGTCTAAAAATAGCGGGCAAATCATTTAAAACAGAGATGAGGAAGAATTTCTTCACTCAAAGAGTGGTGAGCCTGTGGAATTCCCTGCCACAGAGGGCTGCGAAGGCTAATTCAATAAATATTTTCAAGAGAGAATTGGATATATTTCTGAAGGCTAAGGGGATTAAGGGTTACGGAGAAAAGGCGGGGATGGGGTACTGAACTGGTAAGATCAGCTATGATCTCAGACGAAGATCAGCCATGATCTCATTGAATGGCGGAGCAGGCTCGAAGGGCCGAATGGCCTACTCCTGTTCCTATCTCTATGTTTCTATGTTTCTATGTTTCTATGTTTCTTATCCAGTTTTGAAAAAGTTAGTTTCTCTTTTAAAAATAACATAAGATTTACCAAAAACGTTTTATAAGTACTTTCACTTTCATCTTTCAAGGTATTAAAAGGTAGAAATGTTGCCCGGCAGCACATTCACAAAGGGACACAGACAGGGCCCCAAAGCCTGGCACTCGATTTAAACTGCCCGGCCCAAAACAGCCCTGGCAAAGCCGGGCTCCCCCCAGCTAGTATCAATATAAAGATGAATCTGACTTCCTGCATGTCATGGACAAGTTGTAAATGGGTGAGAATTTTGCATGTAAGCAGACTTTTATGGCATGCATATGTTGTGTCTCTGATTCTCCCTCTTATAGAAACATTGGGCTGTATTTTCCGATACCTACAGGGTGCGTACACACCCGTAGGGACATCGGAAATGCCGGTTTCAGGCATGCGAAGCACATGCGCTGAAAACCGGTATTTCCGATCTGTCAAGAATCCTCTTGACAGATCGGACACCTGTGCTGGAGAAGGGCCTCTGCAGGCAGAGAGTTTCACTTTCTGCATAAACTTCGCCCACTGAAATCACGTAAAAATCTTACGCCTGGTAAAAGCAGGCATAAGACCTGCTTTTACCAGCATAAGAGTTAAAAAAAGTAAAAAAAAAAAATTTTTCACTCATTTATCATTTAAAAATACATTTTAAAAAGGTAAGTTTATTTTTAGCCCTGTAAAAAACTTTAATTATTTTTTTCAAAAAATTAAATTTTTGTTTAAAATATTTAATTTAATGTAATTTTAACTAATTTTAAAAAGTGATGTTTTTTTTAAATGTATTTAATGTTTTGATGTCTGTTTTCAGTGATCCCATTCATACTTTTGACAGGTCTATCAGTCAAAAGTATGAAGGGGGATTCCCTTCTCCCATTGGCTCACCTGGCCCACGTGATCCCAGGGATGCGTGCGAACCGCATGCGCTCCTGGGATACCTGGGCCCTGCGCATTTTGACTGTGGAGAGACCCAGGATCAGAAATGGCCGGACCTCGGGTGCCCTCAGGTATGGGCGTAGATTTTTTCCCGATAGGAGGCACCCCCACGCAGAAAGCTTCCTATCGGAAATTACGGGTCACTACGTTTAGAATGATTAAGACGAGTGGACCGAGAGGTGGTTTGTGAAATGCTAGTGGCATACAATGGCTGCCACAATAGCCGACATAGTAACTCCTGCACTTGGTTCTGCACATTGAATTATTCTGGAGACTTTTCTGAGAAACATGACCATTTGCTATATGAAGGTAAATGTAATTCATTTCTTAATTACACTCTATGATGCTGGCACTAAAGTTCTCACTTCATTTAGTTCACACAATAGGCACTACATTTAAAGGGAAAACTAAAAGATGTAAAGTGATTAAACCAGGAGAGAGAAATAAGAAACAAGTGAGTAAAACATGAGTGCTGAAGGACAGGTTAGGCTGTGTGGCCCAATTAAGCATTCTTTACACAAACGCACAGCGTATCTATCTATCTATCTATCTATATATATATAAACGGATCGTTCTTTCTGTCTGTCCTTCTGTATGTCCTTCTGTCTGTCCTCGGGTGTGCGTCTGTCTGGCTATGCGCTCGAAAGTTATAGAGCGTACCTACGCGTGCGTTACGTCGGAAGAAAGCTTACCTTTCCGAAACGGTGGTAAGCGTATTTGCGTTTCGGCCGGACAAAAATCGCGCCCGCGGTATCCGAAAAACATTCAAAATTCCGCTCATTAGCATCTCATTATCCGCTCATTAGCGACAGAGTGACCTCGAGGTCGACCAATTGTACGGCGGGTTCCTGGCGCGTGCGGCCGGGCCCTCCTACGGTCGAGCGACGGGACGATTGACCAATTCTACGCTTTGGTGACCTGACGGTCGACCAATTGGTGCATGTGTGGGCGGGCCTTATCGTTCTGAACCGAGGTGAGTTGCCGCCATCTTGATTCCAAACTTTTCCTTTCTTTTTCCCGCTTTCTGCGTCTTTCAAAAAAACGTTGCTTTTAAAACACACATTGTTTGTTAAAAAAGTTAATTACTTTCTATATCTTTTATCTAATCTCATTAATTTTCCTACCTTTCCCCATTTTTCCAGGTAGGCCTCGAAGCCTCGGCCTCTCCTCCACACCCACGCCCGAGCTAGGCACCTCCCGGCCCCAGTCAACAAGCGGCCCCTGATCGCCGCCATCTTTGTGAAGGCTGGAGGGGCGGGCCTCAGCCGAGCGCCGCTACCTTAAGTAAAGGGTGCGCACGCAGTAGGAGCAGCTGAGACGCGGCATCTCTCTCTGTTCCCCGCTCGGCTTGGGCGGGGCGGGGCTTTCGGGGAGTGCTGATCTCGGGCGGGGCTTGGAGAGCGGGAAGGGTTACCCCGGCAACCGGGCCCGCCGGCCGTCTCTCACAGCAGCAATCGGCGCTCTTCAAGCCAGCTCGGGAGGGCGGGGCCATGTCAGTGCGTGGGGCGGCATGGAGCTCCGTGGAGCCATCGCCGGCGCTGGGCTCGGGTCCTTTGTGGCCTGCGGCCAAACAGCGGCTGCGGACCTCGAGCTGACCGGGGCGCTGGACTCGGCTGGGCCATGTCTTTGCGGGTGTTCGCCTCGGCCAACAGCATCAGGGTGACGGCCGAGGGAACGCGTTCATCCAGGTGCCGAGGCCGGGCCCCGTGGTGGAAAGAGGGATTGGAGCGGGGGATGAGGGCTCGGGCAGGGGAGAGGGAGAGGGGGGAGAGAGAGGGGGGGAGGAGAGGGAGGAAGGGGGAGAGGGAGGAAGGGGGTGGGGAGGAGAAGGGAGGAAGGGGGTAGGGAGGTGGTGAGAGGGAGGGGGTAGGGAGGTGGTGAGAGGGAGGAGGATGAGGAGGAGGGAGGAGAGGAGGGGAGAGAGAGAGGGTGGGGGAGGGGAGAGAGAGAGGGTGGGGAGAGGGAGAGAGAGAGGGTGGGGGGGGGAGGGGAGAGAGAGTGGGGGGAGGGGAGAGAGAGAGAGAGAGGTGGGGGAGGGGAGAGAGA